>NW_024104498.1:5727510-6327510 GCF_003945595.2 Pipra filicauda
TTTTTTTTCCTGTTTTTTTTTTTTTTTTTTTGTTGGTAGCAGTTGAATGTACTGCAGGGGTTCCCAGAGACAGCAGGTAGCCTCCATCCAAACTTGAAACAAAACCTCCAAAATGTGAATTGTTTCAGGCTGTGTGCAGACCAATGTAGCATGTCTGAATTTGGTGGAGCTATGCCAGTCACACCAGTGAAGGACCTAGTTCAGGACTGAGTTACTTCCCTTGTTCAGAGAAATGGTTTGTAGCATTTGCAACATTTTCCTGGATTGTGCACATGCTTTTAGTTTGATTTTCAGCATTTCCTATTTTAAATTACTTAGACCAAGCTTGGAACCAGTCCCCAGTCTCATATAATAATGTCTTTTGTATCTCCACTTGGCTCTCCAAGCCAAATCTGTGCAAGGAATAATTTCTGGTGGAACAGCATTGCAGAGAGGAATGGCTTTCCATAAAAATTTTTAAATACATATATATATTTGTTGGCAAATGCTGTATAAATGTTTTAGCTTATCCTGGCAAAACAGCACTTTTGCTGTTACAGAGGATTTCCTCAGGGAAACTGGTATAAATTATCCCAGCGGAAGCATCCCTTTTGCTGGTCGTGAGGAAGGTAGGTCCGAGAGCGGTGCCAGTAAGGCATTACTAACACAGCTTTGGCCTTGGAACTGGCTCGGCATTGTTCAAACTCATGTTGAGGAAGTTAGTGTGTTTAAAATTTGAGCTAGAGCATCTGTGTAGCTTTTTACATGTGTGGTTTTTCATAATGACTATTTTTCCCCTTAGCATCTTTTTCGGGCAAAAAGATAGTCCCTGTGAGTAAATCTGTGTTAAAATTAAAGGAGCCAAGGGTGGGTTTTTAATGGTGACCCAGACTCCTTTTTATTCTTTCCCCGTGACTAAGAATTTCAGGATCAGTATCACCCCCCTTGCTTCAAAAGACGCTTTGGTATTACTTTGTGCTGCTGGGGCATTGCATTTCAAAGGCTTCATCCCATCCAGGAGTTCTAGAAAATCATGTTTGAAGAGAGGTGAGTAGGAGATGTCTGCATTCACGTGGCTCTGGGATCTGAGGACTGGTGGAACAGTCCCACGTGCCGCAGAGCTGGTTGATTTGCTGCGGAGGAGTCGTTGTAGCATAAGAATTGTTCCCTCTGGGCTGTGGCTGTAGAGGTCAAAGTCATCGTCCATTTTGGAAGGTGGGGTTTGGGCTTGTGTGTGCCCTGGGTTTGTACTTTGGACCCCAATCTGCTTGTTGTTGTATCAGGGTTATGTTAAGCCCAAGCAAAAATAATTTGAGCCGCGGCGTACAAGCTCATTGTGCCTTAATAAAGAAAACAACACCACATTCACTCATCACACTTTGAAATTAAAGCTGTAATGTCATAAAAGGGAATTTTTATTGTTTTCAGAGGACATAAAAGCCCTTGGAACAAAGTCAGAAGGGTATTTTGATGAATAAGGTCAAAGTCTGGTGTACATAAAGTGAGCATTGTACAGCATTATAGGTTGTACTGAGTGTCAGCAAGTTACCAGAAGCCCTGATCCTGTCAACACTCGTATGCGTGCGTGAGTTTACTCTTGTTAAAACCCTCATTCAAATGCAACTGTTGTAAAATTATGCTCAAACACAAGTGTCATGAGAATCAGCATTTTTCTAGTAAAATGGTAACATTTTGAAATTGCAAATTTCAATTTGAAATGGCCCCAAAGAGCTGAAATGTGGATTTTTGAATTACACTGAATTTTCAAAACTCTCTAAGATTTCCTTTAGACAAACTAAAGCTTTTCATCTTGATGTTTGTGTTGGTTTTCTTGTTTTATAACATCCAATCATAATTTGAAATAACAAACATTGTAACTGTAAAATAAACAAAAAAAAGTAATGACATTCCAGAAATGCTTTGTTTGGATTTTTTTCCCCTGTTTGGTAAAATTTCCTTATAAATCATCAAGTCTGCAGAGAAAGACTTAACTTGGACATAAATGTCCTTTTTTAGTACTTTTATGATGAGTTCTGATATTCAAGATAACCAGAAATCTACTTTCCTGACAAAAAAATTGTAATGCTAAAATTATTTTCAAACTCTGTCTGGAGGGGATAAAATTATTTTCTTTAAATACTTTTTAAACTGCTTTCTGTATTTGCTAAAAGCAAAGCAGTATGAAAACCTCCCCCAGTTTGTCTTAAAACATGGAGGTTTGGAGTGCACAAAATCTTTCTGTAGCTATTATTGTATCTTTTTCAAAGTTATTTTGAATGAAAAAAAGGTTAAAAAAAAAGCACTTCTGTGGAAGAGGAGGCAATTCAGTCATGAGAAAAACACCTTTTGTTGATGAAAGGACAAAAAAAATGCATTTAATCACCCAAATTTCAGCAGAGACTGATACTTAAACCTTTGAATTTTGGTGTACTTGAAACGTGTAAGTCCCCTCCTTTGGCTTTAGCTGGAGGAGGGTGAGGTCCATCTCTGTACATCTCTTGCACTCTGGTGACTGACCCCCTTCATTCTGGGTGACATGCAGCTCCATTCCCCCAGCAGTTATAGTTATTCCTGTCCTTTAAATAGGCACAAGTATTTAAGTTATGGTACCCCACCATGTCCCCAAAGAAAGGGGATGACCCTGGGTAATGCTCCTCTCCATCCAGGGGGCCCGAGAGGTGTGGCAGGAGAAGGGGGAGAAGCAGAGGTTGGCAGCCCTGCTCCTCGCCAGCTCCGTCTCAGCTGTTTGAAGCCTGAAAGAATTTGAATGGTGTCTCTGAAGGGTGGAATAAAAGGTGGCAAGGAAAGCTTGTTGAAACAAATAAGATTTTTTTTTTCTTCTTTTTTTTTTTTTTTTCTCTCCACATGAGAGAAGGCAGGCTGCGACTTACAAAGAGTGGTGTGACTCACTGTGACAGAAAAAACCCACCAAGCCACAGCCTGTTTGCTCGTGCAATGGCTGTGTTGCTGCCCTCCTCCATCCCTTCCCTGTTTTGCTCCCGAGCCCACATGGCAGACATTATGCTGATCTATTCTTAAACTGTTTCTGGTTTCTTTTTGGTACCAGCTGCAGGGGAGTGGTGTCACGCGAGCAAAAAGCAGGATGTTTGGTGGCTCTGCCAGCCATGCCCAGCCTGGTTGCCCCACAGTCTGGCACAAAGTATGGGAGCAGCCTCATCCACCAGATTTCTCAGCTCCTCCCAAACTGGGTGTCTGCATTTGCCTCTGGGTGGAGGGGAAAAAAGAAAAAAAGAAAAAGGAGAGAAAAAGAAAGGATCAAAGTGTTAATTGTAAAACATCTTGTGGTGCCAGGGGGAAATGAAAGCAGGGTGATCACTGAAATAATCAATGGGGATGTAACTGAAGTGCATTTTCCCTCAGCTCATTAGAATAATGAGGAACCCACAAAGGACATGGGAGATGCAAACAAGCTTTGTTGCTCTGTCATTATTTTTAGGAGCAATGTGATACCACTGAGGACTGGGTTAATAACAGATAATTGCTGGCTTTACTCCTGCTTTTCTCTTTCTCCCCCCCCTTCCCTGAATGGTTTTATGGGATATGGACTTAGTAATGTTGTGGCAAAGTGTCATTTCCTGCTTTATTGGAATGACTCAAGACTGCGCGCTGTGGTGGAGGTCAGGAGCACGTTTATGGAGTTTGCACTGTGGTTAATCAGTAGGAGTGGGCAAGTTTCCTTCTCTCTGTCTCTTTGCCCCTGTGGGGGGATGGAACAAACTCTCCATAAATTTGTTTGGACTGTGTTGGTCTCACACAAGCTTGATCCTGAAATGATGTCCAGTGAATCAGCCTGTGACTTCTCCTGAAACACTCTACCCCTGCTCACTGCTCTGCTCAGGCTCTGCAGGGCTTGCAAACCTGTTTGTGTGAAGCTTATTGAAGCCCTTAGATTTTGGGCTACAGAGGGGCCTGAGCAATCAGCTGCTTTTCCTTCTTTGCCTACACCACTTGAGTGACATTTGGCAAATGCTTTTCTGCCTGTGGCAAATTTTCCCTCCTGCTCTGGGTTTGCCTTTGCACTGAAGGCTGTTGGTCCCAGGTTCCTGGACAACCACAAGTGTAAGGACCTTCTTCCTGAGGGTTGTGTTCAGGCTGTTCAGACCCAGTGTGGAGGCAGCAGTTGGGCAAACACTGATCGAGGACAGGGCAAGTGGAAAGGAAAAGTGCTTTTATGATTGATGCTACTTCAATAAAGCAAAGTTGCTGTTTCTGCCTAGTTTAGGTCACTGTTTCAATAAAACCTCCATATTTTTATATTAGTTGATATCATTCATTTTTATTTTATTTATTTTTATTATCCTAAGACCAGCTTTTTTACTTTATTTTATGACCTTGATTTATCTGTCTGACTTCCTGGGTCTGCAGAGAGATTCTCAGCTGTCATCAAAGAGCTCTCAATTGCTCATGGATTTGCACTTGCTGACTTAATGTGAGGCTCAGGGACTGTATTTGCAAGGATCTGTAGTCCTGGTCAGGTGGCCAGCTCACCCCCAAGCCTATTCTGAGCTTCCACAGCAATGTTGAAGGACTCAGTGAGAAGAGTATGGCCATTGGGGCCTAACAGGGACCCAGAAAGGGAAATATTCAACAGATCTGACTTGGCCTGAACCTGTGTAAATTAAAGCTGAAAATGAAAAATCTATTTTTGTTGTATTTTAGTGCCCTTCCTTTTTAAGAAAAGTTCAAAGTACAGATTAAAAAAAAAGAAAAACGAAACTCTGGAAGCACAGTTGTTCAAATCCAATCTGGGTTACAGTAGTGGAAAATCCAGAATATAGTATTAAAATGTCTTAATACCCATCAAATGAATATTAGTGAAGAGATTTGCTCTTTCTAATAAAATACATCAAGTTGAAAATTTTACAGTGAAGGAGAAGCAAGCACCCAGTTTAACTTCATAGCTATCTCTCTATGTGAGTAAAGAATTTATAGCCATAATGTGGGGTTGCAAAATGTGGAACTTAAGGCCTTTTATTTCAGCCTGCTACATGCTCTGATGGTGTTGGACAAAACAGCTACTGGAGCTCCATCTGGGCCATGTGGTCAGAGATGTGGGCACTGCTTATTTAATGGGGTGGCTGTGATGGGATGCCCAGCCCCATGTTAGGCTTCCTCATGTTCTTCAGAGCAATATTGCAGGCAATGAATGTATCAGAAGAACTGATCTGTCTGGGACTGCAGGTTTGGGAAGCAACAGAGAAGGGTCATCCAAAGGGATGTGGACAGAGAGAGTGCCATGAAAAAGGCAAGGGAATATTTGGACCAGCATGAAGTCAACAAAGCTGATGCTAGCTTGGCTGTGTCAGCACTCCTTTGAGATAAACTATCTGTGAAGCAGAGGCAGTGTTTGCCTGCTGCAACCCTACAGTTTTCCTCATCCTTTTGTGCCATATTTGATTTATAGAGGCACTTAGTGGCCAGATGTGAGGGTATAAGCATCAGTCAGGGGGACGCTAATATAGTCTCTTCTTGATCTGTTTCTAATGAATGTTCAAGTATTTAGCCTCACTTTCTTAGCTGTACATCATGAATGTGGATTAAATTAATCAGTGACTGGTCAGCAGAGGTGTTCAGAGGAAGCCTAAAACACAAAAAAGCAACTCATGTTCAAGTCATGTTAAGAGTGGGATGAAACCATTAAAAGGAAGGAAATGAAAATTGAAAGCAATCTTAACTTGTGCAATTAGAGATGGGAGACCTGGAAACACAATATGTCTGAAAGTGACCTTAAGGTGATAGAGAACAGCAGATGAAATCCAAGTTCTTAATACAATGCCAAAGGCAGGGAACAAAATAGCTGTTTTAAGACCTCCCATCACTAAGCTTCTGTATGCATGAGTACAATGAGCACTGACACCTTGGTACTGTAGAAAGATACCAACAAGCCAGGTTTTAGAGAACAGATCATGTTTAAAGAGCTCACAGGACTGAACAATGGAGAAAGCAGAGAGGCAGTGCTTATGAAGAGAAATAATGTCAAAGGGACAATCACTGCCATTGAAAAACACCGGATAAATTACAAGCAAAGGAGGAAAAGGAATCACTAAAAGTGAATTTGATGCAGGTTTAAGGAATGAGACTCCAATGGATGCAGCTATATAAAAGGATAAAGAGAAATCTTTTGGAGCAGGCAGCAGCATAAGCAGTAGATGAATTTAAACCAGTGGCACTCTGTGATGTTCAATCTTGGATCAAAGGTCTAGTTGTGTACTGCTCCCTGGTCATTCTGCACAGTGCACCTGAAGTGAAATACCAGGCTTTGGGGAAAATCCAGATCACTTCCACATTTGGGTGTGTTACAACTCCAGGATCATGTCTGTTTTGAAAAACAGGGAATGCTGGCATAGAGTGACTGTGGAGGTGCTGTGATGGCAGATGGGCGCCAGAGTGGGAGCACTAACATGGGAAGAAAACACTGGGTATGGACTACGTGCAATATTCTCTGACTACTCGGCTTATGGTAGGTGGTCCAGGTTTCTTCACTCCCCCGGGCACAGTCAAGTCTCCCAGAAAAAAAAAAAGAGAAAAATTGTTTGTGCCTTCAATAACTGAGCCACCCTTGGTGGTACACAAGGGAGAAGCATGCATTTTAAATTACAGGGAAAAAAGAAGTGGTTCACAATCTTATCCCAGTTTGTGAACCCACCAAAGTGTCTGAGAGGCTTGAACAGCCTCCAGCACCACGATGTTTGCCTATCCCAACTTTGTCTCATTATTTTCCTTTCCCTGCACCTCTGTGTGTCTGGAGCCCAGCTGAGAATGAAATGAGCAGCGCCAAAGGACTGTGAGAAAGACGATTTGTGTGGTAAACCCAGCACAGCTAGAAGCAGGAAGTACCAGATTTATCATGGGAAATCCTCTTCTTGTTAGATGTTTCCAGCCTACTTCAGGCTTAAGCTATCTCAGTGCTCCATGAAGGCCCTGGTTCAACGGGATGCTCTGCATTTACCAGACTTGAAATGCATGAAGTTAATTAACACCCTGTTAAATCAGAGCTCTGTCACTGTGTCAGACAATCCCCATTGACTCAGAGCTGCTTGAAAATTTCCTGTCTCCTGGGATAGCATAATAAGGCTACAGAGGGAGTTTAAGTTACTCAAGATGGGATTGGATTCCCCCAGCTCTCGTTTGTAAATGTCTTGCTCTGTCCGACTCCTGCTCTGGTCCTATGTCATACCCATGGCTTTGGGGCTGCAGGCCGTATCCTGAGGAGCAGGTCCTCTGCCTACCATCAGCGTGGCAGCTCTACAGTCAGTCACAGTCTCCCTGAGCCTAGTCCTCACTCTTTCCATCACATTCAGACTGAGGACCCCATTTTCTTGCTCCCTCATTCCGGTGAGTAGTGCTGAAATCAGTGGTGCCTTCAGGCACAGAGCCAGGCTGCTGATGATACCTGTGTGTATCCATTTTCTCTGCTGTTGTGGAGAAAGAGAAGCCCACCCCTCCATCCCTGTCTTCTGCTCTGGCTGCCCCTAAAGGTGGGTTGTCACACCTTGGCTCTGGAGATGAACTCAAAGCTCTTAGAAACTTTCTGTATGTGCAACCCCTGGCAATAGGGAGTTTCAGAGCTTCACTATGAACCACGTGAAGAACGATGTTTATCTGTTTCCCCTTCATTCTGCTTCCTGCTGGATCTCTTTGATGATTATTAAGTAGGAAGAGACGGTTTTATCACTCCCTGTGTGCCTTCTCTATGTTACTCAGGACTTGTGTTTCTCTCCCACCACAGCCCACCCATCTACCTTTGTGTTTCAGGGTACCTTCCTTTCTCTGGAGCAGCCTCCATCACTACTGCACTGGTCTGAGCTGTATGCAAATTAGCACTAATCAAGAGGAATAAGCCAACCAACAGCTAGGACATAGCAGGGTGTCATGAATGATTTATAATTATTTCCTCCTAAAACCACTTGACATTTGCCATTACTTGAAGTCTGTTTGCTGTGCTTGAATCAGGCAGAAACAGATCTCCCGTTGAACATAATGGGGGTCATTCCAGTAAGCAAAACTGTATGTCCTGTCTATGGCTACAGTATAATTTTATTGATTTAAAGTGTTTTAAGTAAAGGCATGATTTCAAGCCTGGAGATAAAGGTGGCTCGTTGGTGTAATTGCGCAGTAATCTTGTTCAGTGCCCCAAATAACACTGTGATGTCTCCTAATTTATGGACAGCGTGTACATGAAGTGATTAGAGGTCTGGGATGATGAGGCTGCAGTATGGAGGGCATGAATGAGTGGGAGGAGATGACAGAGTCCTAGGCAGAGGCACTTCATGAGGGCAGCCAGCTCCGCTTTGCACTTGGCCGATGTTCCGCTTGCGTCCCCCGCTCGTCACAGGGGAGCAGAGGTCAACAGCAAAGACTATGAGCTATGCAGCTTGGATGTGAGTCTCTGGGGAGGTTTCACAAAAATTTTTGGGAGTGTCTAGGACTGAAGTTTTTGAGTCAGTCTTTTTTCCAGGCTCTTCTGTTCGTAATGTCGCAGTCTGTTTTCATTGTGGATGGTGCACATCTTCTTTGCTGCAGCTGCCCCTCATGCCAAAATGAAACCGAAGGGAGGCAGAAGGTTGTTGCAAGCATTATGCTTATGAATCAGTTTCTTAAGCTTTGATGATTGTTTATTCAAATTAAGAACTTTTGCAGCACTGCTCTTCAAAGCATCCACCTGTCTGGAGCTTCTGGGAATGGATGTATTCTATCTTACAGGAATCATGCAACTCATCACGCTGGCTGTAGGACTCTAATGGCTGTGAGATCCTAGCTCTGAGAGAGGGGAACAGGGGAAAAGTACTGAAGGTCAGGACTGTAGTGTTGTTAGGCCAAGAAATTTCCAACCACATGAGCTGAGTGTGAGGGGACCCAGCACAGCAGGTTGAAGATGCTGAGCAGGAGCGAGCTGGCCTGTGACCTGAGTTTCCATGCTGTTGTGTTTTGCTTTGATACTACAGTGACTATTAAAAAAAAAAAGTGAGAAGTGATAGATTACAGCAGAATGCATGCAGATCTCTTGTGTTATTTTAGCAAGTTAATATGTGCCTAGCATATCCCAGTGGGATGCCAGTGGCTTCCATGGAATTTTACTGGAAATGAACTGGGTACATCTGGTCAGAGAGGGAAGCCTCAGGCTGCCAGCAAACTTTTGCTCCCTCTCTGATTATTTTATTTAGATCCATATATGTATGTATGTCTATACAGTAATTTAAGGCTAAGACTGTTGTATTGACCAACATTTTCAGAAGGTTTTGAATGAAAACAGGAGCTTTGTGGCCTTTCAGCTGAGCTAGGGAATCTGAGCTAAGATGAATCTTCTCTAACATGGCTGTAAAGCTGGCTTGAGGAAATACTTGGGGACTGATTATCATAATTTCATTGTCAAACTTTCATGATGTGGACTGGGGGATCTTGAGGGTTGTATCCTGGACTTGTTGCTCTATAATTCTTTCCTTACCACCTGGGATGATGGGAAGGAGACCATATCTATTAATTTTGAAATTGTCCCTGAAGAACTGCTGAGGCCAGCTTTAAGGCATAAATGAGTTTGGCAAAGCATGGTCTGAGAGGAGAAATTTTGGTAAAGACAAGGGCAAGATCTGATAGGAGAAATCGGCTGTATGAAGAGACCCTAGACAGTAGGACTGCAGAAAAACTGAGAGTTAAGCAGAAACTTAGGTGTAAGTCAGCTAAGATGTGCAGATGCAACAAAATACTCCACAAAACAACAGACTAACATCCTGTTGGGATGTGCAAGTGTCACATCAGACACGTGAAAGGATCCCTCAGTTGGCCTGTGTGCAGTGAAGACCTTTCAAGAAGGTCCAGAATAACACCACTGGTTGGAGGCCAAGACCATAGGGAATGTGGGGAAGCGTTGAAGGAAACAGATTGTTCAGTTTAAAAAAAAAAAAAAAACAAAACCAACCAACCAACCAAACAAACAAAAAACCAAAAAAGCAAAAACCAACCAAAAAACAGAGATATGATGCAAACATTCTGATATGTTGAGATTGCTATAGTGACAAGAAGTAGTCTGTTGTCCACATTCATTAAGGCTCAGAGGGTCATGGATTCAAATGCAATCAGGGAAGCTAGTGGAGCCATTTGTCAGGTTCTGACTGGTCACATTACCTGTTCAGCAAGAAGTCTCTTGGCTTCTGGAGTAGATTTCGAGGTATCTGTTTATAAAGGTCTGCTTGCTACCTGCCACGTCATGGATGAGAAAACAAGGATCTTCTCTGCCAAGGGACTGGGCTGTAGGTGGTAGGATGTTTTTTTACTGAGTGCTTTATAGTCATGTGTCAGCTGGATGAACAGGGAGGTCTTGTGCACTATTGCTGACTCTTAACCATATTGCAGAGCATCTGCTCAGCACCAAGCATGGACAGAACATGCTTCCATTTGCCTGGAAATGACTGGGAAGATACCATACTGCTGCCTCAGGTGGCACTTGCTTGCATGCACTGCCCATGTGAAAGAGGGATGACATGCCTTGATGGAATTTGCCCTGCCATGGATTTGAAGCCCAACTTTATCAATTGATCTGGGACGCAGGGCCATAAATCCTCTCCTGATAAGAACATCTCTGCTATGAGTGACTAGAACCACTGCAGCCTTCTCCCTCTCATTTTCTGTGACAGCGATGAGACAGTAAAAGCAGACCCCTCTTAGAGATTTGCCTTTATAATGCTTTGGCTTTGGAAGATTTTTGGGGTCTGACTACTCAGAAATAGAAAGAAAAGCATCTGGAGTGGCATGCAGGGCATGTGAAAATGTCCATCAGTTCCTCTCCACTTGGGTGTGTACTTCAAGGGCAAGGATGTCTGTGGTGAAAGCATAATCGATTATGAGGGCTTAATTGCTTTTGAAATGACCACAATCTTTTTATTACCATAGTGAAACGTGCTTTGGACTCCACTGTGGTCAGTGTTTCGATTGAGGCAGACCACAGGAGGAAGAGAGCGTGACCCTGCTACTCAGTTCCCCACGCTCCTGTCTAAAAACAGATAGGCAAAAAAAGAAAAAAGAGATTTTCCACATACTCTAGTCCTCAGAGCTGTGCAGGCTGCACTGAACTGTGTAGGCTGTGGTGTCTGGGGTCCTGTGCCACTAATTTTGTGGAGCAGGGGATTTGCATTTCCTAGCTCATCTGTGCAGTCCGGGTTTCGTACCTTGGCTTCTCTTTGTGGAGGCCAAATTGAAAGTGACAGTCTCAGACTTCTGTGGCTGATGTTAATGCCTGAAATGTGGCTCCTTGGGACACAGGTTTTGTCTTACCACTGGCATTTCAGGCATCTCATGTTCCTTATCCTCTGATGCTTCTGGCCTCCACTGGGCCAATTTCGCGGACGGCTCCTTTACAGCAGAGAGGAATTGTTCCCATTTCACGTCACCCGGAGGGTGGGCCTGTTGTTGTGTGAGATTACAACAAATCTATGTGTGGTGGAGGGTGTTTGCAGGCCTTACCCAAGCCCTTCGTATTGCCTAGAAGGAATTTTCTCCTTCACTCACTCCCTTTTTTTTCTGTCATGCTCTAGGGAATTCAGTAGGACTTGTGGCAAGGGAATGGTGAGCGGAGCCTGGATACAGAGGGTTGCACTTGTGAAATATCTCTGTTTTAATCCACATGTTTGTTCCAGCTAGACTATTTTCACAGCTGCTTAAGGGGGAAAAAAGGGACACTAACAAATCTTGTGAGAGACCTCTCCAGTGCTTCAGTTTCTGATTTCCAAACATCCTTGAAAGAGAAATCACATCCACTTACTTACACAAATGCCCCAAATAGACTTTTCTATAAACTGAAGGAGAAAAAAAATATTCAGTCTCTAGTTGGAATTTAATTCAACAAAGGGCTGAACCCTCCCAGCACTGGAACTGTTCCACATTTGCATCCGTTGAGGATGTGACCCCCAGCCCTCAGCCCTAACTGAACTTTCTCAGTAGTTTTATACAGCAGTAGGACACACAAGCTAAAAAAGAAATGTAGATTTCAATGGGAAGCATTTACAAATCTTTATTGTTTCCTTAGTTTCACTGCAACTATAATTCCAACCCTAATGATAAAAGCTGTAGTATTACTAAGATATAGGGTGATTTTTTCTTCTTCCCTTTTCTGGTCTTGGGTGGTCCAGAATGTGCAGTAATTCATGTTCTCAGCTGGGTTTCCACCACATTTCTCATTGACCTGATTACTTTCCCAATGACAGAATCCAAAACTGAAACCACATCAGAACTCACTGGAGTTGGTTCTGTTTTTGATGTTCCTGAGCTTCTCTGGTGGCTCAGCAGGATATATGTCTTCATGAGTTTTTTTTACCCCCTTTTTTTTTTTCTTCTCATGGTGGGCTTACATTTGGGACATGAACTGTTTAGGGAAGTCCTGGAGGGAGAGCAACAAGGGAGGAGAGAATTCAATAAAGAGTTTACATTTTAGGACCTAATTCTGCACATTAGCATGGATGGCTTGAGGGGGCTATGCAGAGAAAAGGGCTTTTTCTGCAGGAAAAATAACCTCTCATGGCATTTTATATTGTTGCACTGACCCCTAACTTCCTTCCTCTTCCTAGTCCTCTGGAATGATGGGCACATACATATATATATTAAGGGTGTCAAGAACTTCATTTTTATCACCTTTGCTACGAAAGGAGAGACTGGGGCAAGCTGAGTTGAATTTATTATAGGGAAGAATGCTTATGATGGCACTGGGAAGGTTCCTCTGAAAGGTTAGTTTCCTCACTGGAAGTTCTGAATCAATGTAATTGATTGGTGAGGGGTTTTTTTAATTTCTTTTCCTTCCTGTCCCAGCTTCTTCCTGGCAGAGCAAAGGAATAGAGCAAAATGTAATGGGCTCTTCCCTCACACAGGGATTGGTTTCCCTCCTCTTTTTCTCCCTCCCAACAAGACATAAAGTCATTAGGGTAGTATGTGATGTGGGGTTGGAGCCAGTCCAACTTACACGGAGGATTTCCTCGTGCCCCTGCACCCACATCTTTGAACAGTTAATATCCACATTTGCATGACACGGGTAAGGTTGCACCTAGGGGAATATGTGCCATATTAGGTAGTGTTAATGGTACTGGCACCTTCTCCTATTTCCTCTGCTCCCTAAAAGAGCTTGGAGGTGGGAAAGCAAAGCTGTATGCACTGTATTTCCATGCAATCATAGACAACGGGGATCCAGAGAGGACATCTAGTTTGTGCTCGGCTCAGTAGCTCCTCCTAGCAGAAAATCTTCACTCTCAGAGGTGTATTGTTTTCAGAGTCCTTTTCAGAAGGTGGAAAAAGCATTTTGCAAAACAATAGGAAGTGAATAGTGCCGTGAAAACACGCTCCAGCTGAGTTTTGGCACCAGCAACAGAAAACTCAAAGAATCTTGTCCAACTCTTCATGGCTTTCAAAATGAACATCGCGATGCTGTACGTCAAATAACATTGTCCAACCCTTTTCATCCTGTTTGTAATTCCACTAGGGACATCATTACAGTATCCAGCTGCTCTGGGATTCTCTAATGAAAACTTTGTTTCTGAATAGAATAATTAAACCTTCATATTCAATTGTCAAACAGCTCCATCTTTGCTCACTGCATGGATGTGATTAGCCACAGCAAACCATTCTGCAGCTTAGACTCACAATTGCATCTAGTATAAAAATGATTAATTAGGCGACGTGCTGTTTGGGAAGTTTACAAGCAGATCAATGAATAATGTTTAAGTGAAAATTTTATAGAGACGTTACGGGCACTGCAGGTTGTGTGGAAGCCTTGCTGACGGCTTAAGGATGCATGTGTTCATGTTCCATAAAGAAATTCTACATCATGGAGACAGGTTCAGCAGTTATACGTGGGAAGGGAAACCCTGAGGTTTCGGGGGTTTTCTTTCTATAAATGTTTTTGACAGAAAGTCAGTTCTTTTCCCTCTCTCAAAGCAAAGTTTCTAATGTGAGCAGTATTTTCCCAGTTCTGTTAAAGTATCTCTCTTTTTTCTTGTGTCTTTTCTTCTTCGTTCTTGCGCTGAATGGGGGAGTAAAAGGGAAAGGTTGTGTATGTCTGGTAAAATTACCCATGAACTGGGAAAAAATCCACCGTCAGTAGTTGAGGCGTTAAAAAAATAATTGATCAGTTCAAATGAAGTGACCGCCACCTTTAATTTTATCATGATGTTTAGCACATGAAGAGAAATGCATAGTTACATTTTGGTATTACAACTAATTTCATTACATAATCCATAAACTTCTCTGGACTCTCTTGAAATGCATGTGTCCTGTACCCATCATCCTTGTGGCTTACTGACTTCTGATATCAGAGGTGAATCAGGGCTTTTAACTGAATTTTATGGGCTAAATATTGTCTTGTATTGTTCCCTATAGCTGTTTTGGATAATTTCTTTAGAAAAAGGCGTTAATGCCTTTAATTCAATAGAGTGGTCCATTACTGGTGTAGGAGTATCACAGAGCAGAAGTTCTTGAGATGGTTTTTGTCACCCTTCATTTTGGTTCCCATCAGAGTATTACAGTTTTCTGTCATGCTCCTTGCAGCAGAAGCCACTCCTTCAGCTCTGCTCACAGAGGTTGTTGGGTTTGGTATTGGGTTTTCTGAGCTGTTTTCCTAGAGAAATCTCAGAAAGGACATAGTATGGAAGCAAAAATGAATTCACAGAGAAAGATTAATTCTGTCTTGATGTGTGTGGTCCACAGATAGTCCTATGTAAGGGCTTTTGATTTGTACCTTTTGCACCTTAGTCCTCTTTACATTGACAGTCACAGGCTTCCTCTGAAGTTACTTCCAATATATCTTTCTCCCCATTTGCAGCCTTTAGGATGAAGGCAAATAAACAAACGCGAGCCAGCGCATTTCTATCCTGTACCGTATGTTGCCAAAAATAGTAGTCAGATGGAAAAGATTTTTCCAGAAGTCTTCTGCTGTATGATCTGTTTCAAATAAAGATAATAAAATAAACAACTGTTTATAAAGAGAATACGAACGAGCAGGGCTCCCCTGCTGCCTGTTGCGAGGGCGCTCACTGCAGAGGTTGTCTGCGAGAATTCCTGATCTGGCATACAAGGTTCTGGTTTTTATCTCCAAACCCCCCACTCTGAAGCACTAGGGACAGATTTTATGTTAAATATAGCACCCCAGGAAACTCCCAAGCTCTGGTGTGAACAGGGAAGTTTTGTGATGCAGATCCCTGGGTCCTCATCTCCATCATCTGCAGGCGAGGTATTCGAGTGGTCCCCCTCTCTGTTTGGCTCAATGGGGGGAAATATGTTACATGAACTGGGAGCTAGCTCTGGTAAAGGGCACTGAAGAGCAAAGTGTAATCTGTGTAAATACTGATCCAGCCAAAGAGGTGTCACTTTGATGGAGCTGCTGCTCAGTTCCTCTTTACCATGAATGTTCATGAGCTCTCAGAGATATGAGCATGGCTGTTTTCCAAAGCTCTGTGTTTCCCCTCCAAGCATTGCTGTAGAAGTGTTTGAGAATCAGCTCTATTTGGAGATTTCCAACTCATCTTGCATTGAGAGTGGTGGCCAGAAATCCATCCAGAGCAGCCTTTCACACCACAATATGTTTAAGAAAGTCTGCCTCTGATCCTGGCCACATAGCTTGAAAGGCAAGAGAGCAACAAGTGAAAAAGAGCCAGGGCATGTGGGAAAGGAAAAAGTGACCCAAACTTGGGATTGATTTTTCTTTCTTTGGTTTGTTTTTTTTTTTTTTTTTTTTTTTTCCTGGGAAGATTTGATTCAAATTTTGGCCTTTGCTTTGGACCCGCTTTCCTATTAAAAATTAAAAAAGCTAAACCCCAAACCTAAATACACAGAGAAACAGATTTCCCGTCACAGGAAAAGAGGAGCAGACCTACATGGCAAGCACGGGGGAGAAGATTGCCAGAGGTGGAAATTTTCTGGGATCTGCAAGTTGGGTTCAGCTGGTTACAAGTTAGAGGGGGTAGATGTGAATATTGGATCCCTGTCTAATTTGATTCTTATGGCAGTGATTATATTTATATACAGCCTGCAGACTCCAACCAAGTGTGGTGTCTCCAGGGATGGCACAGCCACACGCAAAAGTGTTCCTACCCTAAATTGTCTGTAGTCTAAGCCAACAACAACTGAGAAGGGAAATGGAAGAAGAGAAAAAGGGGTGGTCACCAGGAAAGTTTGGACATGAGGTTTTGATTCTGGCTCCCCTCCCGCTAGAGAATCTGCCTCGATCTCTGCAAATCTCATCCCTTTTTCACCTTGCCCTTGGCTCTGCTGCCTCCACGCTGATCCTTCTGCCAGGCCTCAAGCCTTCAAGGTTTTGCTGAAGTTTGGGGTGGCCAGGTTTGGATGGCACCCTGCAACACTGTGGCGTGGCAATGGTGCAGGAGTGGCAGGACAGACAACTGTCTTTCCCTCTGAAAACCCAGAACCTGGGCCCCTTGCCTGGATGAGGGCCTGAAAACGTGAATCTCTTTATAAACTTGGGTTATCCAGTTTATAGTACAATTCCCTGGCAATGTATCTTTCAACGGGCTTTTTTAATCTGTTTATCACAACCTTTTCATTACTCATTGTATAGTTTTGTTTTATTAGGGTAAGTTTACTTGTTATGGGCAGTGTAAGGTTGGATAAACCAGAAAGAAAGGGTTGCTGTTAGTTAAAAAATTACTGCCTGAAGTTATTGATCTGTTCAGATTGGTATTTGCAGCTTGTGCCTATTATTGGGGCCCTTTAAGTCATTAATTTTGGAATTAGGATAGTCTTTGTTCTCTCTCCTCCCTCCCAGCCCTCTCATTTCTTCTAAATATTTTATTTATCTGCATAGGGGTTTTGCAAACTGGTTCCCTTCTTGCCCATCCACTTTAACTGCAGCCAAAGTTTCCTTTCAGGAATGAGGAGGAGAGGCAGGCTTGGCTTTTCCTTTCCCATCCAGCCATTTCTGGGCTTTATTTAATTTTTAGCTGTTTTATTTAAATGTTCATAAACTGGGGGCCAAAGCCGGGCTTAAGAGTGCACCAGGAAAGCGTTAAAAAAACACGTCTTGAGCAAGGCTGAGAAGAATTCACTGATGCCAGGGCAATGTGTGTTTGATAAACATATGGACTTAAAGGTAGATAGGAGCAAGGAGGCACTTTGCCTGCATATAGCTGTATTATTTATGGATGTCTTTGCTGTGCAGCGAGGACCAGGTTCTGTTTAGCTCTCTCTTTGGGTGGTCCGCGAGAGATTCTGAGTAGCCTTCAGTAGCCTTCAGGCATAATTGCCAGGCATGCTCTTGTATCTGAGATAGCTTAATAAAGCATTACATATCTTACTGCTTCTATATTTTATTACCTAACCCAGTGCATGCGGTCAGCGGGTAATTAAATTCAGCTGTGTTTTTACTCTCTGTTTTAAGGTCGAAGTATGAATTTCTCCGCGAATTCTTTGAAACAGACTAATACGATGCATGCATGATAAAGGCAAGGCTAATCAGAGCCAGACTGTTAGTGCAATATAAGGTTGCCCCAGGTGTAATTTATTTTCATATTATTGGTGGTTTTACTGTCGAACATATTAGAAGACGAAGAAGAAATAATAATTCTTTTCCGTGTATGGCCAGAAAGCTACAGCTCGGGTTGAGAAGCTGGGTTTTCTTTTCATTTCTATTTTATGCCACGTTTCAGCTCAACTGCTCGTGCTCCATACTGAAGTCGATTTCAATTAACCTATTCCTTCATTAACTCACTCTCAAAGTGCAGGAGGATATTGCTAGATTGCTCCGTGCCATTTTGAAAAGGATTGTGGTGCAGTCTTTATTAAAAGCAATGTCTGCAGTGGAATGTATGCTGGAAAAAGCTTAAACAAATCTTTTTCTTGGATTTGACCAGCTGGGACTGGAGTGGCTGCATGGGCTCCAGGAGGTGGAGTATTTTCACTGGGGGGGAGAGTGGTTTGGGAGCAGAGGGGTGGCTGTGGGGTGCAGAGGAGGAAAGGGCCAGTTGACTCCAGTCTTCTGGCTCACATCAGTGAGTTTGGGCAAGACCATTTGTCTTTGGGACTCTGTGGTTGTCATGTCAGGAGTGAGGGTTGGCTAAGTGAAATGGAGAGGTAGCAAAATCATGAATGTAGGACCCAACCCCACCACTCTCAGGGGATTACCTGAGGAACTCATTGCAGGAAGGAAAGCAGGTCTTTGTAAAGTTCTCTGGGAATATCCACAGTTACAATGGAGCTGCTGTGTTTTTTCCCCCAGTCAAACCTATTTTACTACTGATGTTCTCTCTCCCTTCAAATCTGGCCTTGCTTATCTCCTTAGACCACCATGTGTGCAATCTTGCTGTTGCTGTGGCATACCAGTTGTCAGTACCAGAAAATTGTTTCATGAGCAGCAAAAAATACGAGACCTAGAGTCCTAGAGACTGGTACCCAGGGTCAGCACACAAAAGGCATCTCAAGTGCCTGCTGGTGGCTGAGCCTTAACATCACAGAGACCCTCTCTTTCCTCAGCAACAATTTTTAGAAAACTTACAGGAACTTAAGGTGCGCTTCATCTCTGAACTATTGATTACAAGAAAAATGTACCAGAGAAAAAAGAAAAAGTCAACACCACTTTTTTTTGGTGGGGAGAGATGAGCACTTTCAGGATACAACTCGTCTGACTCAGTTTCTTTAAAACATATCCAATAATATCTGTTTACATTAAAGGATTATAAACAGTGGAGGAGAAGGTGTCACATTAGTCCTGATGAACCTTTATGGTCTCCCTCCCTGGGTAAGGATGTGTTTGAGATTAACCCCTGGATTGAAATCCACTGGAGATGGTCCCATGTGTGCATGTATGGCCACGAAGACCTCATGGAAGAAAGTTCTGAAAACCTATGACTTTTGAGGGGGAGGACTCAAGTCACCCATCACCAATCATAGCAAAGCTGTGGCAAATCTGCCAGATGAAGTGCTGCAACTTACCACAACGTTGCCCTTGTCCACATCTGCCAAATGGCCCAAGGCATTGGGTTAAACCCTCATTTGCTGAAGTTCTGTTCTTTGCCTGGGGGAAACCATCCTGCAGGTAAAAGCCTCCCCCCCCCACCACTTCCAGGGCATTTCTTTTGGCACTGTCCTTTCAGACAGGTGGCTTTCGATCCTGGTCAGGGGCAGGGGATGGGCACATGCAGCTGCTTGGTGAATCTGCCATGTTTACATGGGCAAAGCTCTGTGGGCTGTAATCCAGCACTGCTCAGGTGAGGTCCAGCAGCAGGCAGAAAGCCTGGTTTAACACAAAGGAACTCAGGTTGATGTTTGACCTCTACTTCTGCTTCCCCAACTGTGAAACAGTGAAATGTCCCCTCTCTCACAGTTGACTTTTGCCTCTGAATTAATGTTTGCAAAATACTCAGAGCTCCCTAGCTGATGGGGCTGCAAACCACACAGCTCGACTCTGCTGTCACCAATTGGAAAGAGCCATGCTGGGCTTCGGGTTTAGTTCTATAGAATTAAGATTATTTTATTGTTCTAGGAACGATAGGGTGGTCTGGCTGCTAAATTACAGCACTCCCTGGGCTGGGCCAGTGCTTTCCCTGCTTGTTTGGGGTCAGGATTTGGCCCTTTCTGGTTTCATGTTTTCCTACTGAACTCGTGAACCTGTATCAAATGTCGAAGCAACAAGAACTTGATGGTGATGCTCTGCCAGCAAGAAAGGGCTTCCCAAAAATCAGAGCTTTCCTTCCACTGAACTCAGTCCCTTTCTCCCCCTCTTTCGCTGCTTTCTCTCCCTCTTTCCTTGCTCTCTCCCCCATCCCATCCCTGTCAATCTAATAGAAAACCAACCCCTGACACTGGTGATCCCTGCCTAGGATGCAGGAAAACTTGATAGTGTGCAGATGCTGTTCTGTTTCTCGGCAATATTTACTTTTCAGAAGGATCTTAAGTAAGCATGAGGCCAGGAGACGCTGGAGCATTTCTGGACATGATGAAACAGTCATCACCTCATCCAGCTGGAGGTGGGAAGCCCTTCCCTAAATTTTCTCACCCTCCTTGGCCTTGCTTGGGGAGCGGGTGGAGCTGGACAAGCACCCCTGTTCCCTGACCCCTGACTCACTCCATGACCTGGGTGTGGAGGAGAAAAAAAATATGTTTCTCCCCTTCAGCCCCCCTCCTCAAACACAATCTGGGACTATTCAGACATTGTGATACTGGAGTTAACTTTGCTCTGTCTCCTCTTCAGCCCGTGTCCCACAGGCATTTTTGGGGGCATGGAAATGCTTGTCTGCTTGAGTGAGCAGAGGGGGATGCCTTCTCCCTTGAGCAAAAGGAGATGCCCTCTCCCCTGAGGAGACCAAAGAGGATGTATTTGGAGGGGGGACAAGGAGCCAAAGGGCTGCCCGAGTCTCTGTGCTTCCCAGGCATGGCTCTGGGGATGTGCACAGCCCTTGCTGTGCAATGGCATGCCCGGGGCCCTGGCAGGCTCTTTAGGGATTTGAGGTTTTCTCCAAGCCCATCTCTGATGTTGAGATCTGACTGGAACACATGCGGGAAGCTAATCGTGTGCATCTGTGCCTTTTAACAACGCGGTCGCCTGCTGATTGGGTTTAATTCTTTATCTTATTCCTGCTAATCCGTTTTCCAATCTGGTTCCCATTTGGAGACAAATTCCCCCAAACCCCAGCCACTGGTGGGATGGATGTATGGCAGCAGGGGTAAGGGGGGTAGAGAATGGAATAGGGATTTCTGTGGGGCAGTTACAGGCTAGGAGAGGACATGCTCTCCCCTTAGATGCTGGATAACAAAACTCCACCCCAACTTGTGCCACAAATGTGTAACAGTCTCATAACTGTCTCCACTTGGGATCCCACCTCCTGCAGGCTTATTGGCATGAAAACGTGACAGCAGTGCTCTGCCAAGCATCCAAGGAATAACGGCCTGAGGGTTTTATAGGGTAGAAGGATTCCCTTCAAACGCACCATGGAGCTGGCCTGGTGGTCCAGCAGCAGTGTAACAACCTGGGCTGCTTTGGGTTTCACAGCTGAAAGGCAGCAGTGACCTTGAGTTTGCTGTAAGCTGGCTAGCCCCTGGTGGCTCTCTGATCCCTTGGCAGTAGCTGGTGCTTCCCAGCCAAGGAAAGACATGCTGGATGCATGTCTCTTGCTCTCCCTCCTTGTCCTAGCCTCTAGCGTTTTCATGCTTGGAAGCTGCCAACAAGGGGAAAAATGCACCAAGCATTGTCTGCATCTCCACTGTTGAGGGCATTTTTCCTTCTGCCAAGGGAGAGAGGGGAGATCTGCTGTCTTAGGGCTGGGAAACCCTCACCCTGCCACTCTGCTGGCTTTTGGGAAATCATTAGCTGTTGCACCTCTGTTTCTCCTCCCATATACTTTTGGTTATCCTCTGTTCCTCCTCAAATCTCCCCTGTATTGCTGCAGATTTTGGTTCTCCTCAATTGCAAGTTTTCATGGGGCAGAAGCCCCTGTGATGTGCTGCTGTCATGGAACATTTCTTAGGACTCACAGAGCTGGTTTTCCATAGGGAAAAGTGCATGTTTTCAGTGTGACCAACCTAGCACCAGGTGAAATCCATGAGACCAGGTGTGTTTTGGCACAAGCTGACCATGAAACCCCACAGCTCCAGATTTTCAGCTTCTTCTGCTACTTTGATCAAAACTCAGTTTCCGATCTTTGATGGGCTTTTAACCCAGATATGTTATGTGATGAAAACCTCTAGGACCGTTTTCTTGTATAGATCAAACCCAGACAACACTCTAGTGAAGACTCAACAAATATATTAAGACTTTCCAATTTCTCAGTAGTAAAAATGAGCAGCAAAAATTTAGATACACACACACACACAAATTATTCAGGTTCTGCAAACAAGATATTGATGCCTGACATGGAGTATTTTGGGACCTGTGTTTCCCCAAGTGCATGTGTTAGCTCTGATTCCTTGCTGAGTGTCCAAAAAATGGGCTCTGTTCTCCCAGGTCCCCTAACCACACATGGGGGGTAAGAAGCAGATTTTTTTTGTCTTAGGAAGTACATCTCTCTGTTAGAACACCTTGCAATTTGCAGAAAGATATAAGAGTTATGGGTGGGAAGTAACAGGAAACTACAGGGGGCAAGTGAGAAACGATTGATTTATTCTGCCGTAATAAAGGCCCAGAAGACGTGGTTC
Source organism: Pipra filicauda (assembly GCF_003945595.2). Lineage (NCBI taxonomy): Eukaryota > Metazoa > Chordata > Aves > Passeriformes > Pipridae > Pipra > Pipra filicauda. The sequence goes on from NW_024104498.1 coordinate 5,749,627, forward strand.
TTGTTCCCAGATTTATCTCTGGTTTGCTCTGTGGCCTTGAACGAGCCATTTCACTTCCTTCTGTCTTTGCTTCTCCTGCTGCTCTTTGGCCCTCGAGCTTATGAGCTCTGCAAGGCGAGTGGGCTCTGCCTTGTGCTTGCACAGCAGGATCTGATCCCAGGGATGTAAGCTCCTGGTTGTGAGTTGTTGGGACCTATGTGTTGGTACAGCACCTCATATGCAGAGAGCTGGGATCCTCAAGGCTGGAGTAATAAATAATAGATGTTTTTAAAAATGCAGAAATATAACTAACACAAAGGAATGAAAGGAAATAACCATTTCTAAGCTCTCAGAGGACTAACAGAAAAAGTAGTGAGCTTATATTTCTTTCTTGATCCTGCAACATTAGCAAACTGTGGGATCGAAGGACAAGGAGTTTGAAATAACTGTATTTTTTAATCTGTTTCCAAGTGTGTGTGTGTGTGCACATGCATAAAATCCACAGTGCATTTTATAGGCCGGCCAAAAGGCACATGAGTGAAACAGCATGTGATGCAGCCGTCGAAAGAACCCGTCACCCAGCCCAGGAAAAAAATTATGACTGTGGCTCTAACCATTTTTTATCATTTCCATCTCTATTGACTGACATGTATTTTCTTCCTTCCCTGACCCAGAACACCAGGACTCTGAAACTACTGAAATGTTTGCACAATCTTGAAGCATTTATTTAAAAGTTGCTTTTCCCTGAAGGGTAGGTACTACAGCCAGATTCAAAGTCAGATCAAAAAAAACAAACAAATACTATCTTTACAAGCCCTTCATATCGGTATGTACCAAAGGACCTATCAGCTTCCTTTTCCTTTTGGCATGCTGACAACAGCCCAGTGCCTCAGGCAAAGAGCTGGAGTACGTGTTTACAACCCTTTCAAATTCACAGGCCAAACAGGAAAAGAAGGAAAATGTCAAAAATTACAAATAAAACAGTTGATCTTCAAAAGCAACGAGGCCTGCAAATGAATAATTTTTAGGCATGCTGTATCGGATTTCTTAAATATTTGTCACAGCTGTGAGTTGCATAGTGCAGTGTTTGTTAACCTTAGAACTTGTCTTAAGTGCTCTCACGAATAAATTTATTTATACTGAAAAAATCCAAGTGTCTTAATAGCTAAAACGTTTTTCAGAGGAGCTTTTCCTCTTCTTTTTTTTTTTTTTTTAATGCTGCTGCAGAGAATCCTTCTCCATGTGCTCAACATATTGCAGCTTTGCTTTAGCAGACAGCAGGAGTGATGATAGAGATAACGAGAAGAGGAAAAAAAAGAGAATGGGAAAACAAGAGGTGGGAAAATGACAGGACTTATTTGTCTTGGGTTTTTGGCACGGATTCACTGTTATGTGATGCCTTTTGGGTTACAGGTACATCATGGCCTTGGATGTTTTACTTTTCTAAACCTTTCTGGTCTTTGTGGAGATCTTGTCTGAAGAACTGAGGGACAGAAGGGTTTGCAGTGGGAACAGTCTTGCATATGTTTAGAGACATCATAGTTGGAGGCATCTGGTCCTGGTTAGTTTAGATTTCCCCTCTAGTCAAAAGGAAGAGACTGCAGCTCCATAGGGTGATCCCTCTTATCCCAAGTCCTGAAGTTGCTCTGAGGAAAGTATTTTTCTTCACTGGCTATTGTGGGATCCCAAATGACTAGTTTGTATTAGACCCCTCTGTTTGGGATGACTAGAGTCACTGGAGATGAATCCCACTTTCCCCACTTTCTTGGGGAAAGTGATGGAAAGCAGACAGATCTGAGTCCAAGTGCTTGGTCAGGTACTGGGCGTGTGAGAGTGGTTTGAATTTACCCCAGACTCCCTGAAGACTGCAAAGATGAGTCTGCAATTTGGTAATCTGCTCTGGGCAAAAGAAAGCACTGATGTTTTCTGCTCAGCCTGGGCAGGCAGATATGGTTCGAACAAGCCATTTTTAGCTCCGTGCTTTGGCATTTTGAAGGGAGAAAGAAAGTGTTCCAGCCTACTCTGCCTACCAGATATGGTTTGTTAAACCACCTTCTTTGCCCAAGAAACCACAGAAAGAGGCTGAAGGCAGGCTGCAACTAGTACCTGTCAGAATAGCTTGCCTGGGGAAGAGATGGAGGGGCCTTCACTGGAGGTCTTCAAGAATTAAATAAGAATGTTTTTTCCCCCCCCTACTTTTTGAAAATGAAACATGTCCTAAAATAACTTGTCGTTTATCTGCTGTGGGTCTGTAGATCTTGGTGTACCCCACGGAAGGCAATTTCAGGTCCAGGTAAAGGGTGCAATTCCAAAGAAGGGTCACCACGAGTCGTCTGCCACAGTGGTGCTGCTGCTCAGGTCTAGCCCAGCTGCCATCGTATCTGCGCTAGCCGGCATGGTATTGATTAAGAAATCCCTACTGTGATGCACAGAGTAAAAAGAGATATATTTAAAACCGCTATTTTGGCAGTGCTCGCAAACTTTTTTGTTTTTGTTTTGTTGAGAAAAGCAATCCAGTGTGAATAATCTTTTCCTGTAAACGCGTAGAAAACCTTTAATCAAATACAAATTACTTCTAGGCATGAGAAATAAATGTTTGATGAAAACGTATCTTAGTCATGGAACATAAATAGCTCTTCACAGTCAGTATATAATCTTGCATCATTATGAAAGGAAGTGATCATTAAAAATATAATTTGGAGAGCAATATTTTACCTCCTAGTTGTCAGAAGACCCCCCTTTCTGCACACAGTTCTGGACAGGGTTAATCCCCAAATGACTTGCACCATTGTAAATCAGGAGTAACAGACCCTGACTTCAAGCAAAGGCTCTTGGTGTAGAACACAGGAGGATCTAATCCCGTTGCCTGAGAAAAAAATAAAAACATCTTAGGAAAATACAACTGCATTGGCACTGCAGGGAGAAAAAATAAAGCAAAGTACTTTAAACTTCTAAAGTAATATTTCTTTTCAGCTTCACCTGCACTTTTAGTCCTCTAAATCAGTAAGCTGTTATAAAGGAAAATTATATGTTCCAATCTCCTGATGAATTGTGTACTGAGATTTTGCATTAGTAACCATGAGCATTTACACTTTCCTAAGATTAAAGGCAGTTTTCCAAAGCTGTGTCTGCTTATTAATTAGTGTCTGATGAAGACAGATTGCAGACAGAAATAGTGGTTAGAAAATGGAGCTAACCTTTAAGACTAAATTAATCTCAGGTTTAATGGGTTTCAGTATGCTTTAGAGGTTTTGTACCTTTTCTGGTAAATTTCCAATAGAAATCAAAGTGGGTACAAGCACAAAAAAGAAGGCTGAGTAAACATGGCGAGGGCAGATCCTCAGGAACGGCAGATCCACTGTAGTCTGCTAGAACGGCCTTGTAAATCTTTGCAAGTGCACGGTGAGGCCAGGGGTTTTGAGGGGCCAGACCTTCAGTCTAGCACCACCTGGAGAGGGTCTGTTGCACCCCTGGAGCGATCCCGGCTGGTACCAGTGTGGACCAAGCTCTCTCATGGCAGCTCTCTCCAAAAAGGTGGGAATAGGACCGAGGCTGAATGTGTGTGCAGCCTTCGGGGTGTCCTCAGGGATATCTTCATAAGGGGAACTGCCTTCCTAACAAATAACCTTTTTTGGGGGGTGGTGCTGCCTTGCCCCTTGGAGACGTGCCTGGACCAATTGAGTGAGTTGTGTGGGACTGGGAAAAAATGAAAGCTGAGTTGACATCAGTGTGAACCCACTGCTCTGTCTTAAGCAGAGGCCATGAATTTTTTTCAGAGATCTCCTAAAATCAGCAGCTGTTTTATTTTCTGGCATTTAATTTTTATATTGTGCTGTCAGGCATCATGTGATGTTAAAAGCAATGACAAAAAAGCATGAGGGAGAGTTGGCTTTTGGGGGAAAACCTGTTCTTGTACAACTAGTTAACATGTGTTTCCATAAATCTGCAAATCTACTTCAGAGTGCTTTGAACATAATCTGGGCCTAGTAAAATACAGTCAATTATATATCCATTTTAATTGTAAACCAAGTTTCAAAATGCTTGTATTGTTACGTAAGTGCTTATAATTCTCTTATTTCTATCATATTTCCTTGGCACCTCATTTGAATTTACATGTATCTGAGGTCATAACTGGAATGAAGGTTCTGCTTTTGGTTAACTTCGGAGCATAGATCAACTATCATGAGCTTAATGAAAACGTTGTCATTCCAGTGGCTTGCTAAAAAAAAACAAAAAACCAACCAAAAAAAGAAAAACCCCAAAACCCAGTGACTGTTCCCTTCTGTCAGTGCAGGACTGCTCTGTCATAACACACCATGGAGCAATCGCCACCACAGATAAGCATCCCTGTTACCCTAAATCACTGTGATTTCATGGGCCTGTGTAATGCTGGTCTTGTTTACTCTCCTTGAGGGTTTGTCCCAGCAGAGATGGGCGGGTGGGGCTTGCTTGGAGATGAAAGAAAAAACAGGTGAAACTGCAGTAAGGAGTGAGATTAAAACGTGCACCATCTTTGGGGTACCCAGATTCATGAGCCCTTTTACGCTCAGGATTTTGACACTTTTCTAGATCCATCAGTTTGGCTTTTTAAATTTCCAGTGAGGTCAATCTAAGTTCTGTAGCTGGAGAGTGGGTAACGTCCCAAATATCCCCACAGATGGTAGTTGGAAGGGTGATTTTTTAGTCTGTGCTTTCCCAGCCTCTGGCATCTCTGGTGATTGTATGGACAGCACAAACTGCAAATAAGGGCTCCACACTGCACTGTATTTCCAGCTCTGGAAACACACTAAAAAGCAAATAGCTCTGCTTCTTTCCTTCACCTTGATTGATTTGATGTTGCTGCCAGAGGAGAAAAAACCCCTTTTTTTTTAAATTCATTAAAATAAAATCTCCTTTAAATAATTTTAGAGTTCCGAGATAACAAACAACAAGACAAAGATCACAGCTGAAGGTTTTTATACCATCGGAATTGTTAGTCATTGTCTTTGAGCTCTGTATAAATAAATGATTGATGCCTCAAAACAAGACCCTTGAAGGTGTTTTTATAAGGCCACAAATGTGTCAAGCAGACTTATTAGATGTGAAGGGAATGATTATTTGTACAAAGTGAAATGAACATGTGCAATAATATTGTAAAATGTTTATTAGTCTAGAGTGTGCTGAATTTTCCTAAAATATATCAGGTTCTCAGTTTGCATTTAATGTGGTGTTAGGTATGACGCTATATCCTTCCTCGGCTATTTTCAGTTAGCGTTATGCTTTTCGCAGAGTAAATCACGAGTTTGTGTCCTTTATAACAAGGGCATTATCAAAGGTGAGGCAATGCTACCTGTCTAGAAATCCGGTGTGAAAGAGAACGCGCGCTGATCCTTCGTTCAAAGGGTGGTGGTTGGTTGGATCGTGTCTATTGAGCAAATCTGTACAGGGCAAAACTCTGGAAGCACTTGAGCATCTTTCCTCTTTGGTGGTTGTTGATGCAGCCAGGCACCAAGGTATGAGCTCCCTTGCTGCTAACTCTGTTCACACATGGCTCTAGCATCACACGTTGCATTTACGGTCAAAAGATGGGATTCTGCCCAGTGATGGTTTTGAGGTAAGCTGGGCTATAAAGGGGTGTTTAGTTGCACGATGCTGAGCCTTCTCCTTTGCACTTGTGCTCTACCATCAAGGCTTGATCTGTTCGTGGAGGGTAAGAGCAGCAATGTAATGACTTTGTTCAACCAGTTCCCCACTAATCTACGGTCCCTCTTTCTCCATGTTTTGGGGGTGATGGGCCGCCTGTGTGTTTTGTAGAGGTTTGGAATTAACCCCTGAGGACCTGGCTTAAATACCCGGTGATGCTTTGGGACACTCTGTGCCACATCTGAGCTAGAAGTCTAGTGGGGGCATTGAACGTGGGGCCTCTGTGGTCTGTTGCATCATTCTGAGGACTGACAAATTTTGCTGGTTTTTGTTCTCTCCCTCTTCAGTCAGGATATTGCTCCTGCAGCTGAGTTTTTCATTGGGTCGGTGGTCTGTCCCCTGACCCTTTTAGGTGTATAATGACACACACACTGGAGGATGGCAAGTTAAGTCAAGCAGATCCATTTTGTCTTCTCTTCAGACATATACCTAGATAATGGACTTTGACTGGACAGGACCTTTCAGTCCTTCTTCAGAAAGGACATTTAGGGAGTCTTTGATAGCTGAAAACCTGAAATAGAGCTTCCCACATTCATGGCACAAAGCCTAATCCAGATTTGGGTTTTCCTGTAGAAACCCTTCTGCAGACCAGCACTGTTCTAGTGGGATTAGCTTTCAAGATTATTGATGGCTGCACTACTTTTTTCTTCCATTATCGTTCCCTTCTCAGGGATACAACTCAGAGGGGCTATTGGTTGCAGAAACCTTTACATGAAAGTCTAGCATAAGTGCTATCTTTTCAATTTTTTTAGGGCACATGGTTTTGAAACGATGTCTTGAAAATTCCTTGGGGAACTCCATGGAAGACATCCACGTCGAGCTTGTATACTTACACAAAATTTAATGCATTTCAGATAATTGTCACCAGGTTACTCTTTGGCTCTCCCAGTTCAAAGAACTGGTTGGATTTAACAAAGAAATTAAGGGATCACACCTAGGGAATAAAGCTTGCTGTGAAATGTTTTCTGTGAAAGCCAGAACCAGGTGAAAATCACTTAGTTTCAGGTTTCATTACAAATTTGAAAACCATATCTCAGGTTCACTGAAAGGTTGGTTAAGGGTCATGCTGCAGGGCCTGGTTTGGAATGAATGTGGCTGATTTATGTCGTTTGCTGCAGAACTTGGTTTCATTCATTACTTTGACCCAGGTTCAGGGGTCTGGTCCTCTAAGCTCTCCTTGTGCGTTGAAGTCAATGGGAATTCCCTCCGCAGAGGCCTTGGAGGATCCATCTCCATGAGAAACTCAAGTTTTTGATTGCTTTAAATGCCGGCTTTATTTCAACCCCTCACCACCTCCTCTGGTGGAAGTTAACCTGATTCCGTGCTCGCCAGATGAACTGCTCTGTTGCCCCCAGGTGCGGATCCAACCTGACTCGCAGAACCCAGGAGTCAAGTAATCTAACCAGAAGTTTGCACAAATCCATCTGTGCTGAGATCACTAATTCCCACACAGCCCTGCTAGAGGGTCCCATTGCCATTTTGCAGGCAGGCAGACCCACAGGTTAAAAGCTAGACCAGCATGCTGTTGGGTGAACATTAGCCACATCTCTGACTAATGAGCATCTGGTTCCCCTTACCATTAAGAATATCCATGCGACTCACAGACAAGGTCTTGCAGACCTGCCTATTGATACAGAAGGATCAGTCACTTCATCTCTGCTCCCCAGGGTTGCTGATCTTTCCCACTCATGTCTCCAGGCTGTTCTTCATGTCCATGTTCTGGAAAGGCAAGCAAAGAGTGGTAAGAAGATTGAGTATCATCTTGACACTTCTGACACCCCAGAAGCATCCATTGGAGCCTCATCACCAACTGGAACCTTTTTGTCTTGCTCTTTTCTAGTTATTAATCACTTGCAGATGCTCCCACAGCAACATTCCTGTGGGAGACTCGACGTCGGCATGGATTCCTTGCCTCAGTGTTACCAGAGTAAGAAAAAAGGCTACCCTGAAGTTCTGATTAATCCCTCAAAAGCAAGAACATTTGGTCATGTAGCAAACCTGGAAAGCTGGGCTAGCAATATGCCTTTGAGAAGCTGCAGAAATGCTGAGCATTCATCTTGAATTCAGAGATTGAGCTCACTGAACTTGATACCTGAGCTGGGATTTCTAAATATTAAACTGGAAATTAACTTGGAAAGCTGATTGGCTTGCCAACAGGGCAAAACTGAATTGCTTCACTTGACTTCTGCTTTTACCTCCCTGGGAAAACCTTTGCTTCCCAAACCAGTGGTGTGGCGAAGACATGTTAGAACCTTCTCAGCATTGGCAAGGATATTTCTGTGATCCCTTGACTGGAACATACACACCAAAGGTCAGATTATGATTGAAACATTGTCACTTGGGTGGGATTTGTGGGAACTTCAAACAGGCAGGAAAGTCTAGGAATGGACTCATCCTGTGGGGTTCAAATGAACTCTGACACATGCAATCAATGGCCCATGCCACAGGGCTCAGCAGCACCTTGGCTCCTGGTGACTACCTTGGAGATAACTTTGTGCATGTGTATTTTGGCCACTGGCAAACGTGAGACAGTTCAACCTAGCTTAAATCTCCTTCTGGGTGGGTTAAATCAATCCAAATTACCTCATGTTTGCTGCGGGCTAGGAACACACAGGCAGTTGCTGTGGTGGTTCACATAATGTCGGGTCGGCTGTGCCGGGTGGTGCCGAAGGCATCTCTAACGTGGTACTCTGCCACTGGTGGTGGTCACCAGGGCACTCCAAGGAAAATCTACAGCAACAGGGCAAACATCTGGTGACGTTTTTCCAGTATCACTCTTTTAACCTTCAGCACTTTAGTGTTCAAACATACATCAGACAAAGGTGGTGTTTTGAATGTAAGGAAGTTTTTTTTTTCTCTGAGGAATTCGGCTGATCGCTTTTTGAAGCCACATACATTTCACAGCATCCCGTGCAAAGAACTCCTTAGCTTCACCAATTCTGTGGGAAGAGCTGTTTGCTTTCATTTCTTCTTAGTCTGCTCTTTGCTCTTCACTGTTTCCCAGGAAATGTACTCGAAAGGAGAGTAAACAACTGATCCTTGCTCACTGTGGCCAGGATTCCCCTGATCTCTACCACATCCCACCTCAACCATATCTTCTCATTTAAGAAGTTCTTCTCTATTGTACCATGCCCCATACAGCAGCCATTCAAGACCTTGGATCATTCTTGTCATGTTGTTGGTCTAAATGTGGGTGCATGTAAAGATCATTTGAATCAGGGTTTTTTATTCAGGTCTCGTCCCACTCATAACTTTGAAGAAAAAAATCACATGAAAAAATAAAGCAGTAGACATGTAGGACCAGCAGAATCTGCTTGGTTTCATGCTGATGCCCTCCCCATCTCTTCCTCTTCTCATGAGTCAGACCACCATCAGCAATGCCCCTTATTAGCAATTCCTTCTGTTTCCCGTGTATCTGAGCCTTGGGAATGAAGCATAGCATGACAAAATGTGGTAGTAAGAAGTTCTCTACTAGTTTGATGGAGGAATGGGATTGTTTGTTCTTTTAGGAAAAATGATTGGATTTTGTCCTTTATCAGAGATTATTCCTGTTAATTTGCTTAAAACACTTGGAGTGTTTGGCACTTGAAGGTTCCAGGGTAGGGTAGGGAAGATGTTCAGAATGTATGTACCGTATTATTAAGACACACTGAGCAGTAACCTGACACCGAACCTCTGTGTGGCCTTTCTGTTTTACATGCTACGGACAAGTACATTACTGTTTTAACAGTCGACTTCCTGTGAAAGGGAAAGCTGGGTTTTTATTGATCTTACGCTGTTTCAAATCCACCTACTCTCAGCTGCATGGTGTTCACTTGGAAAGCATCTGACGGGATGTTCCTGGAAAAACCTCAGTCCGCGGAACAATACAATGCTTCTTTGTTTGTCGTCTTCTTGCCGAGGCCAGTCAGCCCTATTGAATGAACCTCAGATGTTTTGATTTGTTCTTTGGTGAAAGTTTATATGACTTAAGCTATCTTTTTAGCCTTCCCGCCTTCCCCTTCGGGTTTTTTTCTAAAGAACAAAGCCGTTTGAATTAAATTGCTCTGTATTGGGATTTCAAACATTAATGAATGTTGTTTCAAAGTGTTATCTCATTTGGGGCCTGAAATGACGAAGGGCCACCATTCTTGTGCCAGTAGAAGAGCCTCTGTTGCTTTGGGATTGTTTGCTATTTCTTTAAACAGATCGGCACTTTGAAAAGGTCGTTTGTTTCCATACATTTCTTATTATAAAAACAAAAATAATGAACAGCCAGAAGGCCAACATAGAGCAGCTGTATTATACATGCCGGGAGATGCAATGTGTAGTCTAGCTATTGAAATAATAGACTGAGGATTATTAAAAAAAGAACCCTTACTACTATTTTTGAGACCTAAGGGCTTTGCAAGTGTTTATTTTATGTAGGTAAGAAGCCAAATTCTTTGCAGTGGAGCACTTCTGCTTCCCTGGAATCATAGAGATGAAGATGGCCTTCTGACATGGTGTATTAAAGATCTTCATTTAAATAGTGCATCCCCAGATGACAACCTTGGACTGAGCCTTTCAGACTTCCTCTGAAATCACAGTGCAAAGGCTGTGTGTAAAAGCAGATGTTTGCAGTATATGTATTTCCAGTGGACTTCAGTGGCAACAAATATTTTAAAAAAGGGGTTCTTTCTTTTTTTTTTTCTTTGTTAATAGAAGAAGCTGTTGAGTAGCATTCATGGTAATGAGTGACTATGGTCAAGTCAGGTTCTTTATTGATAATAATCCCTGGTCCCTGTGTCATTGAGAACAGTTTCTATAGGTACAAATGAGTTGGTATAAAGGAAGCCAGCATAATACATCAGGGCTGGGTGGGAGATTACTTCATTTAACTTCCGCCTTCCTTTCTTTGAGGTCCTATTAAGCTAAATAATGGCAGTCTATAAAATGAAGGAGCGATTGAAGTGTGCCTGCAAGCCAATTATATCATTCTGGACACGGTCTCCAGGACTCTTTGTATATGTACATGTATGTGTGTCTTGTCTCTCTCTTGGCTGGGACTCTGACTCTCTTGAAACTGCTGTTTTATGGGCAGCAGTTTTATTGTGAGAGTCTTTAGTTTTCAGAATTGTTGCTTTTATTCTTTCCCCCCTCCTTAGCCACTGGTTGCATTTTGCGTCACAAAAGGTTTTCTGTAGGGCTGCGCTCTGAGTATGGGGTTTAGAACCTGAACTTGCATTTTGGTCCTACAGCAAAATCCCTGTTAGCTCCCTTTAAAAAGGCAGGGAAAAAAGGGGAAAAAAAATTCAAAAGATGTTTTAATGTGTAAAGTGGGTCTTACATTGATTGCCTCTCTGGGATAGTCATGGGTGAAAGGAATATCTGGGGTCAGGCCTGGGAAGGAAAACATGAAAAGAAACTTAACTGAGACCAATAATAGAGGTAAAGTTCAAAAATCGATAGCAGGTTGTTTTGTACCAAGACATAAAAGAAATATATTTCCTGCTCACATAGATTAACTACTGCATTATAGAAAGCTGAAGGGATTATATCTTTCATGTTTTGTGCCTTGCTACATCATGGAAGAGTTACTTAAAATTTCCATCAGAATGTCACCGTTTCTAATATCCAGTGGGACTCTTGGATCAAACGATGTCATGGGAGAGAAAGTCCCATGGGTTAGTGGAGTAAGGAGTCAAGAAATAAACCACCTTGCACACCCGTCAACTGCCCTTCTTTTAAGATGTGATGGAAAAGAGTAAACACAAAGTTAACATTACTTTTCCTTGTTCTGTGAAATGCCTCTCTTGGTCTAGGTGAGAAATTTGGACTGTCTGTGTAAGTCAGAGGTGGGGGAAACCAGGGAAGAACAGACTTTCCCTGAACAACTTATAAACTCTTTTATCAGGCCTGCATGTCATTCTGGTGCGGTTAAGATGAAATAAATCTATTTCTGGCCCTTCATGAAACATGACATAATCACAGGGTTACACCTTAGTAGACCATTTCTAGCCATCTAAATGCAAACAATACGGAGAATGGATTAAGTGAGACCGGTGGGGCTGTGTAAATCATTAGGAGTTTAGTGGAGTAAGACCAAACTGGGAAAAAAAAGCTATTCAAATAGGTGCACTGTGACACCCATGATCAAATATGATCAAACACAGAAATCAAGTGAGGCTGCATAGCATGGAGTTTGGCTCCTTGCTTGCTTTATACTACCATCAACGACAGTCTCTCACAAAATCTCAAGATTATGTGTGTATGTTGCTTTTTATGAAAAATCCACATAGGAGTGTTTGGTAAGGATTACAAGGTGATTAATAGATGTTTTAAAAAATATTATAAACTGTTATGGAAGCCAACAAATTGTGTAGAATCACAGCTTAGAGCTGCCTTGTCCAAGGGCTTTGTAATGGTCTGTACCTCATGGTGCTTGCATTAACCACCACGTTACTACATATATTAATAATCTCTTGGCTCTTTTTAAAAAGCTTCTAAGTATAACTTTTGCAGGAAGTGAGATAGACATGTCTGTGTATCTGTCTGTTTTATAATGGGAATGTTGCTGTAGCCGTGATGATATAAAAATATATTAGAGCTAAAACCACCCTGTTGTATTTTATAGTATTATATTATGAGAGTAGTGAGATGAAGTGGGAACTTACATTTAAACCTCTATTTTGGTTCCTTTAAAACTTGAATTCAAAATGGTCTTTAGAGGCTGAATTTCTCTCTCATATATCTGCAAATATTTACTTTAACATCTAAGATGATTCCATGTCCAGACACTCCTTTGGGCACATGGAGGGTTAGGTCAGTTATCAGTGGTCTTCTCATTTGGGAAGAGTCTAGGGGCAAAGGTAACTTTAGGATGCTCAACATTCACTGTTTCAAAGTAACTGCTGTTAGGGTCCACAGGCACTGCCAGTCTGCTGGACTAGGATCACAGATCTCTTCCTTTCTCACATCCTCCCCTATTACAGGTTATTTTCCCTTTCTATGTATAAAGATACACTTTATATGCTCTACCTTCCAGTTTCTTTGATTAATACCAAAGCATTTTGGATTCATCAGCTGATTAGAACTTGGAAATGCCATAAGAGAATAAAGAATTCTGATTATCAGAAAGGAAAAAGTAGAAAAAAATATGTATTTTCTTTTTCTTTTCTCTGACTCCAGAACTTCGTTTTTAGTTGTCACAGCTTTCAGCAAAATGTTCATGTGTAACAAAGCACGTGCTAAAACTTACCGAGGAACTTATGTCCATGGAAGAGTTGCCAGAAATTTCCCCGATAAGAGCCTTGCTTTGATTGTTGACAGCTTTCCTAAACTTACTCTTTTTAGGCTGAAGTTTTCCATGCTGATTAAAATTGTCCCCCAAGAAAATCATACGCAAATGGTACAGTCATTTTGAGAGAGAAGGAAAAGTGCTGCTCCAAGAGACATTATTGTTCCCAAGGGAGCAATCCAAACTGTTTCGTGTTTGTGAGAAGGTGGGAAGGATTTTGCTGTATCTGCAAGAGACTGTGTGGATTTGGCCAGGAAAAAGGCAGTTAAAAGAAAAAAAAAAATCAGAGTTTGCATGAGCTCAGTAGAAATTTGATAAACTGGGAAGACTTTTTGCCCCCTGTGCCTCCATTTACAAAAATCAGCCCACAAAGGGGAGTATAAGCATCTTCCTTGCCCAATGTCCAAACTGGACCTATTGTGTGGCTACTCTGCTTTTGGGCTGAGGGACTGAGCTCAGAGGGTCTCCCCTGAGTCCTGGTACTCCCACACCAGGCTGAGAAGGAAGTTAGAAAGGAGGCAGCCAGCCTTGTGCAGGAAGGGGAGAGAAGCACAGGAGAAGGGCAGTCCATTTAGGTGGTCCTTTTCCCGAGCATCTGCAACCAGCTCCTTGGAGAAACAGATAGTGAGCTTTTGGTTCCAGCAGCAGCCAGGATTAATTGATTGGTTTGGTAATTTGTTTTTAACTGTCTAGACTTACCGAAAAATTGTAGTGATAGTAAAGTACTCTGGGACAATTAGCAGGTAATGAAGAAATTACAGTATTGCCATGTTTATGCCTGGCTAGTTGTCTTCAAAATGTTCTGCAAATTGTTGCTCTCAGCAATTCACGTGTGCTGGGACATCTTCAGTCTTATCTTGCCCATGGTCCTGTACCCACCTTGCTTTCTTCTCTCATGCCGTGTGACCTTGTTCCTAGGTCATCCCACCCCTCTGCACCCAGTTTCACATATGACCAAGCTGAAGTGTTGTCTTTGCTTAGTGGCTTTTTAAGGTCTTGTGAAAGACAAGCCAAGTGATTAAAAGCAGACTCGCAGTCCCTCTTGGATGTAGAGTTTGGGAAGCATGTTGTAGAGGAGGCTTGGGCCTCTAGACGATTATAGAATCAGAGAATTATTAAGGTTGGAAAATACCTCCAAGATCATCAAATCCAACCTTCGACCAAATACCATCATGCCCACTAAATCGTGTCGTGAAGTGCCATATCTACTCCTTTTTTTTTTTAGCACTTCCAGGGATGGTCACTCCACCACTTCCCTGGCAGCTGTTTCAATGCTTGACCACTCTTTCAATGAAGAAATTTTTCTTGAAATCCAACCTGAAAACCCCCATGGTGCAACTTGAGACCAATTCCTATTGTCCTATTGCTTGTTATCTGGGAGAAGAGGCTGACCCCCACCTCTCTACAACCTTCGTCCAGGTGGTTGTAGACAGTGACAGTCTCCCCTCAGCCTTCTTTTCCCCATACTAAAGAACTCTAGTACCACCAGTGGTTCCTCATGGGAGTGATGTTCCAGACCCTACATCTAGCAAACACAATCCACCCTTGTCTGTGACCAAAGAAGGAACTGTGTGAGAAAAACAGATAGAGGACAGTGTATTTAAAGACTCTTGCATAACATAGGAGAAGTGCAAAAGTTACCCAACCATTCTCAATTTCAGCATTTCCTGACTTCAGATCACTTGAGTGTGCAGGTTTAATGTTCTCTCATTTAATTTTTGACTGCAATAGGTGCTTATATTCTTGATTGAAGCATAACTCATAAATATTTCCATGCTGGTACCTGTATTTATATACAGAGATAACTGTTGCTATGCTTATGTGGTGTCCTGAAAGTGCTTGGGGTTTTTTTTTTCCTGTTTATGTTTCAAACAGGGCTTGGTCAAGTAAAGTAAATATCTTAAAAAACCTTAATTTAGGTTTTATATTTGCTGTGAAAGTTTTTTTCTTAAAAAATAAAAAAGAAAAAGAAAGAAATGTTAACATTTCACAGTAGAAACACAAAAATTTTACATTACAAGGCAAGTCAACTTTGGCATTTTTCCTTTCAGTCAGTTTGTTTTTCTAATATAAAACTAATATGACATAATGTATAATCTAATTTGGAAATTACAATTTACTTGGAAGGATTATGCTACCAGCCAATACCAACAAAGAAAGAAATTATTCAAGAATGTTTCTTTCCTCCTTAACGTGGTCGATAATTTATTTTTCCTTTAGAAGATTACTTTTTTCTTTACGAAATTTCCTGCTGGTGTGATTTGCATTAGGATTAAATAATATGTTCCATGTTTAACTTATGCACCGGAGAAAGTGAATTTTTCCTCCAATTAAAAAAAAAGGTGCAAATTACTGTCTTGTTATGGACTCCACTCTGCTTACTTCGCAGCAAAGAGTGTTGATCATTTTCAGATGGCTTGGCAGGAATTACTTTATTTGTTCTGACAGTATTTACATGAAGGGGCAATTTGAAATGGGTAGATCTGTGTCTTTTATGAATAAAGGCCACTAAGATGGCTTAGAATAGAAGTTGAAAAATGGGTAATCCAACCATGGTAATTCTGACTAACACTGAATTATCATGTTGTCTCTCGTTAACCACAAAAGTTTGAGCATTCATCCAACACGTTGTGTTACAGGGCTGTGGCGTTTGCTCAGGAGCTTCCCATTCACAGCAGCAGGCTGGGAGTGTATTAGTTGTATTAAATGTTCCTGTGTCTCCTGCAGATGCTTTGCAGGGAGCAGGAGGGGAGCAGGTTTGTTAACCTTGAGTGTGTAAAGGAGCACTAGGAAAAAGGGAGGTGCCCAGGTGCTGGAACAAGTTTGTGTCTGGCACAGCACCTAAAAGTGCAGCCTCTAGGTTAAGTGGAGAAAATTAGGCACAAAGGACCTATTTTATGAAGAATTTATAGTTCTGAGCAAAATGTGACATGGACTAAATAAGACTTCTCTTAAAAAAAACTAAAATGTATCCACTTTGATTTCTCCAGTTCAGTTGCAAGTGAGATCCAACTGTAACATTATTAGGACTAATTTAAAGGGAAGTCTGCTACTGGGTTTGGGTGGTATAGGAGTTGGATTTGGAAAATATGGGCTCAGTTATGGCTCCGCCACAGACATTTAATTTCAGCCTCTGGCAAGTCACCCTTGGCATTCCTCAGTTCCCCATCTGTAAAAGTAGGGTCATGTCATTTTTCCCCCATTCTTTCCCTCTTGCCTATTTAGTCTTGATTTTCTTTAGGGGGTGGTTTCTTACAGTGTATTTCTTGTTTTTTACAAGTGTCCTGCACAATGAGACCTTAGCCTCAGTTGGGATCTCTGCTGTAATACAGATAATATTATTGTTGACAGCTGTTGTTGTATCTGTGTAATGTAGTAGCATAAAGCAATAAAGCTTCCTCCCCTCCTGGTATTTAAAACTTAGAGAACAGTTTTGTTGACTCTTCTTGTTTATTCTTTAATAAAGTTAGCTCAAAGCTATTTTCTGTAAGGCCAATCAAGTACTTATGGTAGTAAACCAGGACTTTGAATGAACTCAGGGTACTGCCATCCTGCTGTAAAGATCTGCCTTGTGTTGTAGTCCCTTATCTCGAAACCTTGAAGATATGCTGATATCATAGCAGGTCATCTACAGAGTAGGTAATTGGGATCATCATTTTAAAAAGCTTGTTTGAGTTTTGAAAATGCTTTTTCCTGCTGTAAGTAATTCTGTTCTGCTGAAGTTGAAAATTAAACTGTGTCAATTTTTAGGTTTTTTCCTTATTCCAGCACACAGTCTGTCTGTTTGTCCTCATTTCCACAGACTCGTTGGATTTGCTGGAAAAACTGACACTGAGCTGAAGGTCTTAAAAAACCCTAACTGCTTAGCAGATTCATGAAAATCTGAAATTGGGTGAAGGAAAGAGGCTCTGTTAGCCTTCCCTGCAAAATCTACAGCTTGACCTTAGCCTCAGTATTAGACACTGGAGAATCTAAACCACAAAACCTCTCAGGACAATGGATTTCATAGGGTCTGCCATTCCTGAAACTTCCTAACGTGGCAGGGTGTGCTGTAAGCGCAGCAAGACCTGGTGTATTTTTGCAAACACAGAACAGTTTTTACTGTGCTGAAGGTGCTTTCTCTGTTCAACCCACCCCAGATGTCTCTTCTCCTGCCCCTCTGTCTTAGGGCAGGTGAAGTGTTCAGGTAGCACCAGAACTTGGCTGCGCCAGGCACTGTTGGAAACACGCCCCTTCCCCAAAGGATCTGGTGTGTAAATAGGTGCAGGAACCACAAACCATCTTGGAATAACTTGAATTCCAGCCAGAATAAGCACAGAAACAAACCTTTGTTTGGATATAAACATCATAGACCTTCTACTGTGGTTGCTGGTGTCAAGTTAGTGCTGAAGTCCAAGGGCAGTCGTCAGTTTATACGGCAGCAGCGGAAGACGAAGTTCAGGGGCAGGCTGTAAAGATCTGCGTGTTGTCGTTGCTGTTTCCAGCCTTAATTGCCAGACTTGAAGAGAGAAAACAACATGGAGATAAGGCAAGTGATCTCACTTTTATTGAGTGAGTTTGGCCTTGAGGATTGTCCACTCCACGGCTTCATCTAAAAGTCAGTCTCTGAGAGATTCAGGAAGGCTTGGCGAAGCTGCGCAATGTATTTGGGAAATGAGCGTGGAAGCGCTGAAACACCCTCCATTTCATCCCACCATAAAAGATACGTATCAGATTTCTTGCGTGGCATTTGAGGACTATAAACATGTTGCCATGATTTGCTATGTTTCCTGAGGGTTTACAAAAAAAAGTGGCTCTTTTAGGGGATTGCCGTATTGAGATTGACAATTTGATGTAAACCATGGCCCAGCATCGAATGTTCTGTTTAGTGCAATTCTGTGTTTGTCAGCTGTAACCAATTACGCTTTTCATTGTGTTCAGTGACACCGACATGGCTCCCTTTTTACCAAGTTGTTGCTAATAGCATTTTATACGTCTTCGACGGCTGAGCCCTGTTGGAAGCTGTGTCATATGCATAACCTGCTGCTCCTTTCCCTGTGTGCTGGCAAAGTGTGAGATACCCAGATCAACTTTGAGTTCTTAGGAAGTCTTTTGTGTAGCTTGGGGAATGGGGTCTCGAGGAAAGCACTGGGACCTGGAGCTGAGCAGCAATGGGATAATCGTTTGTAGCTAAAACCAGCATCTGAGCTAAAAACAACATGTTTCTGGAGGATTGTGCTGGTCTCCTGTGTACTAAGGCTGCTAATCCTGGTTTGTGACTGCAGTAGGAAACTAAACTGGAAACAAGTCAAAGGTTTAATATCATCTGTTTCTCCCTCCAACCTATACACACAAAAGCCATGAAAACCTTAATCCTCATGGTCCCCAGTGTGGTCCTGCATGGTTTCACAGTGAAGTCTAGGAGCAGAAAGGAGAGGTCCTGCCTGTGGAGAGAGTTTTCTGGCACAGAGTGCTCCTATGGGATAAGTGTCTTCACAGCCAGGGCTGTTTTCTTGCTGTCCTTTTCCCCAAAAAAGGAACTCCTACTATAGGAAAAGTTCAATAGTTGGTGTGGGTAATTTTGAATGGCTTGTTGTTTGTGAAGCTGTCAGTCAGGAAACTGGTGTCTGGCTCTGTGCAGGTCCACGTCTGCCAGAGAAGCAGGACATGGGGCTAATCTTCAACACATTTGCTCCCATCACCCTTTGTTTGGAGTTGGGCAGCTTCTCTAGAGGTGGGGGGAGGATCTCACTTTTTCCAGTGTCATAGTAGGCACTCCATTACATTGCAGCTGGGATTTGGGATTACTCTGCTTTTAGGAGGTCTCGTTGCAGTTCTCCATTTGTTCATAGTCTGCTTGCAAGTTTTACGAGGCAGTGGGTTTGGAGGTTAGGGATGCTGCAATTGGAAAGGGGATACAACTTGGAAAGTGTTATTAATTTTTAGCCTTCGGATCTACTCTGATACTGTGTGGATTTCCCCAAGGAGACTGGATGGGTGTCTTCATCCTGACATTGCTGCAGAGAGCCTGGGACTATGGGGCAAATCTTATTCCAGTCTACCCAAGTAATATTTGGGAGAGCTGGGAAGAAACCAGATTACCTTCGCACTGCAGCCAGGACTTTGCTTGTCCTTAGAATAAGTGAAAGTACTTCCCACCTTCGTATTGTAAATAAACCATTAAATCCAAGCTTGGAGGAAGGAAGCGAAATAGCACTTTACAGAAGTGGTGTTGTTTCCTCTGAAATTGTCTATCAGCTGGCTTCAAACCCAGGATTTAGCTGCAGCTTGTTTAAAAACAATGTCAGCCCTGCTGCAGTGCCATAAACTCTCAGAAATTTGGAAAGACCCCTCATAGTATGAGTGAGATTTTTATATCTGCTGAGTTTACAGCAAATCCATGAGAAGGGCTGGATGAGTGACTCAACAATTGTTTTTCATTTTAATCACTTTCCCAGCAGAAAGTTATTTTCTACCAAAGTAAATAGAAGGGGAAAAAAATTGTATTTAAAATTTTCATTTTTCCCCCATGAGGCTTTGGTTTGAAAAAGCTGTAAAAACATCCTTTGCTTCCTTTGCTTTTGGCAATTGAAACCTTAAAATGGCTGGTTTCTAGAAACATGACATAACATTTTGGCCAATATGGCACAAAATGACAGAAATATTAAAATGAAGAGCAATTTTGTTTTCATTCAGGAAAAAGAAAGAAAAAAAACCCCATCCATTTTCCATTTTATCCATATTTTTCACCATGAAAGATTCCTCAGCCTAGAACCAGACCCATGTGGCTGTGGCACGGAGGTTCCTGCTTTCCCATTGTGGACTGCGCTCTTTGGGCCTTGCATTGCTGGCTGTGAAATGATCTATCAAAGCCATTAATACCAAAAAATCAGGGTTGGCTCCACATCCCAGCAAATGAACCAGTTGCTTCAGCCAGCCTGCTTCCCTGGGCAGCAAAGAGCCCTGCACTGTGGCAGATCCTGGCAGGAGCGTGGCCATCTCCCCCACCACAACCAGCTCAGCCCTGCAGGCTCTTGGGCTCCCCAGCCCGGTGCTGTGTCTCCTCATGGCCCTTTTTCTTTTGCTGGCACGACACCAGGGTGGTGAAAGGCAGTTGTATCCGCTTGTGAGACTTGGCTCTCACACCTCTGCTTGCTGGATGCTTCCCTGTGATGAGGGTTCTCCGTCTGAGCTTGGATGGCTGGGCTGAAATGTCCATGTTTACCTAACAGGCTGAGTTTTCTGATCCTTATTCCAACAATTTAATCACTAAGCTACACTTAACACAGTTTTGGCCCAGCATCACACAGCTTAAATCCCATCTGAATCCTTCTGCCAGTTGGTGTGACCCCTCTGAAGACCCAGAAGCAACCTGTGAGAAACCTTGAGGTGCAGGGAAATCAGCAGAGTATAGGCTGTATCAACCCAGGCCTTTTGCTCTTAGCCAAACAGACAGGAAAAACATAGGAAAAAAAATATGACTGATTGCACCTACAACTCCTCAGTGACTTGTGAGAGGAAATGGAAAAGCTCCAGCTATGCTTTCAGAGCAGCTTCACCCCGTTCCTGCTCGGGCTCGGAAGAACGCTGGGCTTGGGGAGCAAAGGGGTGATATTGTTCTCTGAGCAATTTCCAGCATGTCTGGGGCCTGGGTTGCAATGTTCATACCAGGGTCAGTTTCTACTTGATACAACTAAAAGTGTCCCGTACTGGCTATTAGAAATTTGAGCTGGTGGCCTGGAAAAATTCACTGCGAGTGACTGGGTCTGACTGTAATGCAAAGACTTATACATGACTGGGTTGGCTGGGAGATTGCTGCCATCAACACCTTGTCCTCACCATCTCAGTGGGTCCAGGGTTTTCTTCCATTTTCCTTCTCAAAGCAGCCTTTGAAAGCCCTGTTTGTGTTGTGAAACACTCTCCTTGTCCTTCTTTGGCAAATGCACTTTGGGTTTGAATTCTGCCTTAGCTCTGCAGAGCCTCACCGCGTATGCGTGAATGTTGGGCAGAGAAGTTTGTGGGACTAATGAAGTAATGTGACACCTCATCCTCACTCTCTGCTCTTAAACTTTGTGCAGCAGGAGGCAGAACGTGTGTGTGTGTGTGTAATATGCTGTTATGAATATAAATAATAGATGTGCAGGAGCGTACCTGTCACATTTTTGCTGTATTTTGGTGGTCTATAGGGTTTGATAAGCATTGATTTTCTTTTTCCTTGTTTTCTCTTCCATCTTCTAATAGTGGTTATATTCCTGTGAAAGGGTTTTCCATTTCCTTGATGTCTTTATCACCCACTGTGCACATGTAAGCAAAATAGCACTAATCAGAGGAATAGTGTAAGCCAGGCAATTGAGAAGAAGCTTTGCTTATTTGTCAAAGGAGTCACTTTTGTGCCTGTAAAGATGGAGCATTGTTGGAGACTGTCTGAAAATACTACATGTTAATGAAGCACGGAAATACATGGCAAAGTATATGTGTCTCTGCAGCACCTGTGATCTATAGAGTGCATAGAACAATCTTTGTTGGCCTCTTAAAACAAACTCCTTATTTGAGAGAAACTCTACTTTGTTTTTACTGGGGGAGATAAATGCGTTTCTTGTTCAGACACATGGTAGAAATGATTCTTAGCAATCCTTTTTCCCCCTTTTTTTTTTTCCTAAAAATAAGCTGTGACGATCAAATCATCTGCCCCCAATTTACTCCTGTGTGACCCTAAGACCCTGATCTGTCAGATCTGTCCACATCTGTGCCCACCACCGAAGAATGTGGCAGATTCAACACAACATATGGCTGGAGCAGTGCATATGATATTCATGGGAAATGGAAGAAGCATCACCATTTCCTTCGTACCAAACACCTCCTTGAGCTATTTGTACCCTGCGCTCACAGAAGATTCCAGGGTTTCGCTCTGCCGTGAATGACGCTCAGCAGCAATTGAAGTTTCAGTGCAACTGTTTGTAGATGCCTTTCTAGGGATTTCTTTCAGACAGACTAGTTGCTGAGTTTTCCTAGCAAATAAATGAGCTTAGAAACAAGGCATGTTTTCAAGCCGTGACACCATACCGAGGATGTGGCAAGACCCTTCTGGTTAGGGAATTCATTTTGCATGCTATGAGGTTTAACTTATTTCCTTTTAAATCCTCACTTTCTCTTCTCTACTTCTTTGGATGGGGGGTTAGAAATCCTAGAGACTTAGGCTTTTGCAAAGCTGTAGTTCAAGCCAGGACTGAAGAGTAACTTAGTGTTGTGTGTTTCAAGCTCGGGGTTACCTGACCCTCGACACCAGCTGCGATTTTCAGAGTTTGGCATCACAAAAATGTCAACAGACTTTGAAACTTGTAGTGGCTGCTCTGCTCCCCAGAGTTGCTCTCTTTAGGGTATCTGAGCACAGTTTAAGCTGTGCCAGCCTTAGACTAGCACTGTTTGGGGTGAGCTCTACGGCAGGTCAGTGAGTCATCATGCCTCCCCACCCACGGCTGAGCCCACCTCATGCCCAAGCCAGATCACAGCTTAGGCCTCTGTAAAAAGAGCTGAGGGCAAACCATTTTGGCTCGTGCTTCTCTCCTTTGAAGGACACACACACTGCTGTTCATTGTCATTCCACTGACACGTGGTAGTCTGTTAAAATGCAGGAATTCAAATGTGTTTTGAAACTTGGGGTGCAAGGAAGCTTTTTGCCGGTTTCCCAAGAAGAGCTGTCATGGTGTAGTGTAACTGTATCCACACTAAGGACTGTCACAAGTAGACAGTGACAGGGTATTGGTTAAAAAATCCTTTATCTTCAATGGAAATAGGTTTATGCTACAAAAGTTGTGTAGCCTAAACTTTACAAAGAAAGGGTCAGAAGTCTGCAACTCTGTAATCCCAGGACAGAGAATTGTTTTGCACTTTGCTTAGGTAAGTTTGGTGTGATTCATGGTTCTCATTTATTCTCCCAGTGGGAAAAAAAGCCATGTATAGTTACAACAAATGCCTTAAAATAGAAAAGCATGACTTAACAATTTATTTTTTCAGCCTTTTTTTTTTTTTTTTTTTAGTAAATGAAGAGAAAGGTAGTGCTGCCAGGAGAAGTGGAATGAAACTGTCAAACCATTTTTCAGTTCTGCAGGCAGCCTCTTACCCCAGAAGAATGCAAATTGTTGCTTAATTGTTGATAAAACAAATGCTTTTGGGGATTTTTAGGTGGGAAGGAGTCTGAGTGTTACTCCTTTGGTCTCTTTTTGGAATGGAATGAGTTTATGGGGACACTTGTGTCCTGTGAGACACATGGATGTGCTCAGTGTTGGAGTGTTCAAAATGATAAAAGCAGACAGATAAAAGCAGACTCAGCCTGTGAGGTGGATGATTTGCACAATTTAAGTCTGGATGTAGGTCTGGCTCTGCATGTTTTGTATGGCTGATACCAACCCTGAGCAGAGAAATCTGGGTGTTTCCTCCTGAGCAGGGCATCTCCACCCAGGAGTGAGGGCTGAGGGGTATGATCACGTTCCAGTTCCCAAGGCTCGTTCCCTCCCAGAAGGGGTTTGGATGAATGTTTAAAGGAAGGCTCAGATGCACGTCCCTGCTTCTCTTTTCCTCGGATGAGATGGGCCTCTGGGCACGGGCGTACAATGCCCCAGCCCTTGCTGCTTTGTTTGTACACTGGTCTCTGGGCAGAGATAATGGGACTGATCCAAAGCCAGCTCCAAGGCAATCACAAGTCTTTCCTTTGTCTTCAGTGGGGTTTGGATCAGGCCCAAAGCTCATAAGCAGTTTTCCACCAAGAGTTCCCGGCACTTATGTCAGTCACTGGCAACAAGGGAAGGGATAAATCCAGCATCGGCTGCTTTAGATGCCAGGCACATTCTGTGTGTGTGTGTGTCACAGGGGTGTATATATACTCACAGAGTCCGTCTGGGCTCCTGCTGAATTGCATGACAGCTTGCAGAGGGCAGGCAGCTACCAGTCTGCTTCCAGGACCAAACTCTAAAGATTTCAGTCTGAAAAAAGCTGGGAAGTTCTGTACAGTGCCCAAGAAAACCTTTTTCTGGAGCAGCTGCCTGGGCACGGGGCAGGAGCTAGGATGGCCGCCCAGTCGGGCTGGCACGCAGCGGTGAGGATTTCACCAGCATCCCAGAAGGCGAGGCAGGGGGAAGGTAAGCATGGGAGAGAGAAGCTTCTGCTCCCACGGGGTTCCCTGTGCTCCCCCAAACCTATTTGTTTTCTGTACAGGGCATTGAAGCTGCTTTTGACCTCAGGGCGGGTGGTCTGTGGGGGGCACCCGTGCTTACCCGCATCAGTGGGAGTCTCTTGACAACCTCTGGTAGCCTTTGGACACCATCCCGGGAGTATTTTAGGAATGGATGTTCTTTCAATATGAACCTTAGCCAGCCCCAACTGTGTGCGGGAGGAAGAGCCATGGGGGGACATGACGAGGGAGAGGGGGAGGTGTTTTTCTTAAGAAAAAGGCAAGCAGAAATAGACACCCCTAGTCATTTTTTTTGGCAGGCGAGGGGAGTTTTGAGAGGGCTGGAGGTCAGAGGAGCTAGATCTTCGCCTGGATGTTTAATTGTTTTTTTGGCAACCCAATTGTTTTAATCTCCCCCTTTCAGAGGGGAGAGGGGAGCCCTCCTGCCCCCTTCCTGTGCTGGGAGCAGGGCAGGAGCTCCTCTGTCACCTGCAGAGCAGTTTTCAGAGCAAGGTGCGGGCAGCTGGGATTTCCTGATGCAAAATGCAGCAGGAAAGCTGGGCTCTCCAGGCCAAGGAATTAATGACACTGTTAGGAGGGAATTTGAGTTTCCACATCACTAAGAAAAGGAACTGGATACCCGAGGCAATAGACCAAAGTCAAGCTATAAAGTAATTACATTTCTCCCTGCGTTTCATGTGTTTGTTTAATTTTAGTGTTTAAAGGGGAAGGTTTCCTGAAAGCACTTGCCAGCAACTCTAAAAAATAATTGTGTGTCTTTCTTTAACATATATTCTGGCAGGAATGTCCTACCTATATTTTTTGGCAGAGGCTTTTGCTTTATCATTAGTCCTTAGACTATGGTTTTAAGTTTGACTTGAGATTGGGAAGATGGCAAAAAACTACCTTTTCTGGGTTGTCACCTCTGTGTCTCATCCTTCACCTGTAGGACTCTGGGACAGTTTGATATCCTGTGCTGTGTTAATCCCAGTTCCTCCATACAGCAAACAAGAGGTGTTTGCACAGCCATCTTTTGGCATTGCTGCCTGCCTGGCAGGGTTGAAGTGTGAAAAACTGCAGACCTCTAAAACAAAACTTGTGAAGACACCAGGCCAACACTTTGCTCTCCACTCTGAACCCATTTCTGGGCTGAGCCAGTGCTGCACCTGCAGCTGTGGGACGGTCCCTCCTGCAGACCATCCCTGTGCCT
Organism: Pipra filicauda; assembly: GCF_003945595.2. NCBI lineage: Eukaryota > Metazoa > Chordata > Aves > Passeriformes > Pipridae > Pipra > Pipra filicauda. The sequence goes on from NW_024104498.1 coordinate 5,774,902, forward strand.
GAAACACAGTGCAGGGTGTGAAGTGGGGGTACCCCTGATCCCTGCAGGAGTCCCTTCAGCAGAAGCCACTTCCAGCATCTTCACTGCCAAAGGGGAGAGAAGGGAGCATGGAGAGGTGCTGGTGCTCACTGGCATTGTCTCCTGGCACTTTGCAGGTTCATAGGAGCTGACCTGGAAACTGGCCCTGTTAACACTGGCTAGTTCTTTGCTTATGCTGTTTGCTGGTGCAGACAGGCCATGCACTGCTCGTGCTCTGTGCCTTGATACAAACCCACCATGTGCCTCAAAAGGAGGGAGAGGTTTTCTCTAAGATTTGCATATTTTTTGGTGTTCCTTTCTACAAATGATTTTTTTTTTCAATGGTGTGTGAGGGGCTGTGGTGCCAGTAGAGCAACCACACACTGTGGGACTTCATTTTGCCAAAGTGACATCACACTTTTATAAGGCCTCTTTGCAGTGACATGCCTTTCTGCCTTGCCCTGCTGGAGCAGACCTGGCTGTGGTTCATGTGCCTCTTCTGGGAGTTCTTTACTCTTCTGTTGGATATTTTATAAATCCTGTCCCTCTGCCTGTTGGCAGAGCTTCTCTCCACTGCCTCTTCACAGGGTTGTGACAACCGCAGCCTGGTGCTGGGCTCAGAGACATTATATGAACCACCCAAAATTGCCATTTGGCACCTGTGAAAGAAGCCCCAGCCCCTGGCAAAAGGAAGGAAACATGTGCCTGGAGCAGCCTGTGGTGGGGGACAGGGCAGGTCATCTCTCACCCTGTCATAATGAGAGGCATGTCATCCACATAGCTTGCAAGGCGAGCAATTCCTACTCTCGCATGCAAAACCATGCATAAATCCCAACACATGGAAATACGCTGACATGTTCTGCATATCAACACACCCTTCAGTGAACTGGGTAGCGCAGGGAAGAGGAGAGGCCACTAAATGGAGAAATAGAAATGAATGTGATAGAAAGTGCTCATATGTTCATGCAAGAGTCACTTGTTTGGGGATTTGTTTGTTTTTTTTTTTTTTTAGATTAGAGGTTTCTTTTATTTGGTGCAACAGTTAGTAAAAGAGGAGAAAACATAGGAAGGCATGTAGTGAAATAGAACCATTGCAAAAGCATGGGGCTGAGTGGAATGGCATCAAAAATGGCCCAGCTGTTTTCATACACTCACTGATAATGTGTGTGAGCTGAGGATGTGAGCGACTGTGCAGAGCTCTGTGCAGACAGAAATCCAGCTCATGTCCTATTTACAGTATCCTAACTCAGGAAGGAGTGAATGTTTTTATTTCATGGTCAATTCATGAGTGGAAAGGATCATCCCAGCATCTCAAAAGATGGAAATCCAGTACCCTTAGTACTGCATGGTTAATTGGGGATATTTAGGGATATAAGGAAGCCACTTCATTCATGCAATTGAGATAATTTGATAAGACTTAAAACCGGTCATTTCTCACAGCTAAACCCACACACCAACTGCTATGCGGGACCTCTGTGCAGCTGAGAGATGTGTAGAAGTCCCCCTCAAGAATGGGATATGATCATGTAAAACAGGGAACAGGACTGCTATGTAATGCAAAGCTGACTGTTTGCATAGAATGCAGATTGTCTTGAAGTGTTATTGAGATAATTGGGGTAGACTGAACCAGAATGTATTGCTAAAGATAGCTCTTCGTATCTCTGGAGTAGCTGCAGATACCTTTGTGATCAGAAAGGAAACCCTGCAAGATTTCCAGAGTCTTTGACATAGGCACCCAATGTTAATTAACCTGCTGCCACCAAAAGAAACTAGAGATGCAATTGTCGTACTAAATACTTTTGTTACTGAATATTGTTACTGAATATGTGATTCTTACTATAGGAAAATGTGAATCTTGCTGCTCTTCTCTGTCCCCTTTTCCCAGTACTGTGGGGTTTTTTAACAAAAGCAGAATTTTTAGAGTTTTTCAAACACCATTTACCAGAAAATTCAAATGGAAAACTCTTTGAGCTGCCTGCCTGATCTTTGTGGGTTTATGACAAACCATGTCACACTATCTTCGAGCTATGACTGTGGAAGAGAGCAAGGAGAGATAGAAGGCAAAAGAGAGAAGATCAGAGACTCACACTGATGTTTTAACATCATTACAAGTGATGGAGAGAGTGGAGAGGTTCAGATTTGTGTGGGCTTGTGCCCAAAACTCTCTCGGGCACAACTAGGTCTGCAAGATGATTGTGGTGTATCGCTTTAGAAATTACTGGAAACTTCTAATATCATGCAGAGGTTTCTCGGATGTTAAAGCTTATCCACAGCATGTTCAAGTATTCAGCAATGTGCTAGTTTTTCCCATAAAGCTACTCAGTCCATTCTGTTGGAAAGTCCATGGTGTAGTTTTTCTGTGGTTATCCTAAAGAAGTTGGCTTCACTGTCATCTCTGGGTTGATAAAGGTAGAGAAAAACAGTTTCCTGAAGCTGTTGAGAGAATGCAATAATATTTTAATGCTTATCATATTTTAAGAAGATGTGCAGTTCCCTTAAATCATGTTTTCATTCATGACTAATGCAAATAGAAATAAAGCAGGTGTCCTGTGGAGTAACAAGCCTGTCTCCTTGGAAAAGTTTTGGCACTGGGATTGTGTATGATAAAACACATGGACTTTCCATGATAGGAAAGTGCAGAACTAGGAACAAAACCTGCTGCAGTGATCTTTTAGCAGCATTGAGACAGTAAAATGATGTAGTTTTATTAGTATGATGTACCCCAAAAGAATCATCCCCTTTGTCAAGAAAGCCTTTCTCCCTTTTTCTTCCCTGTCCCCTTGGTCAATTATCACTGCTTGGAATTTAAGATTATTCTTGGTCTCTTGGCTAGGCAGTGGATTTTAATTTTCTGGAGTTTTCTGCCACTTCTGCAGGCTGGTTTGCTTGCAGTCACAAGCCTCGTTGTACTCGTAGGGGAGGTGCATTGAGTTTGCAACTGAATTCTCTGAGGCTCTATCTGTGCTGAGCGATACTGCAGAGGATATGGGGACTGTGTCAAATATGTCCCCAAACCAGAGCAGCCAAGGTGGGACCATTTCAGGGAGGGTAGTGGCTGTTCTTCCCTCCCAGGCAGGAGAATCTTTGCACAACCCTTGGTGGTGGCACATGTGAGTTGTGATTCCCAAGAGCTAAGGGTGGGTGGGTCACCCCAGATCCAAACTGTGACATAGAGCTTAGCTGTGGGTAACCTCTCTAAAGAGTAGGAAATCTGCCCTGAAGGAGAGGTCCATGCAGCCCAGACCCAGTTGCCAGCAGTAGTCCTCCAGCAATTGCTCATGATGCGCTTTGTGCTTGTACCTCAGTGTTCACCCTCTGCAGATAGAGCTGTCCTCTCCAAATGTGCCCTGTCATATCTTGAACACTTTTATACTCCCAGCCTCTACTGCATGCTTAAGAACAGGTACTGCCAGTTTGTGAAGTGTTGGTGATGCCCATGGTTTTAGCAGGAGTTTCTCCAGCTGGGATTTCTTTTCCGGAAGCCTCGGTCCCTGAGGTGTGCAATCCAATGGGCAAATACAGATTTCAGTAACAAAAAGCTGGAATTTATATTGCTCAAGGTTGTAAGGAACGGTGATTCTTAATGGCTAAAAAATTTCTGGATATCATATGGTTAAAATCACATGAATATTTATGTCATGCCCATAATTTTGTGGGGAACTGATATCCAGCCAGAGGGTCTCTGGACAACAGCCATGTGAGAGTTTTGAGAGCAGACTTTGATTTACTGCTGCAGTTCACTACACCTCAGGCATCAGCATACTCAAAATTATGGTGTTTTCTAGTCTAACTATCTCTGCCCTCTCATTACATCTTCCTCCCATGTCTTTTTATCCTGTCAGCTGTTTCAGTGGGTGTTTGGTGTAGCAGTGAGATGCTTTGCTCTTTGGTGTCCTGGTCTGTTTGTTGGAGAGCTTGGGATGCTTCAGAAATGATAACAGACACAAACTGAATTTCACAAGCCTCGAAACATGAGAATTAAGGCTGTATCTGTGGCCTCCATTGAATTCTTTGAGCATATGTTTTATCTATGCTTTTATTGTATATCAATGCTAGACTATCCTGGATCATTTTTCTGCCTCATCCCAACTCCCTGATGTCATATCAAGTGTCCCCTTGGGATCAATCTCTTCTCCCAGGTGTTTGCTCTTGGCTGGTCCCTGGTCCTTGCCCTATTTCTCCTGCTTTGTGCTTCTGTTGCTTTCCTCTTTGCTTGATTTGGGCAGTGAGAGACTCATAGGGAGCCCAGGGGATGGGATGACAGGGATGGGATGACAGGGATGGCTTTCTGGCTTTCTCTTCTGGTGCCCGGAGCCACAGCCATGTCCAGCAGCCAAGAAGGGAATTATAGCAAGGAAAGTCCTGAGCAATCTCCAGAAAAAGCAAGCCCTAGAACCCCCCAGATGGAGTGAGATCAGGGCAGACAGAATCTGTAGAGGTTTTTCTCCTAAAGGCTAATAAATCTTCAGTGGGATGTATTCAAAGGCTTTTCACTTTGCCAAATTTGGATGTAAAAGGCACATCCCTGTTCCCAGGGTGACACCAAATTTCCAGCCTCTTTTCCAGAAGACGGAGTCATGAGAGACTCCAAAAAAATAATTGTTAGAATTTTTTTATCGACTAAGCACTTTTCTCTAATCTTGTGTTGGAAAAATGCCAGGCCTCCCCCTCTCCCACCCTCTTTGCAATTTCCTAGAAAATTCTGCTGGAGGCAGACACCTGGCAAAGGAGAATTTCAGCCCCAAAAGTTTTAATGTTGTGAATACAACTGGGAACAGGGGCTCCTGATGGCACATGTTTAGGGCACCTCTGCCGAGTGCTAACACCCTTCTCACATCCCAGTGCTGCGCCGCACCACGTCTCCCACCAGCTTGAGCTCAGAACCTCCTGCTAGAAAATTCATTACTTGTCACTTTGAGCAGGGTAAATGGGAGATGTGAGAGCACTTTGCAGCGTTCGGGGAGTATCAGGCGTGAGCACAAATGGGAAGACCACGGCAAGTGCTCCCTGCTTGTGCTTCAAGGTAACCCCGCCAGCGTGCGCCGCCTCCTTGCAAATGCCATACAATGTTTTTCACTCTCTGCTGGAGGAAAAAGCTGCCCTAAGAAAAGCAGAATGAGGGCTGATGTTTTGAAAGGTGTCCAAGAGTAACAAAACTCAACTCTCCAGGGCTGAGTTTCGCCTCTTGTGTTTCTCAACCAGGGTGGTTGAATGTGTTACAGACCTATCAGAAATTTTGCTACAAATGCACAAATATTAATCTACAGCCATTTCCTTTGCTTTCTTAAACATGAATGAGGATTTTTGTCTCTTTCTCCCTCCATAAATTGTTCATGGTCAGAGGGGGCATGTTCCGTGTCAAAGTCTTGACCGCCAGGATCAAACAAAAAACCCTTGTGAACTCAGAAGTGGAGACAAATAAATGACTATTACTTTTTTTTTTTCCCTTTTGCCTGGAGTTAAACCTTTTCTCTGTCAACAATATTGACTTTGTTCACTTGGAAGGAAACAGAGGGAGAGAGAGAGAGAGAGAGAGAGATATTTCTCTAGATGCTGCACAGAAAAAAACATTTTGGAAGGAGGAATGAAAAAAGACAGAGGTTACAGGAAATGGTAGACATTTTTTGTTGAATTAAACCATTAGGAGTGACCCAAAAACCAACGGGAAAGAAAGGAAACAACTGGATACATTTAGGTCACAAGAACCAGCCAAACGGGGAGCTGAAACCAATTATCATAAATGAATGTTTCTCTTTTATTCATGACCACCGTGTATGCTCCCATGATGCTCTTTGTCTTATTATAAAAACAGATGAAACTATTTCGTTTTGTTCTTATACTTATTAGCTAATGCAACTTTTGGGCAATTTATCAAACACTAACACATGTTGTGATTAATAAGCTCAGAGAATTAATCACAGCTAAAGCCCCTTAAAAAACAGAGGATGTCGGGTCCTTCTTAAATGTATGTTTGTGCAGGATTATGTAACTTAAGCGGTGACATCTAGTTTTGATGCATATTCATGCATTTTACACACCGAAAGGTCCTTGAAACCATATGTTCAGGCAAGCTATAATTACAGTAACTTCCACTTCTATGGGACCTTGCCCCGCAGCGTGGGCAGAGCAAACCCTGCTTGCCCTAGACATGGGTGCTGGGGATAGGGGGGTGGTGCACAGAGCCCACTCCCCCACCAGCACTGGGAGAGGGGAGCAGCATTTGGGGTTTGGACTTTCACTGCTGGGTTTCAAAGGGGAGAATGTCACAACTGCTGTGGACCACAGAAAAAAACCAGTTTGCTCCTTTTTAGACTTTTTCAGGGGTCTTGCTGCCCCCCCTGCATCCAGGAACCATTTTGAGGGGTGGAAAATGCCGTTAAAACTGGGCATAGCAGCTCTCAGCATCTTCCTCCCTCCCACTAACCCAGCGCAGCCTCTAATGAACCATAACTGGCTCTTAAGTGCCCCTAACCACTTCACTGAGGTTAGAATAAATTTCTAAATGGGTAAGAGGAAAGGCAGAAGCAGCCAGCACATCCTGCAGCCTCACTGAGGTGCAGAGAAACTGGTTCTGTGCAACTAGAGGCAGCTCTGGTCCTGGGGGAGCCTCCGTGGGGGCAGCTGGATGAAGAGCTGGAGCTTTGCTTTGGGGTGGTCTTTTTGATAGGGAGACAGTCACAGATTGACATAGAGGGGAATATTTTCCACTGGAGCAGTTCAGTGCTGTGGAAGAAGATGCTGTGGGAGTTCGGGTGCCCTTTGCCACGGGCAGATCCGTGTGTCCACAGTGGAGAGGGATGGGGGGAATTGGTCACTTTTCCAAGCTCCAAAGTACAGTAGTGCAGCTCACTGAGGCTCCCTGTTAGCAGCCTGCTCTGCTCAGTGAGCTACTTGCTGTGTCAACATCCAGTTGACTTCAGCAGGAACAAAGTATGTGTTTAAGTGCTTTTATTGACTAGGGAGGGACTTAAGCATGTGTTTAAATGCTTTCTAGAACTGAGGCATAAATGCCTGATTCTCAAAACCTGGCAAAATAATGGGGCTGGTCTTCAGTCAGGCATATATTCTAGAGCGTGCTACAGGAGTAGCTGAGTTAAATTCTACAGTGTGTGTCAGACTAGATTTTCATAATGGTCCTCAAATATCTGTATCTCTCCATAGACCTCAATGAGATTTAGATTTCAGTCTTAAAAAAAAAACGAACAAGGAAAAGGAAAGCAAAGTTATTATCCTCTCTGGTCAAGGCATCTGAATAAACTGTTTCTTGTGCATAAATGGCTGGGAAATGGGACTTATGCAAGTTTATGCAGCTAATTTGTCAACTGTTCAGCTAAATAAGCAAAAGGATGCTGCCAGGACTGCGTGTGTGGAAATACTCTGGCACTAAGAAAGAAACACCTCCAGACAACACCTGCTGGCATTTTCCACAAGGACAAGATCTTTTGCTGTGCCTCTCACATGTCAGCAAATTGAATTTTTTTTTCTCCTGACTTAATCCCAGCGAAGTGTATTTATTTATTTTTTTTTTTCTGAAATAGACGCACGCCACCAGAATGTTTTTGGTGTGTCTTTTAACAACACGTTGGCCCTGTGGGGCTGCATTTCTTCTGGGGAAGATGGATGACCTCCTTTTACTTCGAGTTTCCAACTGAGATCGCCAGCGAGAGAAAATTAAAAAGCAGGCTTTTCGTTTTCGTCTTTCGGCGACCCTGATGTGGTTGCCGAGGCATTGCTTAGAAACACAAACATTACAGCACATATGGAAGTCTACTGTCGAGTGGAACCGAGTCCTAAAGCAACATGTTAAGTCGGAAAAATTTATGTTCATGCTAAAGCGGCAGTGTGGTAATCGGTTTCAATGGAAGTAAAAGGAATGCATCAGAGATGAAAATGGCTCGCTCCCTTGGATGCAAGCGCAGGAATTCAGACCCACGGTCTGGGATGATCGCGTGAAGAGGAAGTTGCTTTTGTCAGTCCGAGCAAATCAGGCTTGTGGCAACTGTGCTTCTCTGTGTGCACATGCAGCTGTCTTCATAGAAGCAGCTTTATTTCGTGGAGTCGTAGAGTTGTTTAGGATGAAAAAGAATTTTAAGATCATGAAGTAGCATGTGCCCTTTTATTCACACTCAAAATACCCATTTTTTTCCTTTGTTTGGATGTAAATGAGGATGTTTCAGGCTTGCTGAAGGCAATGGAGGCACAAGTCCAAATTCTTGGTTTGCCAAGACAAGCCACTCAGCTCTCTCCAGGGGCCTTATCAGGGTTGCTTCTTTAGGTTCCCTGTGTATTAGGGAAACAAGAGATAAGTATGTCCAGGCAGAGATTCATCCTGACTTTTTTTGAATGGTCTGAATAATCTCATGTCGACGCTTTCTGCAGTTGATTCAAAAGAGAGCCTGGAAACTTGCTTAGACAAGATGTGATACCTTAAAGCAAATAAATCCACATTATGTGGTTCCTCACTTTGCACTCCTGTTCATAAAAAGCTCTTGACATCTTGATTGCATGTCCAGTTCAACATCCAAATATATTCAGAAAGCTCAAATACCCCTAGTTTCTCATACTTATGTGCCTCGATTTCTTGTTTGTGAACCTCCTTACCTGATGAGAACAATGTAAGGCTAAATAATGATGGCTGTGAATTTTTCAGATATTAGGAAGATTCGTGGTTTAAAAATATTTCAGAGACAGGCACAGCTTCTAACACTCAGAGGTAAAAAAAAGGAGGACTGTGTTTATTGCTGCGTGAGTTTGTGTGCTTGCAATTTCAGCATTTGCTAGTCAATGAGCTAAAGTACTCTTGCAGATATAATTACATTGAAAATTAGTGTTTGCCTTTCTCCACCCCCAGGGAGTCTGCCTGCCTAGGGACTCCCATGTTTTGGAGTCTCAAGATGGATCAAGTGTGGTGGTGGTGGTCAAACGTGGGTTTGAGGCCCACCCCTGAAGCACCCATCACCAGCGCTCCAGTACTGAGGGCAGGATAAAGTGCACAGCGCCAGCTGCTTCTCATCCCTCTGGCATCATATCCCCCACCTCAGCAGAGCTAAAAGCCTGCAGTACCTGGGTTAGACATGCAGGTAGCCCAGAACCAGGCTAAGCCCAACACAGAGGAGCTGCTGGGGCAAAGGCACTGAGTGTCTTGCAGCAGAGACGGAGGTTTTGGGGACCTAGCACGCAAATCCTTTGTATCCCGGTTTTATCAGCTTGCCTACTCAGGGAATAGCTTGCTTTTTAAGTTGCTTATTGTTTCAGGCCTACAGCTAATCCTCTAAGAAAGTAATTTCTGTTGCTCATGGCTAATACCCCATCCTGCATTGAGAGTTATATCAGAGCAGAATTGCTGCTTAGTCAGTGGCTGCTTTTCAGCCAAAGAAACATCATGGGTTCTGGATTATTGTGATTTTTTTTTCTATTTTTTTTTTTCTTTTAAACCAGATGAATATTTAGATGTCATTTTCGATGTTTAATTCCTTGATTTTGCCAAGTTGAAAAAGCCACCTATTTATTTGAAAAATATTTTTGGAAGCCTGAAGATAACCATGTTTCTCCCATGGTTAAAATGTTTTATATAAAACTTGTTATTACCATAGATCAATGGGATATGTACAGAATATGTTACAATAGGGCCTGTGTTAAGGATTTGTCAAGATTTCCATTATAAACCACTATTTTCAAGGGTTTATAACTCAGTCATAAAAATTCATTCCAAGCTAAAACTTGGCAAACAAAATGTCAACCCAGGAGAGATTTTCTTTTACCAGATTTGCTTTAATGCTTTAAACTGATTTGTCTATTTTAAAATTATACGAGTGCCCTGTTTTATAGACTTTCTGTGTATACAGGGTGCGCGCGTGCATGTGTGCTAATATAACACACGTACCACAAGGAAAAAGCAACGTTAAAAGCACATTAGCACAGCAAATCAGAGCTCCAAAAAACCCACAAGGTTAAAAACGGGTTTGGATTCGCAGTCTGTGGAATCTTAAGCACTGGGGGTGCCAACTTTGAGCTGTCTTCAACTGGTGGCTTCAGCCGGTCAGGGCTGACTTACACCAGCTGAGCTGCTGTCCCTTTGTGACACCACCCAATGCATGACATCCCCAGGCATCTGAGAAGGCTGATGGTGAATATTGGTCGATATCTTGACACTAAGGTGTCAGAAGGAGTGGCTAAAGAGGGTCTAGGACCTTCTCAGGGTACCTGATATGACAGGGAGGAGATGAAATGTCCAGCTGACCTCCCATCCAGTGATCCTGGATCCTGAGTGCTTTTGATGGTCAAAGGGGAGAGGCAGGTGTGACGATGCAGTGCCAAGATTACGTGATTGAAGCACAGCTCTCTGAATCTTCCCTGTGGTTAAGGAGCCAGGATCTGGCATCACCAACTGGTAGGTGACCTGTGTTGTTCATCACTCTTACACACAAATGTCATTGCCAACACCTACATTTGTCCCAGGTGCCGTGGTACCTGGTCCAGGTATTCCTTCCCTGGTGCACTGTCTTTGACTGTGATAGATGAAGCATGGCTCATCCCATTCACAGCCCAAACCCTGCATTTGCAGCAGTGCTGGAGCAGAGGAGGACACTCAGCTGGGCTTGCAAACACCCAGCCTGAGCCCCTGAGGTTGGACAGGCATGAAAGCCTCCAACTAATGTTGGTGGGGTGTGCTAAGCCCTCAAACTTGCCCCTGAGGGAGCTGATTTCTGTCCTTTAACCACAGTAGGGGTCTCAGGTAACCCTGCTCCCAGCTTGTGGGCCTCAGCTGGCTGCCTAAAACCTAGAATAGATGAACCCAAGCCTTGGCTCTTTGTAGGATCGACCTTTAGACATGGAGGGTCAGACCAGCTCCTCTCTGGAAGGAGATGTATGAGACTTGAGTCTGGCATCCTTCACTGGTGCACTTCCCTGGTTCCTTCTCCTGAAATCTTGGGGTCTGAAATCTTTCTCCTTATGTGGTGTTTGTCATCTCCAAGCATCACTAGGCTGTGTTACATTCTGTTCCAGCAGCTCCCCTTGACTCTTGTGTTTAGTCCCACTTGTTCATGGGTTTTGTTAATTGAGGGCAGAAGTAGGTCCCCCTTTCTGCCATAAATCCAGTGTACACACACACACACACACACACACACACACACACACACTTGTAAGGTATTTAGGAAAGCTTTGCTCTGCGTATCTTAAATGTGTGTGTGCGGGGGGGGGAGTGAAGAAAAGCAATAAAGAGCCTACATTATACCACATGTGTGAGCAAAGGGCTGTGGTTAACTCCCTTCAGATAGATTTCAACCAGGGCCCCTTTGTAATAGCCCCCAGAAGACTACTGAAAAGTCGGCATCCATAGTTTTAAATAGGTTAATTTAAAAAATAAATGGTATTAGAGGCTTTCCCTCCCCCCATCTCAGCAAACCAAATACACAAGTGGCACAAATAGGAAAAAGTGCAGCTGGTTGTGGCCTACGTGGTGTAGCCAGCTTCTTCAGGGACACTGGCAGGAGAGCAGGAGAGGGGATCCCCATGGGTGTCTCTACCTGACAGTCCTTCTGTGCTGGGAGGAATGGATGGTAATTTTGTGATCAGTGCTCTGGAGAGGGATGATGTTGAATAGGTTGGTGAATGTGTCTTGACTTGCATGGGACAAGTAAAGCCTTGACCTAAATAGAGAAGAGGGGAGTACTACAACCCCTGTACTCTTTTTCCTCCTTGCCCTGACTCACTCTCCCTTTAGTTAGGAGTGGTGACAAGCTATTGTTTTTTCTACCCTTTATGTTGCTGATGATATTGGGGTTCTCTGACTCTCCTGACGTGCCTGTGCTGCCTTCAGCCCCACACATCTCCATGGTATGCCTGCAGAGGGCCGTGCCACAGCAACACACATCACTGTGACACGTCCAGTGCTGGCTGAGAACACAGGAGATTAAGGGACATTAATAAGAATCACATTGAGAATGAAGTGAGTTGACAATTGGGCTTTGATTTTCCAAAGTGCTTTTCTTTCTTTTTTTTTTTTTTCTTCCTGGATGTTGTTTGGCACAAAGGATGATGCTGTTTGCATTGGCACCTTTTCCAGATCAGCTCCCAAAACACTTCCAAATCTAGGATTGTCAATTTTTCACTTGTCAAGAAAACAAAACAAACCAGAGTAGAAATGACGGGTTTGGCTTTCACTTTGTGTGTTGTGAAAAACAAATAAACAAAACAAATATTTTTCTAAGTTTTTAATGGAAACTCAAATTCCCACACTTAACCACAGTTACTAATTAAGCAAGCCAAGAGGACACTACACCCAGGGACACTCAGTGTTTCATCATAGCTGGTCAGACTGTTTATGAGCATAAGAAATGTACCTCAAACATGTCTCTGCATCATTTTATTCGCTGTCGATGCCAAGGAATTAAACTATTGGATCAGTGGAAGTGAGATATCACTTTTCAGCTGAACTCTAAGTCAGAAATAAAACAGCTTCCCAGAGAACAATATAGCCACAGTGGAGGGAGCCAGGTCACCTTTTGGTGAATTTAAATGAGTTCTTAATGAAAAGGGGAATAAATTTTTCACACATTCCTCTGCATTAAAGAGGGGTCAGAGTCTAGCATCAAGGTGAGCCTAAACTCAGGAAAGATACAAAGGGAATTCCTGAGTTGCCGACAGAAATGTCTCTCTAGTCTGCCAGGAGCCAAAATGCTACTGCTGGAAAAACAGCAGGCAGGGTGGAAATCTGGGTCCAATGAAGGGAAGCTGCAGAGTGGGGTCGTGGAGGGGGGAAGGTAAACAGCATCCCCTCATCACAGCGGTCAAGCTTATTACAGAGATGAGGCTGGTGGTGGGTGCGAATAGGTTCAGCCAGATGGCAGGGACCAGCAGTTCTGTCCCTCACTAATGGAACAGTGCAGCACCCAGTCCTTATTGTAAAGATGTGATGAATTTCAACAGTGACTGTCAGGATTTCTTAAAAATGTGTGACCTCAGGCAAGTTACCAACTTCTCCACGTCTTGGTTTTGCTATCTGTAAAACGGTCTGTTACTCAAAGAGAATTACTGTAAGGATTAGCAATGGAAATTGGTAGGATAGCTTTTCTCATCTGAGAGCTAATTTATATTTATCAGTCTGATGGAGACTTTAAATGGCAATGCAATGGACTTTTTTTTCTCAATATATTGGTCATCTCTAAAGCAGTAATACTGAGCTGTCATTTGTATAGTGCTTTTCTGCTCTGTAGTGTTCCTCAGAGATGTTACCAGGCAGATTTAAGCAACGAGCTTGCGAAAATGGATTTCACTGTTGTGATCACCACTTTACTGAGGTGGGAAGGCTGCAGGAGGACCACAGCCTCTTCCCAGGGCACACACACACACAGGGATCTACCAGGCTGTCCTGGGATTTCTGACAGCAGTGCAGTCACATCTCCAGTGCCCCAATTCTCTGCTGTGGGAATTATCCCCTTGCTGGGTGTTGTGGGGTCTGTCTGCTCCTCTCCATGAGTGAAGGAATGAATTGCAATTCCATGGGTGGCCAGGAGCCAGAGCGCTGCTGTCAGGATCCTTGTGCAGACCCAGGCTGGTTCGTGGCATGATGATGCTGACATAATATATTCCCTGATGCTTCTCAACTGGACCTGTGGTACCTCTGACCCCACGGTGGGAAGCTCAGCCCCACTGCTTGGGGACAGAGGGTGGCAGGGGTGTGGGCAGGATGCAATGGGCAGCCTGGGGCTCCAGCAGAGAGCAGTGCTGGGTTGTGAGTAGGGAGGCATCTCCACGAATAGGGCCTGGCTTTGTTTTGCATTTCATTCCTAAATTAGACACGTAATTACTCTAGACTCTTTCCAGCGTTAATAAGGGACAGGCATCTCCAGGGGGCAATTCAGGCCTAAGTTGTCTGAAGCCCTCCTTGATGAGGAAAGAGGCCCAGTTAGGTTCCTAATTTAAACTTTTTGGTTGAGAACTTCACATTTGATGCAAAGACTCTCAGTCTTTGGGGATAAGTCTTTGGGATAAGCATAAGAAAACATGTTAAGTCCTGTAAATATCCCCTATCACTGATAGGGCCCAGGAGAGTTATGTCCTCTGGGATAGGCAACTATCCTCTTTCCCCCCATCTCCTGGGAGAAAATCGGGGGTCCATGGAGGTGGACAGAGCTGAGCTGCCCTCCCTGTCTGAGTACCCGGTTCTTCTTCTATTATAACTTTATTTAAAAGGGGGGGCAGGGAGCAGTGGGGAGACAAGGAAAATATTTGTATAAGAAAACTGCACTTTAAAAGACAGCTTAAAACTGGGATTAATAAGTCTGCTTTTATGGAAGCATTTCTACATGTTGTAAAACATTTTTAAAAACACTGTAAAAACTACAGAGTTTCACGTCAAATATGGCTGATTTTCTTTATAGAGCTGACCTGCTTCCCAGAGGTGATGTATACACACCATATGACACAGGGGTTGCTAGGGTAGGCAGTGTTTTTACATTGATTACTGTAGTAAATAATAATGTAAAACCATGTATAAATAGGGAGTTCAATCCAGAGCTACCCCTGGGGTCTGCAGTTCTTTACACATGGCCCATGTTTCATCACTTCTGTGATTATTTTATTTTATTTTTTTGGAGGAAGAGGAAAAAGGGGAAGGGAATGTGCTGGAGCTTTTTTTAATTTATTTTTTATTTCTTTTTTTCTTTTATTTTTTTTTTTTCAGTTTTTGTTTTGGTTTTTTGATGGGTTTTTTTTGTCCCAAAAGAACATCTCCTCTCGGGTCAGCTGTTGGGCAGATGCCAAAAATACTGGTCAACACTATGGGGAATTTGTTCCCTCAGAAATTCAGGAGTCCAGAGAAAAACAATAAGGAAGAGGAGTGGGCAGATGAAGTGCACATTATAGTTTAGAGACTGGGGGAGACACGAGAATATTATCCAAATATCCCACAGGAGCAGCAGCCATGTGAACAACCTCTGCTCCCTGCCTGCCGTGGGTAACATATGGAGTGGCAGGCTTAGAGTACAGAAAGGTGGCTTTCAATCCCTCAGAAAAACTTTTTAACTGGATGGATGGAGAAGTACTGGGATGGGTGTCTGTCTGCCTGCTCAGGGTGAGCCCCACTGCTGGGATATGCCCATTGCCACAAGCAGCTCTGGGCAGACAGTGATTTCAGCTGCCCTTTGATGGAGACAAAATTAATCACTCCTTAAATATATGCTTTGATGACATTGCCCCTTAGATAGGGCTTGTCCCAGCTGGAGGAGAGTGGAGGGGGAAGAAGGACCTTCCTGGCTGGCTTAATAGCCCTGGTGTCCCTGGTGAAATTATTGGCCACCACTTAGCGCAATTTGTTTCATTTTGCAATTATTCTTCAGGGGAATTTTATAAGCTCCTGTAATAAGTCACTTCTGCTGGGATCCGGAGAGGAAGTGACCTGCATTAGAGGCAGAGGCAATAGCCCAGCCTCCCCTCCATGCTGCCTTGGGATCTCAGCACAGTGCCTTCCACAGTCCTGCATGCGTGCACATGGAAGACTCTGTAGGGGTGTGTGTGTGTGGATACATGTATAGCCCTATATATGACTTCTTTATATATAGATATGTCTGTGTGCTACATAGGGAAGCAGGAATGCTCAGGTTTTAGGGGCTGAGGAGCACAAAAAACACCTGAGCCCTCCAATGTTTCTGCCACAGAGAGATGCGCCAGTAGAAACCAGTTGCCTGCTGGTTTTCCTTGGCCAGGACCAGAGGCCCAGCCTCCCTAGTAAGGAGGTGTCTCTGCCATGCTGCTGTCGCTCTATGCAGGACCAGAGGTGCTTAAGCCCAGGTGCTCATGTTCCCAAATCCATGGTCATGGCTGAGCTCCTACTCTCCAGCCCACATCTCCCCCTGACATGCTGTGCTATAAGCTGGCTTTCCCAGGGAAGGCTTTCAGGTTTCGGTGGCGGAGCTGGGCAGTACTCAGTGGGTATCACAGTCAGCTGCTTTCTTGGACTTTCCCGCATGGATGCGAACGTCAGGCTCAGGCGGCTCCACACGGATGTAGCGCAGGCACAGGCCGCAAACAACGCGCTGTGCCATTTCCACATGAGCAAGAGCAACACGCGTGCACACTCACAATAAACATGTCACCCTGTTTCCATACAGACAAACACAATGAGTGCCTATATAACCACACACGCAGAGACGCACACACGCTCCTCTTCCAGATTCCAGCAGGGCTGCGAGTTTTAACTATCTAAATTAAAACCAGATCCTGTCCTCCAGTGGGGAGCTGCCAGGAACTCGTCTTTTCCCCCCTTCCCGACTTTTCTCTCCTAAATGCATTGGGGAAAAAAATACATGCAGTTCTCCAAAGGGGCAAATGGTTTCTCAGCATGCAGCGAGGTTGGGGACGGGGGTAGAGGGACATAGCGAGGAGGAAAAGGGAATGCACAGAATTACTTTCTAGTGGTAGAAGAATAAACAGCTTAAGTTAATAAAGTTGAGGCCGAGGAGAACTATTTGGAGAGCGTGGAGGAAGTCAGGGATTAGTGAGAAAATAGGAGTGCAAGAGCAGGAAATAGTGTGGCAGTGCAGTGGACCTGAAGGGTGAGTGGAGGACGGATGGATGGAGAAACTTGACTGGCACAACAGGGATGAGAGTAAGGAACTGAAGGGCTGTGCAGCTCTAAGTCGCAGCACTGATGAAAACAAGTCACCTTCTGTTCATCAAAACCAGCCTTGGAAGCAAAAATCTCTTCCGAAAAGGATGCAACCTATTTTTAGGAGTGGGTTTACTGATGGAAATGCCTCCTCTGTTGTGAGGCAATTGTAGCAGAAATGAAAAGAAAAAAAAAAACAACAAAGAGGAGAAAGGGGAGCTCTGGGGCATGAGGACAGTGCCTACCCTATGGGGGGACACCAAAACTCCCAGCCCCACAGTCCCTGTCTGCTCACAAGCCCCATCTGACAGCGCTGCTGTCCCAGCATGGGCAGCACCTTTGAGTGACAGCCCCGGGCTCCAGGCGAGTTGCTGACTTGATGACTTTTTGCAACTGTCGGAGAAGATTAGCAGATAAGCACACAACAGTTTTTATTATTCCAAGAGGCAGAAGACTCGCCTTAGTGAGCGGTAACAAATACGGACATTCACGACCAGGATTAGAACAAACTGCACTGGTGGGCAAGGGCCAAAGGCAGCACGGAGCTGCAGTGTAACCCAAAACCTCCACAGCTGTTTTCATTTTCCTCCCTTCAACACAGTCCCTGTGTGGTACTTCAGGGAGAATTATGAAAGTGGCGTGTAATTCAGAGAAGTAATGTCTTTTTTTTTTCCCCCTCCCTTCTCTCTCGCTCTCTTTTTCTTGGAGTAATGAAAATTGCTGTGGTAGATCATTTTGGATTCAAGGGAAATATTGGACTCTGTTTTCCATGGGTGAGTTAGATAACAATAGATTGAAGTGGGTTCTGTGTTTGAAAGGTCCTGCTGCTCTTGCTACCACTCTCCATCGCAGCTTCTCACTCATCCCTCAGTAGTTAAAATCATAAATGTAATTTAAAAAAAAATGAAAAGAAAGAGGTGAACATCTTAGAAATGTTGGGCCTTGTGCAAATGAATGCGGGGTCTTCAGGGACCTTGGTGGCCTGAAAGAGACTTGCTGCTTTCATTACAGTACAAAGTCTGATCTGTACAAATCCCCACTCTGGAGAAGGGGATTCTACTGCCGTGAAACCCCGCTGGCTCCCGCTGGAATTTTGATGGGAACTGTTTAAAAAGCATGAGGCCACATCCTCTGCTGTATCCTGGTGATTCACACTAGCCAGGAGGATGCTCTGCCTATAAGAAAAAAAGATGATTTTCTTTCTAGAGGACAAATCCTCACCTAATCTAATGCTCTTTGCTTCACTTAGACCAGGAGAGAATTTAGCCTTCTCATTTTTAAACAGAAGTGATTACATTGTGACTCCTCTGTCCTATTGCTGGCATAGTTTTCCAAGGGGTTGTGCACCTTCTCATTAAAATCTCTAAATTTCACATGTAGAAAAAATCTGAAAATTTTTTCTCCATTCATTCAACTAAAATAATTTGTTTAAAGTATATTGAGGCCTTTCCTTTCAATTTTGAAGCTTTAAAAAAAGGAGGAAAATTGAACATATTTAAACCAGAAAAAAATGCATCTTAATTGTCAAAATATTTCAATCCAACTTTATCAGAGATCTTATATAAAAAAATAATAAAAATATTGAAATTTTTTTATCTTCCCTTGATCTTTTCCTTAAAAAAAAAAACAAACAACCAAACAACAACCCAAGCTAATATAGCACCATTTAAAAAAACCCAACAATAAACCAAACCCCCAAAAGCCCTTGTTTCCACTCCAGGAAATACTTCACCTCTAGTGAATATTAGGAAGAAGTGCTGAAAAGTTATATTTCTCGCCTGAAATTGTTGGGATTGTTCAAAAACCTTAGATAGCTGTTGCATCTTGTTATCAAATTCTGTTGGTCTTTCCTTTAATGGGTTTCACATGATTTTTATTCAATGAGAAAATAACTCAGTGAGCAACTGGAAACACTTAACGTGTATACCCTGACACATCTGCACATACCATAATAGACACATGAATTTAATGCTCAGTTGATTCAACACGGGGAGTGGAATTTAGTGTCAAGTCAATTAAAATATCCTGTTCCCACCCCCAGCCCCCCCCCCCCCTTGTTTTTTTCCCCCCTGAAGTATTTATCAGGATTGCTGCATGGGAGGTATGTGGTGTGGAAGTTGTGGGAGTCCTCAGCGTGCTCCACTCATGACGTGGTGTTTGTGCAGCACAGCGGTGAACGTGCTCGTTCTGCCGCCGTAACCCCGTATTAAAGTCACCACAACCGCGCTAACGCGACGAGGCTTCGGCAGAGCTCTGCTGCGCCGTGGAAAAGAAGGACAGGGATGATAAAAGGATGCTCACACGTGGTGGTTCCCGCACTGTCCTGGCTGGGCTCCGGCCGGGCGGTGAAGCGGCGAGCTTGGCTGTGCGCGCGTGGCGGAGACGTGCTCGCTGCAGAGCCCGTCCCGCTGCCTCGTGGAAGTCTGGAAGGCTACTGTAGCTAAACAAAAAAGCGTTATAAAACAAACTGTTATGAGCGGCAGATAAATATAGCGTGAAAAAGATTAATGGTTAGGCAGCTGGGGCGTAGAAACACGCTGCTTTCCATCTTGACATGAGTTGTTTTGTTTTTCCTACAAGCTTATCCGTAGGTCTGTTGCTTCCTGTCTGGGATTTTACGCCTGCATCCCAAGGACTTCAGGATGAAGGCTGTGTGTATCTAGCTGTTGATAGAGTGTGTGGCACTGTCATGGGGCTGGGATACACTGAGCAATGTGAGGAGTGTGTAGAATACATAAATCCTCTATTTGTCAGTAATAAGGGGGTCTAATGCCAGAGTTATTACAAAGGCAACATCATTGCTGCAGTAATTTCAAAACCAGTTTTGGTTTCAGTTTGGAAAATCAGCAGAACTGGATTCTTGGGCTCCTGCAACGTTCCCTTCAAGTCAATGGATTTTCCTCTACTGATGTGTGTGAATTTTGGGTACAGAAATTTATTATTAACATCTGCATCCAGTACATCAGAAAAAACGTGGGGCAAAGTCTATCTAAAGGCGAATGTATTTGGATACATGCATAATTTTTTTAACCAAGAGGATAAACAATTGCAATGTTTTCTATTGTTTTTGTATTTCTTCCAGTGTAGGCAACCTTTGCAGAACAAAGAGTTCTTTGTAAAACCAAGTCCTTCAGTATGTGAATACTTACACATGTCCTTCACTGTTTAACTGGAGGCAGGAGGAGCTTAAACCTTGGAGATAAGCTTGTATACCAGTCTTTGCAGAACTGGACGTGATCCTGCACTGTGCCAGTGCAGTGATCCCAGCACACCAAACCGTGTCTGGTTCACGTTTGGGGCCAGTCCTGATGTATAATTCATACACGACATTTTATTAACTGGCAAATTTCCCCCTGAACCCGCCCCCACAAATTCTCTAGACTAAAGGAAGGAATTTGTTGTGCGGTGGCCTCTTCCCCCTCTCCTTGCCCATTTTTTTATGACTGAGGAAACCCTTTTATTGTATGCGAAATAAAAGCTTGATGTGGTCTGCCATTTTTTAATTTACCGTGGTATTAAATACAAAATGTATCCGCTTACAGAAGGTGGGTCATGGCTTGTGGTTTGGGGTTGATCCAGTGCCTGTCGTGACTGGTTGTAGGGGGACAGGGAGAAGTTAAGGGCTTCTCCAGGGTCTGAGCAGAAATTAGTGGGGTGAAGGTATGAGAGCCTTTACTCATCCCCTATCGTGGAGTTTATCGTCTCTATAATTTTTCTTGTGTTGTGCGATGGCTGCCTTGCAGTGCTGCTGGATTAATGCCATTCCCCTGGGCTGAGGGTGACAAAGTGACCCTGAGTACCAGCAATAAGTGAAATCACCAGGTCAAATTCTGTTTTTTCAGTGGAATAAAGCGCAAAAACCCAAATCAACTGCACTGGTGCGTGTGAAGAAGATGCTGTGGATCACTGCAAGGAGACAGTACAGCTGTCTTCTTGCTAGTAAATAAATTTGTGGTTCCTCTGAGGAAGGAAGGTTATGTGAACGGCTGGGATGCTTGTGTGGGGTTTGGGAAGGCACAGGCTCGTTTTGATGCTGTACTGTTCTGCCTCCTCATCTTGGTTTTGCGTTTGCTAAATGTCGTGGGCTTGTGGTACAGCGCTAACGAAAATCGGATGAAGAGGTCTGGACAGCCTGGGTGCTGATGGGTCTGTCTCCATAAAGTGCTATAAATAACATTTGGGGCTTTGAATACAAAGATCTCTGACTCCAGAAGGCAAAATAAAAGACATGAAAGCATCTGAAACACAAAATATTAGGGCTTTAGCTTTTGAGCGATCTTCCTTTATACTGTTCCATTGTCATGAAACCCCTTTCTGACCATGGTTAGACAATGTTAGAGATGGCGAAACTGCCTTTTCTGGGAAAAGGAAGTTTTAATGAAGACAGATTGGGGCTGTTTCTGCTACTGTTGTTGCTGAATTCCAATTTTCTTTCTGGAAGGAGAAAGCAAAACCCAACCCCAAAGACAAGCACATATGAAAAGGAAAGAGAAAAGAAGAGCAAAGCCAGAAAACAGCTTCTGGAGCTGAGTCACGGTGAGGCCTCCATGCTGGAGACAGGCAGCTCCCTGCCTCAGCAGCTCCAGGAGAGCTCCACCATGGGCAAACTATTTAAGGCATTACTTTTTGTTGCCTTTTTGGTTGCAGGCTCAAAAATCCAGCTGCATAAATAAATAGCAATAGCAATGTAATCTTGGCTGACTAGATCAGATATATATATATGTATTTATATATAGCAGGCTAGGGAGAGAGAGAAGAATTAAGTTAAAGAAGGAACAGAAGACACTGGAGACAAAGGGAGAGCAGAAATGGTAATCAGGGCAGCACCTGGCGTGTGCCCAGAGCTGATGGAGAAGGAAACATTATCTAGTCCTTTCCAGGCTGGATCTGGTCAGTAGTTGGGGGGGGGGGCTGAAGTAGCAGGATCTCAGGCAAAAACTTCAGGAAGCATTAGCACTTACAGGACAGATGGGAGTTCATCTTCACATCACTCTGGAGTGATGGGTTTTTCAAAGGGAAGAATAAACAAAGCAGACTCTTTACATTGTTCATAATGTAATCTTGATTACATTTATTTTTATTCACCTCTGAAAATTATTACAGAATAAGAGACTCACACTCTGAAGCTTGCATTGATATAATTACTCTGTAACTAGTCCATAGTCATGATTTTTGCCAAGTTCTTACGTATGAACACTCTCCAAAATAGATATTCTGGCAAAGCCGTTAATAATTATGTATCAAAAAAAAAAGATCTCAAATGTCTTGTCTGGTTGATACAGTATGTTTAGCACTAAACCATTGCTTCGTTAGTTAAAAATGTGTTTCAGGCAGCACAGGCAGTCTCTACTCTCTGCCCAGTGAAAGTGCTCCAAAACTTTCACCAAGACATAGACACAAATAATGAGTGCTGAGGCCATCTTCTCTTTGCTGAAGTACTTTGAAGCAACAATCAGATAAAGAAGATCAAGAGGTGATGGGAAATAATTAGAAGCTGTTAAGCTGGCTGTTACCTGGGCCCATGGATGCTGTGCTGTTCATGTCATTTCACTTTGGAAGGTCAGACTCACCAAAATAATTGCAAGCCAATCTCAGGGGCAATTATTGTTGTAACAAAATATCAGGCCTGTAATTTTCTTCATGAAGGGAAAGGGAAAAACACCATTTTGACTTTTTGCTGGTAACAGCATTTAATGGCACACAGGCAGTTTTTGAGGCAGTTTCTCCCTCCCTCTCCAGTCTTTCCTCCCCTCAGTTTCACAGACCATGAGGTTTCCAGGACTTATCCTCATCTGGTTGAGGTCCATGGCAGGAACCTGCCCAAAAACATAATTGTTCTGGTTGTGGACATGGGTGTGCCCCTTGCTCACCTGAGATGAGATGGTCCAAATGCTCTCCTAGATGAAGGTTTAAATCTCTGTCATCCGCGTTCTCTGTTCATACTGCTGGAGTTTAGCCCACTCATGTGGGAGGAGGAGCTGATGCTGCCAGTGTTCAGCAGCTCATTGACCAACCCATCCCAGGCTGTAAAACAGGATCAGAGGTTGCTCTGATCAGCAATGGCTGGTGGAGGCCGGGCTGAGACAGAGGGTTTGAGGTGCCCTTGTGCCCCCTCCCTGAGCCTCTGGTCACCCGATCCTGAGAATCTCCTTTCAGGACAGCCCCTGTTTGGGGATGGCTTGTCCCCCGGAGGTGATGTGGGTGAGCCCAGGTCATGGAAACAACCACTCTGTCCATGTAACTATTGTTGTATCCCGTTACCCACATCATAGGGAAAGTTTCCAAAGCTGAGCATAAGCTGTGCATGTGCAGGAGCTGTTTCTAAAACATAAGTAGTGTGGCCATTAACTGAGGCTTTTCCTTTTTTTGTTGTTGTTGCTCAAAGACAGTTCATATTATGTATTCAGTGTTTTTCAAATTAAACCATTATTTGTCCAGAGGTAGCCAAAAATGTAGCCAAAAAACCACCTCTGATTATTTTTGACCTCTCTAAGGCTAATAATCTGCTAAAACGTCTTTAAACCATCTTAAAGAAAACAGAAACACCACTGCTGACAACTCACATACCTACTTTTTAATGCAGTGTTATTTTAAATGGCTGCGTTTATAAACCTCTAAAGACTGAGGTTTGTAATAGAAATGCTGACAGATCCTTAACACTCCATCCCATAATAACAAAGTTTTGAGAAAGAATGGGTCTGTGGACACCACTGTCCCTGTTAGGGAGCTGGGAATTTCTTCCCCTCTTGTTGATTTAACTCATGTAGCCAGAAAACAGTTTTTCCTGTGGATTCAGGGTGAGGATCGAATTGAGATAGCAGGACCCAGATGTTGTTATGGAATGGCTGAGAAGCTCAGCTCTGCCTCCATGATGGACTGTCCCCACCAGAATTTTTCCTTTTACATCCCCATTGCAAAAAACCTCACAGGAATAGTGATGGGAAGGTGGTTTGGGGAGCTCTGCACAAAATGGACCACATTCCCAGCTCATGCAGATCAACTTCCAAGGTCTTCTGACTGTAACCTCGCACAGGGAGTTTAGGGAAAGGTGTTAATCCCACAAAACTGCAGCATCTCTCAGGGACGGGTGCTTTTCAGACTTGCTCCCCACATAAGAAGCTCCTTATATGCAACTGGGTGGATATCTTTATCCTGCTCTCTGGCCTGTAACACTCCCTGAAGGGGAAGAAATGCTAAATGAGATTTATGTCCTCGGGAAGCAATGTGATAATTTGTGCTGTGCAGTGGCGAGGGGATGCTACCATATCATCATTAAATTAAGATGTGCAGGCCAGATGTGAAATCTTGATAAGGAGCTTTATAGGGCAATGTGGCTCAGCTTGTGATTAACTTCACCGGCAGAGCAAGGAGAGCTGCAGGCAGCACAAAATGCCTCCATGTCCTCAAGTCATTATCTGGCTCTGATCGTGGGTTTATTTGATCTCTGCACCCTGTGATCTCACCCTTGCTCACCCAGGTCTCTCATAAAGAGCACCCACATACTCTGAAAAGTCCAGGCTGCTTAGAAACACAGATGGTGTGGTTTTGTCCATCCCACTGCCGTCAGGCTCTGTTTCCGAGGGTGTTCCTAGGGAAAGAGAGCTTTTTGAATGTTGGTTTTCTTTTATTTTACTTTTAAATCTGTCCATCTGGTTCTATCTCTTTTCCCTCCACAGAACTGGTAGATGTATACTGAATTTCTGTCAGCTTTATTACTGGACTTACAGTGCCATAAAAAAAATAAAGGCCGTGGCTCAGGGAATGCAGGCAGGTATCTACACAGCGTTTGTCCAGGCACCCTGTGCATCGCTGCATCACCCTCCAAATTTTTGGTATGCCAGGAAGGAGAGCCAGGTACTCACAGGTACTTCACTCTGTGTAAAACCCCAGGAAAAGGGGAAAAGTTCCACAGAGCAGTGGCAACACCTGGACTGTTCCTCCTGCAGCATGTCCAGGTCATGGCTCACACGTGGGAACAAGCCTCCCCCGTTGTGTACAGGGGCTCCCAGCCCTGGTGTCCTGGGTGTTTGAGAAAGTCACAGATATTTCCACTGGGCTCTGGGTTTTTATGAACAGTGTGTAGCACAGATCAAGACAGACCAAATGAAACTGGGGGGTTTATGCCTTTGAAGATCATAGCCCCAGCTTTTTCTCCGTGTTTTCCCGTGAAAAGTGAAGCAGCTCCGAAAGCTGCAAACAAGCCCTTGTTTGTTTTGGGCTTTACAACGAAGGGAACGGCAAAAGCTAATGAATTAACTGCCTCCCAAAAAAATGAGAGAGAGAGAGAAAAGTGACAGTGGAAGAATTCGTTCAGATATTAACTTGTGTCATTCTCCTGTCTGCAGGGAAAGCACAGCATCCTCAGACCTATGGAAATCACAACACTGGGCCAAATCAGGAGCACATCTGTACATCACCAGTGTTTAAATGCAAGTTTTTCTTTTGCCATAAGCCTTTAAGCACCAAAGAGCAGAGGACTGCTTTTAGCTTGTTTTCCTGTAAACAGTGTTAGCATCACGATTGCTGGCGTGTGACGCCAAGCTATAATTTCAAGGATCTTGTTTATAATTTTGCAAAGATTTCAGCAGCAGGGCTGTATTTTTGACTATGTCTTCGGCTTGCCTCGCCACAGTCAAACAGCTGGGATCACTGTATGTGTGTGTGGTCAAATTTACTGTGAAGCGATTAGGGTATTAAACAAAATGAAATAAACATGTAAATCTCAAAAACCATCTTGGAGTTGAGGTTTACTCCTATAGAAAGAATACAGATGGAAAAAGTAACATAAAATTAAAGACATTCCTAATGGCAGGCTTTTTTTTTTTTTTTTCTCTCCTGTTGCCACTATTTTATTTTCAAGGAAAATAAATGGAGGGAAAATAATTTCAAGGAAAATAAATAGAAATTACATTTTTTTATAGAAAAAGTCATACGTCTCTAAGGAAAATACTGTGGGATAGCAAAGCTTGTTTTAAATACTTATATTGCTGTATGTATTTGTGTACTTGTCCATGTGACTGGAAATATTTAGGCAGGAAGAGAAAGAGAAGGAAGCTTTTATTGACTTTCTTTTTTGTCTTTTTGGTACCAAAAGTCATCAGCTACAGTCTTGGCTGGCCAAAAGTGATTTCAGCAGACTGACAGGGATCTGATATGATCTAATCTAATTGATCTATGGATGAGAAAAGCTTTTCTTTTCATGCCAGTTTGTTTGCTTAGCAAAAATGTGACTCCAAGAATGGCAGGGACCACCAGGAATAAAGGAAATATCCTTGAAAAGTCAAGTCCAGTTTTCTTTTGCTTTCTTTGGGTGGCCTGTTAATGATTCAGGTCTAATGAAGGGATTGGATTTTTAGTAGCACAGCTTTATCAGAACATTAATTATTTGTGACTCTTGCTGTTCCGTAGAGGACAGATCTTCTGCCTGGCATAAATTTGAAACTCAGTGTCTGGCTTTATTCTATTTCTGAAAAAGAAGTCCTCAACTTTCAAGTTTACCATTAAAGGAGGTTTCTAAATCCCTTTTGATCTTAGTTGTCACTTTTTAGCTCAAATTTCTTTTAAGAAAAGAAAATAAAAATATGTTTTTTATTTTAATTTTTGTTTTTAATTTGTTCATTGTATGGCATGTTATCTAGTGAGCAGATACATTTGAAAAGGAGAAATAGAGTTTCTCCCAAAAGAAAACTCAAAACATTTTATTAAAATGCTGAAATCTATTAAAATGCTGAATTATTAAAATTTATTAAATTGCTGAAATTAAGGTTTTTTATTTTCTCACAACTTTGGTTACTGCTTTGGTTTCTCCAAAATAAAATTCCATCTAGGTCTGGAAGCAGGCAGATACTCTCCTCCTTGCAGTTCCTATATCCATAGGTTAAGATTTTCTGGAAATGGATAAAGATTGAATCTTTTTTGTTTGGTAGCATCTTTTTCTCTGTTATGCACCTCAAGGATCTCAAGCTTCTTCCAAGACATGGCTTTTCAAAGCAAACTGGTATTTTCTTTTCTGCCTTGACAGTTTTCTGGGATGTAGATCCTCCCAGCTATGCTATTTTTTTGACAAATTTCTGCCTCCGTTCTGCTCCCTGTTCTTTCTGCCAGATCTCTTAATTGCATCAGTGCTGTATGAAAACCTACTGTATTATTTGTGAAACATGTTCCTTGAGGTTTTTAATGAGATTTTTTTGGCTTAGACATGCCAATGATGGGCTCAGAAGAGTCTATGGGTCTGGTCTACTGCTTTTTTCTTTTCATCTTCATAGAAAGCCCTCCCCTTCTTGTTCCCATGCAATAAAAGGAGGGACACCTTTAATAACACGAAGTTAGGATGAAATTAAAAAAGAGTAAATGGTTTTGTCATATATGGAATAATACATTCAAACTTCCTGGGTTTTTTTTTTTAATTTTCTTTTTTAGGAAAAAAGAAAAGATTAAATTTCTTTGTTTTAAACCCATTGTTAATGTTGGATCCTTAACGTGCCTCTAAGAGAAGTGCCGAAAATAGATATTAAATTTCATCTTACTGGATATGGGCTTGTTTATATGAGTTACCTTCCACAAATCCTTTGAAGGGAATCTACGTATCTCCAGCTTCTACTCTGGCCTCTTTCATGTTCTTGCAGTGGGCTATCTTATATAGATGGCTTTGGTCAAAAGGCCAACAATTCTGACAAATATTTGTTACTACATAAGTTGCCCCGGATTTGCATTTTCTGATGAATGAAAATATATATGCAGCCTAAATTTTTATCACAATTTTGGTACAGATTTTTAAGACAAGCACTTTAAAAAAAAAAAAAAAAAAAAAAAAAAAAAGCAGAAGTTATAATTTCTCTTGCTATTTTGGTCTGATGGAAAATAGCCTGGCGTGTCAAATATGTGTGTGAATTCTCTTTGAGTTATCTTGGACCTCGTACCCAGCCTTTGGTGGTTCTTTTGCCTTTCTCATTTTCTTTAAAAAAATATTTTAACACCTGACATTTCTGCTGTTTAGGCATTGAGACAGTGGTAACTTTTGAACTTTTTGATATGCTGGATGGAGGGAATTCCTTAAATTTCTTTGGTTGTCAAGTAATTTCATCACTGCTGTCTGTCCATCTTAAAAAGATTTTAGGTCTCAGCTATAGCAGCCAGAGTTCAGAAAAGGGAAAGAAGTGAAAGTCTGAAGTCTGGGCTTGAAGCACACCGGTGTCTTAATAGATCTGAATCCCATTTTCCCTCTGGAATTGATCCAGCCTCATTTCCATAATGTACCTTTCACTCATGCTTTTTCAAGAGGAATATTTTGAATATGAATATTTACATGTGTATGCAGTCTTCAGTAACACTTGCAGATGAAAAATTCGGACTGGCATAATGGAGAGAATTTTTTCTGGAGAAAATTAGCTCCCCCTTTCTTCAGCCTTGGATATGAATTTTGCGATCTTGTGACAATTTGGGAGTTATTTAGAAGTCTCATTCAGTTAATTGGTTTTGTTTTCTTTCCTTCTTTTTCCTAACATTTTTGCTGCTTTGTTCTCTGAGAACCAATTGCACTGCAGTGACTTTTTTTCAGGAAAAAATCAAACACAGGCTTTAATGGGAAAAAATGATAAAACACATTTTAACAACCGAGGGAATGTTTTGGGGAACCTGATCTCCTGAAATTTCTAGGTTAAACTGTTTTGGGTACACTTGAATAAGTATCCATCCATCTCTCCAAGGAGTTCATCCCCTGGGGAAGAAGTGTAGCATGTCCTCTGAAAGCCACTTTTGCCAGAACCTGAAGCTCATCGATGCTAGTTTAGGATTTGGTTACAAACTCCAGTGCAGGTGCACAGGTCGGCAGATGCTGACAAATGGATTAATTTAGCTTCGGTCAATGTGATGTTTTTTCAAGGGAACTCAACAAGGAGAGCTCTAATGCCTGTGTGTGACTTGGGGTAAGAAGTGAAGAACAAAGCTATTATGTCTAAAATCAGGTTTCATATTTTAGGCTTGTTGGAAGCTAAAATTTATGCTGACATCTTGGGTGATTCAGGGCCACATAAATAAAAAAAATGAATTTCTTCCTCAGGGGAAGGGTTTGTGATCTATGAATGCCCCAGTTTTGTGCTGTTCTGTCATGGGTCCCTTACTTACCATCTCTGCTTACTTTCCATCTCTTACTTACAATCTCTGCTTTAGGAGAGATATTTAAAAATAAGACCTTTGATATCGTAAGCATAAAGTTTATTTTTTTTCTGGAATAAACCAAGTGTTGCTTTCATTCTGGTTGTGTTAATTAACCATGTATTTGGTATTCTCCATTACATATTCAGTGTCTAATAGACTAACCGGTCCCCAATGGACTACGTGAAATTAAATACATTGAGGCTTTCCAATTAAATATATTAGATATCTAAACGATATTGCAGTAATAATATTCATGTAGAGACGTGTCATTTACTCTGATCCAAGTCCAAGCAGATAATTTATTTTATTTTGTTGTTTATCCTCTGTTCTCCCATCTTCCAGATTTGTGTTCCTGCAGAAGATAATCCTGTGATAAACCACAGACTTAAATATACATAAGTAAATATGTCTTTACCCCTAGAGAGATCAGGCTGTCTTTAGCCTCATACAGAACTCTGTTTCCTCTTTCTCTGCCCAGATATCCATCCAGATAGATGGGTATGAAAGAACTTAAAATTAATTTACTGTTCTGCAGGAATTACTGAGAACTGTGAAAAACATGCTCCTTGTAATAAAGAATAAGGCTTTTCTAAGCCTTTCATGTTATAAGCATATGAAAGTGTGTATCAGGTTATTTCAGGGAATGGCAAAATGGATGAGCCAATGTGGAGAACATAAACTCCCACTTTTGCAAATCCAGAATCACTCTCGTGTGGTGTTGGTCAGATCCAGGATAGATTTGGTCCTCATCTATTAAAAATTTTATTAAAAAGGGCAGCAAAGTGTCATAATGGTAACAGAAGCGAGACCACATCTCTGGTTTCCCAGCTACCTCACAGCACATTTAATCCAGGAGGATGCCATATCATCCTCTCCCGCAGCACAGAAGCAAAGCAGATCCTCAGCAAGGGAAAAGACATACTGAAAATATCTGCCTTACTGTCGTACTTTGTACCTTGTGACCCTGCTGTTACCAGACTCCCGCGGCCTCCATTGTCTCCTGCCCTGCTCCCCATTGTTCCCTTGCAATTGGAGATGGTGCACACAGCATGGGTTGATACTGTTCACTGCATGACATAATTTAGGTCAATCAGCATCAGTTACACCATCTGGAAAGGGAATGGCTTCTTAATACTTCATCACTGGAGGTCTCAGTTCCCTGCATACAGTGGTCTTCCTTCAGCGAGTAGAACAGTGGTAGCAAAGATCTAGCAGGGAGCTGTAGTCATGCTTCAGGGTTGGTTTTGTGGGCTTACAAAAGTTCAGGAGCCCCAGAGAGCCACTTTCCCCATCAGTGACCATCCTCTTTTTCCGGACTTTACATTTTCAGTGTGCTCCTGCTGCCCTGACTCTCTAAGCCCAGACCTTTCTTTCCTCTCCCACCCCCTGGATGGAATTTATTTGACAGTCCTTGTGTCACTTAATTTTGTTAGTAGATTGGGATGGAAAGTTTATAAGACAGCAATAAAAGCAAGCAAATTATTGCTCTCAGGCAGAACAGGGCTTTAAGTGGTTTAAGCGAGGAGGGATCCGGGCCCTGGCTCGTGCGCCTTATGCAGATGCTAAAATCATTACCACCATATAAAAATATACCTATAAATTTCCACTTTTGCATTTTCTTGCTTCAGTTTACTGTGGGCTGTGATGCCATTTTCCACCGATTAGCAAGCCCAGCAGCTGTTTCATCTCGCCCTCCACTCCCTCCCTCGTCCTTTCCATGGCTTTTTCTGCTGATGTTGTGCCATGCTGGGTGTCTGCAGGAGGCCGGGCTGGACTTTCCTCTCCAGCTCTGTCAGCAATTCATCATCCTGCTGAGGAATGAGTTATCCCAAATGAGATTAATCCTGCTCATCTATGCTTCCCTCTCCCTATCTTTATGGTGGCTTTCTAGCAGCACTGCTTTACCAATAGACTAAATTAAAAAGAGCTGTGTGGCATGAGCAGTGGTACCATCACTATTTATGGTTCTCATCGTGTGAAAATGGTACATGGTGAACAGAGGGTTGGTCTGCCAGCCAGAGCAGGCAGAGCTGAGGGACCTGTGGGACCGATGAAGCCTCAAATATGGTTGGAAAATGCAGATATTTTGAACAGATAAGTGTTTGCTTAGGGTTGATTTTTTGGGGGGGATGGGAATATTGAAAAACCTTCTCTTTCTTTCTTGATTTTCCCTTCATCCTGTCTCTTCATTTCTAAAATAACAAATGAGACAGGAGAGAAAAAAATCTCCTCACTCCTCTGTACTCCTCTTCCCTCCTCTGCCTTTTTTTTTTTCCTCTCCAAAAAGTAAACAGAGAAAATCAAAAAGAGTATTAAAAGAGGGAAGGGAGAATATTTAGAGAATATCCAGAGAATAAAAAACTGGAATGAGAAATTCAAGAAGTTTAGTAGTAATTGCTGGAACAGTAACATTAAACTGTGTCTCTTCGGTGTCCTTTAGCTCTGTCTCATAATTCTGGGTAGGAAACAAAAGGTGCAACTGCAGCCAATGGATTTTCTTTTCTGTAGCTAAGATCACTCTAAGTAAGTTCAGTTTTTCAATAACATGGCTCCTGTTTTACCTATAAAGTAATATATGCTGTTGGCCTTGTCAGATGCCTAGATCAGGATCAAGCCAGTGGTGCCCCTGAGGAACTGAAATGTGTTTTGAATTGGAAAGGATGACAGTACTTTAAAAACCTTTTGTGAAAAAAAAAAAAAAAAGTCAGTATTGCTTGGAGTGAGTTCATTGCCTTGGAAAACTCATATTTTGTAGCTCTCTAATGAATCCTCCTACCATAGCCCATCAAAATCTCTGGTAAAGAAAAACCCCAAACAAATGGAGTTTATCTCTCCAATGACAGAAATGATTCCTGGAATGAAATTCTTCCATTGTGATTTTAAAGATGCTTTTAATTACCTGGGCAAACATCCACTCAAAAGTAGCTGGTTTATCACCCAGCAGTATCATCGAAGGAAATGCTGTCACACATCTGTGAAGTTGCTGGTGAAACATCTTGCTAAGCACAGATTTGTGCTTTGTGCACATGCATGACTTGCAAGGATGTTCTTCTAGGGACACATGGAGAAAAACAAGAGTAATGTATTGTTGCATGCACTAGTGGCAGATACCTCTTTGCCACACCTAACGTAGTACCTTAGGAGTTACTAAAATCAGATCAACTCTTATTTTTCGTTTACCAATCCTGTATTTCATTGAACAGAAGCTTTCTGTTAAACTGAAACAGATGATGTTTTAAACTAATACTAATTGATTCCATTCCCGGAGTTCACAGTGGTAGCAAGTAAAATAACTCCCTGACCCTGCCGGTAAATTCAGATTTCAGACTGTGCAGAGCGTTTTGACTTCTCTTTTCCTTTTGCAGTGTCCACACAACGCTGTGTTGGCTCCCAGCATCACTCCCCAAAACACCATGCTGCTTAAGAAGCAGGTTTTACTGGGATGCATGAGATGTAGGCAAGTTCCCAACCCCACCAGGGAGACCCTGGGGGACTTACTTCATCATTGCTGGAGTTCCCCCTCAGTGTAGTAAGGATAAATATGTACTGCCTCATACAAAGGTAGGATGAAATCCACCAGTGATTATGAGAGGCTTTGTTACAGTGAGGCCTGTATAAGAGTCACCTCATATATCTCATTAATAACTGAGGTTCCCTCTTCCACAAGGAAAGGAATAAGGTGTTATTTCTTCTTTTCTTTGCTGCTGGTAATATAAACTATATTCAGCATTCCAAAAAATACCACCTAAGCCCTCTCAAAAATGTAAGTATTGGGGATGGTTGCCTTGGTCAGCAGAAAGGACCTCTAATTCTTTCAGCCAACCACTTCATAAAAATGTGAACACTAATGCTGGGAACAAAATCTCCTTGTATTATTAAGGTAGGAAAGTCGAATGTCTCATGCTGAGAGCAAGGGCTTTGCACTCTCTAAGGGCTGTGCACTTTTAATGTTTAAATCAGCCTCTCTCCAAAAGCCCCCATGCTGGTCTGTGGGGTGGGCAGTCTCCCACTGACCCCTCATTCCCAGCTTGGCTGGGGACTAACAGAGGAGGATCAGCCCCATCCCTCTGCAGTGCATTTAGGATGTTGGTGGGCCACCCTGTAAGAAACATCTTCTCTTTTAGAAGATAGTCATGATCTGGGACATCAGGAGATAATACCAAACTTCACACTGCAGAAACTGATGGTTTACTGTGGGCTGTCTGTCTGCCTGACCATGCATTCCTGATCTTTCCATTCACATCCAAACTGGTAGTAACATATCTGCCCTCTGTTACAAGGCATATACTCTTTAAGCTGTTGGTATGTCCAGCTTTCCAGGCAAGGCTCTTTAATGGAAATGTTGACAGCTTACTAGGAGCTCTGATATCAAAACACATGTCTCTGAAATGGTACTGGGTATTTTTTTAAGTATGCAAATGGAAGCAGTTAAATGCTGGAATAAGCACCATTGGTTCTTTGTGGCAAATACAGTGCAGATCTTAGCCAAGGAGTTCTCTTTGAAAAACCTTGGTTTTATTACTGTTACAAATGAATTCCCAAATTATTCTTCACTCCAAAAAGGGGCAAAAGCATCTTTCCTTCACGTCTCCAACTTCTCTCCACTTCCACACACACTTTTTAACTCGTAACCTCTGGATCTACTTGAATTGATTTCTATAGCAAAGATTGAAAGTTTCAGTCAGAGATGTTTGATGAAAGAAGAAAAAGGCCTGGCCTTAATCTAAGACAGGTTTGAAAGAGAAGCAGAAAATGTGGGTACCACAATGGGAGCATCTGGTGTTGCAGGTGTCTGTCTGTGTTGATTTCCTCTACTTGAGGAGCATGGAGGGGGCAAGAAGACACGTTGCCTCTTTGAAATGCAAAGGGGCTCATCTTTGGCAATGAAGGACTTGTGTTCTGTTCATTAGAGGAACCAAGTACCTTTTCCCTGGGAAATGAGTGAATTCTGCTGACCAAGGGACTGCCTTTCCTGAGGGACCGAATTGGATATTCCATCCCTGTGGGTCGACATGAGTGCCATACAGCTGGGCAAGGCTTGGAGGGAAGCACCAAGGGGATCAGGCAAGGAAGCAGCAGGACATGCTGTCACAGCACTGAGTGGCTTATTTTTGTGCTGGCCAACACCAGCCCCATCACTCAGAGACCTCTCTTAGCCTCGTGGATGCCTGAGCTCCCACCACTGAGAAGGGGAAGAGCCTTTCTGCTGGGTAATGAGGGAGCTTGGGTGATTACAGCCCTGCCAGCTGTGTCCACAGCTGGGTGGCACAAATCCTATTGAAAGTGTCCTAATTATATTATAACGTTACAGGCAATTAACTTCCCCTCTTCCACATGCAGAGATTTCATTGACAAGCCATTTCTATTTCTTTGATGCTCTCTTGGTGTTTGCTTTTGTTCTCTTTCCAGAATGGGGCCTGGATCAGGTCCTTTGGTATTAAATATGCCTGGCTAGAAAGTCCTCAAATGCATCAAAACAATCTTGATCAGTGGAAAGTTTTTGACATGGAGCTGGATTTTGTAGTGTGCATGTGTGCCTGAAGTGTTTCTTCTGTGCAGTGTTCAAATAGAGGGTTCATTTCACTTTAAGATCATAAAAAATGGAGTTATTTAATAGGGCCCTTGGTTGGGTAATTACGAAGCAAAGGAAAAGCAGACAATCCACCCAGGGGGTGTGTGTGTTTTTTCTTCAGTGGTGTTAAATACTATTTGGATTATTCACTGAATAAACATTAAATAATGTAATTTAGAAACCAGGTCCCATTAGAGATTTAAATGTGTAGTCTGTCACTGGTAAAGGATTAAGATATTAGTGTATTTATGTAATATCAAAAGCTGTGGATTCCTTCTGTGTTGCTTAAGTGCTTTCTGATCAAACATATCCGAGTAGTTTGTTGGGTTTCTTTTTTAATTGCTTGTTTCATGCTGTAATGAAAGTGATGGTGGATATAGCACAGTGTTTGAGTTTGCCTGCTTAGCCTGAAACTCTACAGAAAAGAGCCTGTGAATCTAATCCACCATAGTCTGAGACTGGAGAAACTTGGCACACCCAAACCTTCATCTTTGTTTGCAAAGAGCCCATCACGCTTTGGTAATGTAAAACCCCCTTTCATTGCATCTCCCCCTCTTCCACTTCTGCTCCTTCCTCCAGTGCCACGTGAATAGTGCTTTATGCTTTGGACATTTCTGCTATGTTTCATCTTGGAGGTTTCTTGGGACAAGGTGCTTCTACAAGGCACAAACAACAATGAGTAGCTGTGGCTTTTCAGAGATTCAGAGGCTATTGAGTCTGACTCAATCCTATGTTGAGGCCAAGACTGGAAGTGAAGTTGGGAGGCCCTGTGTGACCCTTCAGGATTTCAGGAACTTTTCCACCTACAGTCCATTTTGGAAATGGGTCTTGTATGAGTTCAATGTGTGAGGCTATTTCTATCCCTGTGCAGAAGCTTTCAGCAGGTTAATTGTGTTTATGCTGTTAGAGGTGGAAAATATCCCTTGGTTTTGCAATAATCCCTAACATTTACACCCTGGAGAATTTGCAGATGTTGATTTTCATTGACCAGTGAGTCCTAGGTGTCTACAACAGCATCACCAGAAGCAGGCTCTGCTAAAATGAGCTCCTGGGTTCAAAAGTGCTTCTTCTATCGTGTGTTTATTCAGTTCACCTGAAATGGCCATTGCTTTCCACTGGGAAAACCCCAACGGCATATATTTTGGAGAGGAGTCCAGAGACAGGAGCATATCAAGCCTTTCTTAAGCAATCCCTTAATGATTTGAGCACTTTGGGTTCCTTTTCAAGTGACAGACACTTTACTGCTGAAGGATGGTGAAAGAGTGGGTTTGGCAAGTTGGATTGGCTTTCATCCACTCAGCATCCAGGCTGAAGAGTGTATTAGCAAGGCAAATATTAAAAGAGTATGTGAGAAAATATAAAATTATACAAGAAAAAGAACCAAGACAACAATATCATTAGAGACCCTGAACAAGTTGTAATGACGATGTTTTGTGAGACAGGCAGAAGGTGCTGAGATTTATTCAGCAGTGCTCTTTTGTAAAGACAGCTAAGCACAAAATGTGTCTGTCACAGAGGCATTTCCTCATGAAATTGCTTTTGTTATGAGCTGAGCACATCCTATTGGCTTCTGAAAAAACACAAGGCTTAAAATAAAATGTATGTGTTTGTTTAAGCTGTGTCAGTGGTGAATTTAACTAAACAGCTCATCCAAGTCAAAAAATGTGTGCTCTAAATCTGTAGACAATCAAGCATTTTATTTTTGATAACCAGTCACTGTTTATTGTAGTATACAGCAGTGTTTTAAAAAGAACAAGAGTGTTCCTGCTCACTGGGTCAATTCCAAGTACTGCATTTCAGCAAATGAAGCAGGAACTAGAGTTAATGAAATTTGCAAACAAATCCCCATGGAACCCCGTCCATTAAAAATTAGCTCTGAATTAGATATTACAAACAGTACTGAAAAATGGTCTCTGTAGCTATTGTCTTGAAAGTCCTTGGTGTAATAAAATTTTCCCATTTTCTGTAAAGGAGGGGGGAAAAAACAGAGTAGCTGGAAAACACTTCAGTTCACCTAATAGGAAAATATAATTCAAATATTCATAATGATTCCTATGGATGAAAAGAACATTCTTGAATATTATTTTGGAAGCAAGTCAAAATATGCACTTGTCGTTACTATGGCAATGAGCAAAAAGCAGAGAAAACCCCCCAACAACAGCAAAAAAACCCCACAGGTTTGAAAGGAACTTGCCATGTATGATAATTTTTATGATCACAAACCCCTTGCAGCAACCAATTTGCTGAGTATAAGTGATCTAATTGAGGGCAATCGTTGTCAGAGGGACCAAAAATATACTAGGCCTCCATTTTCATATTAAAATGCCATGGCTTGGTTTAACATTTCCAAGTGGTTATTTTAGTCCTTTTTTAAAAAACAAAAGCCTGTTGAGGATAGGGTAACTCTGTTGACCAGTATATTATTGAACTTGTTTATCTCTGGGAAATGGGACCACCTGATCTCAATAGAGTTTTTCTTTTTTTTTTTTTATTTTTTATTTTCCCCTCTCTCCCCATCCCCCTCAACCCCCCCTTTCCACCTTCCCCCCCCAATTGCATGAAACATTTCACAATTAAAGCAGAAGAGGCTTGTTCTGCAGTTCTCACCTTTTGTCCTGAATAGCCTGGAAACAGAGGGACACTTTCCCCGTTGAAGTCTGGTGTAATTTCCCCTTGAATGGGCTCTCATGATAAGAACAGGGGTCACTGGATGGGATGGTATGCAATAAAGCTTGTGATTGCATGGTTCTTCATCATCACAAAACAGCCCAACACTCTGCTTTATGATAGCACAATTGGCACACACAATGGCTTGGGTAGAAAGCTAGAGAAACAGAGAGACGGGTATAGATACTAAGATGGAGATATCAGTCAAGCGATTGTCCCTCTTGGTGTGTTTCAAGTGCCGAAGTGTACAAGTGGCTGAGAACAGGGTCCCCAAACATTATGCTGAAAAGCAGTGAATGAATAAAAAGGGATGGCAGGAGTGGATGAATCTTGCCTATAGAATGCACCTTTGTGGTCAAATGTATAAGATAATATATAGCAGCTGTGTTATAAGCCAGCAAAGGGAATTGAACTTACAAAGCACAGGCTTTTCAATAGCTTCCCTTGTGGGAACAGCAAAAGTTTAAGAGGTGGAGGAGGGCTTATTGCTGACTAACGCCAGCACTTAATAACAGTTGCCTTGCATGCTGTGGAACCTATCCTTTGGGCCAGTTCCTAAAGTCCTTATTTACTGCCCCTAAGTGAGAGCTTTGATTGAGTAAAGGCTGAGTAAAACCTGGGTAAAGGCTCAGGAATTGGCTGTATTAGAAATCGGTTGCCACGAGCCAGCATTTAAACTGTCCAGTCCTGGAAGGGCTCACAGTTCCCCTGGACTTAATCGGGAGCTGCAAGGGCTTAGTGTTAGAGGAGATTTTTAACAAATACTGGAACTTTTTAACGACAATACCAAAACCCGCAAACGTTTGTTTCTGCTTCTTCATTCCAAAATTTTTATTAAAATCAAACCAAAACATCATAAAGCAGGCCTTCAATTTTTCAGGAGAAATCTCTCTTTTTCTTCTTCTTCCCTCAGCTCCATAAATCAGTGAGAAATACTTTTTTATGAGCTCAGTCAGTACTGTGTGCGTCTTGGGCCCACTAATAGTTAGAAATTGCCTTCTAGAGATGCAGAATGAAAATCATACACCATTTTTGCTTTGCAAATCTCCATTATAACCCTTCTGGAAATCTTCTGTAGGTGGTAAGGGTTGAGGGTGGGAGTGAGGTCAAGGGAAGTGCTGGCTAGAAGAGGAGTTAGAAAACTCCTGAAGGGAGCTAAAATACTCCCTCTTTGACTCAAATAGTGAGATATTCATAAAGGACCAGCTGCTTTTCAACGTAAACAATAGAGGAGAAAAATAGTAATGGAGCATACTGCTTTCACACCAAGGTCATGGACAAAAAGAGCTTTTAAAGTAGGTATGGTGTACTGAGCAAATTTGATTGCAATAGATTGCTACAAAGATTAGCTGAAAACTCTTCAGTTTCAGAAGTGAGCTGATAGGAAGGGTTTGTCCCAGACTAATCTCAAGACCAAAGAGAAGGTCTTACACATAAGAACAGAATGATAAAACTGCTGCATCCTCCTAACAGCTGTGCATAAAAAGGGATTGCAAGTATTTAAAGGTGTCTCCTTTGTGTAAAATCTGTACTAGTAAAGATGTTCTCTGTTCAGTGATCTACCAACCTGCCAATATCTGGTTGAAACTCCCAATTTGTCTTATAGCGCAGTAGTATCTGAAGCTCTTCTACATATCTACAAATGGATGCAGCTGTAACTACATCTTTCTACTTCCTAGTCCTCTTTTCTGGCCTTTAGGAGAAAATATCTTGCCAGGTATATGAATTATGAGCCACTGGTTTGCTATTGTCATTTTTGGTTGAGTGAAAGTTTCACAGACGCACAGAAATTGTTGTAGGATGGCCAATTTAAATAGCTTCATTTCTCATATGGTTCTGTGGGTGCTGAAGTCCTCTGGTAATTCTTCACCCTTGGAGAGAGGACTTTCATAGTCTGTATTTGGCTTCTGTGTCAAAGATTCCTTTCATTCATGGGTATCTTTGTCCTGGTCACCACGTTTTTTGCCTAGCTGAACTTTGAGATGGCAAGATGTCATGATGGGAAGGGTGTTGCCTTAGGTAGAAAAGAGGATTTCCAATAAGAAATTATCATCAGACAGTCTGAAGCCACTTATTTTGGGGTGATATATATTTGCAACAAAGGAACCATAAGCTTCAAAGCCTGCAGGT
This sequence comes from Pipra filicauda, assembly GCF_003945595.2. NCBI lineage: Eukaryota > Metazoa > Chordata > Aves > Passeriformes > Pipridae > Pipra > Pipra filicauda. The sequence continues at coordinate 5,814,054 of NW_024104498.1, forward strand.
GGTTTTGGGGAAGAGGAGGTTTATTCTGTTCTTCAGCACATCTGTAGCAGTTCTGCTTACAACACAACCACTAGTTTGCAGCTGCAGTAGTAGGTTTTGAAGAGTCTCTCCCAGCTTTCAACAGTTCTTATGTTGTGTTGAGCAGGAAAGAAACCCCCCATGTTCCTCCTCATGTCCTTCACGGGACCCTGGTAAAGTGGGGGAGATCTTAGTGGGCCTTTTGACCTTAGTGCATTCCTTGAGGGGCAAAACATACATTCCCCAGGCAACATCTTCCTGTGGAGGAACATATGGAAGGTGCTAGAGAAGGGGAGTGTTCCCTTTGCCCAGCACACTGGGAGCTTCTGGGAGAGGTGGATGTGGAGTCAGGAAAGTGCACATTTCATCAAACTCAAACTTTATCTTTCTCTGGAATACCTGGGAGAACATGGTGATGAATTTTTTAAGAGGTGGTCATGTGATCTTGGCAATATATTACTTCTTTGTGCTTTATAATCATAAAGGGATGTATAAATTGCAACAATTATACAGTGTGTGCTTGGATCAATGTAATTGTAAGTTAATGTGAATACATGTATGATGGATAGAGGCTACAGTCTGTGAGAATAAATATCCCAGTCTAAAATTGGTTAGAGAAATTGTTCTATAACGGAAAGGTAGATCATTTCTCTGGTTTCTCCTGCTTTTTCCTAGCAATGACTATATGACTAAAATAAATTAAGGAAGGAATCAAACATACATAATTTCCACGATTCTCACTTTTGTTTTGAAGACTTTGAATTAAGGGAATTCTCTGTGATGTAAAGGTTTGTGTAACTTCCTCTTGGAAGTCTTTATGGTTATCAATTTAAATGCAGTTTTTCAGGAAAAGAATCCATTAATCTCAGTTGAGTATACTTTAAGAAACCCTTCTTGACTTCCCTTGGTTGAGGAGGGAATTCTTAGACTGCACATTGTTGTTTTACCTGCTGTTTTGTAACTGGTGAAAAATAATTTGTTCTTCTGGGAAATGAAAAGGTACCTTTTGGTCTTAGTGAAAAGTGCTACAGAAAACACTTTTTTTTAGACGAGGGGAAAATTTTGTATGATACAGTATAATAATTTTCCTTGTACACATTTCATTGGGAGGCAGTCATTCATATTTTTTTGCAATCAGAGTAGCTCAAAATAGATTTCTAAAAAAAGGAGCCATAATGCCTCACCACACATGTAGTGTCTTAGACTTTGAAAAATCCTGAGGTCTGGATAACTTGTGTTCTTACCTCTTTATACATTTATTCTCTGTGGATCTGGTCCAGAGCTGACAGGGCAAAGTTGACTCCCACTGCACAGGTTGTGTTTGCAGCATCGTGTGAAGTCAGAGCACATTACACTGATCCCTGTACCTCAGAGGGCTGTTGTCAAAGCAAATTTTTGCCTGTGCAACATTCTGAAAATGAACAGTTCTGAAAATTTTGTTTTCCAAGGCAGTCTGTGCCCAACCTAAGCCAGAAAAGCTTTGTACTTTCTCAAAACACAGGAGGACTTTGGACCAAAGTCTGAGTATGATTCAGTGAAGAAATTACTACTGGACATGAGTTGCTACTCGTTTGTGTTTTTTAGAGACAAGTTTGAACTGTGAAAGTTGGCTTCAGTCCACAAATCTTTCAAAAAAGGAGAACATTTATATCCATTCCAAATCAGTATCTGATTATTCTTCAGGTTTTTGTCATTTTTACCACGGTAGAAATTAATTAATACAGGAAGACTTTGATCTTGCAGAAGACAATCCTTAAAACAATATCAGTGTGATGATACATGTAATAAACCAAAATGCTGCAAAATGATAAAGATAAACATATATACACACAAACAGAATATTTTGCTTCATGCAATATATATCTTTTGTACTCAAAATATGTGTCTAAACTTGAATCTTAAATGATACAAAAAGCCACAAAAATAAGGTCCTTAAAAATATTTGGTTTCAATAGAGCCATTTGTCCCAGAGAACTGGGATAAGTAATGAAAAAAGTATTTTAACTTACATAGACTAAATAAAAGAGGAACCATTGCTGGAGAAAGCAATTTGAATGGAAGATTTGGGGGGACGATATAAAATAAGAACAGAGGAATAAAATATGGAACAAACCAAATGAAAACGTCCACTTGGGAGAGCAGAGTGCTTCCAGCCAGACCACACTGCTGGCCAGACATCATCTTAAGCAGATTATTCAAACAAATATTAATTTGAGTTGCTAGGATGGAATATCTGGTTTAACTGTTATAAAGTACTGTATTAATCTGCAAGCCAGTGATTAATAAAAAATGTACTCCCACAGAACAAAATGTAAAATTAAGGAATGTCGTACGAAATGCTTGCAAGGAGTGGGTTGTGCTTGCTCCAAAGGGTTTCAAAGCCAGCCCAGGGCTCACTGACTGTGTGGTCACACTGGATTTGCCTCGATGCTGGCAACATATCCAAGGCTGGGATCGTCACCAAAACAGCCATTTTAACTGGCTCAGTGATGAGGAAATCCAGTCTTCTGCCTTCCTACCTTGCCAGGATCTCAGACTGAAAGGGAAAAAAGGGAAGGAAGTGAAAAAGACATGGGGAAAAGGTGGGGGAGAGAGGAGGGGGACAGGGGGCAGGAGGATATATGTCATATATGGTAACATTAGAGGCTTCACTCAGCCCTTGCTCTCTAGACATTGAAATTCTTTGCTGAAACACCTAGAGGTGATTTTTTTAGTCCTCATGAGTGATGCAGCCTACCTGAAGAACCTAAACTCTCCAGAGGCATGATTGAAGTTACTGTGGCATATCTGCTTTTGACTCCTTACTCCAAATTCATAGACCCATGGATTGGTTTGGGTTGGAAGGGACCTCAAAGAACATCTAGTTGCAGCATCCCCCATATTCCTATATCAAAGCTCCACACCCTCTGCCCGCCCCTCCTCCTCCCCCACCCTCCCATGGTAATATAGTATTTCCAGATATTCTTTCTCAATAGGGTTAATTGGGGACAGTTTATAGTATAAAATCCGAGTGAGGTTCCAGTTGGCACATTTGGACTGCTAGGAAAGCCCCTTAACCACTCTGACACTCCAGTTCCTTAGTTCCTTGCTGAGGAGGACAAAAAGTGCCACTGGGCAGTTCTGACTTAGTCTTGAGACCTCAGACTGGATGGCAGGAGCTATCAGGAACCCATCTAATCCTTCCCCAGCCTCGGGATTTGGATCTCTTCTCCCTCCTGCTACAGACATGGATTCTCCTGTGTATTTTGTGAGGGAGGCAAACCATCTTTGTCACTGAAGTGGAGCCATCAAACAGGCTGGTCAGAAAAATGAAGCACCACCAAAAGCACCAAATCTGTGTGTACATCAAGAAAGAAAACAGTCTTTCCAAACAGAGACACCCTTTCAAAGCAAAATTCCTCAGCTGAGGCATTCACTATGAAAAGAGCATTGTAGGTAATGGTCCTTAGGGGCAAATGTATCTGGTTTGAAGTTGAGCATCTCCCCTGGCATTACCTGATGCTTCCAGTTTTTCTCCCTCCCAATAAAATGTCTGAGCAGCTTCATGTGTGAGCTTAAAAGAAGGGAGCTGACGGAATAAGCTCAAGAGACACCATGTTGTTTTTCTAAGTGATGTTTTATCTGAAGAGTCCAAAAAAGATATCCAAGTATTTTTCTTTTCTTTTTTTTTTTTTTAATCTGGGAAGAAATCTCGATTGTATTTCAGTTCCTTTAATTATTTTGTCTAGCAGTGAGATCAAAGGCCTAGGTCTCAAAAGGAATCAATCCTGGGCCAAGCACTCCAAAGCAGGTCCTCCAAGTTCATAAAAAAATACCATATTTAGTCATCTAACTTAGTCTGCTATTCAGAAGTGCTTGGACCTGCTGCTCCCTAGCCAGACATGGTAAGCTGCCCCAAGATTATCAGATGACATGTGCTGAAAGAGCACCAAGTACTTATGAGCCTGTTTTCAGTGGGTTTATTTGGTGCAGTCCTAGATAATCCTGTGGACTGGCTGTTTTCTGTTTTTCACTATCAACTCAGTCTCTTTCTGGTCAGATCTCTGTCAGGGTAGCTGTGAGTGAAGGACTGGAGGGAGGAAGGGGAAATACAATTTCCTTGCCCTCTCTGGGACCGTTTCACTTGCCAACGTGGTGATGCAGTTTTCAGACAGTTTCTGCTTTTATCTGGCTCACTTTTCCACCCCTCTGTCCTTGCATTTGTTATTCTTTGTGAGCATGAATAAATGGAGCCTCTGCAAGGATCTCACAGAAGGTCCTAGCAGCGACAGTTTAGAAAATGGAGGCTCACAGAGGCCAACTTTCCTACTTACAAAGCAGGCCCTATAGATCATAGAAGGGATTCCTACCACCAGCTGTGGGGCTGACCATGGCTCTGTGCACTGAACTTCAGGCTGCCACACCTGGAAGCTGGGTCTGTACGACTCACTGAGGTTATTCAGGAAATCTGTAGCAGAGTTGAGATGCAAGAATCAAGGTCTCCAGACTCCCACTCCAGTAAAACAAGCTATAAATCTAATTCCAAATTTACCAACATTCATCACAAAGAGCTTATCTCTTGAGTTGCACGGGTTATAAGGAGGACTGCCCTAGGAATGAAGTAAAAGAGCTGAACTCCTCTTGTTCAAGACCTAGTATTCCTGTCTCCTCCACATCCCAGATCTCTTCTAACTGGCCTGGGTATTTCCCAGCTCCCTATCCTTTCTGTGGCCATCACTAGCCTCAGTAATTTCTATTTCATATCTGTCTCTCTGGGGTGCCATGGCTTCTGCAGCCTGTACTGCCGCTTCACCACATATTTCATGCCAAGCTACTTCTGGAAAACCCCATGGGTTTTGCAATACTCAGGCATCAGCCGTCAGCCCACAGCGTAATGAATCCCCTGCAGCACTTCCTTCCCTAAGCAGCTGTCTACAAATCCATCATACTTGGCCTGTATTTTAAGACTTAATTTAAAGTGGAGACAGGAGTGTTCTAGTCTGTGCTCCGTGATTGACACTGGTAATGCCCACTAGGTGCTGAAAGGAGTCTCTCTGCACACCCTCTGTGGGCTTGTGGGGGCTGGATGAAACCTAAATGATGAGTGTGATTGTAAAAAAGCTCTCCCATGAGAATGCTTGTTCGGCTGTGGAGAGAGGAACCATCTTCCTTTGTCACCTACAGAGTTAAGTTTCCCCCCCCCCCACTCTGACTGTACAGATTAAGAGGGGAAACAGCTCCATAAATTCCAAACTTTCTTCGTCTTCCTCCTTGTATGCCTCAAAAAATATCAGAGTATGAACATGATCTCCAGGGTCTGGGGAGATGATGTTCTCCAATATCTATGGCAGCACAAGGAGCTGCCAGCAGCCCCACAGCCTCCAGCAGAGCTGTGGGTACAAGTTGGGAATGATTTGGGCTCCAGAAAACCCTTCCCCAGATGTATCCTGCAGCAGATCTGTTCTGCTGTAGCTCCCAGCCTGATATATTAATTAAAATTAGTGCTGATAGTATTACAGTGCCAAGAGGCAAGCTCTGAAGGTGTAAAAGCAAACAGGTTTCCGGTCCATCAACTGCTGCTGGAAGCAGCTCAGCTTCCAGGGAAGGATTGGGACCAGAGCTTTCATCTGGGTACCTGGGCAGGTACCAAAGCCCTTAGCCTGCTCCAGTGGTAGGAAGCCTTGGCTTAGACCCCAAGGAAGGCAGTTTGGCAGGTGTAAAACTTCCCGGTATCATTAAGAATAGCCATGTAATCAGTGACCATGGTCCAGGTAGGGCTCATTGAGCTGTGCTAATTAATTGTGGAATCATAGAATCACAGAATCACAGAACAGTTTGGGTTGGAAACGACCTCACAGACCATCTAGTTCCCAAGTCCCTGCCGTGGGTGGGGATGTCATTCTCTAGATCAGGTTCTTTAAAGTCCCATCCAGCCTAGCTTTGAATACTTCCAGTGGTGGGGCATCCACAACTTCTCTGGGCAGCCTGTGCCAGTGCCTCACCACCCTCTGAGCAAAGAATTTCTTCCTAACATCAAATCTAAATCTATCCTCTTTTAGTTCAAAACCTTTCCCCCTTGTCCTATCACTATCTTCCTGTGTAAGCACTGTACTACCATGTGTTAGCTACTTGAAACCATAGTAACTCCCTTTCTTCTCAGACAACCCTTCGTGCTGCCTGCTGTGCTATCTGCAAATAATGTCCTTGTGGTTTTAATGCCAGGCTGAGGCAACAGGGGGCTGCTGGATCTGCATGACTTTGGGAAACTCTTCCATCATGCCATGCTCTGCTAGTCCAGTGCTGAAGTTTCTTACCTCCTGATTTAAAAGTCTGAGTCAGTATTTTGCTCTCTCTTTTCTTCTCATCCCAGCCGTTTCTGCATGTCCTTAGTCTGCAGGCTGTTCAGGTCAGGTCTGCTGCTCACTAAGCAGTGACGTTTTGATCTTGCCTGGGTCACCTCAGGTCTCCTGTGTTAACCTTGATGATGATGGACTGGGGTTTGATGTATCTTATGACACTGGGACTCTGTGATAATCCAGCCCCTGTGCTAAGCAACTATTTCTGTTCTCTGTTCCCCTGGGTGAAACAGTGAATTAGAAGTTTTTGAGGCAAGGACAGTCTTTCAAATAAACATCAGTAAAATACCCAGCACATGGGTCTGTGCTAGACATTCTTAGGCTTTAGTGAATACAAGTATTTTATTAATACTGGCAGTAACAGGAGTATAATAACAATAATAGGAATAATAATAACAACAGCCGCAATCTAACACAAAACCACTTTCTGTTACTTTGAAGCCAAGTGACTTCAAAAAAATTCCCTTTTAATGTTTATTTGAAATATCTTTCACTTTTATTCATCTGCAGTTTATTTAGATTTTGAGATTCCTAGGTTTTTATTTCAAAATTTGGTAGATTGATAGTTTGAAAAAAATGTGGAGAAATGTGAATACTTTATTTTCAAAATCTAAAATTTCACTAAAATCTGGAAAGAAGATGTCCAGCTGTTCTCTGCTTGAACTTTCTTATGTGTAGGTTTTGAATGCCATGCGCTTAGTGTGAGAACCAGCATTTTAAATGCATAAAAATTTCTCTTTATTACAGAATGTACTTTCTCAGTCCATTTCTTACTACAATAACTGCACCCCAGGGTTTCTTTAAGCAAAGCTAAGACCCCCACATGCACACAAATTTCACTTACTAGCAGGAGGAGAGCACAGTCATGTGTATGTGACTTTTTCAGGATCGCCTTGATTGAGTAAGTGTGCTATAACACATTAAGTGATGCAAGAGTTAGTGTCTGTGCAGTTGCTTTTCTTCAGACACTGGAGTTGTGCTCTGTATCTCAATTTTTACCGGAGTAGTGGCTTGTGTTATTGCTGGCCTGTTTTATCCCAAGCTGTAACTCATGCCTAAACTTCCCAGATGGCCCTGGGCCAGACCTCTGCTTCTTGGGTGTTTCAACCAAAGTTTGCACAACAGGGACCCAGGCTATGACTGAATCCTCTCATCACGTAAAGAAATATTGTTGTAGTTAACAAAAGAGGAAGGAACTATCCCAAAGAGGTTTGAAACGTTTACAGCAACCTATGGCAATGAATGACAAGTGGTGTGGGAGTGTTGCCCCTCTGGTTAGGCACTGGTAGTACCTTCTGAACCACTTGCATTAGTGCCACTGAAAAGTTAAAAAAGTAAAGAGATGTTATTGCAATAACAATTGAACCTTCAACATCTTCCAAAAAAAATTCTTTTTCCATGTTGTTTTATTATGAACATGCAAAACTGAGACTTCATGCTAACACATGCATAAACGTTGTATTCCCACATTTGAGGATGCCTTTTACTCCATTCTGTTGCGTTCTTGAGGGTCCTGTAATAATTTATTCTCTCTGCCTTCTTCTTCTTTTTGTGTAATTATTACTCTTTAAGTTAATCGCTTACTGAAAGTAAATAAATTCCTCTCAAGGTCATGAGCTGCAATTTTCTCATGTGGAGGGCAGTGGGTTTCCATGTTGCTCACTCAGAGTGAGAGTACTTCTAATTCAAATCTGTGACACTGTATGTTCATTTTCCCTCAGCACCCATTGACCAAAACTTGTTGAAATTAATTGTGCAGCACTGATTTCGTGTCACTGAAATATGAGGGAGAAATATTAATCAGTTTATTAAAAATCCAGCAAATGTCAGGGTATTACCAGCCCTAATTAATATGTGTTTAAATTCTCTGCCCTGGGCCCTCCAGTCTTTTATTTTGTTTGAACTGAAGCTTGACATTTTCAGTCAGCGCATTATTGTCTAACAGCAGGAGAGTGAAAGCTATACCCCTTTCCTTAAACACACCAGGCTGTGGAATGTGCTCTGTCTCTCTCTCATTCCCCTTCCATTTGTTAGGTACTGGACACGAGACCCTAACTCTGTTTAGGAGATCGCTTTCCTTTGGACGAAAAGAAAAGAGTCAAGCATCAAACCACCCCAGCATCTGCAGCCTGAAAGCTGTATTTCAGGGATTCAGGAACCACAATGGGTAAAATCCTTTAGTGCTCTCAAGAAGGATTTTTTTTCTGTACCAAACCAACAATACCATCTATTTACTGGTTCAGAGTTTTTTAAACTTACACCATAAATCATAGCTAAGCAAACTGAACAAAAATTCCCAGGTGGCAGCAACTGATGGTTCTGTCAATAAAAATGGACACAAGTCAGCAGGAGTATTTTCATGCCACCCACAGAGTATTTCTGCTGGGAGCAATTTGACTTTCTCACTGTTGGGCCATCCTTACATCCTGTCTGTATTGTCACATGCTTTCTCCTTCATGTCAGTTCTTCTAATTAGTCCCAAAACTGTGGAACAGTGGCCCCAGTGCTGACATTAGGCAGTAGTTACTCATGAGGACATACATTTTTGTCCTAAGCCTGCTCTCAAATTGTTTAGCTTAATCCTTCTTTGGAGATAGGTTGGAGAGGGACTTTTTACAAGGGTATGTAGTGACAGAACAAGGGGTAATGGCTTTAAACTGAAAGAGGGTAGGTTTATATTAGATATTAGGAAGAAATTCTTTACTGTGAGGCTGGTGAGGCACTGGAACAGGTTGCCCAGAGAAGTTGTGGTTTCCCCATCCCTGGAAGTGTTCAAGGTCAGGCTGGATGAGGCTGTGAGCAACCTGGTCTAGAGGAAGGTGTCCCTGCCCACGACGGGGTGGGATTGGAACTAGCTGGTCTTTAGGATCACTTCCAACCCAAACCATTCTATGTTTCTAAACCAGAATAGAGAACATCCCACCTGGGGCACTGATGTAGAGTTGTTACTGTTCCTGCACTCATACCCAAACTCTGTGACATTAACTTCTGGTGATTACTCTGTGAAGATATGTGAGTGTATCATTTGCCAGGGTGAAATGTAAGACATAAACTGAATATAGGAAATATATTGAAAACAGAAACAGGCAAGTAGGTGCATTGTGTGTGTTACTTCATAGGCTTCTCATTTGGCCAGCCCTCATTTGCATCAGCTGTTTTATTTATTCTCACCAGTTTGCAAACCTACATTTTACCTTCTGGAATCATGGATTAATCCTGCCAATACTTCAAAGCAGCATCCTGCAGCTCACCTCCCCCAACCTCATTCTTTAGTTGTGCATTCAGTCTTGTTCCAGCTGGACTAAACCATTACAAAGGTTGTGTATGGATAGTTGTTTGTGGTCCTGGGTTTTTGTATGAGAGGAGTTTGGTCCTTTCTGGTTGGATGGCCCATGAGAATTACACCTGTCTCTTCAGGCGTTGCTTGAACCTAATTCCCAACCTCCCTACTGCAGGACCACTTGGGTTTAGTTTAGCAAGTGGACTCTGACCTGCACATACTTTGTCCAGAAGACCCTGCTTCCATGATCCATGCTGTTCTCTACCTTCCAACTCCATTTTTCCCCGGCTTCTCTTCCTGTACTAGATGATGTGGAAAAAAAGTCTCCAGTGGTTCAATTTAGCTGGAGATGGTGTCCGTAACAAAAATGTGTTCGAGTGTCTTTCCTTTCTGAGATGGGCACCTTTGATCCACTGTTATTAAACCTCTCCCAGTGCTTTCCAGCTTTGCTCTAACTTTCCATAATCCATCGTCTTTTGTCTAACCTGGCTCTAACACAGGAAAGTTTGATCAAATTGTCATTGTTTCTCTGTCCCTGTGCCTGTCTGAATCCCCAAGCATCCCAGCTGTCCAGCTCTCACCAGCACAGCACCAAGCTGCCTCCTGCTCTTAGTGCCTTACAGCCACATTAAAGGTCTTGCTTCCGACAAAGCAAAAATGTTACGGTGGAGACATTTTCTTGGCCGTGGGTGAACCACGTAACCACAAACCCATTCTTCCTGACACTCTGTTGAGTCTCTGCTTGTCATCACACAGGTGTGCGTGGATCACATCCACTGCAGACCCTGGGCAGCTCTTCCTACATGCTCCACCCCACATCAAGGATTGGGAGTGCAGGGGGTGGCAGCAGACAGAAAGGTAGTCTGGGACATGCAGCATCAGCCTGCTCAGTGAGCAGTGGGGCTTCAGGAGTCTTGTGTCCTGCAGCTTTGTGTCTTGTGGTTGGATCTGCTGTTGTCCAAGGTTAGAACACTTGTGGGCTGCTTCGATGCCAGAGTTTCTCTTGAGGAAGTATTTTAGGGGGTCAGACGGGTTGAAAAGCTTTTTCTGTCTGTCCTTTCATTTTGTATTTTGGGGCAAACTGCTAAATGTGTCAGAGTGCAACACTTAACAGTGTTCAAATAGCACAGCTAAAAGATTCACTGCTGGTTTAAAGAATGGGAGATAACTCTCTTCTCACACTTAGATAGCTTTGTGGATTTTTTGTTTCAGAGGAAAGCATTATTTTTCTTATGCTAATGGTCTCATCTGCATACTGTACTTGTACTTTGTGGTTCCTGGAAGTGCCATACATGAGTATGTTTCTTTAGCAATATAAGAGACCGAATTAAAAAACCTCACCCTTGAATATGAAAACTTAGAATTTTGCTGTGCTCAAAATCCAGATATGAATGGATCACCTTGTTCTCCTTTCTAGGAAAAAAACACAAGTGCTGAAAAAATTACCTTCATGGATAGAGTCATCCCCTTTATCAGTTCTGCCTTTGTGCATTGCTTCCTTGGATGGCTGGCTCTTTGAGCATGACAAGAAATCAATTCCTTTATTTATGCTCAGCAGTGCTCAGCAAAACAAGGTTCCCAACATGAAAGCAGCCTTTAAGCCCATTAAAAAACAGAAATACAGTTTAAATACTCCTCTTTTCTGCGGGGTTTGACTTAGCCAGCTCTGGGAAAACCTACCTTGTTTTCTTCTCTCTGTTGATGTTGGATGGGGTTGTTTCCCTTCCTTCTCTCTTCGCTTGGACAAGGAGTGACCTCCCTTCCCTCAGAACCTGGGTTGTCCCAGATCTTACTTTCCCAGTCAATATCAAGCCCATGACACAAGAAGAGTGCTTCTTCTCACACAGCATTGCTCAGGAACAAAAGGGAAAATAAAGTATCCACCTGTCAATCCCACCTTCTCTGTCAGCCTGTACAAAGGCTAATAAATGCTTTCAGGAGACACAGTGTCCTTGTTTAGATCTGTTGCTACTCTGAGTAATTAAACTGAGGCTTGTAAACAAACATCACCAATGGTTTCACTGCAAAAACCCTCTTGAGAAAAACACTTAACATTTGGTTAACATGGCAGAGAAAAACTCTCTCCCAAGCTTAGTAAAAGAGATGAGTCATTTCCACCACTGCCTGGGACAGGAGGAGAGTTTACTTAGCGTAGGCCCATTGGATGGTTTTCTGCTTTGTGAGTCACCAGGGTTTCTTTTCAGCTGGTCACCAACAGAGTGGCCTTGCTGACAAGTGGGCTGTGCACAAGGGAGAGATGGCCCTGGCCATGGGCAGCTGACTTTCTCCTCTGTCCCCTTGGAACAGGGGAGCATGAGCTAGAAAGCCCTGTGCAACAGTCTTGTCACACATCTGGTGGTAGATGTGGGATTTATGGAGGGGTGGCAACTTGCTTGTTTAAGTTAACCATGGTTTTAAGACATGTAATCCCTCTGTGCTGTGATTGGTCTCCCTCCAGCTCCATCTGGTTCTCCAGCATGGGGACCTGAATGGCACATGGGAATAGCCTGCAAACCAGATGCTTAACATTTATTTTTAGTGATGAATAAACTTTGTAAGCATCTCATTATACAGTCGCCTGCCCTAATTAGTAACATTCAGACAAGCATTAATCTGCAGAAGTGCTTAGCGGTGCTGAGAGTACTCAGTGGAGCTCTGAGGAGGCATCTTCTTTGTGGAGGGATGTAGGGAGGGCTTTAGTGGAAACAAATGAATGGGGCTCTGGTGGGGTCTAGCTGGGTTTTCCAGGAGTTTTCAATGAATTAGGTTCTCCTGAGTGATTTAAGTGCAACTCTTTGCTGAACTGCATTGCACTTCCAGTGGACTCACTTACAAAAAGTGAATTTGATTTTGGCCTTATGATTTGCATCATCATCCTGAAAAGAGCAGACCAACAAACGATTTTATATTAATCTGCAATGATGTTGGTCCTCCCTCTGCTGTCTTCATCCTGCTGCTTTGAAAGTGTGAACAGAGAGTGAAGGTAGGACTAAATTGCCTGCTCTTCGGGCTCTCAGTCCCATCCCAAGCCTAACAGCCCCTAACACCTGGGTCTCATTGCGTCCTAGCTTGTGCCTGTGAATGAAACCTGGGCCCTGTGAGGAGCTCCATGCTGACAAAGCCCTGGTGTCACCACAAAACCATTCTTTCAGGATGGTGCCCCTTTTGAATATCCATCAAACCCAAAGTTTCCCATCCTGTTGGATAAAAGAGGGATACACTGTTATCTTTTGCTGTAGGAAAGCCTGTGTTACAGTAGATTCACAGTCCCTCAATGTACACAGACAGAGTTATTCTGAGAGGTAAAGCAGTAACTCTAATGCAAGAAAGAAGACATAACAAGTAAGTGGAAATTTTTACATAAAAGAAAATGTCTGAGACTACAACAGATATTAATGAACTGAGAGAACAGACAGATGTACATCAGGGGTTTGAGTGATACCTGGGAGCACATTTTATTTTTATTTTTTTTTTGTTCATATTTTTACATCTGGCACTTTCGCCATATTAATGATTTAAGGAATAATTATTGTAAGGTTGAGTTTCCTTTTAAAAACTTTCAATGTTCCATCCTAGAATTCATTCCAGATGCTGGTAACTAAAACTGAAGAAACATGCTTCAAAATGATAGTCTTCTCCGAGTCAGGATGACAGCAAAATATGTAAACGACCAATGGCTCTCCTAGCAGCTCGGTTCTTTATGAGCTATCTGATTCCCTTCCAGTTTGTTTAAAATTTTTACCATGCAGATGTTCCTCTGGGTGACCAATTTTTATAGTTTTGAAAAGATTATATCAGTTTTCCATGGTATTGTGTTACTGTATTTCTTGGATTTTTTTATAGCACTTGAAAGGCTAATTTCTTAATCAGACATTACTAGTGGAATGTAGAAAGAGAGGTTAAAAAGCCAAACTGGCACTGAGAATTAAACACAGGTTCGTAATAATATGAAAGGAAAACAAAAAGCATCAACTCGAGGATGTTGTTATTGAATGAAAGTTGAGAAAACTGCTAGGAACATGCATTTTTTATTATTATCAAAGGTGTTAAAATATATACATAGCATATGTTTGGCACTGAATTGTTGTTACACAGTTCTGTAGTATTCAGCTGTCTTGGATAAAAACTATCACTTTGATACTGGAAAATTATTATGAAAATGTTAGTTTTGGGCCTACTAGTAAAAAGCAAAGATTGTCTTGCATGCCAGTGAGGTTTCAGTGCAGGGTTTGCACTGTTTCCAGAAACCATCTTTGGCAACCACCAAGTTTCACCTCCGTCAACAAGTCTGCATAACATTTTGTCCTTCTTTATCCTTGTCAGGAGAGCTGATGGGGAGACAAGACATTCGACTTGGCTTCACACCCTGAAATTCAGAGACAGATTTCAAGCACCACTTTAGGATTATAAGTAGCAGCTGAAACAGGATTTAAGAAATGCTGGTACAAACATTAAGAAGCACTCAGAAAGAAGGGGTGGAAAGCCCCATTATAGTGTTATTCTGTTTTGTTTCAAAGTAAACATGAATGTTGTTATATTGACACACAGCTTACGTAGATGCATGGTTTGGGTCCAGTCCAGTGCTACCATAATTGCAACAGCCAGACCAGAGGCAGGTTGTTTTATTTTTTTTTTTTGAACTCTTCCCAAATTCCAGGTTTCTTCAGCTCAGGGTTTTGGGCTGGGCTCATCCCTCCAACAGGTATGCTGTTTCCAAATTCTGTAGAGAGTATCTTATTTCTGGGAGCTTAAGATGCCAAATGGGCAGCCCGTTTCCCGCGGAGTAGTTTCCATTGAGTCATATCATGTTCATGGGAACAAAAAGGCAAACCAGAACTGTGTCAGTTTATAACATTGTGTAAATGTTACGTAACTTTGCTTCTGAAAGTTTTCTTTACCTTCCCCTGGAGCACTGGAAATTGGCCACAGCCAGCGGCAGGACGCGGAGCCGGTTGTGTTGGCACTCCAGCTGGTGTTAGCGTTTTCTCTGGAGTCTAGTCAGGGAGTCCTGCTCACACAACCGGCACTAAATCATCGAGCTTAGAGTCAGGCATAAGTTTTTCGTCAGATGACAGAGGCAGGGACCTGTCACTTCTTCTTTGCCTTCAGCCTCAGCACAGAGCACGGCCCACTGCTGAGGATCACCCGGGAATTAGCACCTAACAAATTCCCTTGCTGCTCACAGGAGCCCTAGGCATCTCGCTGCTGGTTAGCTTTCCTGCTCTCCTCCTGTTTTATGTTGTAGTTTGTGGCTTTTGGTCTTTTCTGCAGCTTGTTTCAAGCTTGTTGCACGTTTGGGGGAAATGTTTTGCAGCTTCCTCTGTACATGAGCAGGGAAACAGGAGCAGAAGTGCTCTATATGCTACATTTCTGTCATTTTTGCAACTGCAGGGGACTTGGTCTCATTTTGGTCCTCCATTCTCAGGTAGAGATGTACTTTGCAGCAGGAAATGAATAAATGTGATACAGAAATACTGGTTTTCTCCTTGCTGGGGGTTCAGTGCCTGTTGTATGTGAAAAGCCAACCACACACCCTGCTTGTTGGATTAGAAATGAGTACAAGTCCTCAGACATGGTGGTTTCTATGAACAAGTGGCACAATTTTACCGGCTTATTCTTGTCCCCTGCTTTTCAAAACATGCCTTAGTGTTGACTAGTTGTGCTGTTTGCAGAAAGATCTCTGCCTGTAATGCCATGCAAAGGATTTTGGAGCAGAGGTGATGCTTGGACTGAGGAGATGTGAGATTTCCTGGGGGAGTACTGCCCAGAGTGGGCTAGTACTAGCCAAGGTTACTGAGTGCCTCATTTCCACTGCTATGAGATCCATGCACACATGATACTGCAAGCCAAACCACAGGCTGCAAATCAGGTTTTTGTCTAAAAATCATCAGCAACCCAAGCTGGCATTTTCTTTTTGGTGCATTTTATTTCTCAAACTCTCAGGGAGGTGGGTTGCTATCTTACCTTTCAGCTCAGTAGCCTTAGGGGTCAGAGCAGCTGCCTGACCTCAGACACAGATCCTAAAGGCAGTTCCTGCGTAGACCTGCATACTGAGTGAGGATGATGCTGAGAAGGCCATTATGAGCTGAATTTTATCCAATAAAATTAGGAATAAGTCAAGTATTCCTGGGCCTTCCAACAAACTTGATCAAAACATAACACATATCTTTCTTCTGTTCTTGTATTCTACTCATTTCCTCCCACTTCAGCCTGAACTAAGTGATGCCATCCACTGATTCACCTGAGGAGGGAGACCTGTGCTGTTTCCATGCCAGACATATGGACTCTCACTGTGTTTACCTGTAATTGACTTGTTTGGTATGAAAAACTATTAGTATTATGATCAGTATTAAGTAAAATAAATAGACCGTAAAGAACCCTAAACCTTGGAACTCTGCATCTGGAGGAAGAGAATGCTACAATCACATGTGCTGTAGGAAAAGGACAACAAGGGCATATTTCCTCTGACCTTTCTGAATTTGAGGGGTGATATCTTGATAGATTAGGGATAGGTCTAACTCTGAAAAGTGTTTACTGACACCAGAATGGTATTTCTGGTTACTGGGACTACATTTTAGACCTGGCACTTTCCTTCTCTTCTCTGCTATTAGGATTCCCATGCATTTATGCTGGGGTAGAATTGGTCTTTTGCTGTGCTCGTTTGTATTGCAAGCATGCTGTTCTCTGAGGGAAGAGAAACAGAGACACTTTAGGTGGCACTTTGTTTCCTACACTGTGGCCATTTAAGTGAGAAATCAAGGAGCTGACTTAAGAAGAGATAGTTAAGAAAACTATAGATATTTATATCAATGTGACGTATGTTGCAAGAAAAAAAATTGAGAATTAATGTAATTTTCTGAAAGATACAAAATAATTTGTATTGTGAAAGGGTTATTAGGGTTGAAAAAACAAACATTTCCTGTTGTGGTTTCTGCAAAATATCTCCAGTGGCAGTTTTAGAGTCATCTGTAATTTGTGTTCTCTGGGGAAATATTTCTGTGATTACATATAGGTCTGAAAGTTACAGTAAGTATGTCTCTCCTGGATCAATGTACCCTGGAAATCTTTATCTTCATTAGTTATAGCCTCTGTCATTCCAGGGCTCTGAAGGATACGTTTAAAGTATCAAGCACAGTCATTATAATGCAATAGGAAATAGTCTAATAAATTATCTGTCCTGTTATTGTTTCTAGGACAAATATTGGACGTAGGAAAGATTTATTAGACGGATATATTTGTGAATTTATCTTATAAATTAAACTTTTTGGAAACTGGGTCTACTATTAACACCAAGACCCCACAAGGATTTAATTAAAGGCCTATTAGTCAAACTAATTCCTGACATGACATAGATTTGTATTACACAAACATATTTGACTTTCCAAACATGCTTGTGAGATTTGGCATTTTGCTGAGAGATACTTATTGATAAACATAACTGGGAGAAATTACTGAGAAGAAATCCTTGCTTCCACTGGACGTATAAATTACCTCCTATTACTGATGCCTGGGAAAAAAAGGAACATATTGTAGAATAATCTACCGTTATAAAATCATTTCTAGTGAGACAGATGCAGAATACTGGACATGACCCTATGTTTAGAGAACAAAAGGATAAGGGCCACACACACTTCCAAACCAGACTCAAATTTTCAAGATATATCACGAGCATGACAACTCAGTCTTATGCTGTAACACAGTTAAAGCAAAATGGTAAGAGGAGCACGGCACCACTGGTAGCAAAGCAGACCTGGGAATTGGGATGTCAGAGCTCCCCTCCCATTTCCATCAGAAATTTAATCATAAAATCATAGAATGGTTTGGTTTGGAAGGGACCATAAAGATCATCTGGTTCCAAACTCCCTGCCCTGGGCAGGGACACCTTTCACTAGACCAGGTTGCTCTTTTCCATATGATATTGGGATCTAAGCCAGGGCCCTACTTGGATCTTGCTTAGGATGTTGTGATTGCATATTTCCAGGGCTGTAGAGAAACCAGGCATGGTCTGAATCTTTCATCACTCTTTTAAATGCAGAAAGCATTGGTCATGATATCTCCATGGGACAATAGCTGGGATAATTGTGCCATTTCATGCTCACCTGTAAAATAGATATAACAGCATTTCCAGCCAATTCTCCCTGCATAGATTTTAGAAGAGAGACTGGGGAAAGGTGAAGTCATAATGGAGTTTTGGTCCTGCTTTGCTTCTGTACCAGTGACAGCATCAGTCAGGGATGGGTAACTGGGGGCTGTGAATGAGCCCACTGGTGGAAATCAGACCTGGCAGAAGGTAATGGGAACAAATGTAATCACAGCTCCCTCCTTTCAGTCAGGGGTCTGTACGGTGTGAGTGGACGGTGCTTAGCCTGGTTTAGGTTTAGGCACAGCTGATCTGCCTTGGGGTCTATTCCAGTGCTGGTTTCTTTGACTCTATTAGATGTTTTCACACAGAGGTTTTGCGGTGACTCCTGATACATCGTATCTCAGCTAATTCAGCAGACACCTTGGTACAATTAGTAAGAAGATATTCCCCTATCGCATCTAAAATGAAGCTTATTTTACAGGTCCTTGGCACAGAAAGTGTTTTGCTAACCTCTTACTCCAGAGCCACAGAGGTAGAATTCATCAGATTAACATTTTAGCGTTGTGGCTTCATCAGAAGGGTCTGTTGTGGTCTGCATCTCCTGAAAGGGCAGTGATCCCCTTCTAACACCCGTGTAACAGCTCACGAGCACATCAGCCAGATTTTAAAGGCAGCCTTGCTCTTACCAGATAACAAACAAGGGAGGATTGCCACACCAGTTCCCTTCTATAACCCTGTGGGTTTAAGTCACGCTGTTTCAGCTCTGGTATGACACAGGCAGAAGAAACAAACCTTGCCCTCCTACTGCTGCTGCATGGATTGTGTCAATGGGTGGGCAAAGGTGCCACGTGTGTCCCCCGTGGTGTGGTTCAGGCCCACCCGTGGCTCTGAGGCAGCACTCTGAGCTGGGTGACTTTCAGTGAAAATGTAATTAATGGAAAAGCTTTCTGCAACTGTTCTCAGTGCTCAGTAAAAGCACGGTTAAAAAAGTTTATCTGTTTTAAAAGTTTATCTGAAGATATTTTTTAAAATCCTGCATTTTTATTCAAACAATTTTTTTTTCTTTACCAAAATCTTTGTGGGGAAAAAAAAGTTGCAGTTTTTTCGTGGACAAAGAAACCAAAGTCCTGCTCTTGTCCTGTACCCCTAAAAGCCCCAATCAAACATTTGTGGAATTTTTTATTTAATTTCTTTTTCTTTTTTCACATCAGTTGGAACAGGACTGTCTTTAAAAACAAACAAGCAAATAAACAGATAGTCTGAATTCTTGTTTGTGCTGCAGAAAACCTGTTGGTGAGCCTTCAGTATGGAAAATGTAGGGGAAGCAGGCTGGAAACTGTGATAAAATATCGACACTTTAGAGAGCTACAGGGATGAATAAAGTCAATGACCATCATCTTAACTCTGCCCTGGACAAAATAATCCTAGTTAAATCTCCTCCATCAGAACAAGATTAGCCTCATCTCCTTCAGTAGGGCCAAGTGAACAGAGGCAACACCATAATACTTTGGAAAAAAGCGAGGACTGGAACATGACTATCATGAATAGCCTGGGCAGATGTGAAGACATCAAAGGAGAAATAATTGCACAGAAATTGGGAACTTAGTGGGTTTCTTAGGCCTGATTTAAGGCAGAAGAGGGAAGCAGAAGATGTTGGCTCTTGTCCTGGCAGCGGTGGTGAAAGTGGAAGCTGTTTCAAGCCCTGCAATCCTCTGTGAGAAACTAAAGGAAATTTCTCTACAGACTTTGATGGAAAATGTTCTCTGCTTTTCAGTCTCATTCTTGCTGAAAGTGGAAAATTTTTCTAGAAATTAAACTTCAATGGAAAACAGGAGTTTTGAAACTTTGAACTCATGTGTTTTCCAGGAAACCCTTCATTAATAGCCAACATTATTAGAGAGGAGAGTTGAGTCATGAAAACCTCAAGAAATTTTGAGCATCAACCAGCAAATAATGAAAAAAAGAAACAAATTGTGTAAGAAAGTGGTAGAACTTTTTGGCTTTTTATCTTCTCTCTAAATGGCAACGATATGGAAGATTTGAGCCAATATGAATCACCTCTTCCAACCCAGAAAATGAGACCAAATTCTCCTGCCAGCCCACTGGGTGACACTGCTTTGCAGTCACCTGCACTTAGACCAACCTGCCATTTGGCTCTGTACCTCATACTCATGTGGTGTTTGACCATAATGTCTCCTTGCACCCTGACCAGATGAAGTGCAAGACTTCAGGAGATTATAGTCATCCCAAAATCAAGGCAGAATTCATACTATTCATACTTGACCTGAAGTGTACTGGCAAGAAAATTGCACTTCAGTAAAGCTAATAAAAGCAAAAGGTCTTATTAATTCCTTTATTTTCACCTGGCTTCAGCTCAGGGGCTAGAATTAATTTGTGGAAAATGCATATAGGTCTCAGACTTAACTAAAATTCATCCTCCTGATGTTCTTTCTGAAGGATTACAAAATCTTCAGTGAAAAACCTCGGAAGACCACTAAATATCTCTGCAAGTGCAGTCCTAGGTGCTACCCACATGTCCATCAGTTGTCAATTCTTCACCTCAAGACTTGAAGAGATTTAGGTGCTCTGGCAAAATGAGAGGGGTCTTTGCACCAGCAGTCCTGGTGGCTCAGAATGCTGAGGGAAATACACTGATTGCAGAAGGTACTCGAGCACCTGTAAGATCACGGTCATTTTTCATCCTTAGTGATCTTCATCCCTTCTTAGGGGTTGATTTTTGGGATTAAAATATTGTCCTTTGCCAGATAGTTGTGCCATAATTACTCTTTTCCCCCCTTGGGTCTTCTGAATCCGAAGGTTGTGTAGTGACTTCTACTTTCCCTCCTCATTTTGACTGTCATAAATATTATGAAAGTTAGCACCTTTTCCTCTCACAGCCCAGGGTCTTGAGGGGAGTACTAATGCAAGTCAGTGTCAAAGCCTGATCCGTGTATCCCAGAGAAAGATTGCTCCTTCCAAGCTCCTTTAGAAATACCAATCAATGTTGCCATCTGGAGGACACACGGCTTTACAGTAGACCCTGTTTCCATTTTATGCTGCTGCTGTGATACCCCCATCATGAAAGCCCAGCTCACCACAAACAGTTGTTTCACTGCTTTTCATGTCCCAGATTTTCTTTAGTTCCTTCTGCAACTGATTATATCTGTTAGTCTTTTTTTTTTTTTGGTATGTTCCATGAAGCCTATCATTATTGTATTACTTTTACATCTGAGAAATTGTTGCTATTATCATTACTAAATAATAGCAACCATATCTGATACCTCGATTTGTCAGAAACACAAAAAAACCCCAAGCAAACCCTGTGTTTCCTTTACAAATGATTTCTGGTGCCTTGGAAAACCGTTTCCCCTCAAAGCAAGGACTGTGCAGCAAGGCAGACTCCGAGAAGGCAGGGCTCTGGCTTGCTCTCTTTAGGAAAGTCAAATAGCAAATTTCTCATGAAACTGGCTCATGGATATAAAGTACAGAGAGAGAAAGGGCTTTTACATGGTCAATTTAACCCATTCATTTGAAATATTCCCAAAGACAGGATATCATCTCCTGACAGAGGTATAGATGTTAGAGGTCTAATGTCATCTAGACTGCTTCTGTAACCTTTGTGGTGAGTGTGGTGTTTCCATGGGGTGGTTCATCTGACCTAGCTAGACATTTGCTGTAGGAAGGAATGAAGAGATCTCCAGAGGTATGAACTTTTGTCCACTGACTTTAGAGGGAGGTCTAGAGCTGTCTTTTCAAATAGTTTTTAGATACCTGAAGGTAACTGAATTGAGCACATACAGCTGCCAAAACTGGGTTCAAATATTTAGATATCTTGAGGCACTGACTTCACTAATCTAGACAGAGGCAGGTCCTCCCTTTTATGGACTAGGACAGTGAATCCTTTGTGATATAAAGATAATAGTAACCCTTATAAATCTAGAACTTATGTAGTTGGTTTTGCAGTGATTTCATAAACAGTCTTAAGGATGAAGGAGGTAATCCAGGCATGTCTGTGTTCCATACCAGGTATTCCAAAGAATTTCACTACTGTGGTTCACCATTAATTGTAATAACTTCCATCACAGAAGTGATTCTGCAGCTGTACCTCAACATACACCTCATATTCCTATTTATGTTGAAATTTAACACAATAAAAATAAACCCTTGGGTCTGAATCAACCAGTTCTGGATAGCAGGATATGTAAGCACCTTCTAAGGAAGACACTCAACCTAAATCACCACAGGTTACTTGAATATTACTAGGAGCAGATAATAGTGCTGGAAATGACCATCAGAGGTCATCGTGCACTTCTTGCCCCAAGCTCTGCTTGAGCCTTTTGGTCAGACATTTGTTTAACCTGTTCTTAATGGCCCTGACTTTCAGAAATCCCACCACCTCCCCAGACAACCTCTTCCAGGCTTTCACAGTTCTTCCTGTTTAAAGGAGTTGTTCTTTTACCCTAATATTTTATTCAAACCCTTTTCCTGCAGTGTCACACTATCACTCCCCATCTTATCCTCCACTGACACAGTTAAAAATCGCGGAGTCGAGAAAACATAACAGTGATTTTTCTTTACCAGTTCAGACAGAGACATCAAACACAGTTTGATGTCAATGTCAATTTAGGCAGCACAGATGGCCCCTCTACAAACATCAGTGAGATCAGAAAGTGATTTCTGGTTCTCAGTGGAAACAACATCCCAAGTTGTTGTATCCTGTGAGCTCCCTGGGATAATAGCTTCCAGCAACATACACCACCATGTGCATGCTTTGGTGTGCCAAAGCTCCCGTGACCTGAGGGTAATAACTCGAGTAGACAGTGGCAGAGGATGGATATTGCAAGGTTCAGTGGGAGTGGTCCTTGTAAAAATTAATTGATTTTAGGACAAATTGCATCCCAGAAGATCTTGACAGTAGGATCCCAGGAGGAAATGGGCAACCATCCATTCCGTAACCTTCACAAATTTTGTCAGCTTGCAAGTTAGGTTCCCTGCTCCGTAGGGTGTTTATAAATCGAATGTGGGAGCCTGTATGGACACATATAGAGACATATGGAGACCTCGTGTTCTCTGGCCCAGCCTCTCCTATACTTCTTCTAATTTAAAGGAATGCCTCTGTTCCTGGCATTTCAGTGATTCATGGAGCATTCCTTCAGTATTCCTGTTTTAAAATTGGAATGCAAGTTTAGCAGGGACAGTTTTGTAAGCAGAATAACATTATCTTTAAAGGCAACAAAAATTCTTACTTGATGTCCTTCCAAGTGGTCTTGTAAATAATTTTATTCTCTGCTTGGTATAGTGAGGTTGAGTACAGTCCTAATTAGGTACTTAATCTTCTACTTTTATGTATTAGCAGCCCTCTTAGTAATACCTGTTTGTAAACAGTGTGAAGTTGGAAACTAGGGTGTGCTCACATATTTTCAGCACCATTGTGATACAATGTCCCTTGTAAATCTCAAAACAGGCTATAAAAAGGTTTTCCCGTGGCTTTGCCACAGGGGTGGAAACTGAGGCACAGTGCAGTGATGGGATTTGGTCCAATAGGACTCTTCAAGCCCTCCTGTAGCCCTCTCTGTGTTGGTGTCCTTGCCAATGGTGCCCAGGGATTTAAGGATGCCTGTACCAATTTTGCACCTCTGTCTCCACCACTAAATCCACGTGTTAAATTCAGTCAAAACTTCCCAGTTGCCTCAAAGGGTGTGGAGAGGGCCCTTGTCTGTATCTCCAGGTAGATGTCTGGACAGGCTGGCACACACTTGGGAGCATATTAACAAAACCCTTGGTGGAACCACTTTCCCCTGCCTTGGAAATTGTTGTGTTTAAGGGGATAATTTTGCTATCGCCACTGTTTTCTTTGGTATCCCTCCCTCAAAATCGAGCAATATTTCAGCCCAAATTAAATGGGCTGTCACTTTTAGAGCAGCACATTTGACTCCTATGTGTGACTTTGCCATTTTTGTCTT
Organism: Pipra filicauda; assembly: GCF_003945595.2. Taxonomy (NCBI): domain Eukaryota; kingdom Metazoa; phylum Chordata; class Aves; order Passeriformes; family Pipridae; genus Pipra; species Pipra filicauda. The sequence goes on from NW_024104498.1 coordinate 5,837,733, forward strand.
GTTGAATACTCTCTGTCTGAGTATGATGAATGATTGCAGAGCAAAGTAAAAAAAAAAATAGGCTGAAATCAAAATGTTTCAACATTGTTGAAAAAACACATTCCAGTTGAGCCAAAGTGGGTTTTTCAAGGAAGTTTCCTAATGGGGAAATTGTAATTGTGAGCAGGGGGAATTGTAAGCTGCTCCGGGGATTTAGTAAAAATATTTATTTTTGCAAAGGATCTTGCAGGAATCTTTTCCATAAACGACCCCCAGCAGAGATGCACTAACCCCTCTCCTCATTTTTATGAGGATCAGAATGTTTCTTGAGACTTGGGGGATTGGGATTGGGTTTGGGAGCCTTTGGAGAGGAGTGTGCAGTTCTCACTATGCTCTACCACAATATATTGCATTTATCCCACTTCAATGTGAAAAGCGTGTCTTTAATTTCCAGTGAACAAAGATTTGGTTTCTAGTTCTGCCTTGTTTTCGCCATATATTTTCCAAACCCACTTTTTTTCCCCATTAATGTTCACCTTTAACCTATTGATTTGCTATAAAAGCAAGCCCTTTTATAAAGGACAGGTAAAAGGAAATGAGGGAAAACATAAACACATTGCAAAAGCAAGGATTTCCCAGAATAAACCCACATATAACATAAATATATGATGTAGCTTCTTTTATTAGCACTGTAAAAAAGAAAGCAAGGAAAAATGTGAAAATACATTAGGGATTTTAAAACCAAGCAAATCAATTAGTCATTACTGACATAAATTTCCCTTTCTTGGGGACGTTCAACCTTCTCATATCCCGTGGATGAACTCTAAAGCACCTGTAGTAGATTTGTTTTCAGTAAAGAGATTTAAACTACTGTAGATGTTTTTCCAAGGAAAATACGATGTTGACAGAATAATGCGTGGAAGAAGAGGCTACTAAGGCAGCTGCTATAAATTGCCAGCATTGTAATCCCTCTTGCAACACGCCCAGCTTCACAGGATGTGCATTTGTTGATGCTCTACATATGGTTTTGAGCAAAAGTAATTCCCCCCCCTCAACATGACGAAAACTAAGCATGCCCTGCGACTGCAAAGGAAGGGTCCTCCCCTCTCTTCCTCCCCTCCCTGAGCACTGACAGTGGTACTCATTTTGGAAAGCAGCATCATGTTTTCACAAGTATCTCCCTCCCTTGGACAGATGGCTGTGGCACTGACATGGGTTAGGACATGAGTGTTCCCAGCTGTCCCCACAGCCCCGTGTGCTGAGGGCCCAGACAGTCCCTTCAGGGTGCCCAACTTGGCTTGTGCTGCCAGTGGAGGTGGAATTACCCCCACCATAGTCACACGGCATTTTCTGTGCCCCTCCATGTGTGCCAGGGCAGGAGAGCAACTACCTGGGTGAGATGGTGGAGACCTCTTCCACTACTCTGGACTGGAAATTTGGCTGTTCAGCCTTTCCCCTCCAACATCCTTTCCCACAAAACAATTTTAGCATTTTAGCTTTGGACACAGTAAAGTGCTTATAGACCCTTCCACGCAGTCAAAGCTGATTCTGTGCTATTACAGGCTTTTTTTATTTTAAAAAAGCAAATACTGTAATTCAAGCATTCCTAGCCCTTTCTCCTGGTGGATGCACCCCCAAACCCCACTCTTTGTAGCTGGATTAATTTTCTGACAGATCATTTTCTCCTGTTTTCTTCCCCATGTGGCTGCAGAAACAGCTGCCCATGGCTGGTTCAGACCAACTGCTGCTGCTTGGGAAATCCCTGCCCAGGGCTTCCTGAGCTGGGATGGGTTTTGGACCCCTCAGGGGTGATCTGTACGTGCTCATGCATGAGTGCTCTGGATTCCTGAGCTCATATATCCCCAGAGTAGAACTGTAAAATAGGCAGGGGAAAGGATTTTGTGGAAGAGCCCATTTGTTGTGTGTGGAAGGCATATACTGTGGGTGTGCCTGATGCTGAGGGAGCAAGAGTAGGAGCATGAGGAGGCAACCACTACGTTCTCCCAGCTGTCCTTTGCAGGAGTCTTGCTCTGTCTCCTTCTCAGCTATTCTGGTCTCAGCTCCAAGAATTGTTTCTGCTGTCTTGTAATCCAGTAACTTTTCCACATAAAATGCTTTAGCAACTGCAGCAGTGATCAGCACCCAGGACCCTTCTCCAGCACCTTTGAGCAGATGCAGTGAAACCAAACTCCCTTGTTTGATCCCTTATGCCAGCAGTTTTGAGCTGCCTTCTTCAGGATCACATAGAAAGGGCTGGGGATGCTCCCACCCTGTCCCTGCTGGTGTGCCTTTGGGGGCCACGAGTCTGAGCCTCTCCAGGACGAGGTGAGAACTGGAAACACCCTCTCCCCTCTCCAGTGCAAGTGCCCAAACCATGAGGTTGGGGTGAAAGATTTGGGCTATGTGATTTGGGGGAGCAGTTCAGAAGCAGCTCCCACACCGGTGCTGCTGCATGTGGGAAACCAAATCCCATCCATGGCAGTAAGTGAGCAGCCAAGGATGGACCTGGCCAAGGATGGACCATCCAGTGCTGGACCTGGCTGTGTGTCAGCATGGCACTGCTGCACTCCACGAGAGGGGTGAGAATAGGAGGAAAAATAAAATGCCACTGCCATCAGGAGGGTTTCACTGCTTGAAAGGGGAATTTGCATTTTTCAATCAGGAAACCTTTTTTTTTTCTGTTTGTGGTTTTTTTGTTTTGTTTGGTTCTTTTTTTTTAATTCTCCCTAAATGAAAAGAATTGTTTCCTATAGAAATTAATTTCTATAGAAAAAGATGTGTTTCAACACACAGACACACACGCAGAGACACAAACCATGCAGTTAATGGGAATCCCATTGTCTGTGGAAAATCAACATAGATGGATGTTTCTGGCTGTTTACAATGAGCCCCCAGGCTGATGGCTCTGGTCTGACCCTCCCCGGCTTGAAAGTCTCAGGAGGAAAAGGTCTCCCTGCGTTCTTCCATTTCGGAGTTCTGCCTTCTCCGTAGGTGTCTTCCTGGGGACTGTGGGATGCCCGTGGGGAGGGAGAAGAAGCTGGTGGCACCCGGATGTGGGAGCTAGAGAACCAAACACACTTCAGTCTGACAAACTGTGGATGGCCGGGCGTGCACAGCCACAAGGCTCCCGCGCGACGCCGTTGGGCCCAGGGTTTGATATTCACCGGTTCGCACTTGCTGCACAGGTCTCTGACCTCTTTTTGAAACTTTTTCTTTACAAGTTTATTTTGGCTGGGCTCAGGCATTCATAAAATTCCTAGGGAATGGGAGGTTTGAAGCATGGCTTGTAAAAGGAGGAGTGGGGAGGTGGGAGAATGGATTGAGGAGGAGAGTTTTCCATTACCCTGTCATAGCCTCCCTAATGCAGGTCTTACGCCTCTCAGCTCCTCTCCAAAACTGCAGGCTTCTGAAAAGAGGAGAGAGAAAGAGAGGAGAGAGGGGGGAAAAGCTTCCTTCCCCGTTTGGGAGGCAGGATCCAGCCCCAAGTAGATAGGTCTTTCTCCAGTTTCCCTTGTCAGTCATCCTTCTGCAGCTTTTGGTCTTCGCAGCAGGTCAGCAGAGTTGGTGAATAGCTCAGCAAGCACAAGGCATCTGAAACAAATTAGATCTCTTATAGCCACCCAGAGACTGATGATGGATGGAGGTCTGTATTTACAGCAAAACTAATTGGCAACATACACAGACATCCAAAAAAGTATATTATTTTGCCAGACTTTGGAGTCGCTAGGCCCTTTATTTTTTATTGCAGAACATTATACAGCTAGAGATAAAAAAGAACAGTGAAAGTTTTAAATCTAATAAAAGCATTTGACTGCAGAGTAAAAATAACATACACAGAGAAGTTTGATTTGGAATCGAATTTTATTAATGGTCTTTTCTCCGCAAAATGTTTCCAATTAAAAAACAATTCTGAAGTGATGCATTAATAAACTGCTCCCCCCTCTTCTTTGGAGGGACTAAGAGTTTTAAAGGCTGAGGTGGATAAAAAAATCCGTTGAATGTTATTAAAACATAATTTAATATAACCTAAATATAGTGCTTGCATACCACAGAGAGAGAACCGGCTGTATAATTGAATTCGAAACAATGATAGTATGTTGACTTTTCAAAGAGAAATATTATCAGATTGTAAGCTGCTGTTCAAAAGAGGGGTCTTCTTTAAACACCAAGGCATGTAAGAAGCAATAAAGAGCAAAATCAGACATGTTTCCCTGGACAGCATGTGGCAGATTCAGATTTCTCAAAGGCACGAATATATGCGAAATTGGGAGCATGCGGTAGATGAACAGCCTGGATTCCAACAAGTCATTTGTTTGATTTTTAGATGAATGACCTCTTCTCTTAAAAAAGAAGAGAGAGGGGAGAATACAGAAAGAGACAGACAGATAAAATGGATGTTGCAGTTCTGGTCTCCAAAAAGTGTTTGACAAAATTGTGTATTTCTATCTCTCAATGTCGTTTGGCAGAGCCTGGCTATGAGCGATGAAAGCTTGTGTAAAGTGTTTTCCCTGGGCTGAGAGCACTGTTCCCTGATAGACATATTTGCATGAGAAATAGGTGAGCTCTAGAGAAGGTCAAATGCATGCATGATGAAGGGGCTTTGGGGTGCAGAGGGGACTCTGATTCCCCTGACCACCTACAGTTATGTCGCCTTCCTTAATTTTGTTTCGAAGCGAGGATGAGCAGAGACCAAACAGATGATCTGCGTTGTCAACTCTCTCTGCTAAAAATCCAGCTTTCTCTTTGCTCATGCAGAAGGCAAAGGAATAAGTTCAGGAATAAGTTCCCTGCCCTATCTCAAACATCAGCGTCACCAAAATCTCCTTCCCTAGCCCTGTCAAAGCCAGAGGCTGCAGCAGGCACGGTGGGACCCAGGGAGCATCCGCACCCTGCGGCACCTCTGCTGGCACAGAGCCAGAGTAAAGGGGCCATCCTCGTCCCTTAGTGCCTCATCCCACCACAGCGGGGTGAAGACCTCTCCATGCCCAACCATATCATTTGCATCCACTTCAACGCCCCTTTCCCCAGCAGCACCGTGTGAAGGGATCTAAGTGCAAATAAGAATTAGACCCATGATCTTCCTGTGAAGGATTATCCCTGATCGCCCATTATTACTATTATTACTGTGTTTGCTGGGGCGGGTTTTCTTATTCTAAGCTTTTTCTCTCTCTTTTTTTTTTTTTTTTTTTTTTTTTGGCTGCATCTGGGAAACCGTCCTTTGTGTAAACAGCTATCAGGGTGAGCAGGAGTATGTGATCCATTAGCTCCGCTGAAAACACAATCATTGTGTTATTCCAAGCTGATGAAAACGTCCTCTGTAGTTTTCTCTCCCAATGTCCACATGCCAATCAGCGTTTGTCAGTGATATAATTTTCTCGCATAAACACATCCGTTGTGCAACTTCCACCCCGAGTAAATAGACATAATTCCAAAACCAAATAACACACTTGGAGGGAAACGGGAGATTAGACAGACAAGGAGGTGGAGGGGGAGTGAAGGGTATTGAAGCTACAAGGAGAGATCAGCTTTAATTGCAAAGGGGGAAGATGGAAAATTCTCGGGAACAGGCAACACGGCTGGTTTATTTCTTCATAGGGCAAAAAAGCCTGGGAAGGCGAACAGTTGGGGCTATATTTTTTTTTAGTGAACATTTGTGAACGAGGACCACCATGAATTGCTGAAAGAAGGATGGCTGTTGTTTATGGAATTGGGAAAACATTTTTTTTTCCCAATTTGAAACAGAATAGACAATACGCTATAAGTGGGGAGGTGCCATTTCCCCGTTTTCACCAGAAGGCCTGCTCAGACATGCTACATTTTCCCCCTCCTCATTCAAGGCTTACATAACCTCCGGGTAATTGTATCTTTGAATCCAATATTGCAGACTTATGCAAAAGAATGTTTTCCATCCCATATGTTTCCAGTGTGTTTGGTGTGTCTGTGTGTAAGGAAATTTGTAAAATAAATCCTTTATTTACACGAGTCCCCAGACTTGGCAGAGCATGGCTATGCCATGTGTATTCATACAGGATTTGTCCATGACTGTATGTAGTGTTTATTCAAATATATCCTCTGCCTACACACTGTACAAAAGGCGTATGTGTACACCAGAAAATATTATATGACTGTAGAAAATACATCTGTTCTTTAGAGGAATGTCTTATATGTGATCCTGTAGGAGAATTATTCAAGAAAAGAGGCTGGTGCAGGAGGAGAGGAAAAAAAAAATTAATTATGTGTGTCTGTGTGCATTTACATACTTTTTGTGTGTGTATATGTACACTCTCATGTGTCTCTCGAGGCCACAATCCTTGCAAAACTGAAGTCTGAGAGGGCTCCTACATAAGACAGGATCTATCTCTTGTCCTGAGGCAGAATTAAACCTATTATCCATTTTCCAAACCAATCCACGCTTCTGAAAACATGGTTCTCTGCTCATATTTGTGTGTGCACATCTTTACGAAGACGTGAATTTTATATTCTACTCTGCCTTAGAGAACCAACTGCGGTGATTTCAGAGCCCCCCCGAGCCTGGTGGGCCAGCAGCATGTTCTGAGCCTCCCTCATCGGCAGGCAAATTGCAGGCAGCTGCCTGTACGCCCAAACCACTCTGGCCGGAGATACTTCCCCCCCTCCCCCCTTTTCCATCTGCATGGCAGCCTCTCCTCCCGCTGGGGAGATCCTGTGGGTGTCAGCCTGTGCAGCCCGGGTGTTCCCTGCAGGACAGCTGTGCAGCAGCACATGGGTTGAGCATCTCCCTGCGTGGGAGGGGAAGAGAGGCTGAATCAGTGTCCCCACTAGGTTTTACAGAGCTCCTCCACTCACCAGGAGGCGGCAACATCCCTAAATGCCTCCCAGCTGCTGTGTTCTCAACCATCGTTTCTCCTGCCAAGAGCAATCTTGGCTGTCGCCCTTCCCACCCGGAGCACCGGCTATCCCAAACCCACTCATGCCCCCCGCTGCCAGTGCCCTGTTCAGGAGGCTGCCTGTCTGCTCTGCAGGGGGTGGGGGACACACACCCTCTTATATGATCCCATGGGAACCGATCTGGTTTCAAACACAAGCACTGGATCACCTGATTTGCATTTTTCCCGATTTGAGGGTCCCAGGCAAGGGGAGGGGAGAGCTGAAACCCTAAACCGCTTTGTGCTTATTTACTTTACGATCCTGTTGGGTGCAGCGTTTACTCAAATCCGGCAAGCATCTGGATTAGATAATTTGTTGGAAATTAGCAGTGTTTGATGGTTATCGGCCCTTGCGTGATTAAAACCCGGCTGTCAGCATCGTGTTTGGGTTTCAGGAAGGCAGGGACACCAGCTGCATGAATCCCCGTGCTCAGAGCTGTGGGGAACAGTAGGGCTCGCACCACTCCGGAGGGAATCCACCCAAGAGCCCCCTGCAGTGATGTGGGACTTTCCAGGAGGGACAGAGGGGCAAAAGTGCTGAACAAAATTCCCTTCAGCTCCAAGTGACATAGATGTTCTCATCTATGAGGTGGTGCAGGATGCTGGGGGCTGAGCCTTCCATCCTACAAATATTTCAGCTGCTTGTCCCAGGTCTGTGCTTTCCTCTTCATATTTACAACAAAGGTGGCCATAGCAGGAATGCAGAAGGTCTTTGCTCACTTTCTACACTTTGCTTTTGAATTCTTATATCTAGGGAAGAATTCCCATCCCTGCACCCCCACCCAATCCCTCCACCCCCACATCCAAACACAAAAAGTATTCACTCTCTTCCCTCCTCTTTCTTCCACCCTTCACTTTGGGGTTGGATCTTGCTCCCGTTAAGCTGGGGTTTTAAAGCTGGATTAAATGGTGACAAGCCCAAACCCTGCTGGAGGGGTTTAATCATCATTGTATTAATATGCACATTTTTTCACAAGTCTTCATGGAGCAGTTCAGCAAAACAGCCATGGCATAGCAGATGTTTTGCTGGTTGCAGGGAAAGGGAAGTATTAAAGACAGTGCTTCGTCCACTCGGGGTCAAGGGGGCTCAGTGAGTGAAGTGCCCAAGAGATTCTTGCAGAAGAGAGTCAGATATGTTTGTACCCCGTGCTGGGGCAGAACCTGGGCTGCTCCCTGCCAGGGCAGCCAGACAGATACCCTAAATGCTCCCTCTGCCTGGTGGGATATTCAACAACAGAAAAAGCCAATAAAATGCTTAGGAAATTGGATAATTCTCAGATATATCAGGTAGATAAATAATTAAAGAGCAAACTGTATATATATTTTGCAGCATAGTGAGAGATGTGCATTTATAAATGTATATTATATATAATATATAGGCTTTTAAAGTATGCATCATTGTACAGTGACTCTGCAGAATTAGCATTTCCAGCTGTTCATGTATAGATATATCCAGTTTATAGTATAAACCACATAAGATTGACTCTGCATGTGCTATATGCATCTGAAGAAGGGAGTTAGGGCTTTCTCAGAGCCATAAGAGAATGGCTTTGAAAGTATAAAGGTAATATACTATATTACTTCAAAATCTCTCCATTTTTTTGGTACACTGTCAGAGTCACAGTAAATGAGCAGAGCTAAAACGTAAAGGACACGTTGGTTTTATTTTTTTTAATATAGTGCAATGAGCTCTCTTCAGAAAGGACACCAAACAATCTTTGTAGTTACATTCTGAAAGCTTGTTCTTCATATGTGAGTACACAGCTCTATTCACGTCAGGAATATGGGAAGCTCATACAACCTTCTGAAAGCCCTATTATGGTGCTGGTAACAGCATTTCTTTCTGATTTCTCACCCTTTTCTAAATACCAGTATTTCAGTATAATGATATATTTTGCCAATAGATAGAATCAGTAGGTAATAAAAATTATGAAGAAATACTTTATAAAAAATATGGCACATTTTGTCTCTCCGTCTGAAGGAAAACTTTGCATTAGGATGAATTTTGAGCTCATGCAGCTTCAGCCTGGATTGTGGTGGGATGTCTCTGAAATCCCTGAGTGCTGTGCACATCCTGTGCAGGAAGAGCAAAACCAGGCTTTGAGGTGTCTGACAGCCACAAGACCTAGCCCATAAATTCAGACGAGTCAGGCAGAGGTTGAGCTTCGAGGTGATTTGGAGGCAGGAGATGAGAGAATATTCCCATCAGTCCTTTATGGGATAAAATGGGGGGCCCAACTAGCCCCACCATTTGCCCCCAACAGTGTCTGCTGCAGCAGTGTCTGCCAGCTCCCCTTACACAAAGTGTGGCAGGTTATTTGGTCATCTTTGCATCAGCACAGAAGCACTGCCAGGGATGTGCCAGTGCCATGGCGGGAAACATGCACTGGGGAACCTCATGCAGACCTGCAGGCTGGTCCCACCAGGGCTGCCAGCCTTGTCCGAGCAGGATCTGAGCATTTTAAATGTATCAAGGCAAACCCAGAAGGAGTTGTGGAATCGCATAGGGATGGGCGGTACCTTTCATCCCCTTGTTTTCAAACTGCTGTTGTGCATTTAAAAGCTATTTCTCTAGCTTTCAGTAGCCAGCTGTGGGACCTGGCTCTGTCTGCAGATGTCCCTGCCTGGAGTGCCCCCAAGGCTGATCCATCCATGTCAGTGTATCCATACGGACCAGTGCACGGTCCCCAGTACCTGCATCCAGGGCAGTTGAGATATGGGGCAGCCCTAGACCAGACTTTGCATGTGTGTGTTCTCTGCAGGCTTCTGGACTGGGGAAATTATCAAATCATCACCCTTTAAACCTTTCCAATCACTACCCACCCACAGCTTGATTTCTGGGGCCTTCAGATCTCCAGGCAAGTTTGCTGCCTCGCGCTAATGAATACCGCACGCTGAGTGAAAACTCTATCTGCACATCTTTAAATTAAACCAAACCACACACACCCACACACCCAGAAATCATTTCAGCCTACCCAGTGGGGTTTTGCCTTGCTGCATGTGCAGAATGTCTTATTGATGTGGGAACCGTGCAGCAGAAGAAACTCCTTAAATGTGCATCAGGAGTAGTAATTTCTCCCTGTTGCCTGCAGCATGGGCTCAGACGATATGATCATGAAAAAAGGAATGATTTCCTGCCCCATAGAATGTAATTTTATGAATAGAGCCACATAACACAGCATAATAGCTTTCAAAAACAACTACCATTAAAGACATGAGAGGAGAAACCAAGTTATACACTACTCTGTCATATGGAAAACAAAGCTAACTTACATGGATTGACTTCCTTGTTTGCCCTTTCATTGTTCCCTGACGGTAAAACTCTTGTGTTATGATTTTCAGAAGCACATAGCACAGAGTGGTTTATGATGTTTACTTAGCATATGGGACAATAGATGGAAAAGCGCCATAATTTGTGACGCTGACTGCAAAATAAACCTACCATCATTCACACAGAGTACTGGTCCTTTGCATAAACAGCCACGTTGCTGGTTGGCAGGAACAGACCATCGCCTCCCGGGTCCTTCTTGCTGGAGCTGCACATCTTCGGGCCTCGAGCCATTGGTGTTTGAACAGAGATGCCTTTTGACTCCAGTGGGGCAGTGCTGGCACTGCACAAGCTCTTTGTCATTATTTAGATAAAATAAAGATCCGTGAAAGGCTTCCCGGCTCAAAAAACCCCTCATGTGATGCTTCACAATAGCTGCCGACATGGGAAAGTTGCAGAGAGGCCCCCAACCAACAGCTTAGATGTAAACTTGTTGGGGCCAGGGGCAGTTCGGATGCGGAGCTGGGTTCATGTTGTAGCCCTGGTGCCAGTTCTGTGTTTGGTTTACTAGGATAAGAAAACTTCTCATCCCCACTTTGATTTATGAAACCATCTTTAGTGCATCAAGTTGGGTTGGAGTCCAAAGTGACCAAACTGCATGGTGCTTTTTCCATCAGACTTTGAGTAAGGCCTTGTCCAAAGAGCAGAGGTTGAATCATGAGTATGTCCGAGGAAGTGTGTCCAGTGACTTTTACATGTGCTTGAATTAACAAATCCGAGAAGACAGTGGGAAGGGACCTTGAGAAGGTATGGATTTTTCCTCCTCATCCAGGACCTAAACAGCCAGACCTAAACCCATTCCTGGCACATGCACATCAAACCTCTTCTTAAAACTCCCTAATGATGGAGGTACCATAAAGTCTGTCAGCAACCTCTTCCACTGCTCCGTTGTCTTCCCCTTGAACAGTTTTCCCTGTGATGTCTAATGTCATCCCACCTTTATTGCAGCTCAAGGGCAAGACTCTTTGTCTCCTTCCCATCGGAGACACAAAGGTCTATAACCTCCCTCTTCTCACTCAGGGGTTTGTGGATTGTTAGACTGTGTCCTCTTTGCATTTTTTAGACTGAACAAACCCACTCATTTTTGATCATTTCTCATATTATGTTTTCCACATTTCTGACCCACTTTTTGTGGCTGTTGTGCTCCTCTGGATTCGAGCTGCTTTCTGTCTTCCTTAAGGACCTCCCTCCAAGTCTGACTATCCCTGGATTTGATCAGCTCTGATCAAAAGTTGGTTATGAACCATCTTCGTGGTTTTGACTTGAACTGGATCCAAAGCAAACAAATCCCATGGCATTTTTTCCCATTGGTCTCTTGAGATGTGGCAGTTTTATAGCAGTTGCAGAAGATAAACACAGTGGAGACCTTCCTGGTAGTGAACAGTGGGACAGGCTTAGCTCATGTGTCTTGCATAATATGCCCTGGGTTATTAATTTCAGCGTGGGGCTGATTTTTTCTCCTTAACATGTCACATTGTTTTTTGATCAGCCAGGAGCAGTGGCATAGAGGAGAGGGAGGAACTGTGCAAGTGCTGAACTTTGCCCACAGCCATACTGAAATAACAGCCCTCCTGGTTTGCTTTTTCTTACATCATCCAGCTCACCAACAGCACTTTGCCAGGGTCCAGACAGGCTATAAAACCCCATCCAGTATGTCCTGTTCCACATGGGTGTCTATTCTAGAAGTGGGTTTTAGGTAGTTGTGGCTTAAACAGTGTAACAGGTTCTCGGCCAAACTGCTTGCATGTACGTGGTTGACAAGGAACAGACAGCAGAGATTTATCCAATTTCATGTCACATCAGTCTAGACTTTTCTCCTGACAGGGCAATAAGTTCTTGTGGGCAGGGAAGCTGCAGTTGTGGTATTTCATCTTGACTTTAACGTCAGTCCATGTGATGTTCCTGCAAACAACAATTCAGTCAATACTAGTCAAGCTGTTCTGTTGTGTTGGGTATGGAGAGAAGAACAGCTAAGCTGGCTGCTTTATACAAACCATTCTGAGAAAAACAGACATTGTTTGCCTTTTGCAGACTATTTGATTATTATTATTATCATTAATAGTAGTAGTAGTAGTAGTATTCAAAGAGCCTGTCTTTCAAGGGAAGGAACTTTCTAGTTGCACTTCATAAAAAAAATTTATTAAAAAACATTATAACACCTCTAATAAAATAACCAGAAAAGTTTCCTCCAAAAGCATGTCATTATGTCAACTCTGTTCAGCGGAGAAGCATTGCATTCGGTAAATATATATTTGGGAGCTACTTTGTGATCATTGACATTTGACACTGTTCTTACATCTCTCCCTATTAGCATGTTTATGTTTGGAGTGTACTTGACCTATTTCAGAAATATTCCTCATCTTTTCCCATTATTTGCTGAGCAGCAATAACCCTTGAAAGACTGCTGCATTTTACAGGCTGCAAAGTTTCATGGAAACAAGAGGCCCCTCTTGTGTCGCTTAAGTAGCTCATCTGTGAAGGTAAATATATTCCTGGATTTAATTAGGAGTTGCAGTATTAATATTTATGCAGGCACAACTAGGTGGGGAGGGAGGTGAAAAAAGAGGGAGTAATGGTGTATTTGTCATTGCTGAAATGAACTAATTCATTCCTCATGAGGGACACAGACAAATGTCTGAGATCTGTTGCATGAAAATAACTGCTTCACTTCCCACTCCTAACAGAGGGCTGGGACCAAGGCAGAGATCCAAAGACACAACTTGCACCAAAAGCTTGTTTTCCTTCAGGTTTAAATGTTATTTTTCATACCAAGACAAATTTGAAGGACAAATGACAGTGTTTTGAAGGCAGATTCTCTAGGGACTATGGAGGAAGGAATTTCAGATGCTGGAGCAACAGGAAAGATCTGATCTACTCTGTCTCATGTTAGATATGATTTTCGTGTGCTGCAATACTTTTCTGGATATTAGTGTGTTTTGAGGCATGAAATGAAAAGTGAAAATCTTCCACTATTTTGTGATTGATAATGGACAATAAAGATTCAGCCATAATGCATTCAGATTTTGAAGATGTACAATTTTAAAGTACCTTCTCAATATAATTTTCAAATGCATTTTGATCTCCAAAGTGTTGAGCTGGAACATATTGTCCATTTTCAAATTCTCACACACAAGAAAAAGATTTGAGTCTGCACTGACCCTTGAAACTCAGAGAAAATTCAAGTTTTTCTGATCTTGCCTTTTCACATCTAGATGAGATAGCAGAAACCTCCTGGCTTGGACCTGACCTGTTTTTTTCATTCTTGCTCTGACCTTGCACCCCTTAGTACAAAACTTGGTTGGGAAAGGTTTGGAGGCACATAAAACAAGGGAACTCAGCATCCATCCTTCATGAGTGGTGTCATTGTGAGCTTAAATACGGGCAGGAATTGTTCAAGGGTGGCATCTTCCATATTGATAAAATACATGATGGAGAGTCCTGGCACATCAGAAGTTAGAGATCACTTGAGCACACAAAGCTGTGTCAAAGGCAACAGGGAAAACATGCTTTTTCTTGCTCAAAGAGTAGTTCACCTCTTTGTTCCCTCTTTTGTACCCAGGCTGCACCTGGTCATCTTTGATTTTAATTACCAGGTACTGGGAGAGCTCAGGGTCAACCTGTGTTAGAAAGCATCACCTTCCCTTCAGACACAGCTTCAGCTCTTTTTTCTGCTCTCATAGGGTAACTGGATGCTAATAAATCAGATCTATGGTTCACCATATTTAAGATGCTTCTAGTGACTGGAAAAAAAAACACACTCTTGTCTCTTTATTCCCTGTCTTTCGTTTGCTCTGTGCTTTTCTTCCATTCTTTCTGTTAAGATCAACGTTCTACTACCTCCATTCTGGAGATCAGCATTTGCTCCTGTACAATTCAATTGCTTTTTTGGACAGTAAAGGAGAAAGATGTTTCAGCCCCAGCCCTTCACTTCTGCTTTCTGTTGCCCTGTGGAAGTCACCTGCATCCAGCGTAGTGCCACAAGTCTTCCCCACTCCAAGGTCCAAGACTGTAACTGGGGGTGGGGAATGAAGGTCCCCACCTTAAAATGAGGTCCATCCTTAAAAACAGACCAAGCCAGGGTGACCCAGATCTCAGAGGGGACAGCCTTGACTCCGCAGGAATGGCAGAATCTGGCCATAAATAGTGTGTACCACAAAGACACGCAGGGGAAAAAAAAACCACTTAGCAACAGCAGCAACAGTTGCCACTGCAATTATTCCAGCAAATGACAATAATTTGTGCTGACCACAGTGTGGTCTGCCTATACCTTGCCAACTTATTCCTGCTTCAGTCATTAATATAAGTTTATTTTGCACACAAAGAAAATAGCTCTCATTTAAAGCTCCCTGTGCACTTCGTGAGTCATTAATGAAGTCTCATGATATCGACGACCTAAAAAGAGCACTGTGAGCTACTTTTTCTTAAGCAAGAACCATGATCCGCTGGTTGTCAGAGAAACTCATTTGTCACTTCTCATCCCTCATATTTGTGGCCCTGTTCTTTGGAATAATAAGAGCTTGGCTTGAGGAATGGGCATGAAATGTGGTTGTGTTTAAAATTTGTTTATTTTCATTGTTTTTCTTTAGCTTTGTTCTTGGAGCTTGTACAATAAAGGCAAATAATTTAAAGGACACAGAGGGCTGGAGTTTGGTTTTGTACAGAGTGTGGGAGGCTGACAGAAAAGCTATAGCCAAGTGAAGGGACTGCATTCAGTGAAGCCAAGGTGAACTGGGGTATTTAAAGACTCTGGAGGACTTGCAGTTGGAGTAACTTTCATCTTCCCTCTCAGCTTATAACTCACACCCAGCTTACACCCAGGCTGAACTCACACCTGGCTACTGCCAGGGAAGTTACACCTCTGAAGTGTAACTGGCCCAAGAAACCAAAAGGAGCTCAAGTTGGGCAAACACCTGCCAAACCATGCAGCCAGAAAGCAACAAGGAAGAGACACTAAGCTGGTATGAATCGCTGCTAATCACTCTCAGAGCTAATTGACACATTCCTAAAATTCCTCTCAAGCTCCATCATTTTCTTCAGTGTCAGCAAAGGAAAAGGCATAAGGTGCGTGAGAAAGTCTTTTTTTGTAAATAAGCAGACACCGCTGCTGCATGCCAGGGCTCCAGGGCTGGCATGACAGCAGCTTTACCCCAAAATGCATTTGTGAGACTCGGGGGCGATCCTCTGCTCCCCCCCCCAGCTGCTCCTTCCCAACCCACTTGTTTCAGAAGTGCCACTGCATCTGCTTCAATGCACTTAAACACATGCACATACCTTAAGTGCTCCCAAAGAAGATCCCAGAGAAACATCAGTCTTTCTCAACACCCAACTGAACACTCAGTGGGGAAGGCACAGAGCGTCCTTCACTTTGTGAAGCTGGTCCCCTAAAGCCCATAAACTTCTCAGGCAGCTTCTGCTGAACCTGTGGTACAGGACCTCCACCATGGGCTGTTTTCAAGCTGCTTGTTAACATGTACTTTGTGCCACTACTGGCATTCAGCCCAGCTTAGCTCACCTGTAGAGTTGGTTAATGGGAAGATGGCAGGCAGCAAGTGCAAATAGTGTCCTTGGCTCAGGGTATGCAGTATGAAACCTTTGACTGCTGCACAGGCAGAACAGACCATGTCTTCTGGGAAAGGAGTCCTCTTTCTCCTGTGGTTCTCAACCCACAGCAGGAAGGTTCCAGAGGCTACTTTGAGATGCTTCTGAATGCCATCTGAGAGAGGCTGGTCCGTCCTCAAGAGCCTTGACATTATTGCACTGACAATCAGCAAGTTCAAAATGAAACTGCTGGGGTAGTGTCAGGTAGTTTGACTCCCTCTTAAAGTCAGTGAAGAGGGAGTCAAACTCCTCCAGACAGACAAGAGAGAAAAACTGAGTTTGGAAATGATGACTTAAGCACTCATTCTTATGGCAAAGTTCCACTTAGGCGTCACAATCTCCTCTGCAAATGCTAAAGACATCTTAAAATACTCTTTCCCCAAGCCAGCCCACTGAGCAGTGGGTCCCCAAGCAAGCATGCAAATAATGGTGATACTAAGGTCATACCTCTAATCCTGTGCTCTTTTCTGCCTTGCAGCCCTACATGTTGCTTCTTGGAGGGATGTCCCTCTAGAAAACATACTGAGACCTACTTTTGGCTGTAGATGGTGATTAAGTCAGTTTTCTGGGGCCAGGCAGAGGACCATTCCTTGCTTTTAAAACACATCCAGAGAACAGGGAGGAAGCATTCCTCCATCCTCTGTTTCTATGTGGTATCTGGACTAGACTGTGTTTGCCAGTGATGGGGAAGGCTGAGGTTCAGTCCCTGCCACTGCCAATGTGTGTCTGAAGGGACTGCTCTGACCACTAACCAGGGACAGCTTGAAGGCATGTACCAAAAACTACTGAACCTGCAGTACTTTTGGAGGGACAACTGTGACTGTCTCCTCCTGCAGCCCTCCAGCACGGCTTTTTTGTCTTTAATTTTGTGTTGATGATGACTTTTTTGTTCCAGTATTTGCTCTACTTGTTTTCTGAATTCCTATTATTTGAACTTGTGTCAGTGATCTCCATAGTTTAACAATTCACCTTGTGAAAAGCCTTTCTTGTTGGTCTTAAAATTGCTACATTATTACTTCTTTGGCCAGTCTCTAATTCTTTTAAAATTAAGAAAAAGATCAGCGTGGCCTTCTCTATGAGGTCTGAGGATGTGTACTAGTGTAAAATAATTGCTACTAACAGCTTTAAGTTGTTTTTCTTTCCCTTCCCTTTCCTTCTCCTGTCAGAGATGCTCCCCACACATGTATGTGTAAATTGATTCTTTTCAGTCTCTACTGGCATATTTCTTCATAAATTCATACTGGATATTTTATTAAGATAAATTAATTAGGAGAGATAGGAGGTGGCCTA
Organism: Pipra filicauda; assembly: GCF_003945595.2. Classification (NCBI taxonomy): domain Eukaryota; kingdom Metazoa; phylum Chordata; class Aves; order Passeriformes; family Pipridae; genus Pipra; species Pipra filicauda. The sequence goes on from NW_024104498.1 coordinate 5,854,833, forward strand.
AGTAAATTTTTAAGAAACAGCTGTTAATTAAGTTTTATCTAGATTTACTGCATGGGAGTCAAACTATTGTAACTCATAAGCTGGAAAATTGGGTTACATTAGGTGTCCCCCTTCTAATGCAATGGACAGATTAAAGCTGCTATATTCCCTTAGTTTTTCTAACAACATATTTCTCTCAATGAAACAATTGCTATGACTACACTTGAGTTGAATGAGTTCTGTATTGTCCTTTCTAAAAAGCGCTAAGCTCAGCACACAGCACTGCAAAGTTGCTGGGTTTGTTTTTGTCTCATTTCAGTTTAGACATATGGCTAATCATGCTTGAAAACCACGTAATCTTATCCAGGGCAAAATTCATATCATTATGTAGGAAGAGTTTAAGTGTTTCCCCCTTATTTTAAAATAATGTTAAACTGGGATTACGCTGTATTATGTTCCTTTAGGACCTTAGATGTCCATGTGCATTCATATCAGCCGTCTGGCTGTCACATCCATGCTTACTGCCTCAGTGAGTAACAGTGAAGGAAACCAGCATATTAGCTTCTGGAACAAATGGGGCCTTTTCTTTGTGAGAAGATAGCTGGGACATAACTTAATATAACTGCTTCCCATTCTTAATGGAAAGCTCAGTAACATGACAGATGTCATGTCAGGTGACAGATAAATGAGTATTAATGATCTCCCAGGCTGCTGAAGTTTTACAATATAAAAACACATCCCGCCCTCTTAAGAAAATTCTCATTGTACATTCTTGATGAAAAAGATAATGTTTTTAAGCAGCTTATTTTTTTATTGGATGTAAAAGTAGCCCATATCCCACAACAAAAAGCGCACGGCCCTCCATGCCTGCTACACCCAGTATTGATTCTACATTTTTGCAATTGAAATATATGCACAGAACTAGGTGAATAGATAACATGGACATCTGAACACTGATTTATTTTGTCAGACACGCTGAACTATACACGATGTATATGCACATATTTTATGTATTCAGCACTGTTGCTGTGCCCATAAACTCACACGTCTCTGCAGGTACCTGTAGGTAAAGCTGTGTCATTGAGGTCTCCAGGCAGAGCTCTGAGTTTTTTGATCTAATTCTCTGTGGAGAGAATTACTTGCATGTATCTCTGCGGTGCATACCTATTTACAGATTGTGTGGTGTGTGTGGCAGATTTATGTGCTGCACTTTGCCCGCACAAGCACCTGTGTTGGCCAGGACTGGTGTGGCAGGTATGGGAATATCCATATAATATACATATCAGTGCTTTATGAGCAGCTCATTGAGTTCAGCGTGGTACTCCTTCTGCTGCTTTTGTGCAGTTCATTATGGAAACATACTTGAGTTTGCTCAGTTGCTTCTCCCAAAGGCCAACTTTTGATCTTCTCTTGGGAACCTGTCGCACTGCCTTGGTCTCTAGGTACCACAGCCAATGTGTTTACCAACTCTTTTTCTCTTTCTCGCCCTTTCTATTATGTGTCCCCTTTTTTCTCGCACACAAAAGCCCTGCGCGGTGCTTGTGTGTGGTCCCCAAGAGATGCGGGCCCGGCGAGGAGCCGGTTTTTCGGCGAGGCGCTGGGCTGGAGGATCTGTGAACCCGTGCAATTAGCAGTTTAGATCCGAGACCCCACGTGTGGGAGCGGGGCCCGCGGTTGTGCCGCAGCGATGGGGACAGCCGCCCTCCGGGCGAGTGCACCGACCCCTGGCAGAGGGGTCACGCCGCGCCGCAGACAGCCCCGAGCTCAGGAAAAACCCGGAGATCAGAGCCGCAATCTGTAGTGGGGTGTCCTCCCCCTCCGCCACCCCCCCTGCACAACACATGGATTCAGAAAGGGATCATTTGGAAAGCATTTGCAAACATATGGGTCGTTTTTAAGTCAAGGCTTCTTTAATTCACTGTGTTTCCTAGTTTTTTTTGGAGGGAGGAGTTTGGTGGAGGTTTTGAGGCGGGGGGGGGGGGGGGGGGGGGGGGGGGGGATTGTTTTGTTTTGTTTTGTTTGGGGGCGAGGGGGTGGGGTGTGCAGGCTCTTGCTGCAAAAAGCCTGGCTGGGAAAAAAACCAAAAAGGAGGGCTGAGTGGTGGAATAAAGAGCGCAGCAAAGCTACCCTGAAGCAGCTTGTTCCCAACTCATGTCCCTTACACAGAGATTAAAAGAACAAACACTCTGCTCTTCTTAATGATGGCATTACCAAGTATAATTAATTAGAAGGGTAGCAAAAGGAATCAGATCCCTGATGCTAATTACTTTCCTAAAAGGATAATATGCTCTTATGTTACCAGTCTAGATCTGACAGAAATATGTCTATTACTGCTACCGCTGCTACTAATCAAGTAGTAAAATAAAATACCCAAGGGATATACATGCCTGGATTTGTTTATATGCATGTATGTATACATACACGTGCATATAATGATATACTCACAGTATTACATTATATAGATTTAATGCTGTGTTATATATATATAGCACGATGTGTACAAGTACTCATGCTTTAGCACTTCATAGAATCATAGAACCATTTAGGCTGCAAAAGACCTTTAAGATCATCGAGTCCAACTGTTAACCCAGCACTGCCAAGTCCACAGCTAAACCATGTTTATGTATTTATAGTCAGAGTGGATTTTAGACGTATATGTTGACAGACAGCCAGGCAGAAAGACAAATATTTATGACACCACTTCCCTGCAGTGCTACCACCAAAGAAGGGGAACAATAAACAAAAGCTCCCCCACCTTTGCCAACCATGGCCTGTGCACTCAGGTCTGGGTAGGATCGGAGCTGAGTTTTCCTTTGTGAATGTGATGGCCCATTAGGCTGTGTCGTGAAGAACTAATGACTGGATGGCATTGATTTGCAGAGGAATTTTAGCTGCAGAAAATGATCGATGTCTTTCAGCCAAAGATTTCTCTCTGCAGGCTGGACGTATTTTGGGTAGCCTGCTCTGGTTACTGTGAAGGATTGCTAAATAAATGGCGGGTTAGCCGCTGAAACACACAGGCTTTGGGTGTTCAGTGGGAGACCTGGCTCGCAGAGTTGGAAGGGGTGTGTAACACAGCCCACGTAAAATCCTGGCTCTCAAATGACTTTACCATATACACATACAGTGCGGGGGTTGTTACTGCAAGTAACTACTACATGTTTATCTACATCCTTCCCCCACATCGTTGTGTGCAGGAGCACACAGATGTGATGGCCCTGTTCATATGCCCGTGTGGGTGTGAACATACATATGCACATCCCTCTGCGCACAGTTGTGCCCCCTGTGTGTGATGCCTCTGTGCACAGTTGTGTTTCAGTCTGTGAGCACATTTGTGCCCAGGTTGCATGTTTGTGCGCATATATGTGTGTGTGTAGGTGCATTTTACCAACAGGGAAAGAAACCACATATGTAGATCTCTGTGTGTATATGCAGGTGTGTGGCACATGCATCGGCACAGATATCACATGTTATTTTTGGTTGTTTCCCATCCTTCCAAAAAGCTTCCCAAAAATATCACTCTTTCTCCCCACTCCTGCCTCCCAGTCCTGCCATTCCCACAGACTGTGAATTTTCTTCAGGACTTGAGGCCTTTGCCCGGTGCTCCTCAGTGAGCAGAAAGCAGTAAGTGCAATTTAATGTATTATTTATGAGTGGTGGGAAAGTCTAAGGGGGTTTTAATCTCTGCTTCTCCACTTCCTTCCCAGATGAAAACCATTTCACCTCCCTTCCCAGATATTCAGCTCCAGTGTGCTCCCCCACCCCACTCCCATCTGCGCCTTATTTGTACAAATGTTCCCGTGTCTTTAGAAATCATCTTCAAAAAAAAAAAAAAAAGGGAAAAAAAAGAGAGAGAAAAAGAAAAGAAAACCCTTGGCAAACCCATATTGTACTTAAACATTTGTGAAGATTTTGTTTCTCTCAATATGGAAGCGAGAGGGGGCTCTGGGAGGGGCTTTCGTGGAGAAATGTCTCATTCAGTCTGCTGAGCCCCCTCCTTGAAGTTTCTTTTCAAGGCTGTTGGAAAGTTGGGCAAACTGAAAAGCAAAACAATAATTAGAGATAATTGCTTGTGTCCAAACACAGGCATCAAAGCCTCGGGGGTCTCATTTGTGATGGGCCTTAGTGTGTGATCCAAAAAAAAAAAAAAAAAAAAAAAAAAGGTGACCCTTATTTTATTTATTGAGTGGGGGAACAGAGAGAAAGTGCCAGATGGGAGGACCTCAGAGCAATCTCCAACGGCTCAGCCCTGCCTGCTTGGGCGAACAGGCACTGAGGCCAGGATAAAAGGGATAGAAAGCAGGGTCAGGAGAGGTTGCATAATTACTAGGGTGGAGGTAAAAGGGGTGAGAGGGGAGACAAGGGTCTCTCTGGCCCCACCGTGGGGATCTGTGCAGCCCCCCCACCTCTGTGTGGCTAGTGACATCCTTGGTACCCAGGGTAGGTACCAGGGATGCTGCAGGATGCCCCATCAGGGGTGGTACAGGAGTCCTGGTTTACAGGGAGCTGAGCCACCCCCTTTCCCTTCCTCCAAACTGGATCCCTAGTGTGGATCCAAGTGGATGCAGACCCAAGAGGCTCTGCCCCAAATTCTTCCCTGATGGGATGCACTGCCAGCAGGAACATGGCACCCCTGGGTTACCCACAGCACAGGCAGCACCGAATCTCTGGTGTTTTTACTGAAAACAGGGAGTCAGTCAGGGGGCTGGGAAAAGAAATAAGGGAAAAAATTCGGAAAAGGCAGGGACGGTATTAAGAACCCCCGCCGAACCTAGTGAAATGGTCTCGTTCTCTCAGCCTTACTGGGAAGATGTGCTGCCTTGGCTGAAAGCAATGAAGGAAGAGGTTCGGGCAAGGAGGGAGGTGTCAGATTTAGGGGGACCGAACTCCTTTCGAGGGGGCCCCAGGAATCCGAAGGAAAACAGTAGATGAGAGCAAACGAGCAGGAGAGGGATAGGCTCTCCTATAGGAGAGGGATAACGGAGGACTCTCCAGGGAACTCTTGTCTCTTCTCTGGTTTTCAAAGGCTGGTTCACATGATAAGAAGTGGCCAAGGTTGGTCCTCACCCCGCCTGTCTCTCGGTAATGGGCTTGTAATGACCTAAACGATTTGCTGATTAGGGACAATAAATCTGCCTTTCTGTGCGGGGTGTCCCTCACCCCGCGGGGTGAGGGGGTGGGGGACAGAGGGGGCAGCCGAGGCCGCGGACACTCACCCGTCCCCGGGCAGGAAGGTGACAGTGTTTGTTTATTCGGGCTGCCGGGAGTTCGGCTGCAGAGCTGAACGTATTTATCCCAGCATCTGCCCCCCACCTTTCCAGAGGGGAAATTCCGGGGCTCAGACGGAGGAGAAGAAGTGACTATCCCGGTTCCTTTGGGGGTGGAGTGGGGGAAAGCAGGCGGTGGCTTCGCTCGCCTCGCTCCTCTAGGGACAGGTGAAGAAGAAAAAGTTGTGTGTGTGCGCGTATGCGCGCGTAACAGGAAAGAAACCACGAATGAAAGCCCCGACAGCTCACCCTCGCCCCCAGTGCGCCCCGCAGCGCCGTGCGGTCCCGCGGCACCCCCTGCGCCCCGCCGAGGGAAGTGCACCGTGCCCGCGCCCGGGGAGCAGGGATGCTCCCAGATGCAAAAAAAAAAAAAAAAAAAAAAAAAAAAAAAAAAAAAAAAAAATTATAAATAAAAAACACAAACAAAAATCCCAAACAAAACCACAAACCAGCAGGGAAAAAAAAGAACATCTCACTGTATTAGCTTAAAAGAGCCTGCGGGACCTGATCGAGCGCATCGCCCGTTTCATGAGCGCAGTGCCCGGAGCGAGGAAAGACGGAAGGAAGGGGTTTCTTTGCCATGTCCCTCCCGCCCCGGTGCAGGTGCATGCAGGAAGGTGGCTCCCGCGGTGGCACCGCAGCAGGGCGGGCGGAGTTGCCCCAAACGGGGTGGTCCCCCGGCGGAGGGGGTGGCCGTGCCCTCCCGGCGGTGCGCCAAGGTGCCAGCATCGCCAGGCAATTCTAATTAACAAAGAAAGATGTTGATCATTAGCGAGCAACAAACCTCCAAACCAGGCGGGCTCTCCCCAGAACCGGACTGCGGGCTGAGGGCTGTGTCCCGCCGCCGTCCCGAGCCGCTTCCCGGCCGCCGGGCGCTCCGGCCCCATCCCCTGGCGCACAGCTGCGGCTCTCCTAGATTGCTTTCTTGTTTAATATTTCTTTTTTCTTTCCCCGCGTAGGCTTGCTGTAATCGAGGCGAAATTCGCCTCGTCCCAGAGCCCCCCTCAGCACCCCGACCCTTCCCACCGCACGACCCCTCTCTAATTGTCGTTCTCCTGGTTTCTTTTATTTCCCCGCTCATTCTTTTTTTAGCATCTCTCAGTCTTCCCCTATCTTTCGATTCAGCAACAGCCCCTCATACCGTCTGTAGTTTCTCCATCCTCCCTTCACCGACCCCTCCTCTCCCGCTCCCGTGGGAGCACAGACCCGCGCAGCCCTTCGCGGGCTAGATCCCGAAGGGCTTTTTAGGCAATCCCATCGGCTGGTGCAAAATCATTTCACAAAGATATCGGAAAACGCTTGTCCCGAGTCAAACCAAACCAGCCTTTTTTGCCCGCCCCGATTAATTTTTTGCTACTAAAAACGAGTGGCTTTGGATTGGGCTGGCTGAGCCGGGAGAGGCTGTTGAGGTCCGTTTCGCTGCGATTTTTAAATTATTTTGTTTAGTCAGTTTTTGCATCTTTAATTTCTCTGCAGAGATTTCTATGCAGATACCGGTTCTTCCTCTTCCTGAGAACAAGCGTGTGGAAACAACGTTTTTGGTCCCGCAACCATCGTTACCTGCCCCGGGGCGACTGCTCCAGGGGCTGGCGGGGTCCCTGGGGATCCCCGAACCCTCCTGCTCCGCCGGTGGGACCAGCCTGGCTGGCCCGTACTTTCGAAATGCCATTTCTCCTGGTGAGCCGAGCCAGGCTCCGAAACAAAATCAGTGTGTTTATATCCTCCGGGGTGGGTTTTCTCTGATGGATGGCTGCCCGGGGCTTCTGCCTTCTACTTCATCCCGTTCGTCCCCTGATAATTCACAAGTTCGGCGTGCACACACACACAATTATATCTGTATATATATAAATGACACATGTGACAATTTCGTAATTAATTTCACTATACATTTCAGAAACACTCGATGAAATATGCCTCATGCACATGAGGCACATTATAGACACATCACTTGTAATTCGAAATTGTTGTTTATACAGTTCTATGTACGGTAGAAAAATTATGTATATCTTAAATTTGTGTCCTTCAACTGCGATCAAAAATGTAGTACATATACTTAGCTATGTTATTAACTGAGAATTAGAATTACAAATTATAAAGCGGCATATTCGTGATACATACAATTTACATGTATCTTAGACTTACAACATTGGTGAATACATAAATATACGGTATTTGCAGGAAGACTTTATAAAATGTACGGCTGTTTACGCGGGTATGTCCATATATAGAGAAATGGCCTCTAAACGTAAAGATATGTCTATTTTTTACCTCTAAACGACTTTTGAGCTGTACCTAATTACCGAAACGGCCATTTGGGTACAGACACGCACGTCCTTAAATGAACCGTGCGCAGGCGGGTGCGCACACACGGACACACGCCGTGGGCAGCTGAGGGCGGTGCAGGGGGGCTAGGGGGAGAGGATGGGGTCCCGACCCCTTCCCGCCGTGGTTTCCGACCTGCCCGCACCGAAATGAGCCCCTTCTTCTTCCTCCTCCTCCACCCCGCCCGCCGGGGTGAGGAGCCGCTCAGCCCCCGGCGCCGCGGACAGGGTGGGATCCCCGCTGCTCTGGGCTCCCGATGCTCGCCCCACAACCCCGGTGCTTCCCCTTCTCCGGGGCACAGCCCGGCCCTCTCCCTCCCGCGGGGAGGTGCCGCTGTCAGCCCCCCGTCAGTGCCACCACACCCCGGGTGGCGCGTCCCCTCCCCCGCGGTACCCACCGGGGGCTCCGGGCCGGGGGAAGTACGAGGGGGAAAAGCGAGTAAAGCAAAGCTTCCAGGCTAAGCACACCTGCGCTCAGCAAACGTTATTTTAGGGGCGGGGATCGGCTCCAAACCCAGAGGCATCCGCTCTCCGTGTGCTTGCCACCCAAAACGCAAGAACACGCGGGACGGAGGGGGACAAGGTCTGGCTGCGCTCCATCCCCCGGCCCCGGCTGCTCTCTGGGGTTGGGCACTCCCGTTTTGGTTTCGCGTGCCCGTATTTTGTCCTTCCACTCTAGAGACTCAGACGCTCTTTGGAGCAGAGGAGAGGTGAAATTCACTTGTCGGTTTTGTTCTAACACATTGATGGGTGAAATACAGAAAATTTGAAACGTGACCTGTGTGTAGCCAAGAGACCAAGCCAGAAACCCGCCTCATCTCCTTCTGCAAACAGGGGAAATGGTTCTGACTCTGCTCAGCAGCATCCACAGGCTGCAGTGCCAGTAGAACCTGCTCCACTGCTGGGTTTTTGCTTTGAACAGATATTGTCTGCTTGTTGTCAGTAAGGGTTGGCATCTGGTCCTGGCTTAAGTACAAATTTACACAATATGTAATTTAATGTAAAATACATACCACTTGATATGTAATACATATATAAGAAACAGTATGCAGCACAAAACACGTACCATATTCCATATAACACAGAATCTGCAATAATGGGAGGTGCATAGTAACACAGGGAATACTGCAAGATGCTAGATCTTGTACGTGTCTTGTATGGAAAGCTCATATTACAAGCTATTAGTTGGGTTGTTTGGTGATCTTAAGATCATTCATAGTCAATTAACCCTTGGGACTAAATTATCCCACACTACTGCTGCCTCAGGTCGATATTTACATAATCTTTCAGCTCTAACACAGGGGCTGTTCCTGGGTCTGAGGCATGCAAAAAATGCAGTGTCTTATCCCTAGTTTTATAAATGTGTGGGGGTGTGTAGTTACAATATATAATGACTGTTTCTTTGCAAAGCTGTGTTGTGTGTGTAGTCATTGCATAAGTACACGGGCACTACTTCTCCATAAAATAGTAAAATTTGAAGGTTGCCAAGGTATCTTTGTTAGGAAGCTGCATGATTTTAATATACACCCAAAGCTGTCCAAGCTAAAAGCCCGGGGAGGGAAGGAAAATCACTGTGGAGCTGAGCCCAAGGAAGACTGTCTTGCTGATTGCCTTTCTGGGCTGTGATGCCCATGCTAGGACTGGGCAAAAAGCTGGAGGCTTTGTTTTCCATCTTCTCTAGTGACCCAGCCCAATGGAAGAGCAAGCTATGGGAGCTGAGCCAGTGAAGAGAAGAGCTAGCGTGTCTTTTGGAATGTGGCTAAAGCAGCTGTGATCTGAAGCCAGGGGTGCACATCACAATTGCCCTTAGGACCTCAGTTTTCTCTGCTGTAGCCGTTCAGGGCTATAAGAAGAAAAAGTCTTAGCTATCATCATGGGGTGCTGCTCTAGAGAACTACTCTCTTCTCTTCTCTGTTAATGTTTCTTACGTGATTTTTGAAGAAATCACTTAAGCTTAGGATTTCCAACAGGAATAATACTAAGTGCATATGAGCCTGCATGTGCGTGTTTATAAGTCACAAACACCCACATGAATCCCACAGCTGTCAATAGGAAACACGTGTATGTCCACAGAAAATGAGTTTGCATTTTGGGGAGGATATCTGTGTCGAATACAGATAAATAGACGAGGGGGTAGACAGAGACACATCAACTGCTCAGAGCTATAAAAAAAAGTAATTTGGGAAGACAGTAACAGAGATCTTTCTCAAAGGCTAATCTATGCAAATTGACAGAAAAAACCCCACTGTTAGTGTTCATGGAGTAGCAAGCTGTTAAAACACGCAGAGTGGAGTTTATTCTGTTAGTCACACGGTGTAATATTTCGATCTCAAACTCTGTAATTATTTGGTCTGTTTATTGCTTGGTCATGACTCAGAGGTTACATTATGATCTCTGATGTTTAAAACTTATATTTTTCTTCTAGTCACTACTAATATTGAATAATTAAAAAAATGCATTTATTATTTTATAATTTTCTCTTTTCTGCCTTCTCCTCTGAATTTAAACCCAGATTTTTTTGTGGTTAGTTTGTACTGAAAAAATGACTCATACTCATCAGACCAGGCCTATTAATTTACTTGATTTGTTGTTTTTGAAAGGAAAGAGAATAAGTTTCTTTAAAGTACCATCAAGTGTGTTTCTTTTCCCCTCCCTAGTGAAATAAGACATTTTTTTTTGCCTTGTGATCTGTGTGCAAAATAATTAGAAACAAACTGGTGAGGGGAGAGGGAAGGGAACCAGAGAGTTGTTCCAACCTTTGACTTTGACTTGTCGATCTTACAGCGAGGGTTTGTGAGGGGGTTTGTGCAGCACCTTGTCTGAAGGTTCACAAACCTTCTGGGTTATTTTCTGCTATGTAGTGATCCCCCAAAGGGCTCATTTCAGGTACACACAGCAAAGTATTCAATGCTTATCTATCTGATGGGCCACTTGTGGGATTACCACCTTCCACCCATTTAAGGGCTTAAAGAGTAGGATCAGGAAGCCTATTTTATCCTACAAACCGTTGTCATCTAAGCATACCGAGATCTTCATGCCAAGTGCAAGCCATCAGTCTCAGGGCTGTGGTGATTTCTAACAGCCTCTGCTTTCTAACACCATGTAGTGGGGAAACCAATGCTTCGACCTTGAGGAAAATATGCATACCTATCCTGTGTTAATTACTTCTAAACACCCCCCTCATCCCGTAGTGTTTTAGGAGGAAAACACCCAGAGCCATACAGCAGCCAGAATTTAGGAACATTTACTTGCATGCAGCCTGGGGTGCTGGGGCTCAGCTCTGTCTGGAGAGGCTCAGGGCTTTGCTCTTACTAGGGTGGGGAACCTCTGTGGAGGCAAGATGACTTAGTGGCCATATTACAGTGACATCATTAATATTCCAGCATGATATAGCCTCATCTGAGCCCAAATTACTGCTCTAACCATTTAACCATCAGATATTACACTGCAGGTTAGTGACCCCGTTGGAAAGCAGAGACCTGAAACAGTTCAGTCCCTCTTGGTCTGACCAGAGAGGGCAGATCAGATTGGGCTGGAGTCTCATTTGGACACCAGAAACACAGTTCCTATGTCCTGGCTCTATCCAGCAACATTAATAACTGCTATGGGCCGGTGCACATCATATGGAGCTGGGCTTTTCTTTAGGGTGGAGGCACTTCCCTCGGTTGGAATTTGGCTCCTGCCTCCCTCCAGCCCTAGCAGCATTGCTCCTGAGCCTTATCCAATGCTGAAGTGCCACTGGCCAATCCCTTAGGCAGCTGCTAATCCCAGGGAAATGCCCTGCACCTCTACCCTGGCTGTTTAATCCCAGTCTCTGCAGGTTTATTTCCTAAATCCCATCTGAGCAGTGTGGCCAGATAAAGCAGAATTTACTCACCCAGCCAATAAGGGGTAAGTGAGATCTGGACTTATGGGCTTTGATGCTCGTTTCTTGGGTAAGAGAGTTTTATTTCTGCATCTTGGAGCATGGCCTCCCTCAGCCTTTTCTTCCTTTGTGGGTATTGCCACTGGTCAAAGCACAGTCAGCAAATGTACCCTCCTGGCCCTGGCAGGCCCTAGCTCTTCTTCAGAGTAAATACCCCCTTGTAAATGTACTGGAAAGGGGGTGTGTGCACCCCAGGCTGGGATGTCCCTGGTTAAAACCTCCCCAGGCTTCCAGCAGAGGCACAGCAAAGCATCCCACTGATTTTAGTAACAGTATGGGACCAGTTTCCAAGAAATTGAGGGATCCTGCATTGCCTTGTGGCTTCTGGGTGGGATTTGAACCAATGACTGAAATTAGAAAGCTGCCTGCAGTGAGTTGGTTTCACTCCCACCCCATCCCAATTTTAGATTTTCATCTCAAATCTCCTTTTCATTGTGATTATATATAATATATAATCATAATCTGTTTGACAAGCTGGGGTTCTGACATCAAGCTCTGTTGCCAAAGAGCCATGGATGGAAATAACTAAAAACCCTTATGTACTTTGGGCACAATGTAGTGTGCAAACAGAGCACAAACACCCCAAATCTGTTGTTCTGTCTCTGATTTTGACTGACTTCGAAGAAACATTAAGAATAATAATGAGAAGCTGATGACAATTGCAGCCTGAGGAATGCACCACTCCTAGAGAACAGATGGTGCAAAGACATTTTTAAAAAAACTTTTCTTAAAAATTAACTTGGCACCTGGGCCTTTCTTGGGACAAATGCTTGAACCTGGAGCAACTACAGCCCTTGGCAGTTGGGATCCATTGAAATCCATTGAAATCCATCGATTTTGCTGCAGAGGAATGCAGATTTAGCGAGATGCAGATTTCTTTCTTGGCGATCAATAATATTTCTTCTTTCGTGTTTGAGAGGGCTCATCTCTTTTTCTCTGTTATAACTGGAAGAATTTAGTTTCAAAGCTCTAAAAATGTTCTGATGTCAGGGGTAACTGACTGGGCTTTAAAGCAAATAAATAATTGTGAAGAGAAGGAATCATATGTTTGTCCTTCAGCTCTGTGTTTTATCAAGTTCAGTGCTTTCTGCTGCTAATTTTTTACTTAGCAGTCCCCTAAGCATTTTCAAGTGGAAGTTAAATCAATCTGTAGTAAATTTAGCCCTATTGATAGTACAGTGGCTTTTCTCAAGTTTAATTCACTGGCTTCTTATAAATAGTCACAGCCTCTTAGAAAACAACATGTTCAACAACTGATGTCATTACTGTTATATCAAACTCAACAAGTTATCCTAGATAAAAGAATCTTGTGAAGAAAAGTATGTGACCTTGGTGTGAAGACTTTCAGTGATTCAGAGTCCGCCTTATCCTTTGATCAATGATTCCATGTTAAAAAAATCTATGCTTTATCACTTATTCAAGTTTGGCTGGCATTTACTTCCAAGTAATGAATCTCATTTGGCATTCCTCAACTGGATTAAAGAACCATTCCATACTGGGTATTTTCTTTTTCCATCTGTACTTGGACATCCTAGTAGAGTCATCTCTTAATCTTCTTTGTGATAGAATAATCAGATTGAGCTGCATAAGTCTCTCACTAGAAGGCATGGTTGGTTGTTAGGTTTTTTTTACAGCCCTCAAATCATATGGATTTCCATATGGCTTGACATCAGCGGAGATTTATGCTAGCTTGGAATTTGGCTGTATATTTCAATTACTGTGAACATTTTGTGGCCTGGGGTGGAACACGCCTAAGAGCATGACAAATTATTTGTAACATGCATATCTGCTGAACTTGGTTTAGCAATCACATGGAGTAAAATTCAGTTGCATGCAGATGATCAGCAGAAAGCCCATGTCCCATTAAACTGTTTTCATGGGTTTATGTTCATCTTAAGTGCAATTGAGGCCATGGGAGCAAAGAAAAACATCAGCCATTGAGACAGATGCTTAACTTATGCACCTCATTTTTCATGGCCTCCGTGGAGTTGTGCTGATTTACACCAGCTGAAGACCTTGGCCCACAGCAAGGCAGCACAAACTGATAAAGGAGTCCAATCCTCAGCTGGCAGCTTATATGAGAGCTTGAATCCAACCTCACTGCTTGGTAATATCTCATTAGAGCCTGAGTCAATATGGCAAGGGGACAGAGTTATAACAGAGCAAAGCTGCAGCAACTTCACAGAATCCCTATAGCTGTAGGGCTTCTGAGGGAAAATCTGGTCCATCATTTTTGTTTGTAGCTCCAGGCAGTAGTTTTCCCCCTAAAATAGATACAAAAACAGACCCAAGCGAAATCCAAATGTTCGGCTGGTGGAAGTCCTTGGGATCCCATCCAAATGCTTTCCCCTTGGTTATGGAAGCCACACAGCGAGGTCCTGAGCAGCCATGGGAATCAGTGCCATGTGTTAGTGCCCTTTGCAGTCCTGGTTTTCCACATATGTACATTTTCACACAGAAAAATTGTGTGCATGTAGCTCACACAAGTAGATGCACACACAAATCATAGCCATTTATGTTCATATACGTCTTATATAAATAAGTACCTCTAAATACAGGAATGTGTACATTTATATTTTATGCAGAGGGATGCAGATAAGACGGATGCTGCGGACAGGGATGCGTGTGTGCTTATGTTAAGCTGCTGTCTGGTTGTGTACACCAGTGTGATCAAGGGAATGTGAATAGAAGTGTGTGTGTTTATGTATGCGTGTGTGGAGCTGGTGTGGGGAAGGGCCACTGGGAAATAAATGATATGAAACGTCTGTACATTCCAGGGAAATGTTCGGATCCCTGAGGTTAAGGGATATGCTCTAGTCATAAAAATAAACACGCTGGTATAGCATGCCATTGATATGTGGATAAACTCACTAAGGACGGGTAAAGTTTCAGCTTTCACCTCCTTCTGATGGTGAGCTCGCTGCTTCCCTCACTGCCTCTTTTGACAGTTCAAAGTGAAATGACATTTTAAATAAGAGGTTAAAGAGCAGAGGAAAACAGAGGTTTTCTGCTTGAACCAGGGAAATTTGATAAACCAGTCTTCCAGAGATGCCAGTGATTTCAAAAGGCTCCATTTCCTTTTGATAAGGTTTTGAGAGAGTAATTCAGAGTAGGATCTGTTAGCTAGAGCTCTTAGCTGCTAAAATGTCAGATCAGAGGCTGAGCTATTTCCCCAAGACTAATGGTTAGTTATTGCAATCTATAGCCTATTGTGCTGAGCCCTTTACAAAATCTTTGCTCCACTTCTATCCTGCCTTTAACATTGCACTTAGATTTGCAATGGTCAGAGGAGTTTAATTAGGCAAGACCTAAAGAAAGGCTCATGTGCTTTAAAGCTTGACCTACTTTTGCCAACTATGTGTGTTCTAATACAAGATATTACCTCCTCTTGCATATAATGCCTCGTACACACCTCCAGACCATGACATCTGCATCTCAAGACAAACTTGGGGCACAGAAGCACCCAGAACTGCAGAGGGTGGAAGTTCTGGCCTGTCACCATTAGTTGTGTTGTAAGTTCAACCCATTATTTTTCATGATCAGTTATGGCATGGCTTCAAGAGCCAAATTTTTTACCAGAATGGTCCAGCCCACTTCATCCCAAGACCATGTGGAAGATCAGATACACCAATCTTTCCTCTGTCAGGTGCATGGAAATGTGACCAAACATCTGAGCAAACTTCAGGTGAGCAGAATTCAGGTATCCCCATCATCTATCTGATGGGACTAGAGAGGTCCCCATCAAATTGTTCTGTGCCATGTGAGGTACATACCAGTTCTCAGCTCCTGCCTGGGTTCACAAATGACCCACAGGAAGACAGCTCTCTGTTTGTCCATGTGCTGAAAGAGGGAGTTCAGGACCTCTGGGAGAGGCAGCAGTGGGGAGAGATTGCTGAAGCATTCCATGGAGGGTCCAGCCTGAGGACCTTCCTTTGAAGACAGCATCATGGCCCGTCATGTTGTTCTGGTGGGGCAGACCTGGGCTGAGGGGCAGAATTTGGACTTTGCTGTCAGGTAATGAGATTGGTTTGGAGGAAGGAAAATGCATATCCCTGCTCTCTCCCAGGTTTCCTGCATTACACCAGCCAACAGCTTCACATCTCTCTAAGCAAGTTTCTCCTGGAACACACACAACTTTACTAAGCCATTGGGTGCTCCAGTGGTGTCTGAAAAACTTGAATGTGTGGGAAAGCGGGGAGAGTAAAAACCAGGACATCTAAAATGCTGTCACAAAGGAGTCAGTCAAACACAGAGGTACAAACCTACCACCCTGAAAATACCCGGTCTAGCCTTGGCCAGCGTGACTTTCCAAAAACGTTAAAAGGACTGTGCTGATTCACATCAGCTGAAAATTTGGCCCACCACTCAGTTGTAGGAACCATGTGAAGTAAGAGACAGGCAGGTTGTATAAACGTGGATCCTACAGATGTGCAAGCGTGCAAATAGCGTAGATTGAAAGATAGATGATAGAAGCAGGTGTCTGTCTAGGAAAAAAAAGGCATGGTTATCTTTCTGTAACGAGCTGAAGTGTGACACACTCAAGATTCCTGTTATGGGTGCGCTGTACAGAAAATCCCTGATTTTCATTCAGGGTTTCGCAATCACTGCTATCTTAACTCCAAGCCTCGTTAAATCAACCTCTTCTGAACTGTGGTACAATGTTACAGTGCAGATCCTCCCGTTCCCCAATGGGAAACACACTTGGACTCAGGAGCCATCATTTAACCTTGGAGTCTCTGAATCAACAAGGCAGTTTCTGCTCAGACACCTGGCAGCACATGCATTTTATGCTTTAACATGGCTGGTAAATCCTGGGTGGTTAAGTAAACTTAACCTTCATTTATGAAACTTGCGAACCAAAGGGTAAAATGTGCCTTGTGCAAGTAATTACGTAAAGGTCTTAGAGAGTGGAGTTATCACTTAAAGACGCCGGGCATTACTAATGAGTTGACTGAGAATTGATCTCTCTGTAATTTAGTTATTTATATGCAGTTCCTGTTTTCCATGCTCAGCTATAGGTCAAGCCCACTTTGAACTGCTCAGAGACCCCCAAGTTTGTCAAGCAAAGTCCCAAAGCCATGGCACAATGATATTTTAGAAGAGTAAATATTGTCCTGAGGGGCTTTAAAAAGGAGGCAAAGCTGTTTGCTTTCTAGCTGGTTCTTTAAACTGGACAACTGCTTCCTGTTACTAAGGGGTCTCTCAGCAACGTGACTTTGCTTCTGTTAAACAGAAAAGAGCTTCAGGAAAAATGTCAGTACCACCGTCCAGGTACTTTCATATCCCGGCGAGCTGGGCAGGAACAGCCTTGGGTTTCTGAACAGAAATAGTTCACACTATTCTGCAAATAATGTAGCATGGGTATAACAGATCCTGGGCTGGAGGAAGCAATGAAAGAACTCAGGCTGCTAAACATCACCCTCAGGACTGATTTTATGCCCAATGGTTGTGAGGAATGTTCAAAATCCCGTTTGCTGCCTTATATATTCATGTCTGAGTATATACACTATGTGTGTATGTTATCCCGTATTTGTAGACTCAGGTGTGAACTTACTGGTGCTGCTGCCTAAAGGTTCATGCAGATGGGCTTTCATTTTCATGAGGGCATCTCACGTGGAGGAATAGAGGATGCTCCACTATGTAAAGGTACATTTTGGATGCCTGAGCTGGCAGCTGTACACCATGAGCACCACGCTCACACTGGAATGGGACACCTCCGAGAGCCCACACACGTTCCACTTCTTTCTGCAGACTTTAGCCACAGGTTCACACTGGGCTGGGCAGAGAGAGAACGTGCAAATGTGAGCACACCTGGGACGAAATAGCCAGCATCGCCCAGCAGCTCAGCTGAGCTGAGGTTTTTGAGCCCAGTATAGCCAGGAACAGTAGCATGCTGCTCATGCCTAAACGTGGCGGTTTGGCAATGGAGCCCAAGTGACCATGGCCAAAGCCAGAAATGGAGATGGGGAATCTGGAAATTGCAGGGCTGAGCTTGTTGCAGACAGTTCTTCACCTGACAACACAGATGTCTGCTGGAGGTCTTTCTTCCTGTTTGAACTGATGTTACTGAAAATATTGGCAGCACTCATGGGCAAGGAGGTATTTGCAAATAGCTGAGGCTGTGTGAGGGACTCTGGCTAAAATGGGGCAAAACTTGCCTTGTAAACTCTGATGAATTGCAAGAACAGGACATTCCTGGGATCCAGTTGCTGCTGAAAACATGGCTGAAATTACCCTCCTCTAACTCACTTCCATAGCTGCTGTGTTGGTTTATGACTCACTAGGTGCAGTTGAAGATTTTTGAAACAGTCTTGGTTGTCTCACAGCTGTGTCTCAGTTGAGGTTTTTTATTTTTATTTATGTGTTTGTTTGTTTTGTTTGTTTGAGAATGACAAATTTGGCTTGTAGCCAAGTACCCTAGAGAGAGCATCATCCTTTCTCGTGCTTCCTTAGTTGTGTTTGAGAGGCTGAAGGTACCTGGGGCAGCCAAGTCTCCCAACCTGGCAAATCATGAGGCTTGTTCAGCTTGAACAAACACAGCCTCTGTGGAAGGACTTAAATCAGCCACAGTCCTGTCCCTGCTGTTGCAATCCTGCATCTGCTGAACACCCCTGGGAGAGCAGAAGAATGTGCTGTGGAGGTGACACACAGCTTTCTATGTGGGCAGGGCTCAACCCGTGGCAGCAGCAGGAGCCTTGCACTGAGACTTCTTGTGGCTGATGGACGTTGTTATGGAGCATCTCTGTTAGTTAGCTGTAATCTCTAAAAGCTGATTTTTGTGCCAGGAGCACTTCAGAGAGTCAGGATGGATGAATCCCAGTCTGCATGACTCTGTGTGCTTGCTAAATAGAGATGAGGGGTAAATGTGGGTCACATGACCTTGATCCCACTGGTGAAAAGATGAGGAAACTCCTGAAGGTTGGAGGGAATTTGCAGCAGGATCGATGGAATAACTTTTTCCCACCAGTTCTTGGTAGCTGAGGTCTTGTCTACACATTTGTTTCAAGTCAGGTGAAGAGGGAGATCCACAAATATGTGGCACCATCTCTTCAAGGAGAACTGTACCACCTCTCCAGCCTTAATAACCCACCCTCCCATTCCCCTGTGCCTTTAGCAGGCTCTAAAAGTCTCCTCTAAATCTCCCCTCAGTGTTCCAAGCCCTTTCCTCCATCCCAAGCAGAATCTCTCCTTGTTGCTGCAGGAGCTTTGCAGGGAGGAAGGAATCCTTCGCCATCTAGTGAGCAACGCTCACCATCACCGGCTGCTGCCGCTGGAGGAAGGGCTGGTCCGTGGCTCTGATGGAAAAATCCTTTTTCTCACCTCCAACATACCAAGCTAGAACCTGTATTGTGCTCTCTCACCCACCGTCAATAACGTCTCGCTGAGAGGCTTTTTTAGGCAGCAAATTACTCTTACGGTTTAAGCATTTCACCTCCTGGGAGGACCACTGCTGCTAAAGCACGTGTTTCCTCTCCTGTTCTGCTTGGGATTGCAGTGGTAACACCAAGGGAGACAGATCAGTGTGACATGTTCATTTAGCTATAGATGTAGTGCAAAGTGCACAGTTGGTCTGTGGCTGTATTAGAAACAGAAACTCTCTGTGAGATACAATGCATGCACTGAGAAGGGAATTTTTTCTCGTATTTGTCTTTTTTCTTTCTTTTTTTTTTTTTTTCCTTTCTTCTGGGATGCCCATAACTGTACAGGGTCCAAATTCCCTCTATCTCAATTTAAGAAATGTCTGATAAATGACTGCTCCTTTAGAGGGTTTCTAAAGGTTACCTGACATCTGCTGGGAGACACTAATGAGCAGGAAGCAGGGCAGGAGCTATTGATAGATCCATTCCTGCCTTCCTGTCGGTTTTCTATTGCCTGTCCCCTATTTTTAGCCTGTTTTCCAAAGGAAACAGGGAGCTGTGTGATTGCTCTGCCTCATCGGTCTATCAGTCCCTGCCTAATCACTCAAACAGGCAGGTTTCAGCCAGGTTTGTGTTTGGAATAGAGTCCTATTAAAACTCTTAGTGTTTTGTGGAAATAAATAGCCAAGGCAGAGGGAAGAACCCCAGACCACTGCTCTGGCTGAAGGGAAGGTTGTTACATGAACCCAGCACTTTTCAAGTCCAAGTGAAGCTACATACAAATGGGATTCAGATAATGGTGTTTCATACGTTCATTTGTAAAGTTACTTGTTATTATCATGGCTAATTAGTATGTTAACTATATAAAGCCTTTTATAAAATGTTATATTATTACTTGTGTTGCAAAAACATCTTAATAACCTCTGATTAGGAAGGAGATTCAGTGTGTCAAGTGCCATACAAGCTGGTAACCCACAGATGATCCCAGCCCCTCCAGTGTGGTGTTTATTCAGGCCACAGCCTGAATTTAAAGGCCACAGTTTATCTGTACCACAGCCACTGCACTGTGTTAAGGATATTGTAAAATTCAGGAGTTGGACACTCTTTTAGAAGGCCTATTTTAGAAAAATAAGGAAGGATTTTGTTTTTTATTAAATCTGAGGGACATCACAAACTGGATGTTTGGCAGGGCTAAAGAAAAGCTCATTTCAGCTGAGGATGATGATACAATACTGATGCAATACTGATTCAAACATCTATCAGTCAGTGTCACTGAGATCCTCCAGAATGAGCTGTTGCAAAGCAGAAGTCATGAGTTGGGTATATCCCTCCAGCTGCTTTACACCAGCTCCAGGTTGGTCACTGTGACTCTGTTCTGCATTTATTCTGTGCGTTTCAGTGCTCAGGGGAGAGGTCAAGGGCTATCTCGAAGGTTAGGAGATGTGCTCACAGCCAAGGGCCATTCCTGAACTGTGTCAATATTTGGTCTTACACAGAAGATACGAGCAGGAGATAAGAGGGCTCTGAGACACATCCGCTGGGAAGGCGAGGCCAGGCATCTGATGAGGAGGATGAAGGTGAGGACAGTGGGGAAAAGGATTGCCCATAGTCCCACGTTGCAATGGAGGCACTACTTTGCAGCTCACTGGTATTTCCCCTTGCCGGGTTGCACGTAGATGGAGGAGCCTTGTCACTCCTTAAAGGAAGGAATAAGCAGCCTGGCCAAGGTCAAAGAGAAAATCCTAGCTAAAACCCAAAATCTCTGAACTTCAAACCCAAGTGCAACTCATTTGCTCCCAGTGTTATAAATGGGGAGCACCTGTAACCATCTGCAAAGCACAGTGCTCTTTGGGGTGCAGTGTGGCAGCTGGTTGCCCATGCACCCTGTAAAGCAGAGGTATATAATGGTCTGGGATCTAATAGATCCTATATTCAGTGGCCACTGCGAGAGGAAGGTTGAATTCCTGTAGTTTGAGCAATCTTAGGACTGTTGCACTGGGAGCTGAAAGGAAAGCTCAGAGAGCACAGAGTATGGAATGCAATCTTGAGTGTTAATACGGGGTTAAAATCCTGATAATTTTTAACTCAAGGGGAGAAATCTCTCCTGGTTCTTCCTTTCTCCCTAGCAAACTCACCCTGATTTCTATTAAATAGCTATTATGTAATTACAGTATCTATTGCCTACTTAAATGCTTTCTGTCATCTGATTTACATGATTGGGCCATTCACTTTTCCCTTTTCCACCTGTTTCTTTGTGCTCCAGAGCACCAGTAAATAGCCTGCGAGCTTTACCAGAGGAATGACTGCAGCCCATGGCAACCCCTGCTCTGCAAATGGCAGGTGTTTTTAGGGTTTGCAGTGAAACCTGGCCTTGGGGAGACCAGCTCCTCCTGAAGCCAATCTTCAAAACACTGGAAAACTTTGCTAAGGTTTTGTTGACAAAGGAATCCTGTCCTTGCACCTTGGCTGTGGCTCAGGAGGTGCTGAAGTCTGATGGGCAATGGCTTAGTCTCTGCACAAAGAAGCAAGTGGGCTGGAAAGCTCCTTTTACTGTTCAAACGGATGTTTCCCCAGGCTCGTAAAATACTGTTTAAGTAGTAGTTATATTTCTAAGGCCAGTCCCACACCTGCAACAACCTTGTAAATGGTGCTGGGATATATGGCTTTAAGACTCCTTGTAAAAAGTAAGATCAACACAAGATTTACACAGTTTTATGGAATTGTTTTATAAGCTATTTTGACAATGAATCCTGCTATCAACATCACCTCTGGTGTTAATCATGGAGGAAGCATTTAGCAGGAGCCAACAAAGATTAATGTAAACCCCTTTCCTAGGTAGCTGTTGGACTGAGCTGATTATCTTTCAAAATCTGGGGCATCATTCATGCAGCATTCATGCATGTTTCTCTTCACCAGGTCACACGTAGGTGGAAGAGCCTTGTTGCTCCTTAAAGGAAGGAATAAGCAGCTTGGACAAGGTCACATTAAACTGAGAGCTGAGGCTCCCCACTGCTAATGTGCTCTCACTGCTCACCTTCCACGTTAGCTCTCAAAGACAAGAAGTCAGGATCAAACTGGCACTTGCTCCGTGCTCCCAGGATGCTCCCAGTTTTCTCTGTAACTGTACCTGTGAGTGTAAAACCTGCTGTGCTGGGTCACACCTGGGTCTGTCCTCCACCATAGGCAGTACTCCTGTGGTAGCCAGAGGCAAACGCCTTGGAAAAAGCAACAGCAAATCAAGGACGTTGCATTTCCCCTGAGTGCTTTTCCAGAAGGATTGTCTGCAGGGCAGGGGATTTCCAACGCTGCTGTGCTTTGTTTGCTGGTTGCCCCCAGTGGAGCTCTGTTTTCCTGATATTTGTCCAATTTTTCCTTCAACCCCGGTGGACTTTCTACATACCCAGCCTCCTTCAGCAAGGACTCCCTTGGATCCCCTGCTGCCCAAGAGGAACCTCCTCATCCTCCTGCTTCAGCCTGGCTCCCAAAAGCTTCACCTGGTGGCTCTGAGTCCTGTGCTGGAAGAGAGTGAGCAGCTGCTCCCTTCCTGGTTTCTCCTAGTGACTCAGGATTTTGTAGCCCTCTGCTATCCCCTGCCAAGCTGCTTCTCTTTTATGTACTTACAAGTCCTTAACAAAAAGCACAGGGACAGGGTATGTCTGTATTTCCAATTTCTTCATGTTCTGAAGGCACCTAGAGAGAATGGTTGGAGGCTGAATGAGGTGCATGGTATTTTGGCATCCTCTGCTGTTTGCCCAATGTAATCATCATACTCAGGCAAATCTTGGCCCTCTGCACACAAGGGGTGTTCCATGCCCGAAGTAACTGCTTTGCAGTATAAGATATGGCCACGAGATGTCTCTTTGAGCCGCACATGATTCCAGCCTGGGAAACAGGAGCCCCCCTGGATCACAAACTGCAGAAGCTTCTGGGGCCAGAGGTTGGCACCATCCCTGGTGAACACCCCCCTGCTGCAGGATTGGAGAACAAAGCCATTTGTGTAGGCAGAGGTGATACCTGTTGTCAGGTCTGCAGGTATAGGTGGGAGGCAAAAAAAGCCCCATAAACCCAAACAGCTAAGCTTTCAAACACACAAGTTGTTTTTCACTCCAAAATAAGAACTACCATCTTCAAACCGAGTCTTAGCTGAGAACAATCAGTCTGAGAGTAATTGGATTTTGTTGATTATTCAGATTTGTGGAGGAGAAACGTGTGATGGATATCTGTGGAGAAAAGGCAATGGCCTTAGTGAGGAGAGAAGGGATAAGATTGTTGGCCAAAGGGAGAGAAAGAGAGGAGAAAAGAGAGATGGATGGTTACTTGTTGTGGGATAACGAAGGCTTTACTGCTTCTGGTTTTAGGGAAATATATGTGCCATAAAAACTAGTGAGTCTATGAGTTCTAATATGCAGCAGATGTGGGAAATTAACCTTATCATTTAACTGTATCTTGTAGGTTTCCCATGAGGCTCTGGACCAGAAAGCCAGAAATGGCATGATTGTTTTGTGAAAATGTTCTCCAGTTGGTAACTGAGTACATCAGATGAGTGGCAATACAATGTAATTGACAAATAATAATTTTGGGTAGATTAGCATCATAAACTGGCAACGAATTCGCAGCACATAATTGACCCTGATCAAAAACTTGCCTATTGCTCTGAACACTATCAGTCCTTACCAAATGACCATTTTCCAGCTGAGAAGGTGCTGATGGCCGTGCTCGGAAAAAATTACCCATCAGCCAGTCTTCAGCTGGTTACCATCCCAACCTGGGACCAGAACCATTTCTGCAAGTAAGTGGCAAAATGTTTGTTTGATCTGGTAGCTGGAACCCTTTGTTGGGAGCTCACAATGTGTGAAAAAAAGAGAAGAAAAGCTCTGTCTGTAATGCAGCTGGAATGAATGCTTTCCTTGCCTGCCGATCAGAGCAGATTATAGTTCACCTGCTGTGAACTAATCTCTCAGGGAGAGGGTCAGTTGTTTGGATAGTGTTGCTAATGGAAGGCAAAACCTTTCTCTACATTCCCTCCTTCAGTGCTGGGTCTGTTTAGGAGATGAGTCAGTCCTGGGTTATTCATCAACTTACTTAGGAGCTATCCACCCAAGTTCACAAGTACCACTAAAGCACTTTACAATTACAGGAAATTATACTTAGGAGCTAATGTTAAAACACAGCTCTCTGCTCACTTCTCCAGCATGAGAGGCAGAGTGTCAGATTCGTGGCCCGCATTATTTCATTGTGCTGGAGAAAATACGTGGCAGGAATTTATTCCTTACCACGCTCCTCTTTGTGGATCTGAGCTCCAGTAGTGCTGGGGGGACATTTTCCCATGAGGGGCTGGGGAAGGGGTGAGGCAGTGTGATGAGGAGCCTTTCTGGTGGTTGCACCGGGTCCTTGGCTTGCTGCAGAAGAGCATGTCAGAGCAGTGCTGTGGGCAGGGGCCCCTGGCAGCCTGCCTTGCTCACTGGGTGCAGTGTGACATGTCTCACTGCCAGGGCTCAGACATCAGGAGAGAGGATGGTGACAGTCCTCCCCGGAGTATGCTGTGCTTGCATTACCTCCAGGTCCCTTATCCTCAGCCTTAGGCTCTTCACCTTGTAGGATTTAATGGGCAAGTACATATTGCTTGTTTTATTCATAGCCCTGCTCTTGTAGGACTGATGAATATCATAGAATGGTTTGGGTTGGAAGGGACCTTTAAAGGTCTTCTAGTCCAACCCCTTTGCAATGAGCACTTTCAACTGGATCAACTCAGAGCCCCATCCAACCTGACCCAGAATGTTTGCCCACCTCTCTGGGCAACCTGTTCCAGTGTGTAAAAAACTTCTCCCTTATATCTAATATGTGGGATTCAATCAATGAATTCCCTGTGTGAAGGCAGATGGCTCTCTCCATGCCCTGTCAGTCCCTCTGACCCATCAAAGGGTCACACTCTGGTTTCTTCCTGAGGGCCTCGTGCCACCCCCTCTTCAGTTTAGGGTAGATTCAGCAGCAGGATATCCTCCATAGGTTTGTTGCCATGTAGGAATTGTTCTCTGTCTGCACGTGGGCAAGTATTGTTTGGTTAGTTTCTTATTTTTGTATCACTTGCAATGTGGGTTTTGGAACAAAGTCAATAAATGTACACATGGGTGTCAGTAACTCACGTTTTTGTCTCAGAGACAGACCCTCTATTTAGACAGTGATTTTTGATCCCACTTTAACTCCCATAGTCCCAAGGAAATGATAATTAAAAGTCTTCTTTATGGTCTTTGTAACTGCTTAGTCAATGGTTTGTACTACTGAATTTTAGTGAGATACTTTTTGAAAAGGAATATTTTTTCAGCTACAGCTTGCAAGACGTAGTTAAAATGACAAAAATGTTGAAAAGCAAACCATTAAATACTGTTGCTTTTAGCCTTTTGTTGTTTTGCTCCTGGACTCTACAACACCAGCATTACTAGCCAAGGGCTCTCAAGGAGAGTGATTTACCAGTATGAGGCCCACCCACCTTCAGCTGCCCAGCTTTGAATGTCCAAGATGCCCATCTACAGCAGAGTCCACTCATGTGAGCCTCACAGGCAAAAGCAAGCTCAAAAATCACATCTCCAGATGCTTATACTATGTTCTCATACATTCTGACCTACAGAGACACACAGAGGTGCTTAATTGTGGACCTATTTTTGTTAGACAAGATGCTGGTTCTAGAACAATGAAGCTTTCCCTCTTCCCCCACGAAACCAGCCCATCGGTGGGATTTTGATCATGATGTTGTTGTCTTTTCCTTCCAAGTGACCAAAAAGGTATTTTCCATTCAAACCCCTTTTATAGGAAAATTTATAACCGTAGGTAATGATAAATCTTTTAGGGATGTACAAAAGATGTATATTTTGCTCTCATACAGCCATTGAGCAAGGTCTGTATTTCACTGCCTTCTGTTTAATCCAGGCTTCTCCTGGGGACACCCAGCTGCAGTAGAATATAGATATTTTGCCATCTGAGGCCACTTGCCTTATGATTAAGAGGAGGTTCTTCACTGTTAGCAAGATGATCATCAATTTTATGTCCTGTAATTTCTCTGTCCTTAACTTTACAACATTTCGATAATTTGCCTCTGACTTGGTAGCTTAAATTTGTCTGTAAATCTGTTCTCCTGGGAGTGTAAGAAAACATCTTTAAATCATTCTTATGTGGAGAGACACTTGCAGTATTTTTTTATTAATATTATTCATTGCTTTTATGACAAGTGAAAGCCATGACTGAGGTACAGAGCAACCATACAGACATCTGAAAAGAAAGAAAAAAAAAAAAAAAGAGAGAGAGAGATAAAGAGAGAGTGTAGGAGTCACTGTCATCTTTTTGTACACCCCAGGTCCACCAGTGTCTGTGATATTGCTGGAAATCTGGAATTAAACCTGTATCTTCCTTACTAGGCCGGTGCTTTAAATGTCAGCATGCTCTGTTTCCCTCCAGTGTGACTAAATTTTTTAATTTTCAGTTTTGTGAAACCCCATTTTTCACTCCTTCAAAATACTTAGAATAATAGATTCTTGCTTTTATTCAGGTTGTCACAGGGACATGGGGATGCTAAAATACCAGAACAAGTGTTTGTGCTCTCTGTCTCTGCCTGCACTGGGTTTTAAGAAAAAGATAGTGGTAATTCCAGCAGTGTCATGTTAATTTTGTGGTCCAGGGACCGCTGTCCCTGGAGTCACACACACAGGTGTCCAGAGCTGTTTGCTGCAGTGGATGCTCTGTTAGTACTTTTATGTTAATAAAGAGCTGATCATGAAGAAATCCTCATCCTGTGGAAGCAGGACAAGACAAATCCTGACTGCCCCGAAGTCTTTGCACAGGCCTCAGTGGGGTTTGGTGTCAAACCGCTGGAGCCCAGTGTTATAATTCGGGGTTGCTGGAACAGCAAGCAATAATCATTGCTGGGATGTGACCGTATAAACCCTCCAACAACACTAAAAGCTGATCTTAGGAACAACAAACCCTCTTTAATTCCTGTAACTGTCTCTAGATGGCACTATGGCAGTAGAAGTTTTGCAACGAGAAATTTGAAGAGAATGAGCCAGGAGCCAGGAGGCTGCGGGCTCCTGTCCTCTGCCAGGATGTTCCTGGGCTGCAGGAGAAGAGATCGTATCAATTTTTTTTAGTGCCCCACAAGACATCAGTCAAAACAAGTCAATTTATTTCTTTCTCGGGGGTTAAAACTGGTTTCATGACGCAGAGGAGATTAATTTCTTACAGCATCTCTCCGTGTTTCATAGCTGGGAGTACAGCAGAAACGAATTCATTTCACCTTCATCATCCTTTGCAGATTTTCCACAAACTATTTCCCACAGGGAAGGGTTCATCTTTATATACTTCCCACCTTACCTCATGTTTTCAGGTGTTATTTTTCTGTTGGCATCAGGTGCTTCTCTGTGACTTAAACCATCAAAAGCATGGAAATATCACTGAAGCCTGCATTTTCTACATTTAATTAGAGTCCTGGTGAGAGAAAATATTCTTCTTTAAGACAAAAAGATTGGTGGCAAATCATGCTAATGAAGTATTTAAAAACCTAAGAGAGACAATACTTAAAGGGCTAACAATAAGAGGATGACAGAGGAACAGGGAATGTACAAATAGCAGGGTAGCATTGCATTTTTGGTTTACATGTTGTTTCATGTAATTGAAGCATTGTTATTGCATCTATCAGGAAATCACTTGTGCTCCTTCCAGAGCAATTCTAATGCTCTGTGAGTTCAAGTTAGCCTTATTGTCTTGCTTTTCAAATGCTGTTTGATTTTTCAGTAGTTAGACTCAAGGGATATATTCTCCCCAGGACAATGAATTGTTTTACTTCTTTCCTAATAATTAAAATTAAAAAAAAAAAAAAGGAGCAGTCTTACTTTACAGCTGCTGACTTCAGTGCTGGGTGAAGCAAGAAGCTGAAGGAGAGCCCTGTCTTTGGGCAAATGAGCAGACCTGTTTGTTGCCTTGTGGGCCCTTTTGCTGCAGAGGAAGAAATGGCATCATGGGTTTG
Organism: Pipra filicauda; assembly: GCF_003945595.2. Taxonomy (NCBI): domain Eukaryota; kingdom Metazoa; phylum Chordata; class Aves; order Passeriformes; family Pipridae; genus Pipra; species Pipra filicauda. The sequence goes on from NW_024104498.1 coordinate 5,882,696, forward strand.
GCAGCTGCAGAGCAGGGTTTAGTTTCAGCATCCCGTGATGAGGTGTGGGATGCTGAACTTTTCCCAAGGTGTTCTCACAGCCTGGTTTTAGGAATCCAGTTAAGTATGGCCATCAATGTCCACAGGTAGGTGCTTCCAGACAGTAGGTGAAAGCACCTAAATTCAGTGGGTTTAGGCAGAAATGGCTTATCCTCCTTCCTAAGTTTAGATCCTCACAAATTATTTCAGTGCCTCCTCTCCCTTGTACTTCAGTGGGAGCTATGGATCTGTCTGAGGAGGTGAGCCTTGGTCAGGGGAGGGTTGTGCCCATAAATTCAGTTTCAGCTGAGCCATCAATCTGCCTGAAGAAGTCAACAGTCAAATACTGAAGCTGACATGAAACCCATGATTAGTGGAGAAAAGAAGCAGGAACATTTCTTTATAGGCAACAGTAACGGAAGATACAGACTGAGTTAACTTCCAGGAATTACCTTTTCACCAACCTCTTGACTTTAGATTTTAAAAGGCAGCTTCCCTTTCCAAATGTGTTACTTGAATTTCCCAAGGAGAATGCGGTTCTCTATCCCCCCTTTCAGTGGTGTTGCACGTCCAACATTCAGTTACCCCTTCGGAGCAAGGGGTGCTTCTGCCACAATGGGGACAGCTGAAGAAAATTAAGGAGACAGCCCCAGACAATTGCAGAGCATGTGCAGAGCATGTGTGGAAGTGCTGATGCTCTGGGACGTGTGTCCTTGTAAGCTCCCAGTCTGTCCCCACCACCGCCCTGCTCGGTGCCCTGCCACGTGTCAGTCCCTGGGAGCTGTGCTGGTGCACTACAGGTTGTCCCTGTAACATCTCTTTGTGCACATGAGTTAAGGTCTGAGGTTCTGTTCTCACGGGGATGTCCCAGAGCAACCCAATCCTTTGCTTCCCCCCATTTACATTCATACCCTGCTGTTGATGCTCCTCAGCCCTTGGAGGCCATCAGCCCAGGGCAGAGCTCAGCCCCAGTTAGGATCTCTGCTGCTCTTCACCCTTGCTATGACCTCAGGACACCAATGTGCTCCATGCCTAAAGATACACGTGTTTTTCTTGGAAGAATCAGGAATCTAGGAACCATCATCCAGGTCCAGGGTGTCACAAGTGCCTAATGCAAAGCAAGAAGGTGCTCAGAAGGTTATGTGGCACCTTCAGAGTGGTGTGGCTTTGCTCTCATTGCTGCCTAGTGCAATGAGAATCACTGGTCTGGAGCTAAACCCTGGGGAGCTGGGACAGTGTGCCTTCCTGTCAGCAAAGTGGGAGGAGAGGTGAAACACCTATGCAAAAAAGTTGTGCAAAAATTTATCGTACCTTTCCAAATGCTGATCTTTGGAAACTGCCTGTTCAGTGTGAGCACACAGCAGCTTCAGGCAGGCAGCCAACTGCAATGGAGCCATTATTGTTATTATTGCTACTATTACTATTATTTTTATATATATTTATTAGTAGTAGTAGTAGTTTTCGTTGTTGTTATTGTTAAAAAATATAGATGCAGTGCTATAAGGCAACGTGTTAACTTTGACTGATCAGCCACTGTTTGGGATGTAAGCAGAATGTTAGGGGGCCTTTCCATTAAGTGATGAGTGAAACCGAAGGAAGAAATTATGCTTTGTACTAAAAATCCATTTAGCCATTAGATCCCAGTATTGAAAGCATAAAGGAAGGGTTATTTTAGCTTTCAGCTGACCAGAAAATGCCAGTTGGAAGACAACAGGAGGCTCCCTTTCACAATGTAAGAGCCCTTTCTTCCCTGGATGAAGGGAGCGTTTCTGGCTGTGGCCTCATGCTGCTTGTGTGTGTTTTGTTCTTACTCTGGACTGAAATGCTCCTGTTAAAAGGTGGAAAACTAATCTAATTGCACATGACATAAATAAAATCTTGCTGTACATCAGCACAGTATTTATCTGGAATAATTTTTGAGATATTTTGCTGGTTTTGCTGTACCCTAAAGCAATTTCCTTGCAACAGCCAAGTCCCATCCTCGCACAAAGCACAAGATTTTTAGGGAAAATTAATATCATACCAATCACTGGTAGGCAAAAGGATAAATAACCTGTCACAGGCCATGGTACAGATCACATTAGGGCCTGACCTGCTCCAGCCCTGGTGCCAGACCCGAGCCTGTGGGAATGCAGAGGCTGATATCTGCTGTTGGAGTGCTGCTGCTGTTTGCAGTGTTACAGCACTGTGAAAAATGAGAGATGCAGAGGTTAAAGGCCACCCATGGGGCAGTGCACTGGGGGTTCAACCTTATTACCAGGGCTGGGGATCCACATGCTTTGCTGTCCCCATCAGCTCCCACTGCTCACTTTGTGCCTCCAGGATCCAAATTACCTGGCAGCCTCTGGGAAAACACCTCTCCTGCTCCTGTGCCACAACCCCCCCCAGCAGCAGTTCTTGACCTGTGTTTGAGCAACATGTGTTTAAAGAGCAGCACTTCAGCTGCCCTGTGGAATTAGGCTTGAGGAACGCTGTGGTTTTGGGGTGGAGAATCATCAATTTTCTATTATTTTTGCAAAGGACAATGGGTGTTTGGGATATCTTTTCTCACAGTCTTTGGCTCTGGACTTAGCATGAATTCCTGTCAAAGCCACCCACCTACGGAAAGCTCTGATGCCAGAGTGAATTTATGTGAGGATATTTTGTCTAGAGGACAGAGCTGCTGCCTAATCTAGAGGCAGGATGATTTAACTAAGCAGTATTACATTTATTTTGGAGTTGCAATAACTGACAGCAGTTTTGGACACAGAGTAAGGCTTCCAAGCAAATGCCTTCAGTGATGTGGAAATATTTCCCAGTATGTTTTTGAAATGTGCTGTTCCTGAGGGCTGTGTTGGTTGGGTGAGGTTTCCTTCACATGCTCATCTGGTAAGAGAGCACTGGATGCCTGGCTCATGAGCCTGCCCTTAAAAATCTATGCTCTGATCAGTGCCAGCATGAGGATTTCAGCAGGTACTGAGATGACTCATGTCAGAGTCTTCTCTCAAGATCTTTTAGTCACTGACATGGTTCCTAACGTAAAGATATTGCATGTGAAGTGTTCAATACACACTGGCACCACTGGTTCTTGGTTTAAACTGCAACCATTTATACTCAGCGTATTGCATGGAGTGCTTTGCTGTCTCCAGTGGCCTTCAGGTGAAAGAAGGGACCATCTCCTGGTCTCTGTGGAGCTGGTCCACGGGTTAGGAGTGAAACAGCAGATCCCCATTCTCCTGATTTCATGGGCCCGAGGTGCCTCCAGCCCCTTGAACTCTGCAGGAGGGGCCCAACAGGACTGATGGTCCTCACCTCTGCCGCACTGTCCCAAGTTCGCTGTCCATCATGTCAGGAGCTCATCCTGTTTCACGCACTCACAAGAGTGCACCTTCTCCGCAGTAGCAGCGTTAGGACTAATTGGGTAATGATGTTGCTGGAATGTTTCCTTTCCCCCAAAACAGCTAAGCAATCATTGCTTTTCATTGCCGAAGTCTGGAACCACCACGACATCCCTCCACTGAGGTGCTTTTGGCGGTTGGGAGACTTTTCTTTGTTTTTAAACACAGCACCTCCTTTTCTTTCCTCTACCTCTCTTCCATGGCCATGTTCTAGCTGCCAACATCAATAAAAGTCAACCATTTAATTCAGAAGAGCTGTTTGCAAGATGCAGCTTTCAATCATCTTTCATGGGAACGGAAGGATTCCCATGGCAGTGAAAGAGAAAAACTTGCAGACTGATGATATAGCTCCAGACAGGAATCTGCTTGTTTGTTTGCTTGTTTGTAGTAAAACCCCTTCCCTTCTCCTTGCATATATCACTAAGACAATAATCAGGTTTTGCAGCAAAACATTCCCAACATTTTTTTGGCCAGAATTGCATGTGCAGCTCCAGTGTCACAGAGCATCTGTGTGACCTGCTGCCTCACAGCTGTCTGAAAAAGCTGGGCATTCTCTGCATTTTGTGAGATTTTCAGACATCCAAGCCTGGTCTGTATGATTTTTTCACTCTCTCATCTTGTCCCAACTGGCATCAGAAAGTTTTCCCAGGGGCAGCAGGTAGCATGAAACAGAGCTGAGCGGTGTCTGGTCATACTTGAACTCCACTTACTCCGCAAAAAGTCTACTCCACATTGGGTTTGCAGAACACCCAGCTTTTTAAAGGAATCTTTTACTAATGAGTTCATTCACCTCAATAGAAATTACTCTGCAGAACTGGGCACTAGTTTTTATCTGTCCTTTGAGCCCACCAGCGGAGCACACAATCACTCCCAAAGCAAACACATTCCACTGTGACTACCAGCAGATGGAATAGCAGGCTCTGTTGGCATGGATGAGGTTATTGCTTGAGAAAAAGTGCAGTATTGGACCCCTAAGGAGTGAAGGTCAGCAGAAGACGGGGCTGACAGGATGATATGTGCACTCTGCAATTCCACTGTGTCCACTACCCGCTACACGGCCTGCTAACATCTCACCCTTGCCTTTTTTATGAAACAATCCGTATGCTTTCAGCTCAGAAATAGAGTTCTTTTGAAGTTTAAAAGCAGTTATGTCATAGCTGAAACAGCTGTTCAACAACCACCCAAGCAAGCAGCAGTTCCCTGTGCTGCCTTTCCAGAGCTGAGCTGGCTTTGTGTGTCTGTGTGTCCCAGCACAGAGGAGTGCAGGAAGCACAACCAGCTGGAACAGTATTTCAGAGGATGCCTGTGGATGGGTTTAACCTCCACAACATGGCACTGCCTAAAAGCTGGTGCATAGTGGACACTGCTCTGTCTGTGCTGCCCTGTGGTCAGTGGAGAGGGAGCAGGTGTGGACTCCCCCCCACTGGTTACAGGCCTTTTTCAAGGTGGGAAGAACTGCCACGTTTGACCATTCCACGGATTTCACAGCCTTGTTGCAACACAAGCGTGCAACCCTCAAACCTCTGCACCTGTGCTTTCAGGGAATTCAGGCTGATGTTTCTATTTCCTCACAACTGCTGGCCCAGGGCTTGTGCCTTGCTGGTGTCAGCCATGGCGTGGGCTGACAGCCCCAGTGAGGTCAGCAGGACAGTGTGGCCACCCACAGCCCTTCACATGGCTCCTCAAAAAGTCCAGTCCCAGCTCACAAAAACCTCAGAGTAAAATAAGACCCTTAGAGAGATCTTCTACAGCTTATAAATCCCCATCACAGCTCTCCCACCCACCGGTGTCAGCCAGGCTTTGCTTCCTTCTGAGAGGCTGGTACCCGGGCTGCCATTGCATCAGGCAGGTAGCCTTCAGTACCCATAGCTCATTAGCAGCACCTTTTAATTCCATCCAATTTGATGCTCTAGGTGTGACTTCAGACTACTGTCATGGAAGAAATCACAGGCAAGAGAGGGTACATTTTACAGAAATGAAGCTGGAGATGGCGCCTCATTTCTCCCGATAAAGAGAACAGAGGGCTGCAGACAATTTCATCTTCAAACACTGGGTCTTACTGATGAAGCCAATTTTTCAAAACAAACCACAAGTCAATGACCTCTGGCATGCCACAAGATGTGAATAACAGCATAAATACATTCCTGTCAGCCTGCTTATGGACATTTCTCATAATGTCTTGGAACAGCACAGAAGACCACACTGAATATGAAGTTTCCATGATTAACCAATGTTTTGAAGTGCTGTGATTATGGTTTAACCAAAAATTATTGCTTTGGTTCAGCACTTCAGCATCATCATCATCAAATTATCACATTGCAGTATTTTGCTCTACACAGTAATTGCATTCAAAGCAGTGTTTGCTAAAAGAGAGAACTGAGTTGAGGTCTTCAGCACTTCTGAAGTGTGGGAGGGTTGCAAGGAGTTTGATTTAGATAGAGCCCATCCATTAGCAATTATTTTTACTAACAGACCTTATAAATTCAGAATGAAGGAGTACTCAAAAAGTTCTGTTATAGAGGCCCATGCAAATTATGGACCTCGAAGTCCATTTGGACTAATCAAAGTCCAGTTCCTGGCCTCAAAACCAGGATGAACAGGGGAATGATGCTGCTAGGAGAGAGGAGGGGAGCAAGTCAAAAAAGAAACTATAGTATCAACAGTCTAAGCGACATTTTCATTTAGAGTAGAAATGTTGATGCTTTTCCATTTCATTGACATTTAAACTGCTGTTTATCAATGACTGATGTGTTATTATTTGGGCACTTAAAAAAATTGAAAATTTGGTTGTTTTGTGTTTTGTACAAACCATGGTGGTTTTTTTTTAATTTTGAACTTACAGTATGGAAGCACACTGTAACAACAAGACATTCCAAACCAAAGTTAAAAGCAATACATTTCTGTCTCATAGCAGATCATTTTGAGTTTATCTGAGGTATAGCTAGCTGGCTAGATATAAAAAATATAAATGCCAGCCAAGGTTAGAGATGTCCACTGAATGCCTCAGCATCACTCAGTCCTGCAATTTTGACCAAAATATGTTATGCAGATAATGATGGAGGGCTACAATTCTATGAAATAGTAATTTTTGAAATGGTCAAGCTCTGGGCTGATCCTGCAGTGGAGGTGTTTTAGGTGGAGACTACAGCTCATTTTGCACCTTGTCCAATTCCCAGCTTGCCTGGGAGTCCCTGCCACATCAGAGATATTTTGTGTGGTCACTGCAAACAGTGGAGCTGCTCAAACACTGAATATGAGTCAGTTGCTGAATTTTGGGTTTGGTTTGGTTTTTAAATGATTTTGAAGTGGGTCTCCCTTTATAGGAGATAAACTGAAATGCCTTTGCAAACATCACCCATGCAACTGCGTTCTTAGGGCAGAAGCTGACTGGGACCAAGCATGAGAGCATCTGTTCAAATAGCAGGCAAGTCACTTAAGCCGGAATTATTTCTCTAAGGGCCGAGTCAGACTGGGTGGCACCACTGAAGGAGGCAAGTTTGGGTGATGGCTTTCAGACAGTGCATGGTACTTGAACTGAATCCTACCTTGAATGTTTTTAAAGAGAGAAAATGGGGAGACAGTGGACTGCACACATTAGCTTTATACCTTTTAAAGAATTTCATCTCGTGGTTGGAGAAACCCATAACCCTGCAACACTTGAGTGAATGTTGTGACAGGAACACGTCCTGGTTCAACTACTTGACTGGCATTACACAGAAAGACCACTCCAGAGCTGAACTGTCAGGTCAAGCTTAAGAAAAGATTTTTAAGACGTTTATTTTTTGTTCTAATCCTCTATGTTATTCCGAAGTTTACTCTTTTGGGCAAATTTCACATAGCCTGCTTTTATGGAAACAGCTTCTTTAAACACTAAAAGAAAATTATGCCCTTTGGCGCTTTTAATTCACTGTCTTTGCAGTAATTCATGCCAAAAAAGGTGGCAGGGGAGCCCTTATAAAGGTCTATTAATTGAAATAAATGAACCATGCTTTGGAGAACAGTGTACCATAGAGGAAGGGCTGCCTTCTGAATCCTGCTCCCGTAGATGTCCCTTGTGATTTCAGGCATGTCGTAAAATCCACTGTCCACCTCATTTTCCCACCTTATTAAGATGAGGCTGAGATTGTTCTTTACTTGAAACCCCTGGGCGTTGTGAAGTCCGACTCAGGGCTTCAGGAGAACTTGGAGGACCAGGAATTTTATTTCGAAAACCATAGCCTTTCCCAGAGAGTGGCATTTATGAGCATACTTTCATTAGTCCCTTAGCTTTTTCTTTTTCATTTGAATCTGGAAAAATGTGTTGAAAGTCATTTCATGGGGGCCTCTATGAGAAATCGAGCTTCTTGCAGAGTGGGAGCTCTAGGGGGTCACCAGTGGTGAGGTCAGCTCCCCAAATCCACCCAACAGGAGCAGAAAAACCTCACTGGTTTGAGGATGGCCTCAAAGCCTCCAATGGCTTTAGGTTGGACCCAAACACCTGACTTTTTCCCAACTCTTTCATTTGTACATTCAGTCTCAGAGAAAGGGGAAGGTGAGAAAGAGAGACAGAAGTATGTGTCTGCTCCCCTCCTCCTCTCCTTCTCCCCAGAGATCATTTCCATCCATCCAACTTCTTTCCCAGATACGGTATCATTTGCTTCTGTGACTAATCTCTGGGTGGGGGAAAAAATTATTTTGAAAGTTCAAGAGAAACATAAGCTGCACATTTATGAGTGTTTTTCTCCTCTTCCTTGGCTCCAAATGACCAGAGTTTTATTATTCCTCTTGACTGCATGCTGAGATAGGTACTTTCCTTTCAAGCAGGGCCTGCTGCTGGCAGCAGGCAACAGAGGCTCCAAACCTGGGATACTCTTTTCATGTCTGAGTCTTCCATTAGCACCAATACTTTAACCTTTTCCACCCCTCCACCCCCCTTGGTGTTAATGCTTTTGGATAAAGATGGCCCAGGAAGGTTGAGGTTTCAAGGAAAAGTAAGTATTATGAAGAGAAACCAACCAGGGCTCAGAATTTTACTCTCCACATGCATCATGATCTCACTTCACGTGTCTTTTTACAGGCCTGCTCCAGCACACAGAGAGACCCAGGTGTTGGTGTGTCATCATTAAACCCGCAGCGATGGGGAGCCAAGCTTACCTCTACTCCCAGCTCTTCCTGGAGAGATGTCCCTGGGGGACCCAGCAGTGGCAGATCAGACTCAGTGCCACAGACAGGGTCAAGAACAAACGTTTGACTCTTCATGAACTGCTTGGAGGAAAAGGCAACAACAGGGTAAGATTACTGTGTTGTCTGGTTCCTGCCCTCGGGGCCACACTTGGCCCGTGCACAGCCAGAGAACACAACCAGCATTGTCCATCATACAACTACACAACCACCACCACCGTGCCTGCAGAGCACACGTTGTCTGAACTAATGGGCCTTCAAGAGGATCCTTCTGTTTGAGAGATGATATCACAGATTATATCTGTGCTCACTTTTGGTCTGGACCGTTGCTAAGAGAAAAACAATTCTTGGCAAATTCCTTGAAGTGCTTGCTTCCTACGGTTTGGATGAACACAGTTTGTTCAAGAAAGATGGGTAGGTGTGAGTTTCTGTCTGTTCCCCTTTTGAGAATTATTTTTGCCAGTGTAAAACTGAAGATAATAATGCTCCCATTAAAAATGAGGTGAACGCTCAGGCTAACTTGAGTGGGTGGAAAGGACTTCAAACAGGATGAATCTGGGGACAAACCTACTCTTGCCAAGACAAACAGCTGCAGAGATCTCTGGAAAGAAAAAGGGCCCTCCAGCACTGCTGTTCAAATAATTCAGACACATAGGGCTGGTTGAGGCTATGTATCTATCACATTATAATTAAAACCAATGGCTTTCATATGAAGAGAGAAAAGGTGCATCATAAGTCATGAAAGAGGGCTGGAGAACTGATATCATTAGGACAACAAACTGATATTCCTTAGGACAACAAAGATATGGGATGAGTGCAAACCAAAGCAGAAAGCTCTCATTCTCCTTCCTACATCTGTCTTTCATTTGCTTTGCCTCTATTTGCCAGTTGTTGATGTTTTCTCACATTATCTTGGTCCCTTTGTTCAAACTGCATTTCATTCCAAGAAGGCAGGGAGCTCCAGGTGTGAATGAGGGCTGTGAGCATGAACTCACTGTTGCAGTTATTATTGTTATCATTCCTCTGAAAATCAGCTTGGTGGAGGTTTGACTGTGCAATTTGTTCTGCCATTTTAACTGTATCCCTGTTAAATGTAGAAAATGGAAGGAAAGTGGAACGAAAATGTGGAAAATGGAATGAAGTGCAGTGCTTTGCATGATGGCTTGCACCCAAAGGTGCAGTCTTAGCTAACAAAATGCTGGTGTACTGTGGAGCAAGGTGTTTGAGGTTGCAGGTTTGGGACCTGCTGCTCAAATGGGTCAGGTGCTCAGAACTTGCTGTGCTTCTTTGTAATGGGAGAAACTGTATGTTAAAAAAGTTAATACGGAATTTGCAATGCTCAATAAAGTTTCAGTGTTTTTTATTTTAAGATCCCTGTGATATTAAGTAATTGTATTCCCACCATCCAACTATTTAGCAATCTAAACACATACTATTTTCCCCATTACTATTGTTTCCATTATTGGCAGTAGACTTGTGGATGTCTGGTTATTTTTGTCTTTGAGAATTCCCTGTGTACATCCAACTGGGCCCTGATCTTTTAATATATTTTTCAGTGGTCCCCTCTGCTCCTACTGGGCCCTTGGAGATGTTATGGAACTCCTCTGTGTGTATTGGATGAACACATCTCTGGGATGAGCCTGGAGCAGACAACTGCCATAACATTAAGCTGAACTCCAGCTTTCCCCCCAGCTTGGCATGATGTGTTCATTCCCTCCACAAATCAGGTGCAGCCAGCAGGAGCAGCTCAGCCCCGAAGCAGTGGGGATTAAGAGCACAAACAACGGTGTGTTTCTCCTCAGATCCTGCCTCAAACACATTTGCCTGCCAGTCATACTGTAGCCTCATTTGTGAAATGATGATGGCTGTGTGATCAGTCTGCTGGAACTGTCATTTGGCTAGTAATTTTTGAAACTGTTCACATACGGTTGGAGGCCTCAAACACAATAATTTTTAGGAGTTTCATGAGAAAAAGCATCAGGAAATACAGATAGAAGGAAAGCTCTATTAGTACCTCTGCTCAGGGAGAGGTAAGAAGTTAAACCATTAATTAATACTGACATATCTGCAGCCAGGTGAAGGGGACAGGTGTGCTATGAAAAAAAAACAAAAAACAACCCAGAAGTCTTCATTAGCTTGTTGCTTACAGCAAAAAATGCTTAAAGAAAAAAAAAAAAAGAGACTTGCCAAAAGAAGAAGGCGCAGAGGCATTTCATACCACCCCAAGAGGCAAAATGTCTCCTGAGTATTTTTTACCCCATTTAAACGCTCATCAGAAAGAGAAGACAACAACACTCTGCATTGTAATTTAAGAACAGTTAAAATAAAAATAAATTAATAAACAAACAAACCAACCAGCAAATATGGCAGCAGGATGCAGTTGGATACTTATGCACTGAGCTTCTCTGCAGAAGCCATCCATCCTTAGCCTGAAACCAAAGAGTGGTGCAGGACAGCGCTGCAAACCTCTGCTCAGGGACACCTGCCTGTGGCCTGCAGGCCCACGGGGATCCCTCACCTAATTCTGCAGTTTGCAATAGGCAGAGAAAAGGTGTTAGACACATTACAAGTACAGCCAGCAGCCTGTACTCTCAGTGGAAAATGCTCAAAGGTCACAAGCTGAAACAACAGGAAATCACAGAGCAGACATGGAGAGCACGTAGAGGCCTAATTTACCTAAATACTCCTTCCAACCCATTCAGCGTGGGGAGCACTTGTGGGTGGCACTCAGGAGGTTTGGGAACTGGGAAGCACTGATCCGAAAGGGAGATAGGCTGCTGGTTGGGAATGTAGATACTAAGCCAGTCCACAAGAAACCCAATCTTCTGCCCCGAGCTTTTCCCATCACAGCTTCCCCTCTTCCTGGTGCAAATCTATAAACAGGAAGATCTCAAGTTAGAGCAAAAAGTTGCAATTACAGACTGGGAGCACAGAGAGAGGTCAAGGGAAGGAGAGGCTTAAGGAAACGGCACCACTGAGCCAGGATCTGGCACTGCTGGCTGAAGGTTTGTCTCATTTTCAGACCTGTGGCTGAACAGGACCCTTAAGAGCAAAAGGATTTGGCAGACTGGGACTGCCCATGGCCAGGGATAACCCTTGGCTGGACCACACAGACTCTCCAGATGGGCCGTGACTCCAAAGACAGGATGGCAAGCAGCTTTGACTGTCTGGTTGGTATTTCAATAGATGGACTCTTTTTAACTTTATTTTTTAGAGCGTTTCTCTACTATTTTGCCACAGCAGTTCCTTCCTGTGCCGGGGTAGCTCATTCAAACCAGCTCAAGTGTTTATATCTCCCACCGCATTTCCTACAGTGGGTATTTCTAAAACAGCCTCGCTGGTGGAGTCCTCTCAAAATAACGTGTTAAAGACCAAATGATTTAGCACATAATTAAGGAGTGAACAATGATGTTGTGATCAGCAAGAAGTCTGCAGTGTCAGCTGCACGGCAGGATTTGCATGCAAGAAATATGCCAAGAACAATGAGTGAATCTCTGTGTCTTTGAGTCTTGGTGTGGAGAGGTAGCTTCTGCTCCATGCCAGATGGAGACACAACTCCAGGGTTATTTTATTTTATTTTTCTGCTGCCAGCACAGCAGCAAAAACAGCAGTTCCAAGGGCACCAGCAATTTGCAGGGGAGAAAAAACCTTCCTGCAGTCACCAGGACTGGATGCTTCTTCTGGGCTTTTCTACACACTCCAGCTAGTTTGTGTGGAAGGGCTGGTTTTCTGGATCTGCCTCCCCTTGCCCTGTATGAGAGATGGTTTCCTTCATCCCATGCTGGGCAAAAGAGAAGCAGCATGCCTAAGCTCTACAAACAGAATGTTCCTTTTTTTAGTGATTTCCTAGATTTTAATGCAAAGGAAAGAATCAAGACACACAAAATTATTGTGCTATGAATTTATAATAACATTTTATTAATATATTATGCTACAAAAATATTTTGATAAAATAATATTAGAAAGCATCTTTTTATTACACTCTTCAAAACAGTTCACCAAAGCAGGAGGCAGAACAGGAAAAAAAATATTTGAAATACATTTGAATTGAAAACTGACAAATATGCAATTTGAAATTCAGTGGCAGCATGAATCTGCAGGATGGTTAACCAGTCAGATAGAAGAAAAGTATTTACTACTTATTGGAAAGTCCTCCCTGCCTTTAGCTAGATTAAGGTGCCTCCTGAAAAGTTAGTCACAGGAAAGGCTGAATTTGGGTTGGGACAAAACACACGCACACAACATGCACGCATCCACACAAACATCCACACACATACACACATTCCTCTATGATCTCAAACACTGGCAAATTAACTTTCTGCTTCAGTTAAGCTGAAACGAGCTTAAATTGAAGCTGAATTCTAGCACACTCCATGGAACATTGATCACTTCAGAGATATGACAAGCCCCTATAATTTTTGGATATAATATAGAAATACGGTACTAAGCAAAGTTTGGAATGATAACATTTATGCTGAGATAATAATTTTGGCACTTTGGTTTCTCTAACATAAATATATGATGGGAAATTCCTCCCTAGCAGTGGTATATGGTAATGACTGAGTCATATCATTTGACTAATCAATGCACTAAACATAGACTAAGTTCTCCCTCCTTTCATCTCTCTCTTTCTCCACAATTGTATATTGAAGAACTTAGATAAATATACAACTCTGTACCTTGGGTGTTCCTAAATTACAGTGGAGCTTGGAGGAATGGGAAGGGAAGTTCAACAAAGCAGATTTCTGACACCTGTATAAAGCATAGTTATCATAAATCATGTTCATCATTTATTGCCAGAAGACATATTGCATTATTCAACAGCCCAAGGGATTGCAGAGAAACTACATCAGTCATAAAATATAAAATACCTTCTGTCCCAGCTTACTAACTGGTTCTCCAAGTGGCAGTGCACGTTAATATAGCATCCATAGTTAGACATAAGCAAGAAAAGCATTAAAACAAAGAAAGATTGGAAGTTAGATCTGTTGCTGATGACATGGGATATTTATTCCACCAGGGGAAGACCCTGGCAGTTAATTAGCATTTGTTTATAATGCTACAGTTACATATAACATGAATTGTATTGGTGTCAGCTGTAGCTGAGTTGAAAAGATGAATCATATGACCACTGAGCTTTGGACTCATCCAAAATCGTGTCCTAGATTGCCAGACACTGTGTGACTCCTGATTGTGTTCTCAGAGCTAAAAAGTATCACCAGTGTTTGCTCTTTTATGTAGTGGGCGTGGATATTTTTGTTAAATCTCCTGCTCTTGTAATCTTGTGATTGCACGGGAATCTGAGCTTTCCTTTGGAAGAAAGAAAACAGTGTAGTTTTTTGAGAAACTCACAGAGGAAGCTGAAGCCCTGTGAAGCTGGTAGTCAGTGTTGCTTCAAGAGAATGTATCAAATCTGGTGCACAGCTTCTAAACTCACAGTGAATTTAATCATGATCCAATGCAGTGGGTGTGCACAGATCTGCGCTAACCAGTACTACTGTGTTTTAATTAATAAAACAGTTATAATTATGAATCAGCTCCTGTAGCTGATTAGTAAACAATCCATTTCATCAACCACAGTGAGGGTTTCATTATCCAGTATTGCTCTGCTTACATGCCATGTATTGAATAAAGTGACCCTCAGTTATACTTCAGGGTAAGGCATCAGAATAAAAGAAGTGTTTGGTTAGGAAGCTGTGCTGAAGCCATTCACGTGGGGTTCCTGAGCCAAGACCTACAGGAACCTACTTAACTTCATATTTAATGTAAGTCATGCCTCCTCCCTTAACCAGAGAAAGCTCAGATGATCAAATGACTTAACTGCTTCTAGGTGTGCAGATACCAAATCCAGGAGACACCCTGCACTGACACCTGCACTGCAGTAGGATAAATGTGGGGCGCCAGCACAAGGGAAATTCGGTGAGATCCAGTAACATTCATTAATTTCATGGAATTGCAGGCAAAATGACAGGAAATGCGAAGTAAAAACATACTTCGACATCCAAGCTATATCACCCTGAGACAGCCAAACACACCACGGTGTCTGAGCTAATGACTATTGAATTGTCCAGTGGAGGAGTGACTCAGAAAGCCTCATTGGTGACAACGGAGTGACTGTTCTCTGCAGTATGATGACAGCCGTGAGTGTGGAGAGATGTGTGTGTTCCTAATATTAAAAAAAAGAAAGCCCCAGAGGCTTATGGAGAAACCCACAGATTGGGAAATGATAAAACTGTAATTTCTAGTCTTGGTCCTGTTGGTGGTTCTCCTTACGGTCTTGCACAAGTTGTTTCTGTTTTCTGCCCTTTTTTTCTCTCCCTTATCTTCATATGGTCTTGTCTATTTATACCGTAAGTTTTCCATCACCTGGAATTATTCCTGGGATAGTACCACAGAATAATTTCTGGATTCAATTTGATTACAACAAATAAAATTCAGTGGGCTTTGGTTTGTTGGCTGTTCACTTTTACTATGTAACTTATCATCAGCCTTAAGATTTGCCTACCCTATTTCCAGTTCCATTTGTGTAAATAAGACATTATAATTCAGTTTTCATCTTTGCCTTGAACACAGCAGGAGAACCAATAATCTATTTTAAATACATTAAGGTTGAATTTGAAGGTCTGTTAAACCATTATATTCAAATGAAGGCATTTCTAGGGTAATAGCTCAAATAAAAGCAAAATGAAAGTTCTCAAAATATGTTTCCAATATCCATCTCTGTGCAATAAATATGCAAGGTGAATGGCTTCTGTCCAAAACTAACATTTCTAATCTGCTGCTAGCCAAAATACACAATATGAAAGTATGCAGAGGGTCTCTTTGAATCTCACATTTGAGGCAAGGCTCAAAGTTTTCCATTCAGCCTTATCATCTGCTGTGCTTGAAAAGAAAAAGGGGGAAGCTTATAGCACTGTCTGCTGTACCCACTTAAACTGACTAGAAACCTACACAACTTTCTGTCAAAAACAGAGCAAAGGCTGGGGGTTGTGGTGTCCAGTAAGTCAAGTTATCTGTATTATCCCTGGCCTTTGTAAGGCAATGAGCTGGGATACGCGAGGGAAATCCTCAGTAGTTCATCATGGTTTCAAAGGAAACCATGTGACTTTTGTAGTCTAGTTACTTTCTAACCTGCTTTCCTGAATTAATTGGTATGATCACGAGCAAACCATGAATTCTGAACTCTCTCTTGCTGCAGAGACTTTCAGGTTGCGTGGAATATCTGCAGCCCTGGAGATCAGGCTTTAGGGCTGCTGGGGAACTTACAGGACTGTTTTCAGTCAGAATTTTATCAGTATTGTTATTATAATCATCATCATCAGCATTATCTTTTTTTCCCAAGGTGAAAAAGCTTTGCTTTTCCGTTAAAAAAACCCCTTGTATTGTATATTTCTGGTTTTGAGACTTCTAACTGTGATGTTTTCATCATATATTTTGGACTTTTGGTTTGTAGATGACTTAGAAAGAAAAACACTATTCCAGCCCAAAACTAATTTTCTAGTTGAAACTCTTGCATCCAAAGGGATTTTTCATCATGTTTTGGTGGTGAAAAAACACCAACATGCCTTATTAAACGTAATAGTTTTTAAGATGGCATGTGTTTTTTTTTTCCCCCATAGATATTGTTCATTGCATTCATTAACTGCTTGGATAGGGAGCAAATTTTTCAGTGAATGTAAGGTGTCATAACTTTTTCATCCAAGTCAGCAGAGGTACCACAGTGTACAAATGGAAGAATGTTCTGCATGTCTCTGTAACACAGGGGTTAATTTGATTCCTGTGGTCTTTTTGGACAAGTCATAATTATTTCAGCACAGACATATCAGCTCATAACAGCAAGATGAAAGGGAATTTGTAGATGGTTTTTGCCTCCAGGTTGTCCATCTGCATCAATACAATCAGTACAAGGAAGTTCTATAGATTAACAGGACACTACATCTTTATACCCTACAGACAGACCAAGCTCTGTTCACATTTATGCTGGGAAAGGTTGTAGGCTTGTGTTGATATAAAATGAGGGAGAGAAGAAAATAATTTCAGTAGGATTATTCCAGACTTGAAAAGCAATTTTTTATTAAGAAAAAGGTGTCTTAATTTGTGTTAGCTAATGAATTAATTCCAGGGCTAAGAGGGAAATTGCTAATTTCCAAAGAAAGTAAATAGTTTAGTTAAAGAAAGCAGGGGAATGTAGAGGATTATCTTGACTAATGACTTACTAAGTCATAGAAAAATAACTGGTATTTTAGGTTGTAGTAGCTAATGAGTTAAGAATGCACCTCTTTTTCTAATGGGTATAGGCCACAGAGAGCAGGATCTGCTTCATTCAGTGTAAGCTATGCTAATGAGATAAAAAAAGTAAAATAAAGAAGTTCAGCAGAAATGTACTTATTGGACAGTTGCAAAAAGTAATGATTAAAGAAACAAAGAAAGCATTCATTTGGTGTCAGTTCAGACATTTGCAGAGTTGTCAGAAAACGAATATAGAAAATATTAATTTATCTGTTTCACCATCGCTACTGATTAATAGGGATGTTATTAACATATACAACAAGAAAAATAAGTTTACCAGTCGAATAAATACATTTTTTCTTTTTCTTTTTTTTTTCTTTATATGAACATGTATATTTTACAAAACCCCATAGCACTATGGGAAATAAAGATCCTTCTACAAAAAGAAGATGTAAGTCAGTGTTACAATAAAGCTTTAGAATTTCAAAATGTATCTGGGCAAAGAGACAAAAATCAGCTAGAAGGCACTACTGAGTCACTGAGAAGGTCCAGCTTGTAAATGTTGTTGTCTTAACCTCCAATTCGTTCATAAATTATCTCTCTTCTCTATTCCAAGGGATTGCACGTAATCCTGATGTGGTCAGGAGGGCTGCAGTAGATTCAGGAGAAAAGAAGCTATGGTCATGCAGAGAGGAAATGTTATTGATGGCCATAAAAGACTGGCTGCAGCTGAGCTTGTGGGCTGAGGCTGGGACGGGCGATCGGAACGCGGTCTCTGATCCAGCTGGTTTGAAATCCAGATGGGAGGCTTGACTGTGATGTAGCCATTGGTTATCCTGATATAGGAAGGCAACGTGGTGGTGCTAAAAGAAAACACAAGAGAAGGAAATTAAACAGCAGAACCCTTATTTCTACTCTGTAAACTGTCATTCCAAGTGGTAGCAACCACAACTATTATTATTATTATTATTATTATTATTGTTATTATTATGGTGATGTTTTTAGGCACCTTCTTCCCACCAAGCGTCTCACAATTTACCAGACACGTCTGAGTGACATGTCTTACTCACCAAGGCCTGGTTACTATGTCCAGGAGAGAGGCCACAAATCACATCCTTCCCCTGTTTCACAAGCCTTAAAAAATTTCTCTAGATCCCCTCACACAACTGAGAACCTTGAGTACAGGAGACCAAGCAGGTTCATTTCTTTTTCTGGCTTTAAGCTATTTTGGATCAAGTCACAATGTCAAAAGCAGACTCAGTCAGTGCTAAGTCTCCCTGCCTGTGGATTTGCCTCAATAGCTGTGTGATTGCTTATTGATTGTAGCTCGAGTTAGTACTTTGATTTGAATTTGCAGGTTGGAATTCATCATGATTCCCATGACACTGGAGGTCAAAAAGGTCCATTTACAATTGATTTGGAAGTTTTAAGTTGTAATCTCCATTTCATAAAATGCCTCCATTGCATCCATTACTGGATGATCCATAATCCACCAGTTGTCACAGAGCAGCACAGCTGAGCATGCAAACTGCACAGGGTGGATTTTGGACTTAAACCCAAGACATTCTGCTGAGGAGCAAGGAGTGAAAAAGCAAGTTCTCCTTAAAACAAGAAGTGACGCTAATACCTGCAGATTCTCTAAATCTTTCATGATTTGGAGGCACTGAAAACGACTGTCAAATAATTTTTTTATGGGGTAAGAAGCTATGCAGTCCTATAAATATTTAGCTACAGTATCCGAGATCCTGACCTTGGAAGAAAAAGGCCGTGTCTTGCATAATATCAGATAAAAGGAACAATACCTTATTTCAGATTCGTGCAGAGAAATAGAATTCAGAAGCACCTGAAGACTTTTGTCTGTCTTTTTCTGTCTAAGCAATACCAAGACAGATTTTAGAACAGATGCTTTAAATGTGCTGAATCAATCACAAACTGAGAAGATCAGGGCGTTGGTAAACACACATGAGGGTCAACTTCAAATCCCACAGACAATCACTGCACATTACACTTCACTCCAGATTTTGGGAGAAGTCACTTCATTTCTTCCCTCATCCTTTATACTGTCACCACATCTTCTGGATGGGATAGTTGTTCTGTAGCTAGAAGTGATCTTAACTAATGTGCAATGAATTAGAGTAAAAAGAAAAGGCAGTCTGGAATTAAAGACATAGGAATTGCTTCATGGGAGCAGATAATCCATCTAACCAGCATTAGGACTTTTGACAGTGAGGAGCTGTGCTTGTTCCAGAGGAACAAACTGCTGTAAACAGAGAATTCTGAAATGAAGGCTGGTCAGAGAAAGCTCTTATCTCAATTCCCAAGGGCAGTGGTTGGTTTATGTCTTGAAGTGATGATATAAGACACATAGCTTTAGAGCTTCTGCTATATTGCATCAAAACTGCTGCAAGTCACTTAATGCAAAGAGTTGATCAGTGATAAACTAATGCTGCTGCTTCAAAACTGTCCAGCTTTTTTTGAGCAGATGCTTTAGTGCTGGCAAGAATGATACCAGACCAGGCACTGTGTCTCCAAGCTCCTGTAATGTAAGTAACATCAAGTATGAATGGTACTCCCACAGTGAACACAAAGCATTATTAAAGTAAACCTGACAAAACGAGGCACTGCACTCTATGCATAAACCAACAGAAATGCAGTCAGGCTCCAGTTTCTGATCCAGACCTCATTTATCCTGCTGAGTGATGATGTGGTGCACAGATCTGGCAGCACTGATAACAGGATCACAGTTTTGGGGTTTTTCCCCTGTACCAAGTTTCCCTAAGATACGTAAGGGTAGGTGCTTGTCCTCATCTTTTGGTTACTGATTGTCACTTTATGGAACTACAAAATGTAGCCCTAAATTAAATTTTAAACTACAAGGAGGGTCTGGTTTTCAACATCAATTTAAAAAACATCACCAAAATGTCATAAAGACTTGCAGTTTATGTGTATCCTGTTCCTGACACATTCTATGGGCTTGATCTTCCAGTGAGATTAAAATGTCCCTTTGCATAAACTGTATTTCTGCTCTTCAGGGATGTCCTGTGTACCAGGGCTGGCCAGGACGCCCATAAAAGAATCACAAGCCCACTCATCAGCCAACTACATCTAAGAGATTCCTAAAGCAGCCTTAAATCAACATTTTATGTTTCTGTATGATGTTTCCATTTTCTAGTCAACTTACAGAAGTGTTTTTTTGGGGTTTTTTTATTGATTTTCTTTTTTCCCTTGAAAACAGGTATTTTTTTAGGGAAACCACCACCCCCCCCCAGTTTACTTAAGACCCTGGAGTTTCCTGTCGAAAGACCTGAGAATTTTTGATCACTTCTCCTCAGTCAATGAGGCAATTTTCTGTTTTCAAGACATTAGATTGCTATAAATGCATTCTTGTCAAGATAAATAGTTAGGTGGGGTTGTTTATTTTGAAAAAGTCCTTAAGTGCTTTACAAGAGAAGAACAGTGCATTTCCATTAATGTGTACAAAGCAAAGCATGCTAACAGCAAATGAATCACTGTTTATTCGTATAAAACATTTTCTTAAATGTACTTTTAGCTGACTGCCAAAGTGGTTCGGAGATATTTAAAAAGAATGATGCCTTTTACCAAATGCTACAACTCCTTGTAAAATGTCTGGTCCTAGTTTGTAACTAGGCTGTTTCTACAGCGAATGGGGAGAGAAACCATTCCAGAAGGTGGTCCACCTCATTGCAGTGCAAGTCTCTAGGGAGTACTTACTCTTGTTCAGGGTCTTTCACTGCCTAGGGGTTACAGAAGGGCCCTGGACAGCCAGGTTAGATTACAACCTAATCTTAGAGGTGGCCCTGGTGTCAGGAGATGACTTCTGCAAACTCCCTCTGAGCACGTTTGCATGTGCACGTAGCATCTCACTGACCCTCAGACCTTCCCCGAGGATGAAAGCAGCAGCAGAGTCCCCTGAACTCAACCAGAAACCTTCCTCAGGGAGGACTTGATCGTTGCAGAAATGAGCACAGAGAATAATAAAAATGAATCACAGATCTGTGGGATAATAATCTAAATTATTATCACGTCTTCTCTTGCCAGCCCAGGATATTCTGTGTTTCAGTCTTTTGCGTCTGATAAAAATATCTTTAATAAAACATTCCACATGATCTGTGGTGAACAGGCAACCACCGGCTCTGCTGTTCATACCTCTCTATTTTGCTTCTGTGTATGGGATTGTTTTAAAAACTTGGAAGACTCCAGGTACGTTTTAGCCAAATGACCTGCGGTATCGTATTCACGAGCTTGTACTTTTGATCAGATAATAGGGCAGCTTTTCAAATGGGTGCATTACTCATGCATTGTCTTACCATCATTAGAATGTGTAAAACTTTCCCCAAAAATGGGGCCTCAGGCACAGGCTCTGTGCACAGACCCTACTGAATCCAATTACATGATTCAAGCCCTCTAAGCTGGGTGGGTGCTCAAGCACCTTGATGATTTGGGAGCATTTTAAAGCTGAAAGATAAAACAAACACACATGCAACCCATTGAAGGAATTTCTGCTCTGGTTTAGCCTGTGAACATTTCTCAAAGAGCTCAAAACCTAATTTTTAGTGTGACTTGGTTCACCCACCTAAGCAGGGCTCATCTGACCATCTGTGACACCACAGGAGGACAGAAGTTTGGACCAGGAGAGTCTTTTTGGCCCATTTGGCTCAAAGACAGGAACAAGATCTAAACCCCTCCTGACATTTTTGTCTAATCCAATCTCAAGAAAACCCTGCAATTATAGCAATTCCAGAGTCTCTGCAGACATCTACTGCAGAATTTCACCATTTCTGATGTTCAGAATTACTGCCTAATGTTTTACCAGATCTCCCTTGCTAAGTTCATGACTTATCCTATCCCCATGGACAGGTTTATTCCTTTCCTCTTCTCAGCAGCCTTTCACGTGTTTTGCATATTTAACCATGTTTCACCTCAGCCTTCTCTTTTTTAAACAAACAGTTCCCTTCTACCTTTCTGCACAAGTCCTCACGTGCTTTCCTTCCATCCTTTCTTCTGCTCTCCCCTGGCTCTGCTTGGCTGATTAGTGTCTTCTCTGGAACGAGATGCCCCAAACTGGAAACAGTATGTCCAGCTGAGGTACTGCTAGCCCTGTGCTTCGTGCAGTAGGTACCACTGCCTCTTTATTTGCAAAGTGCATGAAAAACAGGGAATCTCCAAGAAGAGAGTATTTTCACTACCTTTTGCTCTAAAGTCCAAACCACCTTTATGGTCCCAGTAACTGTTCTGAAGCTCATGGAAAACTGATGGTGCTCTGAGGGGGTGAGGACCAACCCAATTATGATATTTCTATGCATTTTTAATCTGCTGCCATGCCTCAGTCCCAACACAGTTCTGTTCAGGGTGGAGGAAGTAACCCTTTTAAGCATAACTTACTAAGTGTTTGGGGATTTTTCTAGATCAAAGGAGCTATGTAAACACATGACAATTATTTTTAATAAATGTAAACAAATGTTGCCCCAGACAGCCTTTCTTATGATAGCATCTGATGAAAGAAGCTAGACTGAACCCTGAAAAAAATGCATGTTTCAACTGAAAACCTAAAAAGCTAGTAAAGTGAAAGAAAATTTTTGAGTAAATACAATAATGACTGTTTTGCATTTGTGATTTGATGTTAACCTTATGATGGCTAGGGGTTTCCTTAAGTGATATTAAGCATATGCTTCCTGTTTCTT
This sequence comes from Pipra filicauda, assembly GCF_003945595.2. Lineage (NCBI taxonomy): Eukaryota > Metazoa > Chordata > Aves > Passeriformes > Pipridae > Pipra > Pipra filicauda. The sequence goes on from NW_024104498.1 coordinate 5,905,182, forward strand.
TTCAAACAAAATTCGCCCTGCTTTTTTTTCTCCTTTTCATTTAATGAACAGATGTGAAAGGAGTTGATCACATTATTTTTCTGGTGATCAGAAATAATGTTCTGCAAGTGAAGACAATTACTCTTGGAACTAACCAGACCTATTTATGTCACCAAAATTTATTAATCAAGATTTGAAAAATACATCTGCTTAAAGCGCTGGGACCAATCCGTTGCAGTATGCAAACAAGATGGCTGGCAAGAAGTCTGACCACACATTTGAAAGAAAAGAATAGGTGCTCAGCCAAGAGCAAAAAAGAGTATGTTGGGGGGAAAAGAAATCACACTAGAAATATGTCACAAGCATGTAACCGTGAAAATCACTAGAGTAACCTCTCGAGGGGAATGTGAAGTCCTCATGTCCTGAAATTTCCATATTCTTATTTCACGTGTTTCTGGAAGGGATTCTTCAGATTAACATAGTTCCCCCCAAGCTTCATCTATCTCTTCATCATTGCCTTCCCTGTAGACACTGTTCTTGCAGCCTGAGGGATAAATCCTGCAGGATGCTGAGTCTCGTGGTCCCAGACGAGCAGGACGCTAAGCACTGTGAGCACACGAGTGCTTCCAGCAAGGCTAGTATTCACATACCTACAACTCAGCACATCCTAAAGCCCTTTGTGGGATTGAGGCCAAGAGGCTCATGCTTTCACAAGGTTCAGTATGTTAAAAAAAAAAAAAAATAATCCAACCTGGATCTGATTAAGGAATCCGGTTTTGGTCCAGAGGAGGCCACTACTTATTTGCAGTAGCTTGTCGGAATGAGTAAGCACCATCACACACACTGGTTTGGGGCCAACAGAGAAGACACGGGATAAGCCAAAGAAGAGCCTTATCTCTACTATTTTCTTGTTAGCCCAGGGTTACTGGGAGCCTGGATCTTTGGCCATTTCCCACAGTGCAAGCACCCACCCTCTCTGCGAGCAGCACAGCTGTAGTGTGACGGGGAGGCAGCGGCAGCCACGCCATCAACAGGGGGTCAGCAACAGCACTGGGAGCGTTTCAGCAACCCTTCGCTGTTGATCTCAGCTCTCCTTCTGATGAGACTCAAATGGGAACCACCTTTCCATCTGAAAGGAATGTCAAGCTCTGATCCTGACTTATTTCAATGCTCTGGCTCCTCTGGGGACTGACAGCAGGCTATTCCCCCTCCTTCAAGTGGGCACCTGTGAGCCTCCCACACTCAAAGGGGGAGGCAAAGAGCAGTGCAAGTACCCTGGTAGAGGTCTAATCCCCCACCCCTGCTCTTTGCTAGGACCACATCTGCCATGGCTTATCTCTAGGAGAAAGAAGAGGATATTGAGGGAAAACATGGAAAGGGAAGCACAAGTTTCACCAGGCACTGGCTCTGAAAGGTCAGAAAGCTGTGAGCAAGGACCCCGAGCCACACTCTCACCATGTACTGAAGCACAGGTGGGGAGCAGGACACTGTGCACAAGGATGGGATGCTTGGGGGACGAAGGAAAGTAATGTGAGGCAACTTCACCTCACAAATGCGCAGGACCAAGCTGCCAGCAGCACCTGCAGAAGGTGCCATTAAGCAGAATCACAGGCAGTCCTTCACCTGACTGGCCTTTAATAGGATTTAAAGGGTGGCATTAATTTTAGCTATTCAGCTGTCTTCCTGCTACAGTATATGGGGAACAAGGCATCTCCAGAGGACAATCCTTTCCCCACAAAGGCACCAAGGTAGGTGAGGGGAGCTGCTTCTGAAAATCTCTATCTCTGCAATTCAGGTCTCCTGAATCCCAAGTGAAGCTCAGGCCCCAGTGAGGGCTCTGACTGGCAGGGAAGGGCAGGTGAGGAATAGGAAAACTGCTGATTCTGCAGTGCAAAAAGCAGCAGCTGGTGGGGACACAGCTCCCCTCTGCAGTCCTGCAGCAGCTCCCCAGTAATGGGCACGGCTGGGCTGCAGCTGCTGTACCCTCCATGGGGTCTTGGCTCTGAAGTTTGACATGAAGGAGGAGAAGGTGGCTCGCTTAGGTCAGGGGCTCCAGGGGGGCCATGATGGTGTAAACACGAGGAGGCTCAGTGCTGAAATGCAGCTCAGATTCCCCTGGTGCACTTTTGGGCCCCTCTCAGGATGGGCTGTGGGCTGGAAGCCAGGAGATTTGGTTTTTATCCCCGAGTCACCCACCAAGGAACCATCAAAACCTCGTGAAATCATTTTACTTCTATGACTCCCCTGACTCAGATCTGAGTCAAGACCTTGAAGCGTTAGTGTGACACCACCATTAACCCAACGTGAAGCATTTTGCAGGCTCTCACTGTGATTTGCAGGTCCCGACGGCCCAGGCCACCTGTAAAACATCCCTGTGATGACAAATTCAGCCCCGGAGCAACACTGACCTGCAGCAAGGCTGAGCACTACAGGGGCACCCTAAAGCCACAGGTGGGTCAGGTTGTTAAGGCAAAGTGTATTATCTGCTGTGGGGCCAAAAGAGGGGACAGGGATGGGACGGGAACGGATGGGGGCAGTGGAGACTCCTGCATCAGGAAAAAGGAGTTTGCTGTCAGAACAATGCAGCCTGAGGGCAGGGAGACACAGTGATGCAAAGGTGGACAGGAGGATCCATCTAGCAGGTAGGGAAGGAGCAGGTGAGAAACAACTCCAGCACAGCCCAAGGGCCCTTTTCTGAAGTCAACTTGCAGCTTGTGGCAAAGTTTCCTGCACCTCAGGGAAAGATTTAACTTTCTCCATCCCCAGAGGAGACTCTGTATGGCCATTTTCAACCTCCTGCCCCAAAGTCCTTTATGAAAACCCTGCAAATACAAATCCTACGTGTGGCAGTGGCAGAATCAGGCCTGCTGCTCCTTTCCAGGCAACTGCAGAATGGTGTAAAAACACAGAACATTATAAAAACCAATAACCTTTGAAGCACACCCTCTGAGTAATTACCCCATTCCCATCTAATGACTAAAAGATGTTATATTCCTCTCTGATTTGGCAACAACAAAGATTTTGACCTTATTAAAACCAGCCCATCAGGAAACTACATGTCATCCTAAAAAAAAAAAAAGGAAAAAAAAAGGAAAAAAATAGGAAAAAAAGAAGACATTAAATTCTTTAAAATCCCTGTGAACAGTAATTCAAGATACTGTAGCCGAAGACCCATGATTTGTTGTAGTGTCTGGGTGGTCTCGAGACAGGAGATGACAACATTAGCTCTTTCCTTTGCCCTTCTAAGAAATGCTTTGATGATTCTCTAATATCCTAAGAATATCCCCTTGTGATACTGCACTGGGACGAGGCAATCACAGAGCTGGGATAATGCATCCCAGTTTTGCCCTGGCCCTTGCTAAGAGGGGATAGCTCAGAGCCCTTTGTTCCACCGGTTCTGCACTGACATCTGAGCCAGGATGTGCTCATGATAGTCTAAATAGTGATGTGGGCTCAAATCTATCCCCAGACTCGCCCCCACCCACTGCACACATCTGGCTGTGTACCTGATTGGTATGTGCAATTAAGGCTCTCATCATCACAAATCAAATACTTGTTTCACTGGTCCTTGGGCAGATAATGATTGCATTTATTACAGCCAAAGTAAGCAAGAACATCAAGGGTGCATACACAGATGGGCTTAGTATTGTGGAATTCTTGCCAGTGATGCAATCTGTGAAGATTTTTGGGCAACCTGCTAATATACGACACATAAAGAGTTAATCTGATGGTGCTGCAATCAGGTGATTTTGAACCAAACCCCACACATGGGGGTAATAACTATTTTTTGTCTGTGTTTTGCAAACTGCCTGCTCTCACCCCGTACAGCCCCACATGCAAAATAATTTATGTTCTTGGGGTGGTCAAAATCATAATCCATATTTTACATCTTGGGCTCAACCTTTCAATTAATTAGAACCAGAGTGACTTGCTCTGCCCTCTCCTATGTGCACTCCAGTGTTTGTTTGGCATTGTGTGGGCCCTATGGCTCAAATATTTTTTGCAGATGCATAGAATTAACCATGCATGTTTAGATGTGCTTGGGGAACACATACATTCATAGAGATGTATATATTTGACCCTGTCACTTTTTTGTTAAACACTGTAAAAGATATCGACCTTCTCCTCCAGATTTTAAAGTAATTTAGAATAGGTGATAGTGGGAAAATACCTAAAACATCCTGTCAAATTAAGTATTTTCTCTGAGACTGTTTTATAAGACAAAATTATTTCAGCTAAGAAGATGCCTGTGCAAAGTATTAAGGGACAGAATGAACAACCGAAATATAAACTGGTTTAAATGGATGTCCAACATACTGCATTTTTCCATTTGATTTTAATTTTCTTTTTCCTTCTCCCTGTTCTTTTTCCATCTCCACGTGACAGTTTTTCTCTTTGCTTAGTCTGTATCACATTTTTCTCTCTGATTCACTGCCCTCACTTTCCTGCTTACTGCTTGTATTTTTCCAGTGTCTCTCTTAGTAAGAATAATTAAGGTTGGGTCAGATCTTTGAAAATGTTATCTGAAGCAGTATTGAATTCAAGCTTGTACCGCTGAACAAAAGCACTGGCTTCTTTTTCTTGCCAACAGATTCACTCACAAAATAAAAAAAGAAAGGTTCAAAGAGCACATCTACCAGGCAAAAATGCCACGGACATGAAACTGCTGCATTGCCCACAGGGTTTGGGTTCCTCCTGCTGCTGGCAAAGCAAATACGGTGATACTCAGCCACAGCACAAACTCCTTCTCCTCAAGCAATTCCAAACCCTCTGAAAGCCTGGAGATGCCACCAATGGCTCATAAGAAGCTGCTTGCTGGCCTGCAGGGATGGAAGGCCTGCAAAACCTTTCCCTGCTGGGTGTCACAACACAGACCCTGAAATGTCTCTGCCGAACTGAGCTTTGAGAGCGTGGTCCACACCACGTCTCTCCATGGTACTGCTGTGTGAGGCATCCCTGACACCCAGCAGCTCACAGGCACTAAGTTGGCTCCCTCATCTGAGGCTCAGGCCCCAGGTATAAAGCTTACTTTGTTCAGTTAAGTTATTCTGGAATTGTAGAGAGGAGATCTGAGCGAAATCTGAATTTGGGCTGGCATTTTCATAATTGCAGGAACCTGGCTTTTACAGCATTAAAACCATATGAATTTAAATAAACCCTACTTTTCCTTCATCCCAGCGAGTAACTGGGCTTAGACCACAGCTGCCCTTTGGGATCCTGCTGGGTTTCCAGCCTGCAGTGTACCCTGTGCTGCTGGGAGTGTAAGGGAATCCAATTTCCTCCTGTTTCACTCTACAGTGAATCTGTCTTCTTAGATAAGCCTGCTACCACAGTACAACTGTGGTTAAGCCCCTCCTATAAACCAACTGCCCACCAAACCAGTAATGTTGCCTTGCTCCCTGTCACACTTTTCCTCACTTCATTTTCCAGGGCATGGAACTCACTAGTCAGAGGGGGAATAGCAGAACCAGAAATAAATCCCATATATATTACCTTTTTCCTCTAGGCTAGCATTGACAGTGTTGTGTGTTTGCATTTCCACTGAATTTTAAAGAGATTTCTTTTTCTTTACGGTAACTCACTGGATGATGAAATATTTTACATTTTACGGATTTTACGTAACTCTGATAAGAGGAACAGCAGATTTGCAATTTTCGAGGCTTTAGATACTGCTAGATATGTAGGTCACTCACATACTAATTCCAACCTAGGGTTGCAGTGTTTTAGAAGGTTTGTTCTGGCTTTTAGATGGTAAGTGATCTCTTCAACACATCTGCGTATCCCTGGGGCAGAGAGGCAGCAAAGTCCTCTCAGAGGTCCCATCTTCAACCCAAACCCAGCTTTTGAGAGGACTCTATGAACATTTCTCTCTGATGAGTGCACTGCAAGGAACAGCACAGCTGAGTCTCTTCTGCTTCCATTGCCTCAGCAGTGGGGAAAAGTCTTGCTCCTGACCCCAGCAGCTCCAAATCCCAGGTCCAACCTCCCTGCAGGGTCAGCACTGGCTGTACCAGGCTAGGGAGCAATTCCATTTGCTCTGAAGATGGAAACAGCCACATTTTGTCAGCTTAGTAGTGCTGTAGGTCAGGAGTCTGAATGTGGAGCTGGCCACCACCTGCTCCACAGGGAAAAATACAATTGCTAAAGGAAAATCCCTTGTATCCAGAACTGCAATACTGGGAGCGCAGGTGCTTTACTACCCATTCATTGTGTGAGGAATCCAAACCATCCTGGGCATCAGCCCAGCCAGCACTTTTACAGTTGGCCTTGTGAGATAACACAAACCACACTCCTTACCCACCCCAAACCGCAGGGTAAACGTGCTACTGTGTATCGAATTTTCTCTGCCTGTTAAACCAGAAAATTTATTTTTCAGCCGAGTGAACATAAAGAGTTTTGTAGAGCTGTGTTAAAAGTGCAGTTCAGGTTTAGAGGAATTACCTGAGGGTACTCAGTGCATTTCCCCATCTTATCTGTTTGATAAGAGCCAGATATATGGCTTTATTTCTTTTGTGTGCAATAGACAATATGCCATGAGGAGTCATTGTTAAAGACTCCAACAAGCCAAACTTCAGAACATCTGGCTAGTGAAAGCCCTGGATATGTAAAATATAAATGTCAAGGCTCATATTTATAAATTGGAAGGGCCATGAGGACATCTGCTAACAAGCTCTCTTCCAGAGCCCATTTGCTGTACATGGTTATTCACAGGCAGCAACAAACGTGCATGGATCACAAGCGTGGTCTGCCTTTCCTTTCCATCGCCAAAAGAACACATGCTCCAATAACACACAATGCTCTATTCTCACAACACAGAAATACAAGTGTTTGCAAACCTCACAGCAAAGCTCTTGCATACCAGACCACAGTGGGACACACTCTGGAACAGACTAAAAATAGCTGGAGAAAAAGCCTTACATTAACACAGAAGACAGTCAAACTCACTTAGTGTTAATCAGTGGAATAAGCACCCTTCTTTTTTGCCTTGGTCCACAGGAGACACTTTGTACTCTAAGTCTAGTCCTGAAGCCTTATTTTTATGACTGAGTAGTTGTGGATGGGAAACTCAAGACTTTAAACAGAATCTAACCTATTTGACCGTGGTAGCTTAACACTAACGTTTAAACAAGCTACAGGTAAAATAAATGTGCTTCTACGTTTATAAGCACAGGCACCTTTTCTTAAGCTTAGTGCACTTCTGCCACTAAGTGCATTTCTGATGTCTGAGAAATAAAAAACTGATCCAATGCATAAGCATAAATAATGGTTTTGCTAATGACTTATCATTGCAGGTGTCTAGACCATGGCTCACTCCAACAGAGTCCTTGGCACTGGCCACCATCACAGATGCCACAGGGCTGCTAAGTTGTCAAGAGAAGGAAAAGCATCAGCAGAAAGAGCTTGGACTGCTTTACGATGTCCATGAATTTAGCAAAGAATAAATGGATTTAATACTATCTTGTCCACTCTGCAGTGTTCTTGGATGCACATATATCTGTGTGAAAATGGTGGGAAAAGCAAAGATGATGAAATAACATGGAGGAGATGTACCTCCTGATTAAAAAACGCCTAGGATGCCTAGCTCTGCCTCCTCCTTTTACTGCAGTCTGCATTAATGCCAGGTGACAAGGACATGCTAGATACAAGTGAGACATGTCCCCCTTTCAAAGAGGTTCTGCTGAAGGCTGCAGGCTCCAAAAACCCACACTTTCACTGGCACGGACTGACTGTAAAGCAAAGTGCAGTGTTTGTATGATCACAGCCTCCTGCAAAGTGAGCTCAGAGAGGTGGAGCTGCGTGCAGCAGACGGAGATGCTGGAGGGGTCCTTTCTTATTCCTTGCTCCAGGGCTCATACAAGCAAGTGCAGACAGAGTTTAAAAAGACAAATAGAAAGAGTACTGGAGAAAGAGAAAATTTAAGCAGAAAATGGAGAATGATGGAACTGAAAATTTAACAGGTTGTCCAAAATCAAGAGGAGTCCTGGCAGTGGATGAGGAAATGAGACTGCGCTGGCTGAGAAACAGCAGAACAAGTGGGGATGTGCATCACAGAGGAAGAGATTATCAAAACCCAGCAGCTGCTTCTTCTTGAAACTGAATCCTAAGCAAACATTTTGTTTGTGCTGCATCAGACAGATCTTAGGCAGCTTAACAAATCTAGCAATGGTAGGGCTGTGTCCAGCCCAAGTCATAAATATATCAAGCTGTGACAGATATAAAGAGATAGTATAGACTATCTTTACTCAACACATCCCAAATGGGAAGTAGAAAACAAGAAAGGAAGAAAAAGCTCTTAATAGGCTCCATAAAACATCTTGCATTGTATTTTCAATCTTAATCAGCATTGAGGAATAAGAAGCAGAAAGTGCTCTTGGATATCCAGTGCTGAAAAATACCTCACTGTTCAAAAATCCTAGCTTTTGCCTGTTCCAATTTTGTTACTTGCTCGCCTTCAGAAATATGGATTTAATATTCAAAATGGATTTAAATTTCACTAAAAAAATACCTAATGCATTACCAATAAAGAATTTAGTTTCATGAAACAAAACTGAAATTTATATACAAATTATGCCTCTCTTTCCAAAAGACTTCTATGTGCTTTATCTCTAATGATTTTACTTTCAGGTATTTATAGCTTTCATTAAAACAGGATTTGCCTACTGCTTCGTGTAAATAGTTCATACTGGTGGTGAGACACTTAAGAAACAGTGAAAGTAAATATGCAAGGCTTTTGCATGTTTTTCTTTATCTGCTCTTGTTCTATCACACAGTGGCAGCACATTATAAAGAACAACAGAACAAAGTAAAACATGTGGGTCTTTTCATGTGTTTAGCAGGTGAAAGTGAGGCTGCACATCTTTTCAGCCCCATCTGGAGAATAACAAATTAACCCTTGGACTTTACAAGGGGCAAGAAGTTATCAGTCACAGCCAGCTGACAGGGAAGGTCTGTTAGCGTGGAGATGCTACAGGTTTGGACAGGAATGTCAGGACTTCCCATCGTTACTGCGATGCTGAAAAACGATGGTGCGCTGAGCCCAGGTTTCACAGCTTTAATTAATACGTTCTGTGCACTCTGACCAACCTGATAATCCAAGAAGACTCAATAAAAACCACCTAGGGAGGGAGGATATGTCATCACTGTATCGTATGTTACCTCTTATGTATACTGCACTGAGTTATAAGTTATATATTTTACTTTCACTGGAGGGCTTGTGTACCTGGGGCTGTGCAAAGACCATGAAAGAACTGCCAGCACCAGTGCTCGTTTAAAGGAGGCATCGAGCCATCTGCTCATCTTAAAGGGGTGTCAAATGGAAAGAGTAAGAAACTAAGACAGGAAAAATGCAGAATTCCCCATGCTTTGCTCTCTGCTCAGGAGGAGTTGAGGATGTCTTCACAGAAGCAAGACTGCATGTTCGAGGGAAGGACCAACTGATGCACTGCTAAAATGCCCAAATGTGTTCTTCTGGACACTGTATATCCATCAGTGTGTACAAAAATTGGGCAAACTAAGAGCAGAATTTAGGCCAATTCAAGATATTCAGCTTCCACCAAGGAATCAGGAGGGAGCTTTCGTCTAGGAGGTGTTTTGAGACTTCTCAGTGTGACAGAAAGGTCTGGGACCCAAGCTGTCAAACCACAAGCTTTTTCTGATGACTGCAGGTATTTTTATGCCACGCCCTGGAGCCTGGGGGCAGTCACAGGTAGGAACCGTGACCATGAAAGCCTCCCAAGAAGGAAATCCTACCAGGAGAACGGTGAAGGAAATGGTAGAAAGAAGTGCTGGAGGAAAGCCAAGGGGCCATACAACACAGTCAAGCCTCAGACAAGCAACGAGGTGTGACAAGGGAGGGAAGGTGGGACTCCAACACCTATGCTCCTGCTGTCCCTGGCTGCTTGAGCACTCCCTCAGGAAGACAGGTTTGCTCCAAGTCAGAGAGGTCCTGAAGCTGTGTCCTCATCCTTGGCTGAACACAGGGCAAAAAGATGCAATGGTGGCACTGCTCACTTGGCTGCAGGGAGACAGGCTGGAGGAGGGAGTGATCCCCCTCCCCATGACCATCAGTAGGCAGGCACTCCCCGAGCACTGTCCTTACCAGGGAGGCAGAGGGGGTAATTTAAACAAACAAGGCCCCAGTGATGGAAATTTCAAGCTCAAAGCTACCATATGGAGGGAAGTCATCTGACCACAATTTACCTGTTAGACTTCAAAGGTGTCCAGGTCTCCTTTAAATAAAAGCAGTCTTTTCTGTAATGAAGTTAAGTACTGTATTTCAGCACCATGTGTTGTGAAAAGGAAGCAATTTGGATTAATTTACTGAAATTTACCTTTCAGATGCAGTTAAGTGGAATTAAAAGTTTGTCTGAGTTGACAGAGTTCTGTTTTCCATCACTGCATTGTCTTGAAAGAAAGGATAACAGGCTAAGTGCTTAAATTCCATCCAAACTGATAAGGTTCAATCTATAGAGGCACACTCAGTGTAGTTTATTACACATTGTCTCCCTTCATCCATCACTGGTATACATTTTTTTCCCCTACAAAACTGTTTCTTCCAAAATAAATTGATATTTGTAATGTTATTGCATTCATCTGGGGTTGAACAGTCTGCACTGGGCTATCAGAGAACTGCCATTTCTAGTTACAGGGGGAATTAATTTAATTTCCCACTAATGGCAGATTTTGCAGGGCTGAGCTTACATCTGGGACAAGAATTTCTTTTTTTCTCTTCTTAGAATGATTCCTTTCCTTTAATTTCTTTCCTATGCAAGTGAAACGTGTATCCTTAGTCCCTTTCCAAACATCATCTTCACCCAGATCTCTTCCTCAGCAGTGGGAATGACTTTGCCTATTACATTTCCTCTAATTGTTTCTTCCCATCACTGTACTTCTCTCCTTCTCATTCCCTAGCTGCCACAGCTCGTTCCAAAGCTCACCCCTCCTGAAACACCCTCCCAGATACTAACTCCCCCTCCCTCCCTTTTCCCAGGAGCCTTGCCTTAGGGTTCAGGAGCTATAACACTCCCTGACAGCTGGGAGAGGTTCTCTGTTCTCTTGGGCTGGTTTTGTTTGTAGCCTCCAACTGTTTACCTGCTACAACAAAGGTGTGACCCTGATCTGGTCTTCACTGACCACTCTGAAATGTTACAGACATTTCTCTACTCTTTCCATTCACTGAGCATCTCATCATGAAAAGCCAGTGAATGATCTGTAATTAATTATTTATATTACATGGGGAAGCTTAGCTAACACAGTGTCAACAGGAACAATAACACAGTTTGTATGCCAAACTGCAGCCTTCCAGCCCAAGGGTTTTGCCTCCCCTCCCTGCTGCCCCAGCTGGCTTTTGGCTATGGGAGCTAAGTAGGGTTTGAGTTTTGTCTAAGTTCAAATTCCTCCCAAGGATAGACTTCAGATCTGCACATTTCTGCAAAATCAAGTAGTCAAAGAAAAAAAAAATCTTGCTACTTGCAATCTTCATTTAATTTTGATTCTTGACAAACAATTTCAAACAGAAACTGCAGTGAGGCAGGACTTTTTCAGTTTGTTTAGATTTTGGGGGAAGGAGGCAGAAGGGAGAGGAAACCACACATTTCATCAGCATTTTTTATTTTTTAATAGCCTTCAGTGTAGCTGATTACCCAGGAGATCAGCAAATCTTAGCTCTGTCAAAGACAAGGATAAAAGACAGAGCAGAAGCTTTCTCATCCTCCGCAGCGGTACTAACCCTCCAGCACACAAATCTAAACACTGTCCACTCAGTGGTGCCAACTCAAATGCCTCAGCTGTTAAGACAGAACAAAAAGAAAAGGACAATCTCCAAGGTATAACTGAAAGTAAATAACTAATAATGATGTGTGACATTAAATGATGACTCGTTTTTCACGAGGCCGTTTCAGATTGTAGCTATAACCTCGGATCAGACCCAAACGACTGCGAGAGCCGAAGTCTTAGTGGAACCATTAATTATGGATTTCCTGGCTTTTATAGGTTGGAGTCAGACCTTTGATGTTCCTTTAAGATTGTTCTCCTGTGTTCATTTCCTTTGTTTCTCTGTTGGTAGCTTAAAAAAACACCCTAAGATTTCCATGGAAGTCTATGAGATCTCCTAGAAATGCATAGTCCATAAAAGTCCTGCAATTCATGGCTCATAAAGTCCTCTAATCCATGGTCAATAAAGCTTTGGAAAAGGGCTGTATGAACTACAGTCATTTCACAGTTCAATGAGGTTCATACAAGAATCAATAACCTGGTTTAAATTCGCCTGGATTTGTCCTCCACCTGTATATTTCTCTTTGACTTTTCAGGTTGAAAGGCATCTCAAACAGCTGAATTCTGGAGACCTTGCATGGAAACAATGAGCTTTATGAAGCTTTCACCCCAAAGCCTTAACAAAGACCTAAATCCCTCAACCTTGTCTCAAAGGTGACCAAGTCAAGTTTCAGGTGACAACTGATGAGTTAGGAAACTCAATCTGGAAGAAGAACCATTTGGGAACACGAGGCCATAGCTCAAGGTAATATTATATGTGGAGACCTTGGTCTGTACAAAACATGGGGGACTCCAACTGAAGTATATGTAAATACACAATGGATCTCTGGGACATGCCAGAGTGAGAACCTCCTAGTACACTGATTATCCTTCAAAAATGAGTGCTAAGTCTTACTGATAAAACATTATTGAGGCAACACAGTAGAAGTCCATGCTTCTCTCCTGCACAGGTAACACTCCAATGCCTGTATTATCAGCCATCCTGCTTGTTTCCTTCCAAGAATGGTTACGATACAAAGTCTGGTGACAGACACACATTTCTGCCCTTCTCTTGCCAATCAGAAAGGAACCAGTCAGAGAGAACTCGCTGTTTATTGCTTTGTGCAGGGTCCAGTTTGCAATTAATGCTGATGAAACCCAACTGCCAAAAGCACAATATGCAGCAGCTGGTTTATGAAAGTTGAAACCCCGTCCAATTTATGGGGAAACCAGAGCTGGTTGCGAGTCTCTGATTTAGCTGAACAGTTTGTATTTTTTCTGTTTTGTTTCCAGGAAAACACCAGAAGTTACTCCAGAACTGCAGAAACGCTAAAACCATCTGAAAGCACTAAGGCAGGCTTCCCTTCTTCCAGACTTTCCTCATTTCTAGGGCTGTGATCTCCCACTAATATCTCCCTGGGATCTTTCAGCAAGGCAGGCAACACACAGTGTTTGGTTCATCACCAGCGTGGTGGGAGCGGAAACTTATGTTTCCTTATCCCAATCTCCATCCTTATGAAATCAAAGTAGAGGGATAAAAGGTTTGATTCAGATGAAATCTCACAGGAGCCCAAAACAAGTAATTTAACTCTAACCTTCAGAAATACCTTTTAAATAATTTTCCTAGGAACAGTTTTTAATAAAACCAGCAAAAGGCACAAAAGTGCACAAGCACCACTTTAAGCCCCAACTGCACATTTCCACTGCCATATCACACCCAATATCCAATATTCCTTCTGGATAGCTAGAATGGGGGCAGGAGGATTGTGCCTAACTGCCAGGCTCCCACCAGATCTATTTAAACATCTCACTTGCATGACACATATGGTGATCTGGGCCAGACACCCTTGTGAAATGCTGGGACACCATGAGACACCACAAGTCAGCAGCTCCCCAGCAGAAGGAGGATAGAAAAATCCCTTGTCTTTGAGGTAATCAACTATGTTGATCCAAATGCCTCTTAGTTCATGCTTAAACATCCTCTGTGGAGAGGATCCAGCCACTCAACACACTTGGAAAAGAAAACACATGAATCCCTCTTACAAGGCTGGCACTGACCTCAGTAACAGCCTTATTACACTAAGATTAATGTGCACCACCTTAATAACACCCCTTACATCATTCACCCTGAGAATACAATAAACTACAAAAAATGAGGCAACTATTTCATTAAAAAGAATGAATAAAAATAATTAAAAAATAATCTGAAAACATAAATATGTGAAGTTTTTTCTTTAGCAAAGGGAGAAACCTTGGAGAGACTTGCAAGGAATTTAGGTGCTATGAAAGTGGGAATAAGTAATGCTCAAAGACAATCATTACATATGTAGGTGATTAGCCAGTTCCCAAAAGATTACTTAATTCCTTTTACTTGTTAGAAGATCTATAAACATTGTGGCTGTTTATCTGCCCATGACTTGGCCTGGATAAAGGCACTAAGAGATTTTCCAATTTTTAGAGGTGGGAGAATAAATTGCTCAGGAATCCTCAAAGCACACATTGAGAAGCCCTGGTCAAACATGAAGGCTCTTATTCAAACACAGAATGGGATTTTTTAACCTCAGACAAAGACTGGAATAGCCATGGAAATGTGCCTCCCTCCATTCTCTCTTCACATAGAGGCCTTAGTTAAGTAGTTCATTTTGCCTCAGTTTGCTGTTCTCAGTGCAGCCTGAGATGTTAAAACATTTCAGCCCCAGAACACAGTTAAGGAGGTTGAAAGTCAGATATGTCAGAATCTTAAAAACTCCCAGGAATATTCTGCATGGTTGGAAAACGAGTGAGCCTTTGGGCTGAAAACTGACACTGAAGATTGGAAAATAATTATTGGAAGAAAAAGGGCAAACATAGAATATTTTCTATTGTTGTTCTTTTCCTGTTTTTACTCTGAAAAGTCTTTGTTTCTGTATATTTTAAATATTCTAAGCATTAGCTTTTTTTCTCTTTACTTTTAGATCAAACATGCCTATGAGCTTTCCTCCTAGTTCTTCATCAGGCTCCAAAAACATCATCTCACTCCCTGTCTCTCCCACTTAGCCTTTCTCCAACCCTCCTTATGGTCTGATCAACAAGAGCTGGGATCTGTAAAGAGCATCTACTTAGAAGCCAGCAGGAAGAGGACAGGGACCAAAACAGTTGTGACTCACCTGTCTTCTATCCGAACCCAGAGGTCATTGAACTGCCTCTGGCGGTGGTGTTTGTGCTGCTTCTTGTGCCATTTCTTCTGCCTGCCAAACTCTTCCAGCTGGCTGATGCTGTCTGGCAACAAGAGGTGAGGAGACAGGCTGTCTTCTTCATCCATGTGCAGGGGCTTCAGGGAAGGAGAGGTCAGTGGGACCTGCTCAGAAAGAGGGACAGCGGGCAGGGCCGTCACTGAGGATCCTTCCAAGGCTGGGCTTGTCTTTGTCGTCCTTGAACTGCAAAACATAACATTTAAATATTTGATGAATAAGGAAGAAAACATGCCAAAAAAAGAGTGAAAGCAGAGGACTACACTGCTTGTTGTGTGCTCCTAATGGCTGAGAAGGTGCACAAGGAGGAAGGTTTTTGCTCTGGGGCTGCAACTAAAGACAGCAGTGGCATTTCCTAGGAAGCTTCAAAGTAAACACTGAAGTGAATAAAGGGGGAAAGGCAGTGGATATACTATTGCTGTTTTCTGGCGCTTTAATTACTTCTTAAAGGCTTTAGAGTCAGTGGTAAGGGTAAACGTCACCTCCCCTGCTGGGCTGAAGGTCAAACGACAAAACTCTCTCTGAGCTGGCAAATGACTCTCAACTGTGTCTGGCAAAACTACTCTCTCTGAGGAAAACACATACATTAAGAGAAGCTGATCTTAAATTTATGAGATAGTACTAGTTATCTCATTATTTCTCCTGCCTTTCTTTTTTCTTTCCAACTTTGGATATCATCTGTGGAAAACAAGTCATTGTTTTGACTACAAGAAGAATTATACTTGCTCATCTGAGTCAGGATTGGTGACAAGGAAGCCCAGACTGATGACAGAAGCATGGAAGCTAGGCTGCTGGGATGGGATATGTGAGACCTGAACTCCAGCAGGTAATGTAGAAAAAAGGAGGTAAATGACCTGCCCAAAGACTCCTTGAAACAATACTGCCAGAGCTCTTTGCTGTTTGAAATACTACCACCTCTTGTATATGACTGGAACGATGCAGAAAAAGACCTTTTATTTTCATCTTCTAGTGTTTCACTGATCTTAGAAAAAAGTCAATACACACTCCTTTGGTATGCAGCCATGTGAACTTACTGTGAGCTAAGATATCTGAAACAAAAATCTAATAAACCAGGACTGACACAAAGTTATTTCCCCACCCCCCAACTTCAGTAGAAGTTCATGTTCGGTCTTAATTGCAAGAGAGGAACTTTTCCTGTCCCTGGGATGGGCCAATGAGTTGTAGGTATAGAAAATGGGAGAGAATTAATAGGCAATATGAAGCTGTGGTCTGCAAAACTATTTCTATTACATGGATGCTATGACTTTTATGACAGAAACAATTAAAGCCACGTGAAAAATTTTGCCTCCTGAGTGAAACCAGTAAGACATTTTAATGAAAAAGTAATAAAAAATCCTAAACTTCATTGGTGACAATGTACAAAATGTGCCGCAAGTGAAACCACATGTTTCATTTATGGAACATTTTGTTCTCTTCCAAAAAAGTCACATCTACTACTAGTGCAAGCTTTTTTTCTTTCTGATTTTTTTGAAGTCTGTTACAATACCAGTCAAGATGGTCATCTCTGTTTCCAGTGCATTGTGTTTCATCCAAAGGTCCTTCCAATAACTACTGATAATCATTGCTACTATGAGACTCACTGGCAAAAACTACACTAACTTTGTCACTTGCAGCCAACATTCATGAAGTTCTTCAGAGATCATCACACAACAGATATAGAAAAGAAAAAGACACTTGTTTAAACTAATTCTAAAATTCTCCATGGTTGATTTCATTAATAAAAGACACAAAAAAAATCCCATTTTTTTCCTCTTTTTCCAAGCATTCAGACTCCCAGAAAGTCCTTTTCAAACACATTCATACTCACTCCACGCTCTATTTTACATCACAGACAGATCTACTGGTTCTGAATTTTTTCCCCGGTTAAGACTTTCATCCATGTTTCGTGTTGAGGGGGAGTTTTCATCAATTTCCTTTGAGAGCTCTTGGTGCTCTCCAAAGCCTTCAAGAATTCTTCTGTGACACAGGCTCATGGCTGAGGCAGAGCCATCTCCAGACTCACAGGTATCAAGATGCAACTTGGATAGGACAGTTTAGGCAGGTAGGAAGGGCCTGGAAGCATCTACAAACACCGTGTGGGTCACTGCGATGTCAGCAAGCACCGACTGCTGGCAAGAAGCCACTGGAACTGAGCTGTTGCCAAGATTTCTGTTCCCACTGACTTTCTTCTCCTTGCCACCCAAACTGTGCCCCAAATTCCCCGAGATGCTGAAGGTAGGAGCAGCCCTTACATCTGCCAGTTCAAGGCTGGGGTTGCTGTTTGGTTCCTTGAATGGTGTTAGAGACATCTGAACACATACTTTCCAACTCTTAACACCTACTATTTTGTTACACGTGTTTACCTTGCACTGTAAACTGGAACCAGTAGAGAGGTGTTTTTATGGGTTGAGATTCTAGAAAACACTTAAGAGACTGGCAGCTCCCTTCTTATTAAAATTAATGAGTTGGGCATCAAAATCCCAGTGGTGGCTTTGAAAGTTTCTAGCTTAATTGTTTCCACTACCGTCACATGAGCCACAGGTTGTAAACTCGATATTTCAGAACATTCTTTGGGAAGAGAATAAATAAACACTGAAGGAACGTTAAAATGTTGTAACCTAAAGAGGGTTATAAACTAACCACTTGTACTTCAGAGTTGACTCAGGGGGAATAGCTCCACTGTGGCAACTGCATATTTCATTTGGTGGATGTTTGTTCCATTATTCCTGTACTACTAACAATTGCACCAAGACCTAAGAGGGACTGTTGAAGGCTGTATGTTGATGCATGCTTGCTCCTTTCAAAACAAAATGAAAATGCTTTTTAAACTGATCTAATAAATAGTTACAATAACTACATTATATTATGATATAAAAATAATAGCTATGTTGCATTACATAAATGTAAACAAAATATTATAAAAGGGAATTATTTAATTATTAACCTGGTTGTTTTCAAATCTGACTGTCATCCTACAGACATTCAATCAGAAGTAAAATCAAAACAAAATATGGATATTTAATCCCAATACACTGTAAGAATATTTAAAGATTTTATTTTTAAGTAAGATAGACTGCCCAAAAGAAGATATCTTTCCCATCAATTTCAGTAAAAATGTTATTAATACAAAGGGCTTGAATCTATCAATATTCTGGATTTTATCCTAAAAAATAAAGACAAAACCCTGCCATCTGCAATAGGATACCTGGACAATCAATCTCCCCATTAAGTGAAGCTTTACTGTTGGATTCAACTGCTCGTTTCATGGACTATTTCGTGCCTTTCCCCCAGTCTCGGTCTCCATGCACTCTGTTAGCACAGCTGCACTGTATGAAACCATGGGGATATAATGGACTTTTTTTCCATTCCTTCACTATTGCTGAGACAGCTTTTCAAGATACATAGCTATTTTTAAAGCCAGAGAAAAAGCAAGGCTAGTTTTCAGTTTGTGAGGCCACAGTGCCTTTTCTGAAGAAAGAGTGAGAAAGTACCACCCAAATATCTCGGTCCACGCAAAGATCTCTGAGATTTTTCATGAATAAATTGATACAATTCCAGGCTTAGAGGTTCCACCCATTTTTAAATGTATCATTCCCACACAGGGTGGTCCTGGAGAAATTAAAATTATTTCAGGCCCTTAGGTGGGTTTTTTCTCATCTCTGACCTTAGTTTCCTTCCCTGGGATGTGCAGTTCTGCAAAACAAGTTCTCTAAAACAACAAAGTCCAAACAAGAAAACTTTGGAATCTCAGCAAATATCCTACGTGGCTTGGTCCTAAGGTACAGAAAACAGAGTGAAAACAGGGAAACATTTATTCTTGCTAGCTCTTGAAAATGCTTAATCCACAGACAAAGACCTCTGTGGTTTTCTTTCACTTCTGGTGAAATTTGCCATCCTTTTCTAATTCTTTTCAAGAATTAAAAGAACAAAACAAAACATGTAAGTTGTTTGGGCTGAGCTGGATGCTGCATTAGGCTGTCTCAGCATTTCTCTTTGCCTTGTGGTCTCCAGTGCTGCTCTATGCTGGTACTGACAATTGAAAATTGGCTCATTGTTGGGATTTGCTAGGGTTATTGTGTTGATCTCGTCAGAAAAATTAAATTAGCACCATGAAGTCCTGCAATATCTTCTTTTCATAATTATCAAGCTTCAAATTGTTCACTTTCATTCAACTCCAACCCCAAGCCCCCAGGCTATGCCTTTCTCCCTGCCCAGGCAAGCATCTTCCTACGCTACATCAGATTCCTCGGCTCAAGAGGGCTGTGACCATCTCTGGGCTTCAAAACCCCTCTGCAGGGCAGATCAAGAGCACCACATTTCGTTCCTGCTCTGAAGAGCCCTTATGAATAGCCCACCTTTCCCCACCAACAGAGGATCTGTGGGGTTTAACACTGCGCCTTGCACCCCACCTTGTCCCTGCCAACAGGGATTTTCCCAACCACTGATTCATGGACAATTGTTTCAGGGAGGCATCAGGCAGGGCAGACCCCAGCTATGCCTTTAGCTACTGACCCTGCCAGAGTAATGCCAGCAATGTTTCGTGTGAGTCCCATCAAGCCTCCCCTGGGCTTCCACAGGGCCAGGGACTTGCCCTCGCTTTAGCTCATGAGAAGACATTCCTTTGCTGATGATACACATCTTCCACACGACTAAACCATCAATCTATTTTTTCAGCAATCTTGCGGTAACATTTCTGTTCCCTCAGACATGTGCAGAATCTTCTAAAATCCAAGCCTGCCAATTTGTTATTTGCATCTTGATTTTGTAGCAGGAGTGATGGAAAAGTTTTGCTCAGGAGACTGCCATGCTTTGCACGGGCTTCCAAGTACAGCAACATCGCTGAGGTTTTCTTGCTTCAGTTCTCAGAACTGTCAGACAAGGGGAGATTTTGTTTCATCAAGAGAGAAGCTGCGGTGATAGCAAGGAATGTGTGATGTGGCAGCTTTATCCTTATGCCACCGTTCCTGGGATGCACCCGGATGACAGCCAGACAG
This sequence comes from Pipra filicauda, assembly GCF_003945595.2. Taxonomy (NCBI): domain Eukaryota; kingdom Metazoa; phylum Chordata; class Aves; order Passeriformes; family Pipridae; genus Pipra; species Pipra filicauda. The sequence continues at coordinate 5,925,136 of NW_024104498.1, forward strand.
TAAGTTAAAAGCGTTTTATTATAGATGGATTCTCATAAATTCCAGTTTGGGTGTCCTTGTCGGGGCAGGAATTTGTCAGTCCCTCGCATGCATCCTTGCTCCCCTCGCCACAGGCCACAGAGACATCTGCTTCTGGCTTTTCTTTCCTTACACATCTCTCAGAGAGTCATGCACACCCACAAGATGGGCACCAGAATGTCCTGTCCCACGAGGAGTTTTACTTTTTTTTTTTTTTTTTCTCTTCCACGCCAGGATGAAACTCAGATTTTCAAAGCTCTTGGGAGAGCAGCAAACAAAAGAACAGAAAAGCAGGCAGAAATCCTAACCCACCCCAGCACAGTTTATAAGGCCTCTTACTAGTGGTGGGAAGTATGGATTGAGACCACGGACCCTCACATAACCATGTGACACCAGTGCATACCACCACAGAGATAATCTCCTTCAAGATGAAAGCATATATATATTTTCCTGTAAAAGAGAGTAACTCCAGAAAAGAGATCAGAGAATTATCTGAGCTGCTTCAGGTTAAGTGCTGTAAATAGCTGAGGACAAATTTGGGATCGAGTGACAGCAAAAGAGAATACCTGCAAAATCCCTGATTGTTCACTTCCCCAATCAGCTTAATTATAATGAGGTTATAACATTTAGGATGTAGTTGCCTGTAGACTAACAGAACTTGGAAACAAAGTTGTTTTTTCTTTGCACCAGAGTCAACTACATCTCATGAGCAGATAAATTAGGTTAAGTAGTTAAATTAGATTACAGTCCACCCCAAACTTGGATGGTATCTCTGTACTCAGAATCCATGTCAGACTATTTCTCTGGGAAAAATCACTGTTGCTCAAGAACTGTAGCCTTAGTTTGAAACTGAATTTAGTCCTCAGTATACACATAGATTTGTGCAAACCCTCAACTCTGTGCATAAATGAAGTGAAAAGCTTGTGAAGATATTCCCATGGATGGTCATGTTCTCCTTCCCAGTTTGAGAAACTTTAAAATAAGAGAAACGAGTAAAACTTCTGTTATTTATTCCATTTCATTAAAAGTGGAGCTGGTCTAGGGCACAGGAGAAGAAACACAAGTGGTCTGCAACTGGAGGGGCTGAATTTGCTGAAAGAAGAGAGGGCAGCTGAAACATTTGTAACGTGTCATTTCCACATTTTCATGTGAATTCTTTTATTTCAGAAAACTAAAAATGTTTCATTTCAGCATTTTCTGAACAAAGCTTTTAGTTTTTCTTTTTAGTCTTCTGTTTTCAAAGACTGAAATGCTACAAAGCGCCCTTTTTTGTTCAGAAATTGATCTCAATTAAAAAGAAAAACCCAACTAATATATAAAAATGACAAATCCCAACAAAACCCAATTCCTGCTTTCAAAAATATCCTCAGAATGTTCCATTTCAAATTGCTCTGAACTTATTTCCCCTTCTCAAGTTTTTGGCTCAGTTCTTGAACTGAATAATCCTTTGTTTATGCATCTTTCATGAAAACTCTGTAATCTGCACACTCCAGAGGATGGGCTGTGCCCCCAGAGGAAGGATGGGTCGACCCTCCAGTCTTGCTTCCATTTCCCACATTAATAGCAAATCAGAACCTTGTGGCCCACAAAGCCTCATCTCAGGCTCTGTTCCCTAAATCTCCACTGTCTTATTACCACCACACCGATTCAGTCCTAAGTTATTTCTGCCTGGGTAGTTTGGCTTTACCTCTGGATTGGAAATCCTGACTTTTGTCCAAATTTGCCAAGAATACACAAGGTTTTTGATGAATCTACAGTGATAGATTCACACACACCACAGAAGAAGATTTTAGGGTTGCATTTTTTATGGAACTGGATGATTTTCACGGGTTTATTCCACATATTTTTTGTCTGTTATTGCTTGAAAACCGTTGTTAACATGAGTAAATATATTGCTCTTTCCTTTTAATAACTTTTTAATAAACACACATATATTGCTTCAATAAAGAACAATGGTGGACTTATTACTGGGGAATGCAATCTCTCTTTTCTCTTTCTAAACTCTCTGATCTTTCTATGTTTCTTTGAGATGATGTCATATTAATTACACACAGCAGATTTTTCCTAAAAAATTCAATAGAATTAACTTCCATCATTCAACAGGTTCTGCAAAGCATGAAATTCTCACCCATTTAGGCCCAGTCTGCAACATGAAGTTTCTTCAGGTCTAACTGTGACATTTCTAAAGTTTTGGTTTGGGCTTCAGTTTTGGGCCAGTTGTGATTCTACAGCATATTTACAGTGGTTTGGGCAGTGTCTCAGAACAAATGCCACCACTCATCTCAGCAGTTACAATCTCAGACCCCAGGGACTGGAGAGCAAGTCAAGGGCTGAACAAATCCTTCTCTCTCCTCTAGCTGCCACAATCAAACTAGACATACTCACTAAAACTTGTCTGTATCCTACTTCCATTTTTAGTCAGTGGAACTCCTGATGCCTATGGCTGTCTGCTCCTCCCTGGGACAGAGCTGTACAGCCATGCATAAAGGCAGGTTTGCTAACTCTGCTGCAAAACTATTCTCATCTCATGTTCTTATTCCCAAAACATTCCTGACTTTGGTTTAAGCACAGAAGAGAAAGTGAGGATGAATTTGTTTCATTCCAGCAGCTGTCATCCAGACAGTTTTCAAGATTAAGAAGCTGACTGACAGTAAAACCCCAAACTGGTTGCTTGATTTGATTCCTCAGTAGAATTACAGCTAATACACAACTGTGTCTGTATCTTGCTCATTTGCAATCCAAATTGACTTCTGCTTCCAGATTGTTTCCACTGGGAATTAGTTTTCCTTCTCTGCTGGATACTCCAGAGAAAAGACACATCTACAGGAGTGCATATTTTCCATTACATCTTAAAAATAAAAACTCTCTACAGAGACATCAGCTGAGCAAGGCACTAAATGCCTCGCTTGAAGGACTACAACATTTTCACTGACTTCAGACTTAAACTAAGGGCAGATTATTCAGCATTTGCCTAGTGTTGCTTCCTTGCACTTCTGTCTGATGCTCTGGAAGCTGAGTCCTGGTAGGGATGAGATACTGGGCGGATCACAAACCAGTACAAGCACGGCAACTTGCCTTCCTGAAGTACCTTGTTCAGTCAAGGCTCTTACAGCTGCAAGAGGAGAGATAACGAAGGCTCATAAGTAGCTGCTATCACTGGAAGGAGAGAGACATGGACCACTTAAACTGAGCAGCAGGAAGAAGTGTGGAACCAAAGAACCATAAGCAGACCATGTCTGCAAGAAATCCCACATCTCTGTAATACTGAACCCAGTATTCCTCTCCAAAGCCAACACCACAAAACATCTGATCTGCTCAGCCATTGATGCTGCTGAGCTAAAAAAAGGAACACAGAGCCACTCTGCCTTTCTCCAAAATACTGTTATAGCCCGCTGGCATTGTCTTTATCACATGGCCTGAGTGTTTCCAAGAAAAGAACAAAACAGTTGTCAGGAACCCTGTTCAGGCAACACTTCAGCCTGTCTGTGGGCATTTTTACTGGTCGGTAATGGACAGAGCCCTCAAGATGTGATGAAAGCAGAAGTGTCCTCCCTCCAAACTCCACTTGCTTTAATGTCTAATGCTGTTCTGTCTACTGTAATGCTAACAGACTTCACATAAGGTCTCTCTATGTATTAGCCTCGTTTCACCCAGGTTCCCTCTCTGTATCAACTCATGATGATGAAACTGCTTGCATCAAATGCTTATTTATGTCTGACAAATTCATCCTTCACTAAAATACTTCATTAACAAAGCATGCACATTGCTGCTGAAACCTTAAGGAAGAAAAGAAGGGTTTACATTCTTTTTTTTTGGTTGCTAATTGAAACTTATGAGATTGGACCTTGAACTACAGCTTGAATATCCAGGAGGCATCTGGCTTCCTTGACCAAAGAGATAGCAAGATCCTCAGGTGCCCTTTGTGTAACCTCTGCAGACTTCATTTGTCAAGGAAATTTGTCAAGGAAAATTAGATTGGGGATGGGCAGTGGTTGAAACTTTCACTGGGGAGCTTTGTGAGCACAAATGACAAATGACTCATTATAAGCTTGAGCAGACCCAACTTATACATAAACTGTTTGCATACACACAAAAAACATAGACAAAACCAGCAATTAAGGCCAGCTTTCTTCCCATACAGAGAACCCTACACAGCACAAAGTGAAACACCAGGAAAATGAAATCCACTTGTTCTGCTGTTCCCCAGAGCACAGTTAAGTCCCTGTTAGGAAGCTTGTTCCCTCCATTGTATGTGCATGTGTTGCATGTGTTTATCTATTTGTTTGTTTGCCTTGAAATGCTTTATCTAAGTGCCAGTCTTTTGAGAGGGTACCACAGTTGACTGAGTACTTGTAGCACTGCCTAGCTACAGAAAAACATGTAATATCACAAGGCAAACAGATGTCAAAGACTCATCAAAACTATGCCTGGCATCTGGCACAGGTTCTAGCAGTCACGTTTGCTTCTTATCACTACACAAAGCTGGAACACTTCAAGAGTGACCAAATTAGGTTATGGGAAAGGCAGGAAAGGTAAAGAAGGAGGGAAGTGGGACAGTGCACCCCAATAGTGAAAGAAGAAAATAAAATCAGTATCCTGCTCCCCATTTAAACCTCTTCTGGTTTTCTGTGGATTTCATGTGCTGCCTTTCAGTGACTTGAGTGGGAATTGTTGACCATTCAGCAATGGCTGCTATTATGTATGCATATGCTATCATATTCAAGTATGAATGCCTGAATACATAGGAATGGCCCTAAATTCATGGTTGCATTTGTAAAAAAAACAAACAAACCCCTTGTTAGCTCTGCTTTCTTTCAAGTCAATGGCCTTTCTCCTTGAGGGGAATGCTTCTAAAATTGCCTCAGGCATTTAAAACCTCAGTGCCTGCTAAATGTCAGTGGAAGTTCCCATTCCCAGTTTCATTCGCGACCTAAAACTGAATCTACGTACAAGTTTGATACAAGTGTAAAATTCTCATTTAACATTAGCAAGAAATCCCATGCCTCTAGAGAAGAAACACCATTCCTTTGTCACAAAGTAAGGTTTGCTTTGACAAAATGGTGGCAAAAAGTGAATCTGTGCATCTATTGCATCCACTGACTGCAGGAATGACACGCTCCTCCTGGGAAGAGGTCTTCAGCCTGAGAGGTACCATGAAGAAAAGATAGAGGGACTCAGCAAAACCATGTGTGTGCCCAAACTGGAGTCAGAGGTGAGGACGCACAAGGTCCTGCAGATCTGCACCTGCCAGGAGAAGAGAAGTAGAGGAAAAGCCACCCACTGACCTGGACTGAAACACTACCAGTATTAACCTGGTGTTAGACAGCCTTGATTCTTAGAACTGCTGATTTCAAAAATCAGCTTTTTCTCTCCCAAGTTCATGGAGGGACTTCTGGATCTTCCTTGTGCTGGAATATGATGCCTTGACTCTGTGGGTGTTAGGAATAATTCCTTAAAATGACTTAAAATGCCACAAATGCAGGCAATGTTACAACCTAAACCCACTACAGCAGCAGAGATTTACTGCTCTCTTTGTAGAATCACAGAATTGTTTAAGTTGGAAAAGACCTTTAAGATCATCAAGTCCAACTGTTAACCCAGCACAGCCACATTCACCACTAAACCATGTCCCAAAGTGCCACATCTACACACCCTTTAAATCCCTTTAGGGATGGTGACTCCACCACTTCCCCTGGTAGCCTGTTCCAACGTGCGGCAACCCTCAACTCGAGGCCATTTCCTCTTCTCCTACTGCTTGTTACTTGGGATAAGAGAACAACCCCCAACTGACTACAACCCCCTTTCAGGTGGCTGCAGAGAGCGATAAGGTCCCCCCTGAGCCTCCTTTCCTCCAGGCTAAATAACCCCAGTGAGTTTATTTCAGCTACCAATGTTTTCTTTCCCCTTCAGGAAGAGACAATACCACAGAAGTCTTTGAGATCCATGTGAACCTTGTTTATCCACTGTGGATTGGGATTTACATTCCAGGGGTATAATGAACCCAAAGACGTGGGCACACAACATTCTTAAAGCCTTGAAGATTATCCCAGTCTCACTCAATAACGGAGCTTTTCCTTAACGATGCTGGCATGTATATGAACTAGAGCCCTTAGCAAAGCTCACTGCCAACAGAAACCAGCAACTCTGGCAAGGCTGAGCAGCAGCCCAGTGTAGTCCCTGTGTTAGAGCTCTGGACAGGCTGTATCATTTTTCTTCAATGGAGAGGGGGAAAGTGTTTATCTGGGAAGCGTTTCACAGCAAGGACAATAGGAAACTGTTTAGCTTTCCACAAATAGGCTGGTATGCAACTTCCAAGCACTCTCCAAGGAAAACTTTGGAACACTGACCACGTCTTTCCAGCAGGGATTTCTTGTAAAGTAGTTAATGCCCCACATCCTTCGTCCCAATTTGCTCCTGCTTCATCCTTGTTTCAAAGTGCTGTGCTCCCTTAAAACACAACATGGGGCTCATCTCTGAACGTGCACTTCGATCACTGGGGACTCCAGATTCGTATCAGCCGTTCAAACATAAGCAGGGATGTGCTGACCCGACAGAGATATTTCCGTGACTGCCTTTATTTTTGCTAGAGAGATTCAGAAATGTGAAGCTGGGCTCATATGACAGGAGATGCAAATCTAGGGCACTGGGTACCAAAGCACTTGGAGTCTGTCTATGACTTTGCTGCTGAGATGCTACAGGTTAGCAGGAAAATCTTAGTATTCCTGACTTGACTGGAAGCCAACGGAAAAAGGCTTCAGTGTGCTCTTTCTCACAAATAAGAGCACCAGATAAGGTCTCTTCCTCTGCAAGCTGCCATCAGCAGACAGTGGTGTGAGCTGGTCTGACGTCCCATGTAGCAGTGGGAAGGGGAAATATCCCACATCTAGACCTTCTCTCAACTCTGGCCCGCTGTGGGACCAACTGTTTTCTCCCTGAAGTCAACAGAAGTTATGATCATGTTGGGTGTAAATTTTGTCTTAATTCTTCATGCTGATGAAAAATTTTGTTCTATGGTGGGGCTACAGATGAGGCAGACAGATGGGCATAGCCTGGTCCACAGTGGCCACGACTGGGTGAGTCCTCCAGGTGCTTCTCCTGACAAACTGGAGTGGCAAAGGATCCAGTTTTCACAAGCAGAACAACTGTGTTCCACATGGCCGCCCGCCTGAGCAAGAGGTCAACAGGGAGGCACAAACAGAGAATTCAGTTTTTGTCAGACACTCCTTGTATCTGGCCCCAAAATTTCTCTCTAAATTTGCATATGTGAGTTCCAAAATTGGATTAGTGTAGTAGTGTGTTTTTAGCAATCACAATTGCAAGAAACTGTCTTCATTCAGGAAGTTCTTCCATCATGTCACTTGACAGCCACTGTGTCTACATCCATCTACAGCATCTGATCCATTTTTCCTCCCTCCTGTTTCTGTTCACAGGTCCATTTTTCATTCTCCCTGGAATGCAGAGCATTTGGGAGTGTAGGTGGAAAGCCAAAGTCTTTCAACACCCACTAACAGAAATTTGTTTTATTAATTAACTTTGTGGGAAATAAAAAAAAAAGAAAGATAGTTGATCCTCTGGTCTGAAATCATGAATCACTGTGCAAGAGAAAACATGTCCTCTGAGGCACCTGAGGTCGCTTCAGACAGTGGGTGACTGAGCTGCTTTCTTGGAAAGTCCTGAGTCATCAAACACAGCAGTTTAATCCCCAGGAAATGGGAAACATATTGGCATGATGTTCACTTGCATGGGGCATGAGGTCCAGAGAAGGGTGAAACTCCAAAGGTTCTGGAGATCAGTTTGGCTTGTGGAAGGATTTTAAAACCTTAACGCTTCTCTGAAGTATATCTGATCTGGAGCTGGGTACAGAATTCCCAACACATGATTTCCTGGATGAATTAAACTCTCTACAAACTTTACAGATTACATATGAATTTACTTCGACTTCTCATAAAAATGATTCAGTGATCGTGACACGAAAATGCATTCTGGCATTCTAAGTTCTTTACTGTGACAAGTGCTTCATAAATTCACCATCCTTAATTTACTATTCCTGTTATAAGAACTTAACTCCTTTTGGCATTCCTGCTCCTACTACTAGCACTTAACTAGGAGGAGCAGCTGATACACACACATCTCAGTCTGACCCTTCACCATCTTCTCCTCAAGGGACAACCACACAGTCATTTCAGACCCAAAGCTGGGTTGTGGCCAGCATGAAGTCACCTGGCTTGGCTGAGATACCATGAGTTGTTAAAAGTGAGACTATTTTGCACAAGAAATGACAGAAGATCACATCACAGATGTGGGTTAGAGTGACCTTCGACTTGTGGGGGCAGTTCAGAAAGGTTTCAGTAAAGTTCACAGCATGCCACAACGAGATCCACAGGGGGTCATTTGGCCACGCCACCCATCACACAACGCTGTTCTGGAGGGTTTCTAACCCTATTTAAACTTCAGAGAATGTCCCTATGCACATCTGATCCCTCCTGAAAGATGAAACGTACTACTCAGTGAAATCCTATGTAGAAAACTGTATCCCTGACTGTTTTTTTCTAAGATACTATTATTGAAGGAATTTTAAGTGAAAGCGACGACGAGAAAAGCCATTATCTTCTTCATTGACAGAAGTCCTGTTGCCTTTTTAAGAACTTATGCTTTGTAAAGAGCTCCCTGCAAGCAAAATTACTAGCAATTACACTCATGCTGAATCAAGCAGCTCTATTGATTGCCAACACAGCCCACAACTTCAGCCCACTTGCTGAAGGAAAAGAAGTCAGCTCTGGGAGTGGAAAAGCTATCTGTCCTAACGTGTGAGGTCTCTTTGCCTGACAACGTGATAGTGAAGGTAAGGGAAGTTGGCTCTGCAAAGACAGAGTGACAGCAAACAGACCACAAACTTCCTTAGATAAACGACATCTTTCAAAGCACACAATACCACTTGATACCTTTGTGCCCCTTGAGCTGTTACAAAGTGCAGCTCCACTTCAGCCCAGATTGATATCACTTGGGAGGGAGGCCATCAATCCACAGGACAAGTGCAGGCTGAACGCACAAACAAAGTCACACAACCTCACTGTTTCACTACAGCGCTGGAGAGGGGATGGTGCAGTTTTTCCAAAGGCTTAAGTGAGTCTAGTTACACTGTCCAACTTGAATGTGTCCCAAGTCCTTCAAATAGGAGGGGAATTAATCTCACAAAATGATTAGCCATCTAAAACTAGTCAGATACCTACTGCAAGCAAGTTGGGCCAGTTGTCTAAGACACCCATGAGCATTACTCTGGAAAAGCCAGTCTTTTTACACTGACTATAGTGAGCATTTGCACAACTGTGTGAACATACTCCTAGTTTTCTACCGATTCCCTCATGGCTCCTCACCACCAAAGACAGGAGAGAATCAACAACTATCTCATAATAATGATGACCTCTAAAAGCTACTGGCACCAATGGAAGCCAACAATTGAAATTGTTGACTTCAGTGCAGTTTGGATCAGCTTTATCTCTAGTAACTATAAACCAAAAATTTTCATCTCATACTAATGACCTAAGGTGAAAATATCTGCATTAGAGTTGGCTGGAAGCAGAAGGAGGATGAAAAAAATCAGCTTCTCCTGTGGAAAGAAGAACTCCAAAATTTGGCTAGGAAAGAAGGTGAGAATGAGCTCTGAACTTTTGAAGTCTCCAAGGCTCTGTAAATTTACTATTTGATAGTTTATGGAGTATGAGATACAGATCTCCTAAAACTGATAGGCTGCAGAGCAGCAAAAAACTTAGAAACCTTAGCACTGGCTTCAGGACAGCTCTGTGAGCAGGCTGCCCTTGAGCAAAAAGAAGCAAGCCCACGTTCCCCAGTGGCCCTGTGTGCAAGTTCCCAAGGAACAGAATCATATGGAATATGAAACAATTTTTTCACACGAAAAAAGAAATTTTGCCAAGAACAAAATCTGATTATAGAGAAAAGTGAATGTCCCACTGGGTGAACTAGTCAAGCACAAAATTCCTGAGAAGTTCTGTTCCATATTCATACTCCAACGCCATGAATTATCTTGTTCTTTCCCAGATTTTTTTTTTGTAGCAAGTTCTAAATTCCATTCTTTCAGGTGTCCAGCATTTAAATGTAGCCTAAAGAACACACAGATACACTGTCCCTAAGTAATGTGTTGCTTAAAGGATTATTAAGTTTCTATGGCTGAGAACTTGTAAATTGACTTTGCTTTTCTACCACATTTTAGAGATTTTCTTCAACTTTCTCCCTCCCCTCAGAGTTACTTGGACTGACTCAGACTTCATGGCAGTAAGGTAGACACAAAGACAATCAAATTGCAAAGGAGGATATTTTAAAGGCACATGGGAACATGAAAATGTAATGTGCATATTTTCATAACTAAATATTTTAAGCATTGAGTAGTCATATTCTCCAATGTTAGATGAGGCAATAAATTTGCCAGTGCATGCAGATGAACCCCATTTCATCCCTATACACCTCTTACTGTAAATTATGCTGTCAGTGAACCCCCTAAATAATGGGTTTGCTTTTCTTCTGAGGGAAGGAAGCTAGTGAAGGGAGTATGATCCCCGGGCTCAGATCAAGTGAAAGATCCAAAGGTTTACAATAGGATTAAGAACTGCAGCAACCCTACAGGGAGGTTATTCCACCCACATAAAAGAAAAAAGTGTGCATTTTTCCCTGCCTCAGAAGAGAAAGGATCCCGAATCTCTCCTTCTCAGGTCTACTTTTTTCTCAATTAACTCAGTTGTTTCTAATGAAAGTGTCACAGCTCTCATAAATACTTATTTTTTACTTATTTCACTACAACGTTAACATTCTCTCTGACACATCCCAAAAATTAACAGCTAAGCAGAGCAGAGTAACCCTGGCAGGCTGGCACCAGAAACCTAAAGCTTCCTGGGCATCCCAAGGAACTTGGCAACTACTGGGAGACACCTGAGGGCTCTGATGGAATCCATAATTTTCTGGGGTGTAATTGGCACATTTACCAATTTATTGAATGGCATTTTTACCAATTTGGAGCTGTGGGGAATGCTAGGTCAAACATTTTCCCATTTCTTTATATCACCTCGGGAAGCTTAGGGATCCTGATAGAGTGAAATGGCTGCATCACTGTGGGAAGTAAGTGTGCTTTTATTCCCTGGGGAGGAATAGAGCATTCCTAGGGGGGCAAAGATTTCCACCCTGAGCCAACACTGAGTAGGAGACCAGGGTCACAACTGTAGGATGCTACAGGAGAAGGTGAAGGAGGAAGCTCTTTGCTTCAGAAAGAAAGAAAGGAGTCAGTTAAACAGCAAAGACACATTGCTTCACCTGGGCCAGGAAGTTCAAACATAAGGAGCAAGAGTAATTAATTTCTCCAGCAGAGCTCTGCGAGCGTACAATAAACTCTCAAAAGGGCAGATACAAAAGCTTGTACTGAATTCTCCCGTTCTGAAAGAAGGTAGCATTGAGCACAACCTCGGAAAGAGCAGTCTGAGGGAAATGAGCGCTGCTGCACACTTTTCTGTTCGAGAGAACAGCGTGCAGCACATCAGGGCTTGGTGAGTGGCAGAAGGTCAGAGCCGGTTCTGAGAACCCAGCAACAATAGAGTCATCACGGACACAGGTGCTTCCTGGATTGATCTTGCAGTTTGGCTGTTTCCAACTAAATGTGAAGCAGCTGTGGCCCTTTATCTGCTCGAGTCACTGGAATCCATCTGAGGGGAAATTTTCTCCCATCTCCTCCTCTCTCCCAACCCCAAGCACGCAGCTCTGCTGTCTGAAGACAGAGAGGAGCAAGGACAGCCAGTTGGCAGAACTCCACCAAAAAAAAAAAAAAGTTGCCTTTCTTATCTCAGGGCAAAGCAATGAGATACACTAATTTTCCAATGCCTTCATTTGAGGACAAGGAGGAGAGCCATCAAAAAAAGAAGCAAATATGAATGCTGTTGAAGGTTGTCGTGCAAACAGATTTGGGACGCTTTCCCTCAGGCAACAAAATAAACAAATGAAGCCAATGTGAGGATAAGTTCTCAAGTGTTTATGGCGTTGCTCTGCATGATGAGTACAACAGGGGTTTTTTTTTACAGAAAGGGATCAAGCTGTAAAGGAGGTGTTTTCAACAGTCACCTGGTGGGATTCTAGAAGAGGCTCAGGAAGGTCGACACTGGGCCACTAAGGCAAATCAACAGGAGGAGCCAGGAGATTTCAGAAATCCAGTCAGTGAGAGTTCTCAAATAGCTCCACACCAGATAAATGTACTTTATATGAACTTTCCTTTGCCAGTTCACTGATTCTGGAGCCATCAAACCCCTCCATGTCTTGGCTATCTCTTCTAACCTGACAAGATCTCACTTTATTTTTCCCCAATACCTTAAGAAAGGGAGAATTTGGCTCATATTCATGCTTGTCACTAGACAACAGAAATGTGAGACTCTAGGTATTCAGTTTGGTTGGCTTAAAGAGCAGCCATTTCACAACCCATGCTTAGCTTTTTGGATGGAGGAAGCCAAGAATCTTCTGATTTTACCCAGCCTGTATGTAACAAACAGCTTTGGTCTTTGTCCTGTTTCACTCTTCCCAAGGCTTTTCTTTTTTCATACACAGGAACAGTACTAGTTATTTTCTAAAAAGGTATTCTTTGCCCTTTCTGAAACTGAAATGGGGTTTAAATTATACTAGACTATACTCCACCTATTTATGGTAACACAATTATTATTGATTATAAAGATCAGACCACTAATAATGCCAGTAATAATAATAATAACAACAACAACAATAATAATAATGTTCTAGGAACAGCTATATTAAAGAAAAATAGTATTTGCTTTTTTGGCAAGGCAGTATGGGTAGTAAGCCGGATGTAGAATACATGTTTTGCTAAAATTACTTTCATATAATAGGGCTTCATACTTAACCTGAGCAAGATTGTACTGCAAATCACTGTCAAGAAATCACTGATATTCATCCAAAACCACCCTCAATTTCAATCTGATAATACCTCCAAATGTTTCTATGTGCCAGCTCAAATTGTTCCTCTCCATTCTCCTGCATACAATTTGTCCACAGTACTCCTTTTTTGAATTCCCTTGGCCAAAACATAAGCGTGCAGCTGCTTCAGTTTTTTTCCAACCCTTGCATTTTTCCACGTGCTGTCCACCCCCACCAATCTCTACATTAGAGTCCAGCTGATCTTCCCTGAACACTATCCAGTTTTTCAATTGTCAATGCCAGAATGCAATGCAATGGGCTTGACTCCCTTATACAACTTATTTGGAAGTAAAGCAGATACGTCTCTTTTGGGTTTCAGCAGAGGACAGAAATACCTCTTATTTCATGTATGGCTTCACAAGAATCAAGATGAAAACACCTGCATCTCTGTAACCCATAAAACAATTTCTGCTCTGCAAGCAGCCCAAATTTTTTTGAGCTTCTATTTATTTATTCTATGTATACATTTTGTTAATATAGCCACTATCACAAAATGGTTCCTCTTCTGGGCCTTTCTAACTGTCTTCAAATGCTTTTATTTAATCTTTTAAAAAGCAGAAGAGTAAAAATAGAAGGCTGGACAAAAATGCAAGGTTCCTTAAGAGTCTCAGTTACAGCAACACAACAACACAACAACCAACTTGCTGCGCTTCTGAAAATGCCATCAATTTTTGTCACAACTGTGTTTGGCTAGACTGTCTTGCATCTTGCCCAGAAATCATAAAATACAAGCTATTCTAAAAAAAAGGAGACAAATTGTTTGCAGCAGCCTCCTCATTTCTGAGGGGGAGCCCCAAGCACTTCTGATGGCTACAGCCCCAGCTGTAGGACAACAACATCCCCTGATGTGCATGTCTGAGAGCCTCTTTTTTTCTAAAGGCAGCAAGCTGTTTCCTGTGAACATGTTTAAGTTCTCTTTATCCACAATTTCTGTAGTCTTCTGCTGTTTCTGCACCTCGAGTAATGCAGTCTAGTGGCACCTTTGGACTTCTTTACCATGTAATTTATTTTTTTTCTACATTCTCATCTAGGACTGGCACATCTGCCTCATCATCAGACCACAGGAAAACACACAGGGCATTCAATCTTTATGAGGTGCTCTCACTTGACTCAATCCAGTACTCCTGCACAAGAGTATACCCTTTAATAAAGTTTTGTATGTTCAGTGTTCAGAGCAGACCTCACTGGAATTAGGGTACTAGCCCAGACAAAGGGACCAACCTGCCCAACACTATGGTCTGGAGCTGGGAACAGAAGTTTCCAAGTGTGGGACAATTCAGCTGAGGACATGTGCATTGGTCTAGGCAGCAGTCCAAGTCCACTTGCTTTCAGGAACATTTTCCCCAGAGACTACAACTTTAGCGAAGACATCATGAACAGGAGACACTGCTGCCAAGGTAGAGGAATGCACACACACAGAAGTGCCCCATTCTGCAAAAAAAGTCAACATTAAGCGCTGGCTTTGATTCAAGTTTCCTGCCCTATCCTTTATTTCAACTCTGTGATGATGTGTAAAGACATATCCCAAGACCATAAAGAGCAGCAACTGTTCTTGGACTTCTCTCACACTACTGTATCTTTTGTTCTTCTCAAGGGCTTCCAACAGCCAATAAATTATTAGTTTCACAATTTCCAGTTGAAACACTTTTCATGGAAGATGATACTTTCAGCTAAATGAAAATTGCTGAAGAAAGTGTCTGCTTCCCTGAGCAGAAAGTTTCCTTGTCAGAAACCTAGGAACAGTACACCTCAGCTGTTCTGCTATAGTTTGGTTTTCTGTTTTGCTGTATTTTTTTTTTTAATTTTAGTCAATATTTCCAGCTCCAGCCCATTACAGTGTTTACTGCTCTTCCTTGTGCCATGTTGACTTTTCTCCCTCTGCCAAAGTGCTTCTTAAACCTCCTCTGAATATATGCTCTTCCTGGTGTTTGATAGCTTTTTATTCCTCTTTCCCCCCTTCTTATTTAAGACGATGCTTTTATTGCTCAACAGATTCCAAGAAGCATTCAGGATAAATCCTTTGTCAAAGACACTTATGTACAGTTGAGCCATATGATATTCTATATGAATCACTGCAGATGTTTCACAAACAAGGTTAGATCAGCCAGATTTTCCAACTATATTACACATAGTTTTTTCAGACATGGTCTACTACCTCTGCGATTAATCCTCCATATTGACACTCACCTCATATTTGGACCATGTCATGTCTGCCCACCAGGGACAGGAGCATGCTGCTGACACTTTCTCCTGATGAGGATAACAATCCTATGACAGAGTAATCCTGGCCAAATTTTATCTGCAGAATGTAAGGGAAAGGCTAATTTTCTAGGGAAAAGCTAGATGATCTCTCACCATCCCTCATGGTTTTATTGTCTACAATTTCTTTGGAAGAGACCTCATCTGAAGGAAAGAGAAAATTCTATGGGATGAATGAAGTTTGTTTCACCAACTAAGGACTATTTCATATTTTATCTTATAATAATGAACATTTCCAAGAGACTGGTGATCAGTCCCTTCCTGCCTGCTTTACTTGACCAGATAGATGGAGAAGCTCAGGGAATATTGATTTGCTCTCTACCTACCCAACACAAGGTGCATCTGCTCCATTAAATCTGGTCCTTCAGGAAAAAGTGAAATGCCAACTGAAGAGCAGCAGCCGGACAGAGAGAGGTCTGCAACTAAAGAAGCAACTAAAACCCCGTGGAGAGAAAAATGAAAAACAGCTATGGGGGAATGAGCTGAATGAGATGTTTCTGGAAAGAAACTGTGGCACTACTGTTATAATGAAGTAGCTGTGATCATAAATAGTGTCCCCAAGTGAAAAAAAACAACAACAACAACAACAACAACAAAAAGACAAAAAACCCCAGCCACTGAGGCTCCATATGTTTCCAAACTCACACAATGGATGCTTTACAATGAACTTTTTGTCTGGAACTTGGGTGGGAAAGGGAGGTTCCTCACCCACTTCCTATACTAATGCAATAATATCACTTAGTCACAGAAAAAGGGAGAGAAAAAAGGAGAGAAAGTGATTAATAATCTGTGGGCAGCTGCTTACTTTCCAATTGGTTGTCCAGGAGGAGTGTGCTCCACTTCAAATCCTGCTTGTCTCAGTACATCAATCACAGTGTTGTTACCCAGGAAGTGACCTAAAATACAGGTAGAAAATAGCACTGTCAATCAAACTGCTCCTCTCACTCACTTGAGTTTCTCCTGTTGGAACAGCAGGTTTGGGAGGCAGGGGTACCAGAAGCTAGACCAGCTTCAAAAGCAAGAAAGGCACGATATGGAATTTGTTGTCATTCAGACTCAGCTATTTGCCACATAGCCCCACTGCAGCCTTTGGCAATGGCCAGAGGAAGAGGGAACATACAGCCCGACACCTTCTCCTTCCATCTTACTCATCCCTCCCTCCCTCCCCTCACGTGGCCAAGGGACTGGGTGGATAATAGAAAACCTAGATGGCTTACTAGCCTTGTCTTCCACACTGGCCATTTTTAGTACGTACATGGATTAAACAGACTTCTAACATGGATATCAGAACGACCCTGTGGTGGCAGGGCTTTGACTTGTGAAATGGAACAACGTACAAAACCAGATGTCCACCCTGACCACCACTGTTCATGGACATCCACTTATGAAGAAGCTCTGAAGCTGCTGTACTACACGTTCAGTGCTTGTCTAACTAAATCCCCAGTGACTGGGGAACTGCCTCACCAACCATTCAGCCACCTGCTCAGCAGGGTTAGGAGGAGCTGGGATGGTAACCTTATCTCTCCCAAAACATGAAGATTTAGTCCTGTAATTCAAGGCTCTTTGTTAGAAGTGTAAAGGTCACATTCCTATTCACAGAAGTAACAAAGAGTCCAATAAGTATTGCAGCATGTACAGGCCTTGAAAGAGTTTACTTAAGAGAGTCCCATATACTTGAGGTCTGAACCAAATCCCACTGGAGTCAATGGGAGCCCTCAAAGGGCTTTGGGTACAGACTCAATAAGGCAGTGTAATCCCTCTAAAGCTTTCAACTTATTGTTAAAGTCCCACATTGTTTTCAGGATGGGTTAGATATTAAAGTAAGAAAGCAAGAAGTCCACTAACAGGTTTATTAAAATCCACATAGCCCAGTAACCTGTCTCCGACTGCAGCCTGGGGTGTTAAAGGTATGTACATATATAATAACTGACACTGAGAAAGGACAGAACAATCCTCCTCCATTATTCCCATTAGCTCCCAGTTCTGCAGAGCTGGACGACTCCCATTTACACCCAGGTCAGTGGATCTCACTGACAGCTCTGAATAGGCCAGTTCACCACGAATATACTCAAGGCTCTGCCTCCATGCACTTATTGCCCTGTGGCATCTTGCAGCAGGGAGTTCCACAATGTGCTGTGTGTGAGTACTCACTCCTCTGGTTTGCTGCTGCTTGGAGAGGGTATGCTTGCCTGAAGCACAGTCAAAGTGTTTGCAGGAGATGGCTGGAACAGCCTGGCTCCACAGCAGAGCCAAATGCTTTGCACTGTAAAAAACAAGGCAGGCAAGATATGCCTGAGTCTCTCCATCCATGCCACTGTGTAAGGAGCTGGTGTAGCCATCAGCAGAGTCACCCCCAGGACACCTCGCCCACGCTGCACAAAGTCACTATGAATTTGAGAGTAATTCAGCCCCCAGGATTTGCTAAGCCTGCATCTCTCTGCTCACGCTGCCAACAAGGGCGCTAACTCACATCAGTTGTTGGAATGATGTAGCTGTACAGCTTTGAGTGCAACTTGCAAGCACTGGTAAGAGCTTTTAGCCAAAAGACATTTCTTTAAATGATTAAACATACATTTGCAGAGCCCTAGTGTGTTCCAGGATTCCTCCACTTCCTTTTAAGAAAACTCAAAATTTGATTTTCTCCTTACTAGCTTACTTATAACAAAAGCCAAAGCAGCAGAGAACAGTCCCAAAAATGTGTTATACACCCTCAGAGATTCAAGAAATGAGACATTTGTGAATGATTAACTGGATTTGATCATATCCTGTTTTTTTATGCAGTGGCCAAGGCAAACGAAGGTCCCCATTCTGTCACGGGCCAAGTGACACTGAGGAACCTAAGTCAAAGGTATCAGAGATGTTTCTGAGTTGATGGTACAGCACTCTACCTTACCTGAACCAGAGTCTTAAATGCCAAAAGATTCCTTAATGTAAATAATTGCCCTGAGTCCAGCAAATATTTGACATCATGACAGTACAAAAGAACCCAATTTTAACTCTTTTAAAGCTAGGGAAAAAAGTAACTATGCAACAGCTCTGCTTCCTCATCCACAAAGAGGTAGGACTGTCAACAATGTCAGCTCCTCAGCAAAGCCTGCAAGTCCCTTCAAGTGCCGGATGAAGACCAAAAGGTGACACTTCCTGGACTTCCCACTCCTGCCCTCTGTGTGGAGACCTGAAAGATGAAAGCTCCTTGGACTGGTGATCTGCTGAGCATGATAGCAAAAAAATGTAAGTATGGTGAGATGTGTGTTTCCACAGGGTGGGACACCCCAAGCTGTTCAATCCTCTGCCATACCCCTTTCTCTTGGGAGCCATACTCCAGCTGTCTGGGAGTTTGTGTAGGATCTGGGTTGCAATTACAGGGAACAGAGAAAGTTCTCACCAAGGTAAAACTCATCCATGTGGTGAATGAATGTCCTCAGGATGTTTTTCAAGACCAGGGACTGAATTTCCATATCACAAATCGCCTTATCCTCTACTCCATTCTCAAGACTTATTCTTTTAATTTTGCCTTTTCTAACTGGAAGGAATACCAGTTTCCACTAAAAAAAACTTCATCAAACTTCAAATCTCTGAATAAATTAAAATCTTCATTACAAATTTCAATGTGAATAGTTATTTCATTTTAGGTCCACAATTCAACACATACTACAATATTTTCAATGCCCCAGTTCAACCAAGAGAAAAGAAATTAAAAAAAAAAATCAAAACCAAAATCAAAGCTGGCCCCCAAATAATTCTCCATTCCACATGTATCAACAGAGCCTGAAGCTTCAACAACTGCTAGGAAATGCCATGAGCAGGTCTTTGGAAAGCATTACCTTTAGACTCCTCTTAAAATTTTCCTGTTTGCATTACCCCACGTACAGCTGGGTAAATCACCACCCATCTCACCATCAACTTGCCCTGTTAATCCTCTACACCTGACTGCAAGATTTCTAAATGAACCAGCTCTGGCTTCTACTTGTCTTCTCTGTCCAGTCAGAATTCACATATTGAGGTTGGTTTTGTATCCAACTCTTTGTTTTACATCACAGTTTTGCTGCTGTATCCAAATCAGCATCTCCTTACACACACTACAAGCAATTTGGAGTCATGGTCTTGTGATGGAAAATCCAAAATTATGCATCAGACCAGCAGCCTTCCCACCCAGTACAGACACCTTCCCGACAGTGATCCATGGCAAGGAGCTCCTCAGGATTGAAGATATATGTGGAAGAGGAAGGTTTAAGGAAAAAGGTGGCACTTGAGTGTACCCAGTGCAGGTGGATTAACGTGAAACATGAAAATGCTCTCATGTCATTGCTGTACTTCCAGGGTTAAAGAATTCCTGGAAGAAACAGCTTGCCTCTTGCTGTGAAGTCCATCATAATTATTCTTCCCAGTTGTAAAACCCAGGCAAATTTTCTATATGAGAGATTTTTCACATAAAATAACTCTACTTAGTCACCCAAAACTTGAGATAAGCATTCACAGGTTAGATATTGACAACATTAGAATACTTTGACAGCTTATGGCATGTAAGGAAATCAAATTTAACCCATATATTGGAGAAAATTAAAATCAGCATCAGTTAAAATCATCAAATCCCTGCCTCTAGCTGCCCATACGTGCAAAGATAATATGTAATAATTGTCATATTTTTATAACATCAGTGGATTTTATTTTTATTTATAGATATAAAATAAATGACCTTTATATATACACCCATGTTCGTGTATGTGTGCTTCTGCTAAAATATTTTAAAAATTTCTCTTCCTGGCCTGGAATAAACCTCAAGAAAGTATAACTATTGAAAAGTTAGTGCATCTAGAGACATATCAGACAGATTAGAGAGACAGGGGAATGATCTTGCATTTCCATCACTATTCCCTCTTCAGTCTAAATCTGAATAAACTATTCCTGGAGTATTAACCAAATTTATCTTGACAGCTGATGAAAACTGGATCCAAGAGGTCAGAACATCAACTGCCTTGGGAAATCCATGGAAGTATGGGAAAAGGAGAGAAAGCAGACATAAAAGATTCTCTGGATGGGGACCTCAAGTCTGCACTTGGGAATGGAGATATGCAGAGCAACCAGTACTAACAGTTTAAGATTAAAAAAAACCCAGGTGTGGATGCAGTCCTTCCACGCACTGAGGATAAGGACACACTCATGGGATTTGCTTTAGGACAAGACCCAGTGCCAAATGCAGTCATTTTGTAGTTTGAACACAAATACAGGGGAGTGGCCAGTGTGGCTCACTGCACATAGAGGTGGTTTCTTCATTAAATTTGATGAGGCCAAGATTATTCTCCTTTCACTCATTTACTGGTTTTTTGAGACAGAGGATCTGGAGACACTGGAGGAACACATTAGACAGCACGGTTGCTAACATTAATCAAAGACCTTCCACCCTTGGTTTGCTTTTTTATTTTTAATTAAGAGCTGTTCTTTGGACTACACAAAGCAGATCCGTGTAATGTGTTTCCTATCTCCCCAAGGTTTCATTTTTCACTGGAAGAAAGAAAGAATAAACTACTTTGGGTTTTTTTTTTTACTAAAAGGTGAAAAATAAGTGGTTTCCTTAAAGCACGCCCATGCATACACACACGGCTGAAAAAATGCATTTTCTTCTTTTATCAGTGGAATATCTTTAGGTGAGGAGAAAGACCTTCTCGGCCAACTCTTAAAAGCCACATAATTTCTAACTGACCACATAAATTAAGCTCTCCTTTACCACTTCAGACATCCTGGTGACCCTCATCAATAGCATGCCTAAGCTCAAGTCTGCATCCCTCAGAACTTAAATGAACTTGAGTGTTTCTGCACAGAAAAATATAACCATGTTTTGACGACAGAAGCAGAAAAAATGTTTTTGAGCAAATGTTATGTACTTTATCTAGGTTTACAGATCTCCTACAAATTACTTTGTCTATTCGTCTCACAATTCTTTGTTCCCGTGGCTTAGAAGGATAAAGGGGTACAAAGGAGCAGGAGATAATTCCTTCACAAAGGACCTCCATTGCCAGAGCCTTTGAAGTTGTGCTAAAAAAGCCTTGCTAGCCCATTAGCTGACACACAGCAGAAATCTGAACTGTTTCCATGCACACTACAAGCCGAGCTATTTTCTGCACAATTAGTCATAAAAAGGGCCAATGTAAACTGTGTCGGGAGGTCTCAATTCTTTACATTCTCCACACAGTGAATCAGACATTATGTATAACGTTTTGTTGCCATTTAGACCTTGGGCCGTTCTGCAATCAGGAGGCGGCAGCCTCTATTCCTCCTTCTCTCCTGGTGATGATTTTCAAGCCTCTTGGCAGCACCACGGTGTTTATGGCAGTGAGGCTTCACAAGAGTCAGTGTAGGCAAAAACTGCAAATGGCTGAAAGCTGCCCGTTCACAGCTGGGGCAAAAACTTACTGGTTCCTTTGCTTGCTGCCTCCAAAACTGCATCTCCATTCCTCTAATTCTGACGAATGTCAAACTGAGTGTTTTGGAAGCTGAATGATGAACTTGTCGAGACGAGGCTGCAGTAAGGAGCTACAGCAAACACTTCTGGGAATTAATTTTATCTGAATGTGCTGATTTCTCCACTGTAGCATTCCACTGACCCAGCGGTCCCTGAGTAACAGCAGGAATTTACTGGAGGGAACCACATGACATCCCACATTACTCTTTCTTGCCATGACAGATGTCCCAGACCTGTGATGAGGAATCAGTTTTGTGGATAAACCCTCCATATTTTTAATTCCCTTTCACTCCTTGGCCAGCATCTTTCTCCACTAATAAATACCATCCTTCAAGAACTGGAGGCTCTTTCATCCTTTCTCATGATGACTCAGGTTTAGACCACTATCACTGCCAGACAATTGCTCCTCTTTCTTCCTAAACCACTTATTTTCTTGAAATCTCACTCTAGTGGTAAGGACTGCCTTGAATCAGTATCTTGAATGCACTTTGACAAGGAGCAAAGGTTGGATTTGTGTACAAATTCTTTGTTTTGCAAGCTGGATCTAGATGCATCCGTAAGATTCCTTCAGCCTGAGTATGCCTCTAATGTAAAATGTCTTATCAAGGAACGACACCATGTAATGGATTAGGTGGGTGATATGCAGCACCCAGGCATGAGTATGATGTTAGAACTGCCTGAATATTTTGCTTTTAGATTTTACTGATAACATAAACAAAATCTGTGCTTGTGGGGACCCACAGGGGGAACTTCCTAGAAATGGCTGGAAGGACCAGCGTCCATCCCCCAGTTTACCCCAGTTAGAATGGAACAGTGTGAGCCAGACCGTACCAGAGCATGAGATGCAGTGTGTGCATCATCAGCATCCCAAATGCAGCCCTACCCACACCTCAGAGAGACCAGATGTAACAAAAGCTTCCTAGAGGCCGGTATTCAAGTTCAAAACAAGAGCTGTCTGTGGGCTTTCTGAAGAGAAAGTGACTTTCAAAGGTACAGCACAGGACTGAGAGTGCCCCAGATCAACTCCTGACTAGTAACAGCACACATGTACCAAGGGGAATAGATGCTATGAGAGACAAATTCATGGGTGAGTGAACTGGCACCCCACAGAAACTCAGCAGCCTCAGAGACCACCCCCACTAGGTCTGTTGATGACACCCAGAGCATTCTTGCCTTAGAGGAGAGCGCTCAGTGCTCATCAAAACTGGGAGTTCTGCACCCCACCTTTCAGAAGAGTCTGTCACCCCAGGTTGCTGGCTTTTGCTCTTCTACAAGACACGGTTTTGCACTTGGAAATTGCAGCATTATGCAAAGAGCTGTGAAGGAGAGCTGGAGATGCAGGGAATGAGCTTTCTTCCTCCCCTGTTTGGCAGGAGTATCCAAGCCCAAAGCATGCCTTAAAAAATACTTTGCACAAGCCATGTGCAATGGTCTTGTAAAGCAGGCTTTCATCATAGCCTTCTTACATCATGCCACCCCTTCTCCAAGGCAGATGGAGAAATCATTTTCCCTCTCATTTGATGTTGTTATTCTACACAGTTGTGAGGAACTGACTCACAGTCACTTTTGGACAGTCATGGGAATCAGAGCAATAACACATAAAAAGCCAAAGCATGCAGCATCTTGAACGTCCAGCAATCCTCCCATGGCTCCCCTTCATTCCTCTCTTGCATGTAATCACCTCTCTCCCCTCTCACCCGTGAGCACTTAGAGAACACGCTCTGGAGAAAGGCCACAACTGTAGCCAGAGGGAGAATGGAGTGAGGAGAGGCCAAAAGTTGAGGGGGTTATTCCAGATTGACACCAGGCTAATAGAGCACAGATTTGTGTTTCCCTGGGGTGTCTCTGAGATCTGCAGTGCAATTCTATACTTGGAACATCTCACTCTAAAGGACACACAGAGTCCCACAGACTTCTTCTATTTCCTTGCTGCCCCTCAATATAATAAACTACCCCCATGTCTCTCCCCTTCTGCTCTCCCTCTCTGAGCATTCTGCCTGTTGAAGGTATGGAGCTATTCTGCAGGCACCCAAATATCACACACTTGAGGTCCTTCTCTAGAAGTGGCCTGGAGTGCAATGCACAGTCTTCAACAGCCTCAGCACGAGATGGGACTGAATTTACCAGTTTAGGACTGGTACCACGCTGGCATAGCTCTCCACTTCCAGACTCAATACACTGTCTTAATATGAGTCCAATTCTCTGCTGTCTTCAAAGTCTTTGCACACCTTTCCTTGCAGACTTGCCCTAAACATCTGATGAGGAAAACAATAAAATGATATTTATTTTTTTTTTAACAAAAAGCTCAATTTTCTTCAAGTCTAAACCAGCTGTTTTACTTAGGTTAAGAAAAACAACACAAGCAAGAGCTGAAGTGAGGTCACCTCCCAGGCATCTCCCCTGGCCTCTGCAGACCACTGCAACAACTGAGCTGTGTCAGACCAACTCAACAACAGGGTTCCAAGCTGCTTCAGACATTTTAAAATTAGGTGACTAGTCTCTTTGGTCAGTCTCATTGGAGGGGATAAGCACCTCCACAGAGAAACTCATTCCAACATCTCAAATACCAGGACTGGGAAGAACACAAGCCCTCTGCGCAATTCTCTCTCCATTGGCCATGTGAGCTTAAATAGCTCCTTTAGCCTCAGCATGTATCAGACATGGCACAATGGCCCACCAAGCCACCCTACCACTGCCCAGAAGTTCCTGAACGCTGTGCAGAGCCCACTCTTCCTCCCTGCCTTCCCTTTTCTACCCCTTCCCCCACCTTTCTTGACATGCCAGAGTTTGCAAGGGAGGGGGAGCAGTGTTGATCTGTGCTTTGGTTGGTTAGGGGGCCACTTGGGTTGGTTATGGGGCCATTAGAGGAGTTTTTCCAGAGAGAAGGTCCAAGTGAGGATGACTCTTTCACTATATACTCTTAAAGAAAATATAGAATCATTTAGGTTGGAAAAGACCTCTAAAATCATTGAATCTGACCAGAAGTAAGCCATTGAATATCAAGGATCCAAATTTAAAGGCAAGAGGGAGGTGGATTGATAACTGACAATATCCTATTATCTCAGTCCCTTATGTTTGAGATACAATGAATTCTATCTCTTCCTCACTGTGCTAAGGAAAAGGTCCCTTGGGAGTCAAACAACAAAGCCTCAAGATTTTAAGTGTTTATTTTGTAAAATGCATTTGTTGTATTTGCTGGTATAAGCTGGAACAACTTACCAGGACAAGAAATATGCAGGAGGAAAATGGTGTGGGCAAGGGCTAGCATAGAAGTTTGACTTTGTCCTCAGGTTTTACTGTGAATGAAGGCAGGGCTTGCTCAGTCTGAGGATGGTTATTGGCATTTTTCCCTGTAGCAGAATGCCATGACTACATGGAATTTTCTTTTTTCTTTGGGTTTTTTGTTTGGTTGGTTTTTTTTAAAGTTCATGCTCCTCACTGAATCATGCTGTTGGAATATACCTTTCCACACAGAGATGTGGTATAAGGCGTGATTGTGTGCCAGAGAATGTGCTTCTGTGTCCCTCATGGGATCCTCTCCAATGGACAGGGTCAATGTACAAAATCTAGGAAACTTCACCCATCCCTAGCACTGCAGCAAAAGAGAAGGAGTCTGAGGAAAATCTAGAGAAAACCTGGCTTTTGTAAGAATCTTCTCAGGGTGCTGGAGGTATCTCTGAGACTGACCCAACCAGCTGGGACCGTCATATCCCCTCAGTGCAGATGGCCTGGTATGAAATGCACTGTCTCAAAGTACAATTTTGTTTGCCATTTGTCATCAACACCTCAGGCAGTGAGGAAATCAGTGAGGAAACGGTTTCTTTTTTTGCCCAGGGTGCCCCACTAGTGTGCTTGCAGCCTTGCTGAAGCAGACAACACGCTCCCATCTGAAGCAAAGTTATCAGCTCTTCCCACGTCATCGGCCACGCTGAGGTCGTGACAGCTGGGGCGGGGCAGGTACCGCTGAGCAAAGTGTTTCATATCCCATCGCAAATCCCCCGAGCCATCCCGAACTAGCCTGGAATGCACATGGACCTGCTTGCCAAAGCCGGGCAAGGGTTGGGGTAAGCTTCCATACCTCCCTGCTCCGCACTCCTTCTTTGCGAAGAAGGTAACGGTGAACTTGTTACTAAAACACCTCCGTGACTTGGTGGAGTCTGAGCTCAGGGAAGCTTCGGGCCCTGGAAAGCTCCTCAGCCAACAAAACAGCTTTTTGCATGCTGAGTATCTCACTAAGCTTGTGAAGGCACCTCTGAGGCATTGCCCAGCAAAGACCAGATGGTGTGAGACCTCAGCTTGCCTTAGGACACAGCCAGTACTGTGAAATGCAGCACCTTTGCTTGCCTTTGGCAAAGTCTTCTGGCAGGTAATAAGGATGGACTTAATGGTTTGTTATAGGAAATAACTAGGGGTCAGGACCCTGGTATATCCTTGCTGGCTCAGGGAATCAGAAGTTTAGTGATTTCTAAAGCTGGACTGTTGAGTCTGTCCAATTCCTTTTTGGCCTTATGGATGCATTTGGCTTGCACAATATATTGTGTCCACAATGTAATCAAGCCTGGTGTGAAACAGCACTTTACTGTGTTTATTTTGAACCTGCTTCTCCCAGTTCCTCTAGTTTGCACAAGCACAGCTCTAAACTGAATTAAACAAAACTGTAATCTTGGTCTAGTGTGAGATTAAACCATTCCAGGAAAGTAAGTTGGGGGCAACGTCTGTCAAAATTACTTCAGAAGACCACAAGACAAGCTGTCATTTTCTGTTTGGAAAGCGGTTTGAAAACCACAAAATCAAAGCTCTAAGTTGACAGGACGCGGATCCTTGCTTGTTCTTTCTGGTTTTAACCTCTCAGTCAATTATTCTACAGACTACACTGCTTTCTTCATCTGTTCCAGAAGCCCCTTTCTGGTGGTTTATTTAGATTGTGGATGTCTCATAAGTGAAAAACGTGTTGATGTCTTAGCACAAAGCATAGTGATTCCTCAGCAAATTGCCAGCCCCCTGGAGTTTACGGACACA
Organism: Pipra filicauda; assembly: GCF_003945595.2. Classification (NCBI taxonomy): domain Eukaryota; kingdom Metazoa; phylum Chordata; class Aves; order Passeriformes; family Pipridae; genus Pipra; species Pipra filicauda. The sequence continues at coordinate 5,951,870 of NW_024104498.1, forward strand.
GGACAGACTCCTTGCTGGAGCAGAGTACTTTCTAGCCTGCCTCTCAAGCTGGCATAGGAAAACAGAGGCCATTTTACCAGACTTTTTTAAAAAGGAAACTCTCCAAGGAAACCAAAACTGAGCCTCCTTAGTCAGGATCTTTTTAAATATAAAACCTTCACATTGTTAAGATCATCGATGGCTAACGCATTTCTCAGAAAAATCCAGCTGGCCACTGGATGTCACTGTTGTTGAAGAAAAACACCCCAGAAAGTTCACAAATGAGGCTGTGAGTAAGGTGAGGTGAGTCACCCCAACCTGGAAATGGCCTTTTCTTTCAGGTTAACCAGCGCACTGCTGGTGGCATCCGGAGGCAAGGCACCCTCAATGGCACTGAGGTCTCCATCAGCAGCTGAGAGCAAGTCATCTGTGACCCTGAGCCACCTGTGCCCAGGTGTGTGTCCCTTCTTCCTGCTAGATGCCCTCTGGTTTTGCTGAGATGTGTGCCTGCTGAGCCCCTGGGCCTGCACGGCACATCCAACCTGGTCTCCACTTTGGACTCAACCCTTTCTCTTCTGCCACACAGCAGAGCACACTGCAGCAGGCACGTTTCCAAGCTTGCCCTTGATCATGGATTAAAAGCAATTATATGTAGTGTTGCTCTGTGGTTTTAGCTGGCGCTGCTGAAAAGGCAGCTGAGCGTAGCTGCATGACTTTCAAGGTCTGAGATAATATCTCCATCAAAACCAGCTTTGTGCTACATAGATCATTTGCCACCTCAGAAATTACATCAGGCATCTCCAAACCCACTCAACCACACAGAGGAAATCTGCCCTAAATGACTGCCTTATATCAGCCAGGGATTCCTTTGCACCATCATGGTGAGCCTCACCAGTGCAGGCAAGGGGCTTTTTCAAGGAGTGATTTGAGGCTGTAGGCTGAGGCCCTTCCCACAGAGGGAAAGCAGGAGAAATAAACCTCAGGAGACCGCAAAATCCTCTCAGAGTGAGGTCACCAGGTGCGGATGCTGCTGTGGCATTTCGGGAGGTGCAAACTGGGACTTGCTTCCCACCTTACGCTCCAAGCTCAAGGCTTTCTGCTTGATTCATGTCTGCTCTGACACCGGGAAGCAAACCCTCCAAACAAGGCATATCAAACCAACAAACCCTTGCCCCTGGGGAGAAAGGCAAGGCAGGAACACACTACAGACATTTGTTAAGCTACTTAATATGGTGTTGCAAGACCCTGAGATACATGTGGTGGGGGAAGAGATCTAGAGTACCTACATCTGGAGATCTGTTTTCTTTAAAATGCAAAGCATGCCCAAGACTGTGGAATAATAGAAATCTGGGCTAGAAAACACCCATTTTAGTCTATCTAAATGTCATAAATCAGGATCAACTCTGCCTGGGCATGATCAGCTTTGATCTTAAGGATGTCTGTATAAATTAGAAAAAGGATCTCCATAGGACACTTTGCAGTATTTTTAAAGCATTAGGAGGTTCCTTGGCTGTGTCTTTATTAATTTCTCTTTCTTTAGAAGCAAAACAGAAGAAAGAAATGCTTTGAGAAGGACAGACAGTGGTAGAAGGAGAGGGGGTTTCTAGCCAGCAATGGCAAATGCTCTACTAGAAGGGTCAGTAAATCTTATCTGTCAAAGAGACCATCCATGTAGAGGGAAAAGAATAGAAAATAGTCCTGCAGTATTTAGAGATTCTCAGCTGTAAAGGTGCTGTATGAACACAAAAGTGGTCACTCCCAAGCTGCCACCTCTCCCGGACACTGCCTGTCACAACTCAACAGTGACGAGCTTTGTCCTGCAAAAACTTCCATCTGTAAGTTACTTCGGGCATGCAAACAGTTGTACCAAGCCTCCACATCCCCACACACAAAGGAAATCTTGCTTACATATGTAAAATTTAATTGATCAAGGATCTTGGAAAGCTGTATTGCTCAAGTACTAATATGTAAATGCCATGCCTACGGAGAAGTTCTTCTTATTACACATTTATTCCCAACTAGACTATCAAATGTGTATCTACATTCCACTTATTACTAGTTATTTTTGTGTGTTTCACCCACGCAGACCTACTCACAGCCATGTGGCCAAACATCCTGACTAATTTAAATTTAGGGGTTTTTTTTCCTTATAAATACACAGAATTTCTATATACATCCACGTTCTGAGCAAGCAGAAATATTTGATTTGAATCTCCACTGCAGTACTCTGGTTTTACACTGGTATAAACAGTAGTGGTTTCCACTGTTATCTCCCGCTGCCCAGCTGTTAACACTGGGGAAAAGGAGCAACAATGAAGGCAAGCACAATTTATCTAAACATCTCTCTCATAATATTGGCCCAGGAAGCAGACTTCTAGTGAAACCAAAAAGAGGGAGATTCAATGATCCTGTTAAGTTTTCCATGACACAGCTGTCCACTCTGACACATGGTCACATTCAAAAGCTGAGTAAGTTATTATGGAAGTTCCGAAACCTCAAAATATACACAACAGATTTTGAAAAACATTGTGGTTGTGTGGGTTCGAGCAGGCTTGAGGAATATGTTAAAATCCAAGCAAACAATCTACGCCTTCACCCCTTTCTGTTAACACATGAGTGTGCGAGCACATCACCAAGATTGCATGGCAATTTGTATCTCTGTTATTCACAGCCTTCATTAAAGAATAACAGCCCCTGTTTGAGTATCACGAGGCAAAATTGTTCTCACATGTGGACCAAACAGACACACCAAGGCTGCACCCTTATGGTTTCTGAGTGACAAGCTTAATAAGATTACCCTTGATCTTTCTCTTAATAAAGCTGGATGACATTCAAGCAAAGCCTGAGTTTTGTTTTAATGGTACATTAAGGGAACCCAGAGTTTGGCACAGCTGGAGGCCTGAACCATCGAAGAAAACTTGGCACTGCCAGCATTCCCTTATGATCTCAGACCTCACATAATGAATATTTATATCTATATATACAGACATGCACATATATTAAATACCTATCATTAACTGGTCAAGGTCAATGCTCTGGGTAACAGAGCTGAATGTAATACCAAGAATGATGATGGTTCTTTTTTTTTTTTCCTTGTGTTATGAATCACACAAATTAAGCAACCCACAGTTTATAGAGCCTGCAACATGATGGACTGCTTTTAAACCACACATACCAAGGGGAAGGAGAACAAGTCCAAGAAATTACAAAAGCAAAAGAGAAGTGTCATCACCTTACTGTTTAAACCTGAATGCAGCAGAACACAGAGACTCCTGCTTAACTTTAATAACACCAGCAGCCCCAGCCGGCTCCAGGGAAGCAGTCATTTGCTTGAGATAAGTCAGGGCTCGTGTGTTTTGAAGCATTATGGGTTAGAAGCTAAATAGTGTTAGCTGAGTCACACTGATTTAAACCATCATTGCAACTGGCCCAAAGATTACAAAAGACAGATCACAAAGAAATCACTTAGAGGAACAGAGGAGATATAATACTGAATTTTTATTTGGGGAGAAAAAAAAAAAAGAAAAAGAAAAATAATCCCTCCCCAGCTAAGACTTTACTTTTGGAAAAGAAAGTTTCCTTAAGGACAAACTGAACAGTCCCATCTTCTCTTTCTCTCATCTCTGTCGACTGAGCCCTCAGACTGTCTGTGTATAAGTATCAGCCCTACAGAAAAGTCAATGGGTCTCAAGACTAAACAGGGAGTTCATGATGGAGCTGGCATCTGGATACACATGGGATGGGGATGGTTCAGACTGTGTAATTTATCTGCCAAAAAATTCATTTTTGTGATAGCCAAAATAGTTCCCAAATTACATTAACTGAGGAATACTGATGAGGAATTTAAGAGTACTGAAACACTGTCTTTTGCTGTTTCCAAAACAAAACAAAAGCTTTAAAAAATCATGGTTTTATTTCAAAGCATTCAGCAATAATTTACTGAAATGGAATACGCGTACATTTAATTTCAAAAAGAACACAAACATGGACATTAAATTAAACATTTTGCACAGCCTGAATTTTCCTCCAGGCTTTTGTTTTGGTGAGAAAATGAAAACGTTTTCGTTCGGCATTGACCCAATATAACTTTTCCTTCAATCATCTGGTTCAGCCGACAAAACAAGACATAAATCATTTCCACTGCTCTAGACTGAGTCCAGGTCTCTGTTAATGTGGATGAATTCCGGATCCTCAGCCCCTCTCTTTTCCTTAAGATCTATGTGCAGTACCTTAAAGCCTGAACATTGGTGGTGGGACCTTTCCTGGCTCTTAAGGACATATCCACGGACAAGAGGTTCACGCTTAAGGTCAACTCCGTGTCTGACCCTGGAGAAGTGGGCCAGGATGGGTGCCTGGCAGAGCCAAAATATCTCTTTACAGAGTCCCACCTCCTTCCCTAAAAGTCAGTAATGAGATTCCCGTTGAATTCAAGGGAGCTGATGAGACATTTATGTTATGGAAAAATACATGAGAAAACTGTGCTTCCTTCAGTCTTCAACCCAAAGCACTCAAACTCACTTCTGGCACTATGTACCTCTTCCAGGTGGTTTGAAGACAACAGAGCTCCAGAGCACTGAGCAGATGAAATTAGAGGCGAGCAGAATTTGAACAGGAGACAAGATCCTCTTGCCTAAAGAGAAGCCCATGTTAAGTAAGTAAAAGCACGAAGAGAATATGCCTTCTTGCAGGAATTCAGCCCATAATTATCTAATTCAGTAATTATCTTCACTAGATGAAACTGAGATAATCCTTGACTGAAACAAGAAATTCACGTCTGGCCTTATTGGAATTGTTGTGTCCAAACCCTGCAGTATTTTCATTCAACCAAATTCCACCTATAAAGCTCTCACACTATATTTTGGCTGACTATTCTGGGCTATTATATAAGCCCTTTGGCACTGGTCTATCCCAGATTTCTCCCAACCTCCACACTTTTTCTCACAGCCAAATTTCTGCAGGAAACAAAACACTTTTCATTGAGGCCAATTAGCTCAAGAACGTTGAAAGAAAAAAAAAATCAAAAGGCTTTGGGTCAGTGACAAGAGCAATAGAGAGGCCAAGAAAATGAAAGGGACTTGTTCTGAAAATGTTTTTTACTATGTCAGAGCCAATTCCCAATGGAGTGAAACAAGAAAAACATTCCTAGAGACATTTGAGATCTGTCATGAATTCCCAAGGCACATTAAGAAGTCTTACTTTTCCCTCAGTCTCTCATTCCTTTCTGAGGCACATCATGGGGCTCCAGAAAGTAGATGATGAGTCAGGAGATCTGTACAGTGGTCCCAGACATTCAAAGGCACAATGAACCAAGGGCTGGGGAATCCTACAGTAACGTTCCAAAGTTTCTCTTGTATTTTTTTATTTTAACAGTAGTAATCAAAATTCTATTTGATAGGGTTTTATTTGTGGATGAGATATTGGGACTCCTTCTCTCAAGCAACACTCACTTGGTTTCCTTGCAAAGTAACTCTTCTGTGCCCGTGCTGCTCCATCTTTAAAAGAAGCGTAATCCACTTTCCTCCCAGGAGGAAATATTTGTCCCATTACATGCCTGTATATTGATAAAACTAATGACAAATGAACTTTGGAATGAACTTCAGGATACCATGACTGCTGCCTTTCCCACCATTACCACAATCCTCATCACTGACTCCACATCCAGGATGAGGAGCCTCAGCAGAGCAGCAGACACCTCTTTTTTCCACGCTTGTAGACATCAGACTCACAGATCTGTCAGTATTAGAACCAAAGCTCACCTTTCAAGTCGTTTGAAGTATGAATTCAAAGGATTATTAAATATCAGTCTTAAAGGGCCTAAGGCTTCTATTGGGGGAAAAAAACCCATCAACATTTTCCAGCTGAGCTTTATTTAATGATAGACTTTGCACTTCCAAATCTGTTTAGAAAATAAATGCCACATGGCATCATAATACACTGAGCAAGTGATAGTCAGGCTCACGGCAAATAATTCATAATGACATATTTTGGGTTAGTTTTTATGACACTCTTTGTAGGACAATGCCACGAGTTGGTCTTGAGTATTTCACCATGAGAACAAAATATTCCTCCTGACATCTAGCTCTGTGTTCATGGGTTCATTTTTTCTGATGATTAATTCTGAGTTCATGTAGAGTGTTCAAGATTACACGGATTCATATTCAGTTGACCATATCTGAGAGGATTATTTTAGTGTGCCCCAGTTTATGGCCCATGAAACATGATCCCTCTTGTCTCTCCGTTTCTCTTACTCTGCCAGCAGTATTTTTCTAACAACCAGTACTTGGAATTCATATTATCAGCATAACAGCAGAAAACAGCTATTTTTCTCTATGAAAACCAGCTCTCAATCAGTGCCTTATATTTGCTCTCCTCTCAGTGCCAACAGCCAAGCAGAACACATCAAAATATCAAAATTTTGAGGGGAAATGCCCTTTAGAATAAACCTACATTTCAGGTCTGCCACAGTCTTGATAATTTTTGGTGCATTTAGCACATATTACTGCTGTCACCAGTGATACCAACCAGAACACGACGAAGCATAGTGGAAACATCCTGATGCCACCCTAAGGCATTGCTTGTGTCTCTCTGAAAAGCTGTGACCCACACTGACTACACTGGAAGATGTTTCCATCTCTACCCAAGAGCCTGGTGCCAGCAGTGCAGTGCTGATCCTGGCACACAGCAGGCAGATGCGCTGCCTAATAGTTTTGGCGATGTCTGACCATCTTTCCTATCATGGTATCATTATCTTGAGCTGACTGCCAGCTGGGCTTAATAGTGCTTGATGCACGAAACACAGAGGAGCTTTCAACTGACAACACCCTGTAAATTATACATCCCACTATTATTTCGTGTGCAGCCCCCAAAGATCTCAAAGCAGTTTAAGGACAGAAATCAGGTCCAACGCTGTGACTCTTACTTAACAAGTGTGAGCTAATTAGAAAGCTGTCCCACTGAAATAAGCAGAGTTCCTCAAAAAAGTCTGGTTAATGAGCAGCTGCACAATTTAAAAAATAAAAATAAAAAAATTACTTTGTTTCTCAAAGCCACAGCCCAACCATATCTCCTGGTGCTGTACTGAAGTGAAACATGGAGCATTCCTATTCAAGAAAACCCCATTCCTGGTCGGTAACACAGTTAGTTTGGAACCGACAAATAATCGTTTTACCAGATCTTCAGGCAACCTACAACATAGTTATGTTTTGGTAAGCAGACGAAGTTCCCACAACTCAACAGCTGAACCAGAACTTCTGCTGCACACAACCTCACCTGAACCAACAGGCCATGCAACTTGCTCGTCAGAAAGAGCAGAATTTGAACTAAACCCTTAGAAGCAAAATCCTTACAGCAATGAGTCGTTTTAAGCTACTGTTTTTCAGTAACATTTCTGCTGTGACCAGAGCTGCTGGGATTTTCCTTTGGTACTGTCAAGCATCCCTTCCATCACGTGTCACTGCGACTGCTCGCAGAAAGCAGAGGTTATATACACCGTTTTGTTTGAACAGAGAGGGCCTTTCACAGCCCCTCGGCAATTTTATTTTTCTTTGACTGATGCTGTCAACACGTTATCTGAAGTCCACCTCGGAGCGCAAGGGCTCGGTGAGAGTGTTTGCATTGCACTTGTGCGTTACGCTACACCCATGCTCGGGCACCCTCTGCCCCATCACTCACCGATCCCACTTTCTGATCACTTGACTGCCATTTGGACGAAGCCCAACTCCAGCCCTCACAGAACACAGTCAAAGAAGGAAAGATAGGGGTTTTTTTCACTTCAGTTTTCAGCTGAAAGTCAACGAGTTGTGTGTTTATTGCTCCTTTTTTTTTGAAAAAAAAAAAGAGCTTTTCTGTAAATACTATGCTTATGGGAAGGATCAGATGCCACATTTTTTTTACTGTTTTTGGGGAACTGCAATATGCTCTCTGCTGCATGCTTCTTTTGCAGATGAAGACAGGAGTGAGACTATCAGTAATTAATAAATACAATAAATCCATTTTCTTTACCAAAAGATCCTGAGTACAGTAGAGCTGTGCAGTGGCAAACTAAGCTTCCTTTTCATTCTTGTCTCTGAACATTATTACTGTAGTTGATATATTCATGGAATTGCTTAGTTGATCACAGAAAAGACAGCACACCTTAACATTGATTAGCTGACAGTCTGTGACAATGAGCAGCAAGGAGTACTCTGTGCATCTGGAATTGCAGTGGAAATGCATCTCATCCAACACTCCAGGAAAGAATTTGGCCAGGATATCAGAGCAAAGAGTCTCTTTGCTAAGTGTGCTACTGGACCATTAGTCACAGCAACCCCTGGCCAAGGTTTGTGAGTCACCACAGAAGAGAGGAAGGACCTCACCGTCCCCTGACAGAGCGTGGGGGAACGGCCAGGGCTGATGCACGAGGTAGAGAATTCCTCCTGAGCTGCCAAGAGCTCCCCCAGCACCTGGTTTTCTCTGCCATGGCTTGTTTCCATCTGTGGCTTGTGCCAACTGAGAACAGCTAGTGAACAGCACCAAAGAGCACTTGCCAGTCTGTGGCACTAGAGTGGCAGAAGTGAGACGTAAGGACATTGCCACAACAAGGCACTTTGCTTTCCACTGTCAAGCTCCTTTTCCGTAACACTGCTTTGCTTTATTCAGCATCCAGTACCTGGGTCCTGAAAACTCATAACATTAACAATTTCACATTCACACAAATGCAGATGTACTATACACACAGATACACAAGTATGTATATATTTTCCTAGAGAGGAAATATGATATTTTAGCTTTATAAGATGAACAAGGAGAATAGAGAACCAAGAATTCTGGGCTATTGCCCAAACCACACAGCTTTGAAATCAGCGATGCATTGAAAAAAACTCCACACAACAAAAAAACCCCTACGCTTCCTTCCAAGAAAAGTGTCTAAGTTTTCCAATCTGTTTACGACTGATGTCTACCCACAAGAGACTAAATTCTGGGCTGGATGAGACTGGAGCAGCATACAATATCAAAAACCTCTCCTTCCTGAGCTGGGGAACAATACCATAAGTGTCTGTACATGGAGGCAGACCCGGTGTTGCAGAACTTTTCCCCCAAACTGTTATATCTGCTTTTAATTTCCAATGAATCAGCAAACACATCCGTAGGCTACTACTCTTCCAGACCAATGCTCTTTGTTTTTTTTATTCTCAGAACTCATCTCTCTTTTCCCAACACCTTCTCACTGCTCCCTCTGAAATACAGTTCAGAAGTATTCAAGTACTCAGAAGCATTCAAATTTCTTTCTCTAAGAAGAGTCACTTCTTCGCTCTGATTTTCATTAAATTGTATTACAAATGAACTTAACAAAATAGTAATTAAGGTAACTTGACTCTCCAACAGAGAAAGACAAGATCTACAGTGATCTCCAAAGGCTGAAGGTAGGTGAGGAATGTGATACAGTTCTGCATAGAAACAATATCCAGATGATGCAAGTACAACTGCAATATATCTCTAACTGCCCCAATCTTTCTTAAGCAGTATCTAAGAGTCTCTCCTAGTAGTAGCGTAATTTATCTGGAAAGCTCAGTTACTGTCTACCACAACGGAAACAACCCTCGGTATCAGCTAGATCTCTGCTCAGCTTTGAGCCAAGGAATCACTTCTGTGAATCCTCCCTAAGTCCCAGATCTGATGAGGTATTGAAAATGGACCTAAATTGCAAACACTGTCACTTCCCACTTCCAGACTGAAGGTGCCAACCCAGAGGCCAGGTTTGGAAAAAGCCTGGTCTGTACCCCAGGAGCTCTGAGGGAACATCATTTACTCCTCTCATCCCATTGCTGTTTTTCAACTTAACAATAAAGGCACCAGGGAGTTGTTCTTCCTCTGTGGTAACATAAAGCCAACACTGCAGGTGTGCTGGGGTGTCAGGGCAGAGGCCAACTCCTGCTAATGGCTTGTTCTTTCACCTGTGCTTGACTGATGATGCTACTTCAAACACTTCTTGGGTCAGGATGCGAGGCTGTGTCTGAACGAGGAGATGAACTGACCTTTACCTGCCAGTTGTTGCTGGGGTGATTGCCCAAGACCTTGCAGCCTCTAGGTGAGAGGTAGGACTTGCTGGTGAGGGGGCTCCATGGGAGGACAGCAGTACTACAAAGCTCCCTGCCACCCTCCTTAATGCAGTCTCCAAACATCAGTGTGGCATCTGTGGGAGTTTTTTTACAGCAGAGGAGTGAATTGAACCATCCTTATTTACCTAGAGCATAAAGAAGCTAAAAACTTGGCCCAGGACCAACAGGTGGCCAGTATCAGAGCAGGAATATGAACACAGCTCTCCTGAGATTGATGGTGATGTTTGGAGCTCTCAGAGCATGCTTTGCACACTCAGATGTAGCACGGCCTGATAACATTATGTCTGACCATTTCCCTACTTATGCTGGGGCCTTTCATCTACGAGACTTCACAGCTCTCGCTGTCCTGTGTTTAACCTTGAGCTAAGCAGATAATTTATGACCACACCAATTCCAAAAAAGAAAAGGAAAAGCTGCAGTACTATTTTTGAAGTGAAGTCTGGCAAGACATCCTGCTCTCTCTCCACAAGTACTTTATGGCAAAGCCTGAAATGGCTTCCCGGGATGTAGTATATCTGGCACGAATCCCTGCCAGGCAAAATCTTGTCTTGTTTAATTAGCTCTCACAAATTTTCACCATCCAGCTTTCTCACTGAGGTCTGAACCACAGCCCCTGCTGTCCAGACACCATGGGGAGCGAGACACCACGTCCAAGGCCACTGCTGGTGGCCCGGCTGTGAAAACGCCTGATGGAAACTCATCTCATTAAACTTTTGAAAGATGGATGCTCTGGCACTGGAGTAGCTCCGAGCTCTCAGCTGGAGTTTCTGCTGGCCTCCAACTCTCTCTTTGTAATATTTTAGGTTTTGCCTGCTGGAAAATGACTTGCAAGAATGTTCTCAAGTGCCAGTGTTTGGAACCAGAGCTGTTTCCAGCATTCCCAAATCCTGGGATGCTCAGAGCTGATGTGCTGACTCAGATCACTCGAGACAAGCAAGTTAGTGAAAAGTTCAATCCGGCAGTAATGAGATCTGGTGGAATTAGACCTCTGTATGATTTATTCAGTGTTTTGTAATCAGTGTAGGGTGTTAATGTCAACCATTTGCTCCCAAACCTCTGCCTGGAAAAGAGCAAGGCCAGTCAAAGCATATGGCTCCAAACGTTCCAATGTCAGCCTCTTTTCTTTGTGGAATGAGTGGTTCCAGATATCTGCAGAAGTGCCTGGAAGTTTAATCCTATCCTCTCAATTAGCATTTCTTATTCGTATCGATTATTAATCAGGTCAGCCACATGATGCTTCCCAGCTCCCTGCTAGAGAGACTGAAAATGTTAATGGAGCATATCGACAAAACTTAACCCAGCAGGTGTTGAGAGAAAAGCTATGATCGAGAAATATGAACATTTTGTGAAAAATTCACACAGTGCACAGGCTTTTGAAGATTCACTGACAGTAAATGATGGGATTTGGTGGATCCAAATTACGGCAAATCATCAGGGTATCCCAGCTCCCCACTCCTCAGATGCCTTCTGTACACCACAGAGTTTTCACCAATAATTCCTGGAAAACATGCTCTTGTCTCCTGAGCTCTGTGGTCTCCATTACATAGCTTTTTCAATGCCCAATCTGTCATGTTTATAACCCAGAGAGAATATATGATGGAGTAAGAAAGCTTATGGCTGTGGTCATCTGAAAAGCCCTCTGGCACACAGCAAAATATCAGAGGAGTAACAGAGCACTAGGGCTTGCTGCAAGCATAGAAGGACCTGGATGTGTCTGTGGATCAGGGATTTTAGACTTTACTTTGTTTCCTGCAATTCAATTGGAACAAGAGCTTTTCAAAAGACATCTTCTTTCTCTGCAGTTTTCACAGGAAGGCAAAGTTAATGCTGAACTACAATCCCTCTAACTACTCAACAGGCTTGTCTTCTCCATCAAGGCAAAGATTTGGGGCTTCTGAGGTGATTTGTCTTATTTCCTTAACTGAATCCTACATGTCATGCTCCGGTGTTTGATACAAATCTTTTATTTTTTTCCCCATACTGCTCATGATCAAGCAGGAATCTTTCCTTGCTCCTGCCTGTACTGCTAGATATTTCCCTTGGATTTTTTTTTTTTTTAAACCGTGTCCTGCACTTTCATAGGAAAAGAACGACTGCTAAAAAATCCATTAGCATGGTTTGGCCAGGGTCCAAAATTTCAGCTACCAAGAATGTTAAATCCTCCATCTGTTTGCTAGTTAGATAATGTTACCTTTGAGCTTTCCTTTGGCTGCTAAAGACACTTTATCTGCCTTAAATGTTGCAGAAAATTACACTTCAGGTCAAAGCCTGTGTGCCATTAAATAAGGTGGGGGAGGGAAAGGTTCTTGCTATAAATTTCCACCTTTAGTTCCTCCCAGCTCTTGGTACATTCAGACACAGAGGAGTCCCGAGCTGAGCATAATCATACTAATGACCTGGATAATTGATGGTGAATGATGGATATGTTGAGCTAGACTCTAATCCACTCTTAAATATTTGCTTGACTTTTTAAAAATCAAGGGAATACCCCAAAGGGAAGGAAGTTCTTTTGCACAGGAGAAGCTAAGCAGCTACGGCGTGCTCAAGCGAACATTTGGCTAAGACATTACTTCGTGCCTCAGCTGGGGATGCAGACTGGGCAGCGAGGTCCAGCTCGCTCCTTAGTGCCAAGTCCTGGCTGTAACATCCATCAGACACCTCCAGGGAGAGGTGACTCAACTGCTTTCACTGATGTGATCCCACTGAGGGCAGGCCAGGAGGTGACCTTGCGCAGTCTCCTCACTTCTCATTACGGCTGATGGGACACACAGTTGGCCACCTTCTCCCTGACGACTGTGTTGGGTGTGCAGCTCACACAACTGACATTCATAGGAGTTTTCCTTATGGCTTCAACTACAACCTCCTTCCACCCGGGATTTCACCAAAGAACAGGGGTTGCTCCCAAATGACATCATAACTTTCCATCTGTCCCCGGCCTGGCACAGCTGGTGACTTCCAGATGAGCGCTGGAGATAAAAAAACAACAGCCGCTCAAGCCTCTCCTGTGCTCCCCGAGGAGGGAGCAGCCCCTGCTGAGAAAAGCTAACAAGGAACCACTAAGCACAACTGCGTGGGACACTGACAGCTACTTATCAGGAAGGATTAAAACACGACCCCAAACCCACAGAAATTCTGGCACCGCGTTTAGCAGATCCAACGCACATCTGCCTCCACTTAGGTCTATTACACACTTTCCAGGGGTGGGTGGCTGCACAGGATTGGTCTGAAACGGGAACAAATGATTGACCAGAAAATAAAAACCTGAGATGCGATTGGTTGAGAGCAGAAGCAATTTGTTTTAGGTCAGCACAAGGATCCTTGCATCCCACTGTCTGGAGGACGGCAGCGAGAGGCTGGTCTTGCCAGTCGGCAATCCTGGGTAGCAGGAGACGTGGGGATGGGGCTCAGTATCTGAAATGGGAGGTACAGACCAGCCTGCTCTCTCTCTGCAGCTGGGAGAAAGGTTTCCATCCAGTCCTGTTATGATAGAGTTTCCCACCATCCAGCCAAGTTTCCTTAGCAGCTGCTGCGGGACTTAATTTTTAGGGCTAGAAAGAGATTTCTAGGCACAGAGCCCCATCTGCAGCAAAGTCAAACTGAACTTGACAGCCACTGTGGGAGGTCAAGAGAAAAATGCCTGAAATAGATTGAGTTGTCACTCCATCTTCCCCCTCGAAAAACGAGCTGGCGAGGAAGAAGACCGGCCTGGCTGAAGAGAGAGCTTTGGCTGGAACTCAGGAAAAAAAGAAGAGTTTATGACCTTTGGAAGAAGGGACAGGCATCTCGGGAGGACTACAAAGATATCGTGAGGGTATGCAGAGAGAAAATTAGAAGGGTCAAACCCCAACTAGAAATTAATCTGGTTACTGCCATAAAAGACAATACAAAAATCTTTCTATAAATACATTAGCAGTGAAAGGAGGGCTAAGGAGAATCTCCATCCTTTATTGGATGTGGGAGAAGCACAGTGACTAAGGAAAAAGTGGAAGTACTCAATGCCTGCTTTGCCTCAGTTTTTAATAGCAAGACCAGTTGTTCTCTAGGTACCTAGACCCCTGAGCTGGAAGACTGGGATGGGGAGCAGAACCCTTCTTAATCCAAAGGGAATGGCCAGTGACCTGCCACACCACTTTAACACACACAAGGCTATGGGGCCAGATGGGATCCACCCCAGGGTACTGAGGAAGCTGCTGGAAGTGATCACTGAGATACTTTCCATCATCCATCAGCAGTCCTGGCTATTATTAAAAGATGTGTAGATGTGGCACTTGGGGACACGGTTTAGTAGTGCGCTTGGCCGTGCTGGATTAACAGCTGTACTTGATGATCTCAAAGGTCTTTTCCAACTTAAACAATCCTACAATTCTATGATTCATTCAGGAATAGGGAAAGCACCGACGGAAGCATGAAAGACATAGAGGTGGGAGGACTGGAGAGATACCGAAAAGGTCACCCTTCAGCTCAAAATCAGAGATCCAAATCTGGCCTTATACAGAGCAATACAGAATTCATTAGTCATTGCTGTAGTTGTGACTGCCTTAGGGAAAAGGCCCTGAATAATTTCTGATGGAGAAACATCTGCAGAGCAGTTGTGCAAGAAAGGTAGCTACAGTGTGCATGGTTCCCAGGTACACACAGGGTCTCAGTGATTGCCAGTCCCCTTGAGTATATCAAATTCATGAAAAGAAGAGCAAAGATAACATGTGCCTGGATTGTGCAAACCCTTTCCTCAGTACCAGACCAGCACTGTGTAAATGGCCACGATCAGTCCTGCTCTTTCCACAGAGAAGCCAAGCACGGTTGCTACCATTGACCTAGGAAGTGTGAATGAGCCGTTTGTTTGGAGAGAGATGAAAGGAAGCGTGCAAATGAAGCTTGTCTCCATCACCACGACAGATTTACTTCTTCAAGTGGCCTCAAGTAGCCATGGAAAGGAAATCTGGAATGTTGTAACATTCATAAATATTTGACTGTTCTGTCTTACCTTGAAAACAGGCAGAAACTCTATCCTAAAGAAAGCACTCCCAGATTGAACAGTCATTTTGTTAAGCAGGCCATGACCTGGGGAACTAGGTATTGGTGACATTTAATCTGTATCTATATCTATGCACATGTACAAACACACACAATAAAATACAGTGGTCCCAAGGAAAGCCTGGCAAGCATTTGAAAACAAAACTAAATCTAAGCTTGGCTACTTAGATTTACAAATGAAGTCTTGTAAGGTTGAGAAGCAAATCAGAAATATTTTAAACATGTTAGAGGCGATAAATCATTACTTCTCCTTTATTTTAGTTACCCTCAGAAATCTAGGATATTTTATTATTTTCAGTAGAGCACAATATCCCGTGCCTTAGGTGTCTCCTGTCTGATCTAACACCAATCAGTTATGGCAAACTCCCACCTTTCATTCAGACTTCCCACCTAGTCTCCACAGCTGAATTTGAGAAGAAACAAACAAGAAGTGCTTGTGGAGAGGGACAGTGAATGGGTATTTTAAGACGCACCATGTAACGTGATCTGCTATTTAAAATTTGCACCACTGCACAGATCCAACACAAAACCCTTCTGCTTCTGTTGAGATGGAGTAATTTGGTACCTGTGGTGCTGCTGGCAGCTACAGAAAAGGAGAAAAAAAATAAATAAACTCAAGGAGCTTCCTTCTTGAGATGTTAAAGAATCTGCACATACTCACCCAATATGAAACTCCCTACTTTCAGTGGGTATGAACTATTTAAAACTTTCACAGTTTAGCTGCTCAGCTAATGAAAGATGCTGATTCTTTAACTGAAAAACATGTAATTTGGACCCACAGGCAATTTCCCCTACCAGCTGGTTTCGAATGCTGTGGTACTCTCTCCTCTGGGTATAATTAGACTGCAGTAACCTAAACAGCCCTTCCACTCCCATCATTTTAATGTCCCCCAAGATGGTAAACAGCATTAAGGCCTCATTCCTGTAGCCTCTAGGTCAAGAAATATGTATGATTATATGTATATCTTAAATGCTTTTCTTCGTTACCACAGATTAAGAAACAATTATTTCACTGAAGTGAATTGTAAAACCTGACACACTCTGCCTTAAGTCTTTCAAAATCATATCAACACAGGATCCACATCTTATTCAGCATGGTCTGACACCAAGTTCAACGGAGCCAGGAACTAATTTAGCCTTCATGTCAACCAGTAAGAATAATAAAGACAAATGACAAAAAGAAAAAGCATTTGCCATATCCTAATTGCTTCTTTTATGAAAAAATATACTGTGTATTGACTACCTCGACAGATGTGCACAGATACTGATTCTTCTTTTTCTAGTTCACAAACTATTTCAGTAAATAAATTTAAAGAGAAAAAAAGAGAGAAACAAAAAAAGGAAATGAAGAGAAACACTGGTTTTGTTTGTCCAGGGCAAATGTTTTAAAATGTATTTTCAAAATTATTTTTGAGCAGCAAAATCTTAGAGTAAATATTTTGTTCTTGGGTCTCTATAATCTTTTGTAATATATTCAGAAATTTTCTTTTGCAAAATAATAAAAATCAAAGTCCCTCATCATAACATATCTTTGAGTTTTCTGAGATACAGAAAACACTGGAGAAGGAATATGCTTTCATGAATTCTTTCCAACCTCGACCCAAGTTACTATGTAGTTGTCACTGCAAAACAAGATTCTTAGGCAAGAGAACTAGTTCTACTTTTAGTATAATTATGTTGGTTGAGTAGCACTGGTTAGTTTTAGGAATTTTCTCCAGAATAAAGGGAAAAAATAAGTTACCTAAAAAACCAACATCGTGCATCAAGAATAAAACATAATGAGCACCTTAAATCTGTAACTGATGGGAATCATTTAAAGACACTATGGAACAAAACCCCCAACATACTGAAAATTGGACAAGTACACAATTACATTAGGAACTTCAAAAGGGTTCCCTGAAAATTTTAGGATTATGTTTTGCTGTTCTGTAGAAAAGCTTTGTTATAGCTTTCCATTTGAGAGAAAAGCAGCAAAGCTATTCAGACAGTTTTAAAAAGGAGCAAATTTGCAAAGCAGCAGTAAAAGCAGAAAATAAGAACTCTTTCTTGTGGAGAATTTTTTTTTTTTTTGAGAGTGAGATGACTGACAAGGTCAAAACACATGAATGTGGGAAGATGCAAATTTTACAACTGGTTTTGCATAGACACGTATTTTGCACAAAAAATTTATATATGGGCATAGACACTCATATTTTATATACATGTATGTACACACCCACAATTTATAGAAAGGGTCAAGCAATGTGAAGACTGTATCTTTGAATTTTAACAGCTATTTTTCAGGTATTTTCCTTTGCTAAAGTTTCACTAATAAAAGAGAAAACCAACTCCTATCTTCTGTTATTTCTGAGATACATAGGCATCAAAGGCAGGGGAGGAGATTGAAGAAGAGGTGGAAAAGCTTCAGATGAAGATTAGAGAATACTATACAGACTTTGTGATCTGAGTAGGAAAACCTTTAAAAAGGGGTTATACTTTAGGTGGAAGAGGCCCTTTAAATTAGCAAATCCAGTTTTATACCATAAAGATATTGCTTTATAAAGTATTTTTCATAATTAAGGTGACATCCACTTAATTTTGCCCAGGGCTTCTCCCAGAGGCATCTGTTTTTACCCCTGAGCCAACTAATACTGAAAGAGTATCCGTTCTGTCTTCATTCCTGGCCAATCTACATCCTTTGTTTCTTCTGGCTTTCAGGTAAATATTCTGCTCTCTTCAGCATCCTCTCGTTTGCAGCAAAGATATTCCCTGCCTGTCTTCTTTGCTTGAGGAGAACTTTAAAATTAGTGTTCTCCTAGGTCTTCAGTTTGCTATCCATCAGAACATGCTCATGGATTAAGTGTTTGAACCCTTCACAAATGCTGGACATGCAGCACAGGCTGCACGTGTGCAGGGCTGCAGAGATAGAGTGTGTCTTCTCCAGGAAGCTGAAAAAGTTATTCTGAGAAACAGTGAAGACAGACAAAGACAGAAGTTTGCTCTTCTGCATTTCCAACCTCAGCAGCATCTATAAACAACTCTGCTCGGAGGGGCTGGGATGGAGTACTCTGTCCTCCTTCCACTGCTCCAGCTAGACTTCCAGCCCATCATGGAGATGATGGATGATACCTGGACTGTTGTTTCTTACTAGCTATAGGGGAACACAAGATTTATGAATAATGCTATTGATGGGACATACAGTAAATTTCACATGGGATTACAGAAAGTTGGTTCATTAACTAGATTTAGAGAGAGGCAGAACCAAAATGATTAATCAATGGATGACAAGGAAATCACATTTAGCCCAAGAAACATGTACATATCCTGAAGGCATATGTTCACTCACTTAAGTAATTTTGCTAAACACTCAAAAAATTTAATTGAACAAGTGAGAGATTCTGCAATAAATTAGGAACAGACTCAGAAATGAAGATTAAATCCGGACCTGAGAAAAGGAAATTAATTTAAGTTTCATTTTTCTTCTGCTGTTAAAGTACTTGATATTGCAAATCCCCTTTTTTTTTCCTTTTTTTTTTTCCCCCAGTGCCACCTACAGCATTATAGAGTGCTCAGAATAAAGGGGAAACAAAGAGAACAATTCAAGTTTAAGTCAGTTTTTGTATCACTTTAGTTAACTGTGGTTGAAAGTGCTAGTTTGGAATAGATCCTCAAAGAAGAATGGGATATGCAATAGAGTAATAACAGAGTAGAGGAGATCCTTAGGAAAGGATTAAGATCATCTGTGGTAGTCAATATGACATTAGAGAAAACAGTCATGTCAAAAAAAATAATTCTTTTCTTTCTGAGATAATTCAGCAGTAATTGGTAAAATGGTTATTTATAGCAGCAAGCCAAAGGAGATTAAGCTTCTGCTTACAGAACTAAAAATACGTAATATTAATAGAAAACACCTCAAACAGTCTGAAAACTGACTACACTGAAAGATGTCAAAAAGTAGCTGTAAAAAGGGAGAACCATCTGCGATGGGAACTTTTCTAGCACAAAATTTATAGGGATTGGTAACGAGCCCAACATTAGTCAACATTTTCATCCATGATTTGGAAATTATTTTCGAAGCGCTGCCAATAAAATCCACACGCACGAGACAGACTGTCAGCCTGGCGAATTATGAAGACATGAAGCCCTCTGAACAGATTTGTCTCTTGGAACAAGGCAGGCAGGAACACACCAACACCCAGAGAGACTTTTGCAGATGGGAGATACAGGCGAGACCTCTCGGAAGATGAACCTGGATGCTCAGTGCTGGCCACAGATCCCTCCTCTCAGCACACTGTTCACCTGGGCTGGATGTACAAAATACCCGCTTTGCTATCTGAGTGAGACTAAACTGTGACCATCATGCACAGCTCCAGCGATCTGCCTTCAAAAGAAACATCCTCAGGAGCAGCATAACTCAAGAAATCTAGTTGTGGCAGGTTGCTCCATCCAGCATGGATTTTTGGATTCTAATATAGCCTGAGCCCACATGCTCCAGCTTTTTCTTCGTTAGGGCACTACGAGGGTTTCCCTCCTTTTCTGGCTGTGTATCTACAGGTAATATGTGCAGTCTCAAGATCTTTAAGGTTCTTCCTGCCTTTATGAAATTAGTCAAGGGTTAACGGGGAGGGGAGAGGAGGCGACCAGGCAGACACATAAATCCACTTTCAGTTTACCCACATAAGCTTTGTTTTCTTAAGAAACCACAAATAGAAAGAAGATCAACAGGATAATTCAAGGACCAGGAAACAGACCTCACAGTAGGAGATTTAAGTAGCTTGGTCAATGTAGCGTGAGATGGAGAGGTACTGACTGCAGTTATACACATCTTTGCTAGGAAAACTTGTGGAAGTGGACAGATTCATCAGTTCAGCAGAAAAAGGCATGACCCAGTCAGTCAGAATTTACATGAGACTCATGCTAAACAGAAAGAAGGCACTTCATCTGTTTATTTATTTGGACAGTTGCAAGTAAAAACTATTGGAAGTGCTAATACAAGGGGAAGTGGAGAGAGATCCCTCCCTGTCCTTAAAATGACTCCAGATGCCATACATTTTAATGCACTCCACATTACTGCTTATATGCAGAGCTGTAGCAGGTGACACTGCCCCACCTGGTTCTGGCATTTTTTGTGACATCTGTTTTCCTTAGGGCTACACTGACTCACACAGGATGCAACTCCACAGGGGACTCTTACAGATCTCCTTGTTGTAGACTGGGACAGGGGTGGTGCCGTGTAAGTCCAAAAAAAGAAGGTGGGACAATGTCCGCAATGCCTCTCTGAACATGGTAGTTCAACAGGTGAGTTGGATCTTCCATGGACCTGAAGGCACCCAGCACCCTCTAAGATTTCGTCTTTGACCCCTTGATAAGTCTTCCTGTTCCTTCCCCCTTCATCCCCAAGACAACCTGACCAGTGAAGACACAGCCCAGAGATGGAAAAGAGCCAGGAAACATCCCCATTCCCATACACAAAGCTCTGCTAATACTCAGTACTGCTCCTGTCGATACCATTAGAGTTTTTTCTGTTGTTTCAGCAGGAGGAAGATCAAGTCTGTAGCATTTTTCCAGGGTAACGCTGCAGAAACATCACTCTGCTAAAGGAATGGCTTTGATTTGTCACAGAAAAGGCCTCACAAACTGACAGGTTTTGTCTGATTTTCTCTGGGCAGTGGGGGAAGGAACATATTTTCTCCTCCAAAAGCATTCAGCAAATTTGTACTGCGGTCAGCTAATTTTATTACTTCTCATAAATGTCTGTTCCTGTAATGCTCTCAAGGTATTTTCATAATTCTACCTTGGGAATTACAAATCAACTTTCTCTTTGATAAAGTAACCTGCAGTATTTTATTTTATTTTTTATGTTATGAACAGCTGAAAATGTATGACATCCCATAAAATGTCTGGGTTAGGCCTTTGAATATTGCTCCTTTTAAGAAGTCTTTTAGCATTGAAGCAGAGAAATACAATCCTAGGATTGGAGTCTATTAGGCAAAAAGAGGAAAGGAAATCCTTAAAGCCCATGTCTAGAGTGTCTTTAAAGTTGCTTTTCTGTATTCCAAAGGGATCTAACTTCCATTTAATTAAATTCTTGTTTAAGAAAAGGGAACCTGGAATATTTTATTTATTTATACATTTTTGCAGAAGTTTATGATGAAGTATATTAGGGAGGGGCGAGGGGCAAGGAGAGAGGTACTCCCCAAAGACAATGCATATTTAAGCAATGAAGTATTTTACTATAGAGCCTAAAACTTGGCTTCATGGCCTCAGAGGCAGAGCCACAGCGTCTCTCACATAGCAACGACTGCATGCAGAGGAAAGAGCCCTCTACACTTAAACAAGCCAGGCCGCATTTTCATTTAATCACCTCTGAAATCACAGGCTGGGGAGCACTGCTGAGGTACTTGGCCAGTTTTCTGTCATGTAATTGTTATGAGAATTTTACAGGGCTAATTTTGACTTTTTTTGATCAAAGTATATCAAATTCTGACTTAAGGCAGTAACATAATCTGTTTGTAAACGGGAGAGGGTACGGTACAGGGATAGCCAGCAATTCTGGGATATAATTCTGAGATATAAATTACACTCAGAGGATTTTATATTTTAAAATCAACAAGCAAGCCATTTTCCCCAGCAGCCACTCTGGCCCAGGGTCTATGCTTAGAGAAATAGCAGAAAGAAGACAGAAATGCTTGTCAGAGATGAGCATTTCTCAGCATATCCTTCCACTCTCCCTGCTTTAGAGAATTGCTGAACCAGGGGTTATACCTCAGTCATAACTTTAATGAGTCACTGGTGACCTTATCTTCTATGCATGTGTCAAAACTTTCTGTGTAACCACTAGAAAGAGAGAAATAACAGAAAATGGTTCACTAGGTCCCTCCTTTTTTGACACAGTTGTCCCAAAGCAGCGATGGTCTGTGACCGTGTGTTCTCTTTTGCTGAGGTTTACATAAACAGCATAAGAGTTAAAACTTCTGCAAGTTCCTCTAAAAGATTATTTTCCTCTCAAGATGTTTCACGATAGAATTGCTCCCTCTGTCACCTACATTTAGGGGGACAGTGATCAACTGGTTTCAAACTACATAGTCCCACAACTATAGCAAAGTCCAAGGATGCTTCATCCCCTGTGACCCCTTGTCCAGTCCTAATGACTACACTACAGACTCAGAGTCTGTAGTCTGTATTTATCAAATATAAATATCTCAATCTTAACATTTCTGCTGCAGGACCTACATTATTTAAAGGCTCACATATCCATGAGACTAATTACCTTCAACAATGCCATAGGTCCAACCAAGTCTCCTTGGTTTAGCATCACTAAAATGCACCAGTCTGGAGTGCAAAATGGAATGATGTCTCTGGCATTGTACCTGGCTGTGATGGGTCTGCACACTTACAGCTGGAGCAAAGGCAGTGGCCATTAGTACATGTCCAGAGTGAATGTCAAAGCCCTATAAACCCTCAGGGTTTATAGAAGAACACTGTAGCCACTCCCTTGTTTTGGAAGCGATTGTCAACAACAAAAGTTAAATCATTCAAGCCTATATAAAATCCCTGAAGCCCCCATCTGACCCTTGGGATCAAATGCAGAGAGGCTTTGTGATCACACAAACCTGCTGGACTAGTGCACACCACACATCCAACAACCCACACCATGACAAGCACAACAGCCAGGTTCCAGCAGAGTCCATGAGATTCCTCACACACTCAGACATGGTAAGAAGAGCTTTGCTGAATCAAGTCCTCATTGATTACATGGAAAATCAGACAACATAAAAGATATGCAACTACCGAGATTTGGGGCTTTTTTTAACCTATTTTATCTTGGATTCCAAGCAGTGCTTTGAGAATTATTGCTGATTTTTGTTAGAGACTTCCAAGTGATTCCATTACTTCAGCCAAGATTTAAAAGCAGAGTAGAAGTCTCAGGAACATTGAATATTGATTGTTTTCATCCAAACAGGTACACAGGTAGAGAAAACAGGACTGACCTGTTCTCTCTGCAGCAAATGAGACAACCTCTTCTTTAGCATCAGAGAAATCATTAATGCTGCAAGCAGATCCTAATTGTTCTCTTCACAGTAAGACTCATTGTAGCCTATAGATTACATCTGAGATCCTGCTCAGAGACTTTGCCAAATGCTGATTTACTTAACCTAAAGACCCTAGCCCCATTTTTCATGCCTCCTGCACTAGTCACCTGTAAAGTTAATTAAAAATAGCTAAAAGACAATTATCAAACTGCTGACACGTGATACACAGAAGAGTGACTTCCTCGCTCACTTGGTAATAGTTTCATTGACAACACTAGAACAGAAAAAAATGTCCATTTGTTAAATATTGAGAATGGAGACACTCTGTCATCATGCAGATCTTTGATTGAGGGATGACTGGAAAGTTTCTGAAGGCCAAAAGAATTTTGCCATGTTCCAAGTATTCCCTCTGCATGGAACAGAAATCTAAAAAAACCAAAGTGACTACCTCAAGGACAAACTACATAGAATCTATGTGGGGTAAAGGATAAATCCATGCTCATGGAGTTAGGCTATTATTTTGGAACAGAAACCCATGAAAGAGCTGTGAGCTATGAACTGCCACTGGTGATTTCTCACTCTGGAGAGAGGCCCCGTATGGCCATGAAGGCTTGCAAAGGGTAGCATCCCCTAATACAGGTCTATAATAGAAAGCCAATCTCCCTCCAGTGGAGGAGAGAGGCTCCTCTGAAGGCAACACAGAGTATTTACAGCCATCCAGAAATGTGCATTTTTCTCCCCTGTCTAATGAAACAGCCTATGCCACCTCCTCAGCCTTTGGACTAAAAGGAAAACTAAGGATACATGCACATGAGAAAAGACAGGGGGAATGCTTTGAACACCCCTGTTTGGAGGCTTCCTAGCAGAGGATGCAGACACATGCCTGTGCATGCCAGGCAGGTTAACAGAGCAGTTAACAGGACATCAGATACTCAGCACCAAGACGTGCACGGGGAGACCTCGGTGTAGACGAGCTGAGAAGCCAACATGCTCTCCACTGCTCTCGAGCTTGCTTTTTAAGAGTGATGTAGACATATCCCATAAATCTAAGTTAACCCTATAAGCCTGGGGAGCCAGAGTCCCAGACTAAGCTCAGGACTAAGAAGGGCTTTGCAGCATTAGCTCATTCTAAACAACCAAACCTGTTTCTTGAAACATTTGTGTAGATTTATGAGGCTCTGGTGGGTGGGAACCTGAAATAGATACCATGCTCTTCTCTTCAGTGCAAGAATGATTTATGCTGCCAGGCAGCTCCTCGGCCCAGAGCCAGAACGGATCTATCAGATGCGACTCACAAATGTTGTAAAACTAAGTAAACCAACTGCAACGTGAGCATCAGTTCTGCGAGCACGTGGGCCCCCATGGGGAACAACAGGTGCACAGCATAATTACAAGCAAGGAGAAAAACAAGAGGTATGTACAGAGACAACCCCCCCCAAAGTTGCATTCTCATAAATCACTGTGACAACTACAACAGCAACCAGGAAAAAGAGACCAAAAAAAGGAGGGAGGGGGAGAAAAAAAAAAGAGGGAGATACATGCATGGAAAAAATGTCATAGCAGATCGAACAACAGAACAACAGAATTGGAAGCAGTCGTGTTAATCCCTCATGGACTGTCTCACCATAATGATTATTTATTCCTTACAAATGGGAATTCTAATCTGCTGATTTTGTGGTTGCATTTTTGTGGCTTAACATTCCACATGTCACAAGAAACATCGGCCTCCCCACCCAGCCTAAATCCTCCCCTGGTTAAATTGATCACATGTGTGGCACACAAACCGAATGGCCACATGCAAACATCACATCTCTGATGGGCTGAATCCTGTTTATCCTTAAAATAAAAGGGAGTCTAATCATCCTATCTTCACTTCTGCAATGTGACTTTCATCCTAAAATGCCACTGGAATCATTTTGTCCACCAAAAAAAAACCCAAAAAAAAACCCACAGAAAAAAACCCCAAAGAAAACACCATAATATTATCTTGAATCCCAGCAGCTATTTACTAAACATTCCTTTATCTAACCAAATAAAAAAACCCCAACACCACTCCCTTCCCAAACACACACATGTAAGAGATTTGGATGTGATTTGAGTTGGAGTGGTGCTCCACTATTGGTTTGCAGCCAGGACAGCACCCAGGAGCTCAATCTCCCTCAGTGGATCCAGAATTTGCCTGTCTACAATTAGACAACTGATTTATTTAACTCCAAAATGATCAGAACCAGAAGATCAGCACCATTCAAAACCTTTCTAGCAACTCATGACAAGTTACAAACCCCTACAACCTCACCAAGTCCTACAACACTCCAGATTACTCCATGGCAATTACTCCCAACAGCAGTAGCCAGGCTTGTCTCAGCATGGGCTGGAGGATGCTCAGTGCCCTGAGAGGGACCTTATAGATAAATTATCTTTCTGTGGAGCTTGTCTGGATGGGGAAGGCTTCCATACAATTTGTTCTGAGATGCAGAGCACAGCTCGCTCAGATATCCTGCTGCTGGAGATGCGACTTGCCCTTCTGGCATGAGTAGCTCAATGCCTGCCTCTGCTTTCTCACACCCTCTAAAGTGTGAAAGGAAAACATCTCTATTGCTCTCAGGTTTGGCAATGCAGCATAATAAAAACCACTTTAATAGAAAGCAGTCTCCCAAGAATCACAGAAGATCCACAAACCGACTCCCCCCCCACACACTGCTCGCACTTCTGGTCTTTACCACACAGTCTTTTCCTGAGCTTTGAGCCTTTGTGGCTGCACAAAGCTCTGAAGCCACAGAAAAGCTGCAGCTCTCTGTTTCCTTGTGTCTCAGGGAGACACCCATCTCCCCAGCACACAGGGTGTGTGAGCAGTGCTGCACAGAATCCAGCCAAGCCCTGAGCACCCACACAAGGTACCAGCCTGCTCACCCCCTGCCCTGCTTCACACTGCCCCAAGTACCACAGCTGGGCACAGCATGGGGGGTCTGTGCTGGGAACTGCTCCTGGAAGGCAGTATGGATTCAGCACTTGGCTCTGTGGTTCTCCAATGATATCACAGCAGGTGCCCTCTGGGATAACCAGAAAACCAGCACAGATGCAGCTCACCCCCACGTGACCGGAGGGTCCCAAAGACAGGCACCCATTTGGTGGTCTCTGTGCCCCAAGTGCACAACACTGCATCCAGACACCCAATTCCCTGGAAAAGGCATCTCATGAACCTGTATTTCCCCAAACAAAAAGCTGCCAAACTGATGGAGAGGTCTGTCAAAGTTGACACCAGATGCATCCTCCGCCCAAGTCAGCCAGGACAAGCTGATGGGATTGCTATCCCATGAGGTCTTACAGCTGGAGGCTCCATCAGCACGTGGTATTAAAGTACATCTGATGATACAGAAGGTGTGCCAAATAGCTAAATTGCAGCCTTCCTCCAACATACCAAATAACAAGGCAAACTCAAACAAAATTAGAAGGCAAACAGTGGATTAAGTAATATAACAATCGTCATATGTATTAAATCTGATATTTTACTACACCAGGATGTTAGTAATGAAAACAATCCTTTCTCTACTCAACCTCATAAACCCAAAAAGAAAGTGTGTTCATCAGATCTCTCTGTCCAACTGTCCAGGGGATGGTTTGTAGCAGACAGCCACATGAAAATGAGAGTTAAGATAAAAAAAAGTACAAAGTAGGTTAAAACACCCCCAAATTAGCTGTCGGCATTCAGTTATATCAATGAGAGCATTTCCAGCCCAGCTGGTACTCAGCTGCTAGAGGAGGTGGAGAAAGATGGTGAACCAGAATAATAGTAATTTCTTGATTAAAAGATGCACTTAATTAGAACATTTTGCTATTAAATTTCACATTGCTTTTCTCTTGCAAACCTAAACAGCTATTAATTTTCATAATGCACATTGAATCTGCCTAATTAAATATTTTTTACAGCAATATTTTTCTCCTGGGAAATGTTGTCTCAGTTCCAAGACATTTTGCAGATGATGTTAGTTTTGACAAAATTACTGAAAGGGAAAATTCTATTTCAATCAATTGGACATTGTAATACCATTGTTAGAGTTTTCATAATTTCTTTCTGATAGCACTCATTTACTTTTTGAATAGCACTCACTTTTGACTGACACACTATTTTGAAATATTAATATCAGTGTTAAAATTATTCCACATATCATACTGTTGGCATGATGGTTAATCTGCTATCTTTAATGCCTGGCAGTGTTCACTCATCCTCAAGAGGGAAACTAAGTCAGGTTTCCACTGAGGTTCATTTTGGAGTCGGCTGGAATTTCTGTTCCAAAACCTTTTAAACTTCGCTTTTTTGATTCAACTTAGAGTACAAACACATTTCTTTTCCTGGAAGAGAAATCCCACTTTTCAACATCCCGCGTGTGTGGTGATGATAACAGCATTTATTTCCACTGATTTTCAACCACTGTTTTGGAAGGAGTTTAAAATAAAAAACATACACCAGGGGAGTTCTCATCTGGTGCCACAGCCACAGAGATTCTTCCAGAATACACACCAAAGTAATGGACACCTGCAGCTTTATGTCCTTTAATACAGCTGCTTTACTAAGGTACAGCACATCTCCTATTCTGGGAAGTTTATCTATAACTTGAGGACATTGCAGCCTTTTCATTATTACTATTACTCTGCTACACCACTGTAATTCCTTGAACCTCAACATAAGGCTTTGGATTACACTATAAATTCATGTTCATATCCCAAAGTCAAGGCAGAAAGAAAATATTTCAGCTCTTCTGAAAGGAGGAGCAGCTTAGGGGTTTGCCTAAAACACAGGAACCTTTCCTGTTAACTAAACCATCTCTCTATGGAGGAGAATCTCCTTTAGGTCATGCTTCTGCAGCTGGGCACAGGGATCCCAGCACCAGGCACATGGGAACTGTGGTGACTTATTCAGCTTATTCACAATTAATTTTTGCAACATGTTAGATGCTTCTTAGATGCTTCAAAGTGAGATTCCTCAGGCTTCACAGTCACAGAAGAAGAGTTCAAGCATGGGCAGTCTTGCCAGACAGGTCCAGCTACAGAAAGTAAAAACCAACCATAGAGAAGAATGAGGCTTTGCCTCTCAAAGAAGCAGTTTCCCTTCATGTCCTGCTGACGGTCACTCAGGTCACGAGGTCTCTTCACCTCTGAGGAAAGCACAGTGGCTATCGCAGAGCTTGGGACAGTACAGAGTAAATGAACATGGAGCAGCATTTGATCACTCTTAATTCACACAAAGATGAAACTATGCAACTATCCAAGCTGGAAAACCAAGCAACGGAGCTTAGAAACTTCTTTATTTGCCATGACTTGCTCTTCCACCATATCATGTGGTAAAGCTGTCTTACAAATGCAAAGGAAGGGTCTGTGAGTGAATCTGAAAGCTGCTACCCTGGGTGCCAGCAGACAAGTAAGCTCCAGAGGAGCTCCGAGAGAACTTCTTATGGTAATGCTGCCTTCATACTGCAAATGCATCAATCACAGTAATTATGCTTTGACATGTCACCTCCTTTATTCTCTTTATATTGCTTCTCTTTTCAATAATTCATATCACTGGTGGGAAAGAAATATCCTCTGAACAACCTACCCACTGCACAAATACACTGCTTGATTATGCAGCAGGAAAATACCTATAGTGAATGCAGCAAAAGTAAGGACCCACTTACAAATGGCCCCTTTGAGAGGTAAAAGGGTGATAAAATTTATTATCAGCCATAGCATCACAGAAAAAAAAAAATCAGTACAATGCCTATGTTTCAAAATGGGAACTGTGGAAGGAGAACTGGTGCAGAATCAGAACAGAGCAAATTATAAGGCTGGGTTACAAATGAAGACTAGATATTTGCAGAGGGTAATTTAATACAGCTACAGTCAGCTATTTGCCAGAGACTCAAAGCTCAATAAACAAGCCTATCTGGTTTATCGTTAACTTATTTTCTTTTTTTTTTTCAGCCCAGATGTTTTTGTTCACCCGCTCAGCCTCCAGCAATCAGGCACGAAAATACTTTGAAAAAAACTAGTCAAAATCCCATCTAAAATTATAGGGAAAAAAAAAAAAGTTCAGGGAGTTCACTGGGTTCATGGGAAAAAGGTGAAAGACATGTAGAGACACTGTGGAGGTTTGCAGGAGTAAACTGGGCATCGCCCTACAAAATTAGGTCCAGGCAGCTCCCAGTGCAAGACCTTTTGTCAGAGTGTGGAGCAGATGTTGGGAGGAACACAACTGGTGTGGTGCAGCAATGAGGGAGAAGCTGCAGAAAGGCAAATAAGTCTACAGCAAACAAACAACAGGGCTATGAGGAAAAAAACCACAACTAAACCCAAACCCACAATCTTTAATCTGTAGCTAGACTGAAAATTAATTTTCCAAGAATTTTTTAAATAAACAAATACTATTAATTTTTAGTTCCAGGCACAGGTGTTGTAGAGTAGGCCATTTTTTTAGAAAAGATTTTAACAAAATTCTCTTTTCCCACATGAAAGCTTCCCCAAGAATCTTCCCCCAAGTTTCTTTTTTAATGAGTTATTGAACTTTTTATTTTCAGAAAGCGCAGTGGGAAGAAAAAATCTTAATTATTTGGGAAAAGAGCTTTTTGTTACTTATCTAGAAAAGAATTATTTTATTTTATTTTTTTTTACAAAATAAAAGCAACCTTCTCTTCTCCTTTCCTGACATTATGGGTTCAAAACATCAACTGACAGGAGAGGAAAGCTGCTGTAGAGTTTCCAAAGCAAGCTTTGGTTTTATACTAATGGGCCACAGGATGTGGAAGAACAGAAACAGGTACCCCAGAGCAAGATAAGATATCTGCTCAGTGTATCACATTCCCATAACTGGCAGGTAAGTGACTCCTTTAAGCAAACCATGCAGAAACACCTGTCAGTGGAGAAAAAAAAAGCAACCACAGCAAAAAGACATTCATGAGGTCTGAGGAAACTGCTCTAAAGCTCTTCTTTTCTAAGATTTCCAAGCATTTACCTATTGTACATTAGACTGTGAGAAGTTGGAGCCTCTCACAGCACAGTCGGTTAAAGACCATCAAGGCAGACTAACTGGTTTGGGCCAGTGACTGGGGCAATAATAAGGGTAATAACACAAGGGTGGATTTTTGTAGGTAAGTCATAGAATGTGAAATGTAATCACTGTTCAGGATGTGATCCTGTCCCTGATCCAGCTGCCAGCATGGTGATGGGCATTAGGAAACCCTGCCAAACCCAGAGCACGCTGCTGCTGACCTCTGCAGGGCTTCCAATTCCCTCTCTGAGGAGCTGCCAAACACGACCCAAGAAGCCCCCTTGACCCCAGGCTGCCGGAACCTGGCAGAGCTGTGGTTAGTCCCTCTGTCACACCACAGCCTGCTGAAAAGGGAGCCCACTAACTGCTGCCAGAGATAAAGACATAATCCATGCTCAAGTACAGTTAAGACATTTGTTCCTGGCAGGATTTGCTCCTGGATTTTCACACAGCAGGACAGACAAACTAGGCTTGAGGCACTGGTTATGTGTGCAGTGAAGGTAAAATCCCAAATATGATCAATGCCATGTGTCCCTACAATGAAATTGGGACTTCTTTCCCTCTGGCAAAGGTAATGGCTCATGCAGGAGGGCAGGGTTGAGACAGGTAGTGGCACCTCTATGTCCTCACAGGAGCCCGGCTCCCCAGTCCACAGGGAGAGGAAACACCTTCCTGCATCCGTGCGTGTGGGGTCAGGGTCCACAAAGAGAAGATGGCACAGCAGGTACAAAATGAAGTCTAGAAAGTTTTCAGTCCCCCAGCTCAAGTCCCCGATTTTCACCAAACTCCCATTTGCAATGGTAAGGAAAGAATGGAGGATTAAAAACAAGCAAGAACTCTATTAACACATGCAAATGTCGGTAAGCTAATGAGATTCCAAAACTACCTCTCTCCCAGAAAGAAATTACCCAAATCAGGTCAATCTGAATAATAATGAGATGACATTTTCTCCTCATGGGAGGCCACAGCCAAAGCACGTGAAGCTGCTTACAGCCCTCTTGTCTGAATGACCACATCAACCTAATAAACTTCTGTTACATCAATATTGTTCCTGTCACTGCACTTAGCATAATTAATGCAGATGCAATCAGGATGGAGAGCAAAACACTCTCGGCACGCGCCCCCCTGGTGCTGCAGTCACACTGGTATTTTAAAAGTGGATTTAATCAAATGTTAATCAGGAGAGAAAAAGTTCAGGCAGGTGCAGCCGCAAATAATCCAACAAGATTAAGGATGTCTCGGTGGCTGATTAACCTGCAGCACAGGAATGCACATCGTGAGCAGGATGACAATATGTTTCCATCTCCTCCTTTAACAAGGGGCATTGTAATTGCCTGAATATTTATTTTTCCAACTGGAAGCATCTGAAACATTTTGCAACATGTGACCTACCACCCCTCTTCTCCTTGTCTGTGCAAAACAATCTGAAGTTAGAGTGACCCGGTCAAAATGAATTTGCATGAGTATTTTCCCCTGCAGTAACCTATCTGTATTATCATTTAATGAAATTCTAGTATTAAATGTATGTTATTTTCCCCTTCAGTAACTTACTATCAGTAATGTTAAGGTTTAGTTACATCAAGAGTTTCCATGCAAGTCTGGTGCTCCAGGGAACACCGTGGATACTGCCATACTTTTGCTAGCATCAAGGGAGGAGTTTTTAACAAGTCTGAGCTCCTCAGAGACCAGGGCAAGTGGAAAGGTACATTAAGAGCCTAACACAGGTTTTGGGCAGCCCCTGGGTCCCTGCCCAGTGTTTATCTGCTGCACAAACCAGGGCTTGGGGACCTTTTAGCTCCTGGACATTATTTGGGCTGGTATATGTCACCAGCTTTACAGCCTGCTCCTTCGTCTCATTATCAGTCCAAGAGGGAAATACCAATGGAATAACTCCGGGTTGAGCTGAAACCGAGCAAGAAAAGCTCATTTAGCAAAAGCACCAAGGGAGGGAGGGAGCAGGGTTGGTGGGGGCGCACGGACAAGTGTTTCCATTCAGAGGCCAAAACACATGTGAACAGACAATTTATTTACATTAGCCATTTTCTGGAAGAAGAGATGGGAAGGGGGAGAGCTTGGCTCTGCTGTGGATTCTCATGTTCTGCCTCAGCAGATGCAGGGTGCTGGGCCCCGTGCCGTATCCCCTTGGCGCCGCGCCACTGCCTGATGGCAGGGGGCCAGTGCATTGTGAACAAAACATCACAACCCCACGGAGCCCTCGCTCTTCCCAGGCCACTTTGATGTTGGTTCATCCAGTCCCATCCATCTCCTTTCACTCCAAGTCCCACCACTGACCTCTTCAAGGCCAGGCAGGCTGCTGTTGGAGGACCACCACCACCTTCAGCTTGGGTGGAGGAGCTGCCTTGCAGCCTCTGCTTGCAGTGTGGGATGTAGAGCTACCAAGCTGCATCCCAAAGGGGTTTTAGATGCTTCCAGGGCATCTCTTGAGGCCATTGACAGGGGAAGCAGAGAAGACAGCAAGCACAGCAGTTGGAGGGTGCAGCACACTTACTGAATGAGAAGTCACAGGCCTGTGAGGGTATCAGCAACCCCACCAGCCCCAAAACCTGCACCTGAATGAGCATCTGCAAATGGCCCCAAAATCACACCTCAGTTTCAGACACTTCTCACAGGGCAAGGAGTCATCATGCAATGGAGTTACAACCTGGAGTACTCACTGCATCCCTCAAGGACCACCAATAAAACCAGAAGTTGTCTTTAGGATCTCAGCTTCAAACTTCTCTCAGCTTGGGGGGGCTCAAGTTTGCAGGTCCAAGTTAAGGATTATGTGGGCTAAAGAAAGCCAAGCTAAGGCACAGATCACCTTCCTACAGCTCACACAAGTGGGATGCACATGAGTCTTTCAAAGGGAGGGAGAGCCAGGAAGTTCTCAATGTGATTTAGACCGAAGTGCAGTAGCTAAATTTGTGGGAAAAGTTCCTTAGGGGAACTTTGAGGACATTGCCCAGCAGACCCAAGACAAGTCCAGACTAGAAGAACAAGTTGCTACATTTCAAAGATGGTGGGAATTCATGCCATTTCACCTCTCCAAGGCTCGAGGTTATCGGGGTTGTATCACAGGAGGGAGCAGCTGACTAAACACTGCCATGTGGATGATGAAGAGCCAATAAACCAGACTGATGTCTACATGCCAAAGGCATCTCACAGGCCCAAAAGGATAAAAAAATAGCTTTCCATGTGCACTTGTGAACTAATTTTTTATATGTGATGTCACAAAATTGAAGTTTAAGATAAAGGACCATTACATAATCACAAACTAGATCTGCTCATGTTGGTACCCCAGCAAAGGAATATAAAACTTCTAACTGAACTTCCTTCACAAAATACAATTTTGCCAAATTATACCTATGAATAATTTTAATTTTAAACAAATGGCGTTGTCTTAGAGAAAATTATTACCTGAAATTTTATGCATCAGGTCTTGTTTTCAGTTTGCGAACAAAAATTTTTCAGAAAAAAAAAATGAAACAACCAAAAACTCCCAAGTTTCCCATCAGACTTTAAATTTAGTACCTGAAACAAATTCAGGACTTAGTGCTCCCACTCTGATCTCACAAACTGCTGAACTCAGCCCCATAAAAACCAGGATGTCTATTCCTGGGAGAGCTCTTTGTAAATCCTTAAACCTACTGGGGATTGGGCAGGTGAGGTAAGTAATGAGCATGAGTTTTTTTAATGTAATTTCCCCCCATGTTTCCCAAACTCAAAATATCTCAGAGTCTTCTTAGTTAGCTCAGACATCCACTAAAGTTGCAGAAACACCTGACTGGAGTGAACAGGACCCAGAACAAATTGAACGGGAAATCAGTGCCATAAGGATTCCCATCATCCATGGCTGTGGTGAACGCTGTGAGCACTCCCATGGCCCAGTGACCTGGGGCAAACACTGGCTCATACCAAACTGCCCAGTATAGCCAACTACACATGTACTGGCTAAGAATCTGGTCCCTGGCCAATAAAGCATATCATAAATGTGAAATATTTAGCAAGGTGACCGCTGAGAAGGGTCTACATTTCCAGCATCTCCAAGCACACTCAGCCCCTTATAAAGCCAAGATGAGCAAGTCTGACAGCAGCAGTTCTCTCACCAGTCTCAAAAGAAACAATTTAGAAGGGCAATTTAAGGAAGTTTTAGGCACACACTTAAGTCCATCTCTGGAAGTGTTCAAGGCCAGGTTTGATGAGGCTCTGATCAACCTGGTCTAGTGGAAAGTGTCCCTGCCCATGACAGGGGGGTTGGAACTTCAAGGCCTCTTTCAACCCAAACCATTCTATGATTCTATGATCCATCTTACCCAGGAAAGCCCACGTGCACATGTTACACTTTAAGTGATGTTTTTGTCATAATGAAGATAAGTTGAAGGTAAGCACATGTCTGAAGTGCAGCAGGTGTTGAGGAGAGTCAGCAAAGTGGAAAGGACATCTGTCCTGGGAGTGGAGTGTGTTTCTCATTTTACAGTCCTTCCCTCTGATTCTGGTTGCTCCTCTGCTACAGTTTATAAATGAATAATTGCTAGTAAAATAGAACCGCTGATTTTAAAAAAAAATAATCTTTTTTTCAGACACAGCTGCACCTATTGCCTGACTGTACAAACACTATGTTAACAAGAACACCTGACACAGCTCTGCTTTTTATCACAGCAAACATGTTACAGATCTATAATCACAACCATGCTCTCAACATGATTTGTGAGACTCCGTTAACTGTTTAAGCTAAAAATAGTCTTATTCTTTTACATTTAGCAGCATCACAACGTCCCATGAGATTGCCCCTGTTGGATTCTTGAGCATTCATGGCACTGCACTTAGTGGAAAGTTGAACAGAAGTTTGGGTTCATATTCCTTGATACGCTGCAAGAGTCCACCCAGGCTCTTCTCGCTCTTCCTGGGCTAAGTTGTGTTGTCAGCTTGTAGCTGATTTCTGGGACATGGGAAGAGCCCATCAGGATAAGGCTGAGCCCACGAGACAATAAATATTTTCTACCAAAATGACCTAAGAGCAGAGGTACTGGATCACACTAAAAGTCCACATAACTCATCATCCCACCATTGCCAATGGCCAGCGAGGAGCACAAGCACCAGGGCAGCTCCGTAGGGATCCTTTCCCCTGCTACCCTCCCAGCCTCCAGCCTTTTGCAGCTCAGGGACTTCCTGAGCCAGGTGAGATCTTTGGATTCAGTAATTCTCAGTGCATTTATTTCCAATGCAACATCAGCCAAAACTGGGTTGGACCTAACAGCCTTTTTTGAGAGAAATTGTACATGTCAATGACACCTGGTAACTATGGCATCAGGAAATGCAGGTGTATCTTGACAGCAATTTTTATATAGATATACACACACATAGAAATATCTTAACAATATGTTAGAAATATGTATGTTGTTTGGAGGGGTATAAAGCATCAGCTGTGAGCAGCAGCAATGGCATGCAAACAGTTAATGCCATAACTGGACTTAGAACACCCACGATCAGTTCCTAAATCTGCCACAGACTTTCTGGTTTGCTTTGGGTATATTAGCTCAGTCTCTTATCTGTCAGCTAGGAAGAATTATGCTGGTTTGTTCCCCTCATAAGGTCCTTGGGATGTACCAATTCCCAGCCCAGATTTTGCCTAACTTTAAGTATTTAACCACGGCACTTTACCTAAGGGTCCATTACAGTCAGTGCAGAGAGACAGACGCTGTGAGATTGAGATCAAGCTCTTATGAGAGTTGTAGCTTTCTCTGGAGATATCTACTTCCTACCTGACATATACAGGAGAAATCCTATAATGTCTGTATAACTAATATACCTAATTCCTAATAATTACCTTGCTCAACTACCTGGAGTCAGCTACCATGGATATCCAGGTCTTAGCATTTAAAAGAATGAGCTGATATAAAGAATACTTCCAATAAGAGCACTGAACAACTACATCCCACCTGCTGAACTACAAACCAGGGTAACTATAACACAGATATGCATTCATGGCAGTGCTTGAGGACAGCAGATGTGAAATCCAAAGGCCAAATGCAAAGCACTGGCCTTTCTAGCATCACACTGACATTCTCATTGACACACTCGTCAAACGTTTGCCCTGCCCAGCCCACAGCTTCCACATCAGTTACATCTATGTTACAGTAACTCAACTTTTGAAAGATTTTGTTGGTTTAATAGTACTTTCCAATAAACACTTTGGTGCAGTTTAGGTTCATTCCGGCTTATGTACACAGTCAAATCCTATACATATGCTCTAAGTGTTTGTTTTCTTTAAATTCACCTTTTGGGGGTGTGCGGGTACAAAAGAGACAAGGGCAGGGAAGGTAAGGAAAGGAAAGAGAGGAGAATGATGGGATCAAAATGAGTTATTTAAACACTGTGTATGTAACTGAATAGAGGTTTGATAGGGCTGTCAAACCAAGACTTCCTCCTGAACCTTGAGCAAATAAATAAGCATATAAAGGAACTAAAGGAAGCCCCAGAGACACTTGCCTGCATGGCAGTTCTGTCATGACAAGAATATACTGTCAGAAGTCCTGAGACAGTTTGAATGGCACTGCAGCCATTCACTGACACTGACAGAACTTGAAGAGCCATTCTGTGCTCTCAGGCCTCCCACAGTAAGGGTGGAGCTAACACACAGCTTTTGCTGAAAGTCACGACTACAGAACAAACAGACCTGTCTCTGTATGCTCAGACTAATGCCATGGACACAATTCCATCTCAGACCTCGATCCCGGAACTACACAGAGAAGCTACATAATGAGCAGAGATGGGAGTGATTTGTTCAAGGTATTTTGTACAAGGTATATTTTGACTGGTAACAGTTTTACATAAGGTTGAGATTTGTCCAAGTGCATCAGTCTCACTCCCAAAACTGAACTGTACAAAAGACACCTGGGATACCACAGTGCCCCACTGGCCAGTTCTGTGCTAGACTGTGGATGAACTGGAAATAGAAGAAGGAGTGCTATAGAGCTGATATTTGCTCACACCAGTTCTAAATGCAACGAGGAAACAGCAATGAACCCACAGCATTTAGAATCTTTACATGTTTGCTGAATCCACAATGAAATGCAGCTCTGGGGCAGAGTGTTCTGGTTTCTCCCATGTGTGAGCTATTTTACAGACCTGCTTCATGGCTAGAAGCACTGAAATAAAGGGTGACCAGATCCTAATCTCAAAGAGGAATTACTCTCAAGTTAGGAATTACTCCATTTAACACATCTGAACAACTAAAGGATGCAGCCGGTATAAAAGATATCAGAAACAAGATGTGCATCACTTTTATCAAGAGAGGAATATTCCTTGCCCCAGTGAGCCTCGATTGATGCTGTTCTAGCAAGAGCCCAACTACTTTCTGTAAAGACCATGGCTAAGGCACGCATTTACTTTACGTTCTCTGTCCTGCTGTTCATCTGTAGCATAGCTTGTTTATCTCCGAGTATATGTTTTGCCACAGCCATAAACGTTACCTCAGCAAGCAGCATCTGAGCAATGCTTGGATGGGGAATCGTAAGCAGGCATGGCAAACAGCAGCCGCCTGGCTCGCGTCCCAGCACTCTTCCATTCGAGCAGCTCGGTTCTTTGGTGGCCACTTAGAGCTGTATTTCATTTATGTAGTGCTGCTAAACCTCATCTTTATTTGTTCATGTAAATTGCCCGAGTGGCCCTGGACTTGGAAGGGAAACACATTTTCTTCCCTAACAAAGAAACAGATGATCTCACTGGCAAATGAGACACATACGGCATTGTGTTTGCTTTAGAGTAAGCTCACTTACAAATCAAGCCACTTGACTTATCAAGCTTTCCCCCCCCCCCTTTTCTATTATGGGGAAGTCTCCTGTCAATGAGAAGAGGATGTCCCTTCTCCACCTCATGCCATTTCCCATCCCCCTGCCCCTGGGGTTGCTGCCCTTGTTGCCATGGCAGTGCTTTTAAGTAAGGACGCTGAAGAGGTCTGATCCCACCATAATACATGTTGAAATCAATAGGATGCAGTTCCTCCTAATGAAGGCATGGACTTACAAGACAGACTGTCCCTTTGTACTCAATGAAGATATAAAAGGTTTCTAAGGCCAAGCTTGCACTGAAGTTCAGCCAGGTTTTCAAAACTGCTAAGGGCTCAGGCCTTTTAAAAATCCAGCCTTCCGCAAAACCTCTGGTTATTGAGAACTTAACTTCTATTTGACCAAAGAGCAAAACTATCTTAAGATTTTGGGAACTTGGAAACGTAGCCCTTGGATCTGTATGCACTGAATCCTAAAAAGAGCAAAGTCATCTAATTAAATTGGCTGCGATGGATAATGTCCAATTATCTGCTATGCAAGAACTCTTCTGGAATAGCTATTTTTGAGGATGCTCCAACCATCACTGTCCTCCTGCAGTAATTAATCCAAAAGCAAATCAAACAGTCAATTCCTTGTGTTTACTCAGGAATC
The DNA here is from genome assembly GCF_003945595.2 of Pipra filicauda. Classification (NCBI taxonomy): domain Eukaryota; kingdom Metazoa; phylum Chordata; class Aves; order Passeriformes; family Pipridae; genus Pipra; species Pipra filicauda. The sequence continues at coordinate 5,990,451 of NW_024104498.1, forward strand.
AGAAACGGACATGAACTTCTGTTTCCCACATCCCAAATGAATCTAGCAACCACCAGGCAAATAGCTATTAACAAAGGAAAGTGAAAAGTCTCACAGCGTAAAATACTGATCCTACTGTGTTGTGTTTCTTTCTTCCCCTGGGGAACCTGTCCCTTATGTTCCTACAAAAAGCCACCATTGGCATTCTGGAGTGAAGGACCATCTTGTCACAAGGTTGTCATCCAGGAGACTTTGGCTCATTAATAGACAAGAGGCCACCCATGACTTCCCAAACTCAGGGAGTAGAAGGCTCATCCACTCATTTAACTCTGCAAATTTTCCCAGCGATTCTGTTCAAGTTCAGACACACTTTTCAGTGCATAAGGTAAACTTCCAAGTCCCTTTTCCTAAATTTTCTCTGTTGCAGCTGACACCCATTCAACTTACAGAGGATTTCCAATAAATCAGTTGAACAATACAGTGGAAGAAATCATAGAATCATCCCTAGTTTGATGATTAACTGATTATCCAAAATGCATGATCACACACAGGGAATAATTTCAAAATAACATGCTCCTCTCCTAATTCATGACCTGTCACTGTGACACTCTCCACAACCTCTGTTCCTTGCTGTTATTAATTAGCAGGACAGTTTTCAGCCCGGGGACTGCTGCCATGAGTGTTACCACAGCTATGAGCTAACACATTTGTACACTCATAGTTAAATGAATTGCACATGCTACCTGATAGTGCCATTATAGTCCAGGGCTTTTTACAGCTTTTTTTCTCTTTTCTACTTCTTCTCAAGAACAGACTTCCTGGCAACCTGTTGATAAAACCATGTGAAATCTGTTCACGTGGAGGAGTGAAGAAAGGCACCTTTTGTAAGAGCTTGCACAGTTGAGTACACATTGTTATCTCCATCCATGTGCTGATTCACTTGTTTATCTGGGCTATCTCAGGCACAAAAATATCTGTGAACACACAGGAATCCTGTGTTCATTTGAATGGTAACACAAAAATCTGAGCAGAGGGCACCTGTAGCTCCTCAAAGCACACAGTGCATGCTAGCTCTCCTCAAGGCACTGAAAATGATTCAGCAGCTGTAAACAAATCCCAACACAAAATCTCCCCTGCAGCTGTTTTTCTGCAACATTGGGAAGCATCACCCCCAAATATCTTTCTGACAGGCAATGTTGCAGTCCCTGGAATTCATCCTGCTGTCCCTTATTACGCTGCAGAAGTCAACAGAAAAGGTAAAGAGCAAAACTCCCCACTCTTCTGCAGTTGAGTTATTGTGCAGTGTCTGTGAGGCAGAGCTCATAACATTCCTTTTATACATCCTCCTAGGCTTAAACCTATTCCTCGGGTTATCTGTGCAATGCAGGGAGGAGCAGTGTGAAAACAGCTGTGAGATACAGTTGAGTGCAGAGGGGTGAAAGGTGCCTTTTTCCATGGCATCATGACCAGCTGTGCTGTGCATGTGTATGAGCCCCGGACAAAGCTAATTGAAGCCAACAGCCAGTTCTTCTCAGCCACACAGTTCACCTACAATATCAAAAGGAGCAATCAACAGAGGACACATTCTGCTGCACTATTTCAGCTGCGTGCTCCAAAAATCCTGACTGATCTTCCACTCAGGGGAAAAGAAGGAAAAAAATGGAACAAGAAATTCCTACAACATCTGAACTGAATATATATTGGCAGCTTTTGGTTTTGTGTTTTACCCCGAGCTTTCAATGGCAAGAGACAATAAATTCACAAGCTTTTTCCAAGGAACCCAAGAGAGGAGGGAGTCTGCTTGACAGAGTTATATCTCTGGCGAGGAGCAATGCTGATAATCACTTTCACTGGAGATGCTGTAAAGTGGCCCATAATTCATTCCTTTTGTACAATAAATGCAGGACAATTAAATCCAGCGCTCTTCGATGCTCTGCACAGAACTCTGGGACAATCCATCACTGCCTGCTTATACACAACAGTGCAGAATTAACCCTCCAAAAACAAAGAAGAAAAAAGCAAATGTGCTTGGGTAAACTGTCTCATCACATTTTCCCACAGTTACAGGCTATAACTAGCACAGCTAGTAACTGAGCACAGCTCCTTCCCTTTTAAGACTCAAGTTTTATTTTCCTGTATTCATTTCCCTTTCTCACCCAGCAGGAAGAGATTTTGAATACAATTGTGTTTGCATTCAATAATACTAGACCTGTGCCCGTGCCATACTGAACTGGTACTCAGTCTCCTCTCTGCCAGCCCCTTGGTGAGGCCAAATCAAGTATTTCCTTCGTTTCAGCCAAATTTTGGCAAAGCTTTCTTGTTTCATTCTCTGTTTCCAATGGAAGCAGATGAGGAGTTGAGAACCCGAAGAATCCTAAACACCTAATTTTAGTAGAAAATAGCATTAAAGTAGAAAGGTTTTTTCCTGATCAGTAGAACCAGTAAAGTGTGTTTTCCTACAGATCTGTGTTTGGAGAATGAGCTCCTCTTCCAATACCTAGGAAAGAGTGAGTTTGAGTCTTTTCCTGAACAGGAACACTACCAGAAAATTCCTCCTCTTGCCAAAGCCACTTCTTTCCAAATAGGAATATAACCACATGAACTTCCACCTGCCATCAAAATTCAAGGGAAGTTAGCCTGCAGGTTCCAGTGTTCCTAGCAGAGATGTGTAGAGCTAGGCTAGTCCCCCTGACGGGGAAACTGGAACTACTTTCCTCCCTTACTACACACTGCCACCAAGTTTCAGAGCTTTCACCCCCCCCGTTGTTACAATTCCCAGCTTATCATCACTGACCTCCCCTGAAGCTGGCCAGGGCACTTTGGTATCCAGATCCGTGCAAGAAAGCTCTGAATATTAACACACAGCCCAAATGGTTTTTTGAGGAAATGAAAGATTTTAGCACAAAGCCAGCCTAGGGCAGTAGGCCTTGTCCAGAGTAAAAGCCTGTCAGGGGCTCAGTTAACATTGCCAAAGGCAACGGTCTTCAGACAGATCTCAAACCCGACCTTTTCAAGGGAGGTGTTTTTGTCACCTCCAAAGAGGAAAATATAAATCAATCCCAGTCACACAAGCCTGTGTGTCACACTGAAACCAGGATGATGGGACACGATCTGGGGGTGAGAAAAAGTATTGGGAAACTCGCAGTATTCCTGCTTGTAAGCATAAAAAAAAAGGAGAAAAAAGTTTATGCAAACATATTTCAGTCTGACTTGTTTGCAAGCTGTTGGCTTTGTGCTATTTGCCATTCTTGGGATGCACTTAGATGTCAGCATCACTTGGCTTGTTGATACAGTGACTAAGATTAAAAACAAAATCTAAAAGAATGACAGATAGGACAGCAACCAAAGAGTGATCAAAGCACAGCCATAAGCCAGTATCTTTGTGTTCATCAGAACACTAATACTGAAGAACAATTGCTTTCCTCCAAATTGACATAATCCCACTGTCTTTATGGATGGCAAGGAGGAAAAAAAAATTGTATTTTTTATGTTATTTTTTACACAAAAGCAATTCTTCAAGATGTGTTCCCTTCCCTATCCCATAAAAATGGACTTACAAAACATTTGAGAAAGTCAGATTTGTTTAATTAACTATTTGACAAGAACAAATTACTAAAGACATGATCAAAACCATTTGGTGTCCTCAAATTGTGCAATATTTACACTGCATAAATATGGCAATTTCATTTTAACCTTGCTTCCAAAACCCATGATGCTTACAGGATCCTGCTGTCCCTTTGTGTCTATGTTTTTGTTTTTATGATCTCCCTAGAAATACTCTGAACCCATGGGCAAATTTCAAATCTGTTAAACAGAAGAGCAGCTGTCTCCAAGAGAGTCCTTTCTTATATATTTTATTAATACAGATGGCTGGATAGAGACTCACCAATCTCTCCTGTGGAAAGAAAAGTTGCAGGGTGAGCCTTTTTAGGGACATCAGAGACCCATAAAGATAATACAAATGCCCTAATTAATAGAAATTACTCAGCTACAGTTCAAACCTTATTAGACTGCTGGGAATCCAAGCAAATGACCTAAATCCATAGGAAACCAGGCTTCATTAATGTTGCTGCTGTGAGCAGTAAGTGTTTGAGGATCAGAGTTTTAAGTCCAAGTGGCTCCATGTGAACCAACCTTTAGTTTAGGTAGTTAATTCTCCCAGCCTGGGATCTCACTTCATCTGTGCATTTACTGCATCCAAGACAGCTAAGTCCTACCTGGGGGTCCCTCCTGGGACTTCTCACCATCCTAACACAGTGCGACCTTGGGTGAGCTGCACAACAGTTCTGAGTCCCCCCGGGCAGTACACCAGCACCTACCTCACACAATTTATTAAGACTGTCCTGCAACCTGAGCTTGAAAAAAAAAAATGTTCTAGGCAAAAATGGGGGCTTTTCTGCAAGGGGAAAAAGTGGATTCCTCCAGCCATCTTCAACCTTCAGTAAAACCCAACTTACACAAGTAAAAACTATTCTTTCATTACTTAATTAACATTTTATGTTCTAGTGCTTTATTGCCCACGCTCAATATTGAAAGAGTTAAAAAAAAAAAATTGTTCCTTGTGGCCCATGGTTTGAAGTTCAGAGTTAAACACATGCTATTATGGTCCACAAAAGAACAGGATGAAATTCTAGGAGACCAGGCTGACTAATCTAATGGTCTCTTCTGGAATTAAAAAAGTTTCGAGGCTATCTCCTGAGGTTTTTTAATTGATTGCTTCAATCTTACAAATACTTACAACCATCTAAAATATTACTTATTTTTCTCCTTTTATTAAAAAAAAAAAAACAAAACAAAAAACAAGCCAATGTAGGAGCAAGGAAGTTAATCCTGGATTCCACTAAAATATCAAGGGGAATTTTACCTAATGTCAGTCTCCTCAAGCTGCGTGTATTTATTTAAACCATTTCGGTTAACAGCAGACTGAGGGGGCAACTTTCAGGCTAGAAGTTTTGCAAATATTTTAAGTAGAGTTTTAATTGACCCAGTTTGACACTAAAAGCACTTTTTAAACTCTTGATATTGTTAGCCATTTAAAGATAAGTGGCAATAAATACAGATTAATTGTAACACATGAAATGAAACCTTGGAGCTGCGGTGGGCCGGTGAAAAGGCCCTTTGTGCGCCGGGGAGGTGGAAGATCGCGTGTTAGGGTTAGGCCAACAGAATACCCCGTCAGGCTCAGCGAGGTTTTTGGTAGCTCACGCTGTGACCAACTGCAAAGACAACAAACTTTGGGCAGAGGCGAGCGGGGTGATTGGCAGGTACAAAGAAAAAACAAAAGCGCTGCGACGAAGGGCTCGCTTTTGACGGGAGCGCTGTGCAGTGCAGAAGGTAAAGGGGAGCCAACACTGGGGCTTTTATCTTGTGGGAGATGATTGAACTGGGAATGTGAATTCAGGAAGACAACTTCTAAGACGCTGGTGTTTCAGAGACATGCTGAGTAAATACTACAGACTGGGTGAGTGACCCCACAGGGGAGACTATCTGGTGAGTCTCTCTGTAATACTGAAAAAAAAAAAACAAAAACCAAAACCGAAAACCCACCCACACACCTTCCTAGTTTTCTCTAAATCTTGCGTGCAAAAAGACAAGTGATATCAGAAGGTTGTTTCAAAGGGTCTCCAGGTCCAAATCACTCCTCATTGTCATACAACGTAAATCATACACAGATTTGGGTTGCAAGAAATCAGTGAACAAATTAGACACATGGTATGTCAAAACTTTTTTTTTGTTTTTGACTGCTTGCTTCTTCCCTTAAAAAAGGGATAACTGTGCCTGATGAACAGAAATGAGAGCCTGCTCTCCTGTCAGCAGTTCTGTGTCCTTTGCACAGCTCCAGGCAGACCAGGCTGTGAATGACAGCGCTGGCACCAAAGTGGCTTTTGGTCCCTCCAGCCAAGAGGAAGGGAAAGATGAAAATGCTTTACACTTCTGCATGTCCAAATCCACCTCTTCTATGCAACCACAAAGAGGGATGTTTGCTCTGAGCTCTGGGGCTCACAGGGGGATCTCAACAGTGGATAAAATGTTTGGCCAACCTGGGGCTCCAACAACATCACACAAGAGGATGTGAAAGCTGTGCACTGCCACAGGGGTTACAGCTCCTTCTCCTGCCACAAGGAAACCTAGAGCTGGATGAGTTTTCCAGAGTTGGTGGCAGAGGGCTTTCTTTTCCCCTAGAGTTCATGCCAAGATGCTCTCTAAGGCATGATGGAAAGCAATCCTGTGTCAGTCTTCTGCTTGCAAACTTGCCTCAGGACTAATAAAATTCTGCCATTGGCAGTAATGCAAAACATTGCTCAGAGAGCTCTTGGTGCACTGAGCTGCTTCCTCAAGGTCAGGTAGAGGTAAGGACAGAACACCCTGAGTTCTTAACTCCTGCTTTCAGGGTTCAATTAATCCCATTCATCTGAAAGTCAGGCATGTGTTGGCGGCCAGTTTTCTAGGCTTCCTCTGTGGTCAGTGGAAAGATGTTTCCTGAGGGCAATTCCTTCCATCTTAAAATATGCATCTGAGATAAGTGGGAGGATTTGTCCTCTGAGGGTTTCAAAGGAACCTGATGACCTTACACAGAAGATGCACTGAAATTTCAGACACTACAGTTCAAGAGGGAGAGTCCCACCCCAAGATACTAGCTACATAATTTTCAATCTCAAGCAAAAAAGAATAAAACTAACTCTGACTTGGCTTTGGTGACCCCCATCTGTATTTTTCTTTGGAAAGGTTTCAAGTACTCTCCCCGCCACAATGTTTTCTGAGCATCTTCTCCAACTGCTAAGTGACAACCATCCCCTTGTTTGATAAGCTAATGTTGTAAATGTGCTTTTCTCCAGGTCATGCTTTACTCTCTCCTTTGTTTCTTAATTATATTCCCCATTGCTGGTGAGCTGCTTCAACTCTCAGTGGAATGACCTTGGTTCTGGGGAAAGTGTTCCTGAACTCTGCACACAGGAATGCTGCCCCAGGCTGCCTCCTGGACTTGTAGGAGTTTCTGATGCTCTTTTTCACCCCTTGGCTACTTAAGAACATTTTTGGGCACGGTTGATGGCACACTTGACCAATTAGCAGTAGTGAGGCTGCACAGTTTGAGTGCCCACGACTCATTAGGTTTATAGAGAGTCCTGGAGCCATGCCTTGGTCACATTTATTAACCTGCTCCCTGCTATTGCTCTGGCCTTGAGAACGAACACCTCATTAGAGAGCAGCCCAGAGGTAATATGCGTCTCCTGGGACACTCTAGATAGTAACTATTTACTGTAAACATCATTGTTACGTTCACAACACGATCTATGTAGTACACACCACATCCTCTCACGTGTAGAGGAATCAGTACAGAGCAGTTGTCTATGGGGATGTGTCTCACCTCCTTCTCCCGTTGGGATTTTCTGAAATTTAATAAAAGTTGAGCTCATGCTGTGCCTTTTCAGTGGATGCACACTATGAATGTCTTTTTCTTCCATCCAACCACTTATTTTCATGAAGCACTGAAGAACTTATTATCTTGGAGACTCCAGCCATCTGTCAGGTTTGGTTATAATCACCCAACAGATGAAGAATTTATGAGAGCCAAAGACATAGTCACACACACCTATGTACACACACACATACTCACAAACACTGCCATTGCTTAAGTCTCATTTCCTTAGGAAACCAGATTAAAAATAGCATTGATGTCAATAATGAAGTCTTTATTTCTTTGGCAGATCTCTGTTCCTTTTAAACCAATCCTCCCAGTGAGAGGTACTGCAAAATTTTCAACTGGAACCAGACCAGATCTCTAAGTGATAAGAACCTCACAGCAGTTTCACTGTACCTCAAACACCTCAAGGAAAAACACAAAGTGAACGTGAATTCTGTATAAATACTGAAAACTGGTGCCGAATTTCATACCAAGTTAACCCAGTGCCGGCATTTGATTTTTCTCTCCATTTAACTTCAGTGTATAAATACTATTTTAAAAAGTTTTCAAACCTCAGTATTTAAGGTATTTCCCATTATAAAGTACAGAAAAATACTAAAAAAGACTTAAGTTATTAATTTAAATATAAGTCACATAGGTTTCAGTCCTGAAACATTATTCCAGGAAAATGATGGAGATTTCACTTTTCTGCCAGGGAGAGTTCCACAGCTCAACACCACCAAAATGTGTTTAGACTAAAAAGGTGTTTGGAAGTTCTCTGGTAGAATAATTTTCAGTTGATGAGCAACAGTTTATCGAAATCTAAGCATTTGGTAGGTCTCACTGACTAGCTCTTGAAAACTAGAAGTTTCAAGGTGGATTCATCTGGCTTTTTGCTTATTCACCTGCCTCTTCTTTCACTGCAAGTTGATAGGAGAAAAGCCTAGTGGTTCTGAAATGACATTTTGCCATGTTTCAGTTCACAACTCTTTAGCAAACCTGTCTACCAAGAGGTAGCCAGTCCATTTTTGCCAAGAATGACCATATTTTCAAATTTTGTTAGCAGGTTTGTTTTTTTTTTAAACCAATTTGAAACAGTAATATTTTTGCATGAACTGAAGTTGCTTCTCACTCTCCACCAGTCCAGTCCAGACTCAGGGTTTCATTAGGTCTACTGCACAGAGCAGAAAGGGAGCTGAGATTCAGACATGAACCCGAATTTTGTCCAATTTCAGATGGCAGCTCGGCTGTTGGACTTGGGTTTGAGCCCAGTTTCAGTTGCCACCAGAGTAATTTTGTCCAACAGACCTCTGTTGCTTTCTACAGGCCTCTATAAAACAGTTGAACGGTGGCAGAGTTTGTGTTTTCAATGTCTAAGAGAGGGGAATAACTAAAGTTTACGACATCTCGTCTTGCCGGCTGGAGCTTTAATTATTTCCCCTCTGCCCCTCTAAGTAATTCTACCTTCACTTTACATTTCTGATGTTTAAATATTGGTTTTGGGCAGAGGGATATTTCGCATACATTTTCTTTTCCTTGACACTTCTCTTCTGATCTACCAGAGAAAATAACAATGGAACCGGGACTTAATAGGCTTATAAAGAGGGTATTGATGTGAAAGTAGCAGCCTAGATTAAACAACCAGAGTGATAAATAAGTGTTGTCTCATCCAGGTGCACATGCCAGTCACCTTGATGTCAGTTGCAGAACTACCATTAATTCAGTGAGAATAGGATCTGATCCCAAATCCATAAATCCTTTCTCAGCAAGTTTGCTCTGATGATATTCCTGGCACAACCATGACTAAGAAAACCTGAAACTCTCACAAGAACGCCCAGTTTAATGAGATTTCCAGTCCCAGTTTCCATACCAGTAAAAATCCTCAAGAAATCCACATAAATTATAGCCAGGCTTTTTAAAGCTTTCAGCTTCACATCTACTTTTGCAAAACAACTAACTCCAGCCAGCAGCCATGCCCTGTCTTTCCAGGGCATCAGGATGACCACCAGTTCCTCTCCATATGCAGTCCTCCTGCAACTTGGCTCTAAAACTGGTCAGAAATGGCTTGAACCTCTAAGAGACCAACACCACAAACAGTACAAACCAGTTCCTAAATTCCTGGCTTTACTAAATTCCCTTTCCAGCTTTTGCTTTAATAGCCTGAGGTTCCAAGAGTGGATCTGCAGGGGATACAGCTATGGTGGTCCAGGATGCCTTGGGATATCCACGCTCCTCCTCCGGAATACACACCCAGGCAGGAGGGGCAGGAGAAAGGAACATGAACTCAGGTCAAGGCCATCAACTTGTATTAATGTGAAGGATCTTTGCTTGCATACCAGGCTCTGAATTCAAGGAAACTGAGTAGCCAGATTTCCCTCTGGTCTGGGACAACATCATGCAGAAGGATGATGAGAAGTACACTTGGGTGCAGAGACATCTTAATCACTGCAGGTAGCCCACAAAGGTATCCCAGCTGACACAAGATCCTTGGATCCTTTGCAGTCTGTACCCTGTTTGCCTTTCACAGGAGCACCCCACAGAAACCTCAGCGTTAGAGGAAGGCTGCCAGTCTTTGGGTTCTCCACGCTGCTTCTTTAAAATCTTCCCAACAGCACTGTTAAAGCTGGATGGGAACTTTCAGATGAGACAGTTTTGGGATGGGAAGTGATGAATTGTCTGGCATCCATATATTGATTTCAACACTCCCATTATGAAATCTAGAGTTATATGGGAGCTCTGCCTGGTCTCCTGAGAGCTTACAGGGTGGCCTGTGGATACACAGCAAGCTCTTGTGTGTGCGTGTGTGGGTGAAAAAGTATTTCATCCCATGTTTAAGCCCATTCCTGTTCAGCAGAGTGCTTAAGCCTCTCATGATTCTTTGCAGTTCTGAAAAGAGAATATTTCCTGAATTATGTCTATATTTTTTACATCTCAAATGTTGAAGAGAAATACAGTAAGGGCATAGCCAAAATTTCTATATTATAGGACAGGAGGGGACAATATAGTTTTCTTTTCTTTGAAAACAGGCAGGCAGAATTAGACTTATACAGTAGAACTTGGCACAGGCATAATAATAAATATGATATGAAAACGTCAGAGACCCAGAGGAGCTGACATTAATGTATGGGTTTCTTTAAACCAAAATCCTACTGCGTGCAGGCATCATTTCCCATTCATCATGGGGAGAATTACACCAGAGATGGTGAAATGCTGCGGTTTGCAAGGTCCATTTTAACATTTAGCTGCTTTTAACATTTAGCTGAATACCTGCAGCCACAAACATAAAGACCTGGGCTTGAGGCTGCACCTTCAGTGGAGCAATGATGAAAGCGAAGGTGAGCAGTGGCCAGGCAGGACTCCCTGCTGAGGACAATGAATTCTCCACCTGACCACCAAAGACAGCCCAGGGCTTGCCCAGCTTCCCTCAACACCAGGAGAAAGAACAGAATGCCAGCCCAAAGACAGGAATCTGTTCTTTTACCTGCTGTGTCTCTTTCCTTCCTTGGTTGGTACAGGTGGCAGCAGCCTCAAGATCCTCCTCATCATGGCATTCACTATACTGTGTTTCTACAATTAATATCTTGTTATACAAAAAGGGTTTTTCTTAAATCAGAATTACTGGAATCAAGAAGTTCCCTTTTCACAATAGGGTGGTGCAGGCAGGTTTATTTTGGCCTCCCTAACTCAGGCACTCTCTGTTTGCCAATTTAAGCTTCAGGTGAAAAGCAAATATTCGGAGACTTCCAAACCTTCATATTATACAAGATCAATGCACATAAAAAAAAAGTTCCCTTGATTTTTTTATTTTTATTTTAAAAGGCTGCAAGCTGGATTTGCACTTGGAACAAGCTTTTCCCCAGTGGAGTATCTCCTGATTTACAACAGAGAGTCTGAAAAAAGAATCAGGCACTGTCTATTTAATGAAGACTTTTAAATGAATCAGTTACATGATTTTGGTCAAAATTAGCATGCAGGTCTCTTTCTAAAAGCAAAGTGATACTTTGCCTTAAAAACTAATAGTAAAAGAAGTCCATACACAAAAATAGGTTGACCTCACTATAAGCATCTGGATGCCCAAATAAACATGAGCAGAGGGAATTCTACCATCTGCAAACTGTTAATTCACCCTTTTCTTCTCTTTTGTAGGCTCGCCAAGTTCAATCTCCTGGTCGCCAACTTCTTGCTCCACTGAGACAACCCGCTGATGAACTGTGCTAGTGATGTCAGTAGCACCACTAATCAGCGCTGGACCAGGATGCCTGACCTGAGGGATAAAGTCTCTTTATACTCCAGACTGCAAGTGCTTTCTTTTTTCTCCCCTCCCCCCTCCTTTTTCCCCCCCTTTTGTGTTCTACAGAGGATCCAAGATGAAGAATGGAAATGGTAAAGAGCCACACAACCCTGGTAGCCAGAGGACCGGAATTCCGATGATTTAGTTCCCAGTGGAACCAACTCTGCAACTCCGAGCCTGATTTGCAGGCAACGCTGCATCAGTTGGGAGTGCAAAACAGCTATTTGCATATTTGACATCTGTAAATCCCCATCCCTCAGTGTGCAGTTGGATGGTGGCCTGAAGGCATTTCCCTTCCGAAAAAAGCACTTTCAAGTAACACATGTGAACCTCGGTGCCAGATCTGGTGGCAGGTGCTAATGGCTTTCACAAAAACTCTCAGGGTTTTAATTACCCCAGTTTAAGTTGCGCACAGTATCCATCACATCCTTTCTTTTCCCAAACTGCCGAGTAGAAATATGGTTTCCAGTAACAACAAAATCCCACCTCTACCCGCCCCAGTTCAACATCCATCACGTTCCAGCTCAGTTGTGGTCACCTTTTTAACCGTCGATGAAGCATGTTCAAGACAGCTACATCATCTGGATATCTCCCCAGGCACTCTTTAGCTTTTGGAGGAAAATAAGAACACTTCAGTGGTGATCAAGACCATTCAAGACCTGAGTCACCCTGGAGATGTCTGTCACTCCTACTCATTCCAGAAGGTGAAGGGTGAGCCTGTTTCTGTCTTTGGTACCTCAAGTATCTAAAATGACGTGTGCTGAAATTCCCTTTGGGAATCCTCTGCAGAGAGGACAAAAGGGAAAGAGTTGGAGCTGAGGACTACGAGAAGGAGATTTTATATTCTTGCTGTGCTCTCACACTAGCCCCATCCTTTAGAAAAGTTGCACAATGCTCTCTTTCCCTACTGAAAACCCACTTCTGAGTCCCACTACAAAGAATTACCAGATAACATTTACTCTGGAAATAAGTAACGTTACTGTTTGAGAGCCTGGACTAAATGACCTTTAAAGGTTTCTTTCAATCCAAATTATCTATGATTATTGTTAACAGTCTGATTTATGATGATCAGAATCAGTACTGATGATGCTGCCTGCCCAATGCTGGCTGAGAGAACTCCGCAGGACGGGGAGGGAATTCACCCATTCTGAGCACAGAAATTATCAAATTCTACTTCTGCTGTTCCTACTTCGGGATGAATTCCTCTGTTTTCATGGGAGCACACAGACATCTACAACTGTATTTATTTTCTTGCAGAGCATCTCAGAAATTCAAACCTAATCCATCAACCAACAGGTACCTAATCTCAGCCGCCTCAGCCTACGGCTGAGCAAGAGCGCTCGTACTTTCATGTACACAGATCCCTGTTAGCACCAGCTGCACCTGGAGCTGTGGTCGCCAGCCCACTCTGGCTTCCACCACACCATGGACAACAGCTTGGGTACTCTCTGACATCTCAGATGCAGGAGGCTGGTGAGGTGGTTTAACATTTTCTTTCCTCCACCACGGGACCGTGGTCCAGAGACAGTTTGATTCCCCTCTTACCATGGGAGATGCCATGGAACTTGCATTTCAGCTCTGTCTCAGCACTTAAAGAAAATTCTCCGTGATACATTTATTATTTTAACTAACCAAACTCACTGCCTTAAACCCTACTGATTTGGCTGCTAATAAACATCATGAACTGGAGCAGCATCCGAATTTCTGAAGCAGTAAATCCAGCTCTCAGCTACAAAACTGACAGCTCTCATAAAAGAAAGAAAGAAAAAAAATGCAAGTAAGTAAAACATCCTAAGGAAATTATCGTTCAAATTAACTGCAGACATAAATTTATCCATTTGTTATCATAAGTGTTACTTGAAAATTATTTGCCCATAAAAATGAAATAAACCAGAGTGATTTTTTCTTAAACATTGACTTCATATGTATAGTCTTAGTTGCCAAAATATTAACTCTTTTTAACAGCCTCTGTGCTCTTGGCTGTGTGTCTTTCTTGACTGTAAATGGCCCTTTATAAATTGTCTGTATATATGAGGTCTAAGGCTGTTATTACAGATCAATAATTCCTAGCAATCCATGATAGATTTTCAAAACACAAAACCCAAGTAAATACCCAAATTTTACTTGAAAGCACTCTATTTAGCAACCCTTAGTCATTCAAAGGGAAACATTGCCATGCCCATAACTGAAAAATATCATTTAACTGCACAAACAATAACTGCTGTTTCATTACTAGAGTATAATTACTGTGAACACAGGTATGGTGATATTTTCACATTAAGCCTGAATATGGTAAACCCTGGCAGGAGAAGAACGAAGTCTATAGAACTGGGTATGAGCTGGGTCCCCTTTTACCCAAAGCCTGTATTTTTCTTGGAGAGGAGAAAGAAATGAAAGTAGAAAGAATAAATGACCATTTTCACTTCTACGTGTTTTATAAAGGAATAAATTAAAAGTCTGAATTACTCCAACACATTTAAATTGTGAGTAATTCCATGGAAGACAGGAAAGGGAGAAATCCATTGAAAAGTCCACTTTTTATTTTTAAGAATGACATAAAACTGAAAAGCTCTATTCAGAACTGAGTAATTTTTTTTTTGTTTTAATACTTCTGACTGGAACAAGAAAAAAACATCTTTCAACAGCATAAAAAAGCTTTGCTTCGCTTTATGAAAAACTGTTTTATCTCAGCGTGCTTGGATATTCAAAGGCCTGTCCCCTTCCCACTCCTTCATTCCCAGGACTTGCCTGTTCAGTGTTTCACAGCCCTCGTGCTCTTGCAGACCAGATTCTGAGCCACCTCTCCTATGATGCACCACAGCTCTAAACAGAATATAGCAAAATTTTAACTGGGAATCCCAGTTTACAGGAGAACAATGACACCCAGGCACCCGGGATTTTGATCAACATCTTCAAGAAGTGGACTTGCTTTTCAGAAGCAGGCAGAAAAATTCTGCTGAAAGATTTTGATCAGCCTTCTTTTAAAAGAGAGGCAGGATGAAGGTAGAAATTCTACGTGTAAAATAGTTAATAACCAGCCCATAAACATGCAGAGTTGCACAGGCAACAGAATTAATTGCCTGCTATATCCCAATCACTTCAATGGCCTCATCTTCCATATGAAGGCAGAGCAGGTGTTTCCAGGGGTGACCTGACCTGCCAGGACCAGGGTGTGGGATCTGTCCCTATGTGAAGGTTATTTAGATCTGATGAGAGGGGATGCCACATCTCCCTCTGCCTGCCATTTTCAGCCACACATTTTCATCCAGCCAGCTGGGAATTCAGCTTACACTGGATGAGCTATGATTTTTTTCCTGATGGTGAAGTGCATGCTTTATTACGGGGACAGGGCTTTACACTCTACCAAGTTTCAACTGAGAAGGGATTTTCTGCAAGATTTCTGCAACACTGACCATATACTTTTTGCTGACAGACACCTGCATCCTCCAGCTCAGTAGCACCAGGCTCCTGCACCAGGTTACCAGGAAATCATCATCTTGCTTTTCAGCTGAAGCTAGTCATTGGGTTTCTTTGGGGTTTTTGGTGGATATTTTTGGTTCTACAGTCATGGAGCAGGACTCACTGAGCCAAACAAGACTGTAATTTGCAAAGACACCTGTGTGGTGCCTTCTGGCTTAGTCAAGCTCATTATACAAATTCATTACTAGACACTACAGAACTACCCACCCGTGGCACTGGGATCTTAGATCAAGCTGAGGACGGTGCCCTGAGGGAGCAGCAGAGCCTCAATTGCTGCACACAGCTGTGCAAAAGCCAGGTAAACCTTCACTAGGGCAGTATCCATAGGGTACAGCTCCTGCAGGGAGGCCACTGGAGGAACCAGGCAGGGCTCTACCTCAGGAGGGCTGTTTTTCCCATCTCCAAGCCCCTTGGCTCCAGCTATACCTGTGAGTTACAGGATGTCACTGAGTCCACGTGAATCATCGTGTGCGGCTTGAGACTCCCTTCTACAACAACCCTTGTCCACAAAATTGCATTTGGGGAAGTTTTTCCGAGGTGCTTTTCTCGTAACAGGCTTATTTTCTTATTTAGGAAAACATTTATTTTCCTAATTTGATTTGGCAGCACAGTTTTACCCAGTTTTTCCCTCCCAGAAACTATGATGGAGATGACGAAATTTGGAAAACAATTCACAATACACATATATAATTTAATTACTATTCATCCATTAGTTCCAATACCCACAAAATAAAGGGACTGATGCAGGAATCACGCTTAGCATAATTTGGAGTACATTGTCCAGAACACTTTTTTCAAATTATTTCCCTTTCATTGTTAGTCTTAAAGATGCAGAATCTTAAATGAAGTGAAATAATTTTTGCACTGTTCTGGGAGCAAATGAGCTCCCGCAGACTCTATCATGCCTATCCTAACCAAAGGTGCATTCCTAAAATTTTACACTTCAGAATTCACAGGAATATGTGAAAGCCTCAACTTTCATCAAAAACACCCACCATTCACTTTTATAAAAGGCAAAACCAAATGCTCAAAGTTTTAGAAAACTATTTGAATTCACAACCCAACCACATACCAAAGAAACCATTAAAATTCATGAATTAAATATAAGAATGAAAAACACAAGATGTATCAACAAACACCACTCATAATTCAGTGCATGGGGGAAATAAAAAGGAAACAAAACCCCCAAAAAATTCTTCAAGAGGAAAAACTGCATTTGAATCATAAGAGAAAATAAAATTGCTTGCGCTTCAGTCACATAATAATTTTGGCATTGAAAAATTAATAATTTTCTCAGAACTTACTGCACGAAGGAAAAAACACCCCAGAGAAGCAAGAAGGAATTAATTGTACTAAAGTAGGGATGGCCTGCAGGGATGGCCCACTTTGGTGAGAAAGGCCGAAGGGATGCTGGAACAAAGAACCCAAAACAAAAAGCTTTCCTTGGCATCTCCCGCGTCCCAGCTCTCAGTAAATCCAGTTGCATGTGTCTGTTCTGTCCTGCCACAGTCAGTGCTGGGAAAACGAAACAACCCAGCAACAAAGGCAGTTTTCAACATGGCCAAAAATGGGTGCAAAAGCAAAAACAAGACTTGTTCTCCATAAGCCAGCTTTCCCAAGGGATGCTGCTAGGGAGTTTCAGGTAGGTGCTGTCTGATGGGGACAGGAGATGAAAGCTCAGACCTCCCAGAAGTTAAACGTGCCTTTCTATAGAATGCAGCGTGTAATTAGTATCCATTTGCTTAATTTCACTTCTGTTATCAGCACAGACTGGATTGGATCCATGACCCACCTAGTCCAAGATCCCAGTCTGTAACTGATGCCCTGGAAAAGCGTGTAGAGCAGGGCAAGTGGGCAGTGATGCCCAATATGAGTTTATCCTCTCAGCTCCAATATGTATTGGTTAAGGGATTTCCAAAACTGGAGACTACGTCAAAGCCATCATGTTCGATAATCTCTGATAAACCTCGCTCCTCGGGTTAGACAACCTGGTTTTCATGAATCCCTGTCCAATTATGAACCATCATGATATATTTTCCTACTGTAAAAACAGTTAAGCAAAACTCCTTGGCCAGAAACATCAGGCAAGCCTGAGATTAAATAAGCTTGGGAAAATTCAGTCCGGATACACTCAAAAAATAAATACATCAAAATGCATGTGTCTCCACTAAAACCCGCAGTCTTTAATCAAAATTCCCACTGAAGTGAGTAGCGAAAGGTGAGTTGTTGCCAGAGTTCATAGCGAGAGCCATGGGATGAGGAGCAAAGTTCTGTCAAAAATGAGAAATTGCCAAGGAGAGGGAGCAGGAGGAGCAGATTGGTTCTCAGCACGGCAGTCTCAGGCTGCCTTGAAGTCGAGGGAGCTCAAAGAGACACTTAAGCTGGTGCTCAGGATTCAGCTGAGCTGGGGCCTGAACAGTTATTATTTATACTCTTATCACACAGAAATGTGAATTCCACTGGAAAAGGGAAAAGAAATAAAAAAAAGGACAGTAGCACGTACTGTTGCAGACTCAGAAGTACTGCAGATGTCTTTGTTCTGCAGACTTTAGAGAGAGCATTTAAACAGGCAGAGGGACATATTGGATTTTTACTTACTGGTTCAAAATGCTGGTATTTAGCTACACACACAACTCATGCACTTGTGCAAAGCCCAAAACCAGCAAATCTGTACAGAAACACGACCAGAGCAGTTAAGTCACCCATTGAGGAAGTCTTAACTACAGCAACCCCAAGAGGTTTGAAACCCTGGGCCAGCACCGTGTGCCACACGTGTGCCTGTGCCACCAAAGGGTTTGTGTGCCATCAGCACCTGGGCTTGCAAACTCAAACTTCAACTATCTGCTACACTTGTGGCTACAAACCATTGTGTGAACACAACCCAAGCAGGCCACAAGTCAGTCTGGGAAGGGAACAAAGACAGCACCATGAAGAGCACTCAACTTCACATTTCTACAGCTGGATGGAAAACAAAGGAGAGCAGTCTGTCTGCAGCCAGGCTGGACCAAGACCCACCTCCTTCAACAACTGCATTTTAGAAGCAGGTCTAGACAAACAAAAACCTTTCTGCTTCTGCTCCTGCTCAGAGACAAAATCCTGAAGCATTCAAAACACTTTACTTCCAACCACAATAACTGAGTAAAACAGAAAAAGTCATGCCATACCTGCTCCAAAGGCAAAGAAGAAGCTCTTGTCTCTGTTCTCCCTTAAAAGTGACATCACTCTCTTCCCCATCCTCTCATTCCTCTTGTAGATGAGCTCCTGTCTGAAGTAGCTGTCTATCTCCTGAGCCGTCACCTGCTCGTGGGGCGGGAGTGTTGTGTTGATGAAGTTAGGGACCTGCAATGGAGAGAAAAGCTATAGCTCAGGTGGCGCTGGTTCAGGAATCGCCAAAACACTCCATGTTTTAATCCAGCCTTATGTAAGCCACCTGAGCATCACTATCATTTAAAAACCACCAAAAATCTATCAGGCAGATCAGAGCTTAGGAGGTTGTTAGGAAGTCTTAAAAAAAAATAATAAAAAAAAAAATCAATGAATATACTTTTTTTTTTCCAAAGTGAAACTAGTATTTTCTAAATAAAACTTTAGTTCATTTTGACTTTTCTCTGTTCCTTCAGCAAAATGTAGTTTCAGGTGTTACATTTGGGTGAGTTACTAGGACCTTTATTCTCTTCTTGTTCAAAACAGTTCATTGGTTATTTAATACCAAAATCCTGTGATCTGTTCCCAGCCAAGGTCACCGTGAACTTGAGTAAGGACTATATCTGGGCTTTTTAAATAACAGTTTTAAAAGAGGCAAGGACAGCAAAACCAGACACAGGAAGATGTACACAGAGTAAACCCTCTCATCCTTCTTGCAGCTTTAGATGCTTTTAGATCTCACCAGAGAAGGTCAATGCATTGCAACACATAAATCCCTGGAATGTTCCTGATATTTCTGAGGAAGAGATTTTCACAAGAACTGCTCCCTCAGTCCCTGCTTTTGTGAGAAGAGACGTTCATAGACACAGAAGAAAGGCTGAAACCCCAAGGACCAAAGGCAGACCCAGGAATGAGCCAAGATCCAAGCTGTAATGGACAGACAAGCCAAAAGTCTCTGATTATTAGGATAACAACTTATTTTGACACAGTAAAGGTCCAAGGTCTACCACAAGAGTTTGGGGGCCCAAGTGCCCCACGGTGGGAAGTGCTTGTAAGTGGGCAGTGTCTGATGACTGCTAATGGGACCCAGGCACATTCTGGAGGTTTTCTGTGCCTCACCACTGGAAAGCAGCTTAATCTGCAAAACCTAGATCCAGCTTTCTGAGTCCCCAGGTACATGTAAAGCTGCAAGGATTTCCAGTGTTAATCTGAGCTAGTGGTAATGACATTGCAGGCACAGCCCATGAGGGGAACATCCCTCACTCGCTGTGCTGAAATACTTGATGCAGTGACTCTGTTACTTGGGTTATTCTTCCTCTGGTTTTCTACTATACCACATTCCTGTACTCATTTTCTAAAACTTGCCTTCAAACTATGTTTTGCAGACCACATCTTACCCTCCCACTTGGCCACACGGTTTTATCACAACAATTTTTGTCTTTTCCCACCCTCTTCACTCATACTGCCTCTCCAAAAGTTTTCAGCAAGTCTTAGGGAGATTTCCAACTTCCTAGTGACTCTCCTTAAAGCTTTTTTTGTTGCAGCCCCATTTGCATCACTCTTAATGTGTGGGACCAAGCAGCAGAGATTTCTCACCATGCATTATGCAGGATGAGTCTACACGTCACTCTGGATTCCCAGTTGAGTGAGGCAGAAATGGGGACCACATCTCCTGAGCCAGGGGCTCCCAAGTGGATGGAGCTAACACTGATGCTGACAGAGACCCTGCCCCAGTCTATTGGGTCTTACAGACCAGCTGGACCTTTCCTTTTCCAAATGACTTCTCAACCTGCTTTGCCAAATCAGAGTGATCCTCACAGCATGTCCTTCCTTAAGGGTTCAATTGCATTACCCTGAATCATTCCTTTGGGCTTTCCAGCATGGCTTGGAATCACCAGTGCATCTTGTGAACTCCTCAGAGCATGCAAGTACTTTGCACCTTGTTCTCAGTTTAGCCCTTTGGCAGCACTCAACAAATAATAAGTCCCATTAAGCCAGACCTATCCGACGCACCAGTTTCCTGGCAGGAAGCTGCCTCCACGTCTGGCAAGAACATGCACTTGTCTCAAAGGGATGCAGAAGTAGCCTGACAGTGTCAAAGAGGTAAAATGCTGCTGGCTACAGCAGCACAGGATGTAGTGGCTTCCATTCCCGGTGAAAAGCGGAGAGAAATTTATATTGTGGGAATAAAGTCTAAGGAACGCGTAGCCATTTTACACTTGCAATAACCTCTGTAACACAAAGCTGTAAATCAGGTGGTCCATGCAGGTATCACAAGCCTTTGCATCTCCTCTGTACTGAGGCTCTGTGCTTAATGGGTTGATGTAGCTCAAGGAGGAGGCAGGGAAACCTTTAGACAAGGAAGTGGAAGGTGAAATTTTTTGGAAGCATCTGAAAGCTCAACACCCACATAAGAGAAGTCTCTTCTTCCCTGGTTTCGGTTGAAGGGAAGTAAAGGCTGGGAACTGATGGGACCTGATCTGGAATGACCTGAGATGCTCTGGGGAAAACAAAGTACTGTGAGGACAACCTTCTCCTACACAAAGCAGGAGCGGCAATGCTGGGGGACCAAGCAGCTTTGTGCATCCCACTCCTGCCAGGGGACAGCTCTGATGCTGGAGGTCCAAGAACAGAAGTTGCATTTAGACCTTGACCAAGAAGAGCTTTGCCAAGAAAGGAAGTACCTTTCATCACCTTGTGCAACTCCATCACTTGCAATCCTACATCCACATTCAACCCTACAGTTTTTTCCTCCCCTTTATCTAACCTAAAATACAGTACACAAAACAGACCCATTTACTTGCCCTTTCTTCCCTCCCTTTCTTTCCTTCTCTTCTGTGGGAAAGAGTTTGCCAATGGCAGAGAGATAAACTTAAAACCAAGGACTGTGTTTTGTCAGTGTTTCTGGTGCTTGTCCAAGGAACAAGACAAAGGAAGGCATCACCTCGAGAGGCACATCATCAGCTACAGGTCCTGCTGCACCTTGAGCATTCCTGTATTTCTAATGCCTGGCAAAAATAAAACATGCACGTATGTTTCTGCGTGTGTGGGGCAGAGGACAGAAGATAAATGGTTGCAGTAAGTATGCCCATACACAGTAGTGCAACCACACTCTGAGCTATGACACTGGCCCCATCAATCACCTCTGCTCCTCCCTGAATCGCAGTTCCTTTCCACAGTCGGTGACATACACCATGCCTGGCTTCGAGGAGGCAGCTGCTTCTGTTGATTTAATAAACCCTTTGGATTCTTAACCACCAGATAGGGATCAGGAAGTCAAGAAACAGTCACACGCAATTAGGAAACTATTAACTAGAGCCAGAATTTAAGTGGTTTGTTTGTTTGTGGTTTGTTTTGGGTTTTTTTCTGTGGGGAAAAAAGAAAAAGAAAATCTCTTGTTTTAAATGTGCACCAAAAGGATGCACCTACCCTCTTCCACTTTTACTTTGTTTCCATTCAGTGAAAAAAAAATAATTTTAACATTCTAATTATATGTATTTGATGTTTTTGAACTGAGAGGGAATGGGTGAGACATTTGCTGTGCCATTGGGTGAGGGAGTGACCTCCCAACAATAGCTGAACGCTGCTACCAGTATTTAAATGTGCAGTGGAGTGGATGATGTGACCAGGTGAAAATCCTAACTTCTAATTTTGCTGTTCATCTAGGAGGGTAATAGTTGGATCAGCAGAAAAACACATCACCTGGGGTGTGCTCACTTTGTAGTGGCTACATATGACAAGAGATAAATTGATTCTTCATGTCCTGTCTTTGCAAGCTTTCTGAGAATCCAACCAGCTCATATATGTATTTATTTCTTATGGAAACCCAATAATGTATTTCACTGAGGTGTTCAAAATATGGAATATTTTGTTTTACTGAATAAGTTAGCACTCCTCTTTTTTTTCTATTCCTATTTTCTTTGGGTTACAACTCTTCTATGGAAAATATAGTAGACTCAAAACTCAGTCATTTGGTACACTCTGCCTTTCTTAGTTAAAATTTTGAGGTTAAAGAAAGGCAATATGAGAATAAAAAAGAAGCCCCAGCCTTGCAGACATTTTTTACCCTCCCTACTGCCTGTATAATTTTAGTTGAGCAGTATCCCTGATGGAATATATGTGTGGGTAGAGCTCTGTGCACACATCTGAGCTCACAGTACTGTGGGATGCGGGCCATAATTCTTCACCTTTGAAGTCAGTGGGAGCTTTAGGAAGAAGAAAGAGGAAGGATTGTGGAGTGGTTATGACACTACCCTGAAAAAATGATTCTGCTCCCATGGGCGATACAAATCTCTTGCATGATCACAGGCGTGTCATTTGGGTTTAAACCTTCAAAGAAAACTTGGCACTTAACCTCCACTAAGTATCCTTGAAGCATTTGGCTTTATTCCTCCTGTCTCTCAAAAGTCCATCTGTAAAATGGGGACAGCAAGACTTTCTACCTTGATGTTACTCACAAGGCACTGGCTGACTCTAGCTGTGGAAGGACCCAAAGGAAGATCCAAAGTCCAAGACGATGCTCAGTGGTAACCTCTCTTCCTATAAATTCCCACAGAGGCTGGAATTCTGCTGCAATCATTAGCATAAGAGCTAACAACATACTTTAGCTTAGAAAAATGCATCAGCCATAACTCAAGATCTATGCTATGCTGTCAGCTTTGTCTAGGGAGACAGAGAGAAAGAAAAGGGAAAAAAAAAAAAAGAAGAGAAAAGCAAAATATATTGGTGTAGAGTCTTTTATCACATTTAGGGCTTACTGCCAAAGTTAAGCTGAAAATGCATGGACATGGGATGACATTTAAGTACATTTTCTAATTTACTATTTTTTAATATTTAGACAAATATTCTGGACAGAGGCACAATGCCAGAGTTGCAAATATCTATCTGCAAATAATTTTTTTGGACACATATAAGCACCATCAACTATGATTAACTTTTTTTTTCCCCCTGCTTTGGATTTATTGGCTACAGTGGAACTGCTCTAGACTCAGTCCAGTATCAAATCACTATCAGATGTGGACTAATAGTGTTATCGTTCCTACTCCTATACACCACAGTTCCCAATCCTCTGATAACCTTCCTTAGCCTCGTTCTGTTCCAGTGATGATAGAGTATTTCTGGAATGTGCATTCCAATTGTAAGATTATGTCAATGAAAAACCAATACTACCAACACTAGGAGAGAGGGCTGGGTGCCCTTCCTTGCCTTCAAGGTGCTTTTCAACTATAATTCTACCTGCAGATGAAGAAGAGGAAGCTGAGTCAGGGAAGTGGGAAGCCAACTCCTGCCATGGAAAACACAGTGACCCTAAAACCTTTCCAGCTCTTATCTTCCTATATCTTGGTCAAGCCTGTTGGCTTCTGAGACTCTTCTCTCCCACTGTCTCCCAGTCAGCAGATGATTCAAGGTTTTCCAGCCTCACCTCCTGTGAAGTATCCAAACTCCAGACGCTGCAAGTACAGCACCATCCCTAATAGTTGCAGGAGAATCTATTAATAATAAAAATGCCTTATTTCTTTATTTCCTTCTCTCCTCAGCTTTCACTGGCTAAACAGAGAAAATAGGAGGAGCCACACCCAGGGTCACCTATGGCAAGCCAGAGCTGGCCATCAGCTTCCAGAATTCCAGTCCAGCACCTCAATCCAAACCCCATCCCTCTTTCCCTGACAGGAGGGCTCCACTTCCATGCTAGTAATCCTTATCTCCAGTTGTAAGCAGGGAGTTGTTCCCAGATCACGACAACTACATTAATTTTTTCTTAAACATGCTAAAGATTGGGTTCTCTTTATTAGTCTTTTGGTTTATGAGCTTTACGTGGGCAGAGGCCAGAAGACAAGTAATGGATTGCGCTTTGAAGGATTTTCCCCACATCATTCAGGTCAGGAACTTTTATCCAGTCGACAGCACTATGCAAGATAAGGATCTGAAGAGCTGACAGCTCAGCTCATGGGGGCTGCCAAGGAGCCAAAGCAGCATCCCAAAACCTGCTGGCTCCTCCAGCCCTAAATTCACACCAGCCCTTCTTGGGTCAGAGGCTGACATCTGAGCTCGAGTTATCATTCCTTTATGAAGGGAGGATACCCTCCTGTTAACCAGCCCTGATAAGGCATTGTGGCTTTTAGTGAAGTGCTGCAAAATATACTGCTCTGGACTTGGAAGACACCTGTTTTCCTCTGATTTATGGATCCTTCTGGCATCTGGGAGAGCAATATCCATTTACTGCAGCCTCTGATAGAAGGATTCAAATAGTGCAAAGTGAATGGGCTGTGAGAACAAGCATCTCCACAAGGCTGCTGCAGAAATGAGTAATGCTGCCAACTCAACTAGTTTTCCTCCAGGACTCTAGAGTTTCCATTGTGATGGAGACAGCAATGGCCAAGGAGGGGGTGTCTGGTTAAACTGATTTAGCCCAAAGCCCAAAGTTGGCAGCTGCCAAGAAGATAAGCTTCCAGCTTGTTTTGGAAAAGGGAAACCAGGAAGGAGCAGTATCCAGTTTGAGCATGTGATTAACCCATTTTTGCTTTCTTTTAAGCACCAAAATTTAAAGTAATATACTAGAAGCCCGAGCTGACTGTAAAAGGAGTCTTTCATCTTCAGAGTAAAGTCAGTTCCATCACTCCTTTCCCTGGGCTGGAGGGGAAAAAAGGCACAAATACTTTTTGCTTGAAGGGAAGTAAGGGAAGAAAGGAGTTCGAGAGCACAAGGAAAGCCAGAGTAAGAGCAAGCACATTTCTTGGTACCAGCTCTGGGCAGCCATTTCTGGCTGTGAGCTAATCCCTGCCCACCTACATCCCTGCTCAGGGTCCCTGTACACTGCAGATACATTGCAGTTCATGTCAGTGAGCTTTCTGCAATTGGCCTCTCTCATTTAAAGCCAGCGGGGTACCCCTCAGCACAGCACGGCAACCGGAGTGTGAAAACAGAGGTCTCTGAAACTGAGTTTCAAATTGGCTAGCTCAGGTCTATGAGCCACTGGAGCATCTAAACTTGTAAACAGAGAAAAATTACAAATACGAGAAGACATGGAGGGGGAAGGCAGGCTGAATGCCAGTGAAGTCCCTATGGATAGTGCATGATACTTCTAAAAACCAGCTCTGCAGGTGACACAAAAGCTGTAGGAGTCATTGCTGGACTGAGTGTAATATTGCCTGCAGGCAGGGTGCAGGCAGGCTTGGACACTCCTGTACCTGCAGCTTCAGCTCCCACCACACCTGTGTGGAGACCCTCCCTGGGATCACCAAACCCATCCTGCCACTGCCTGGTGGCACATGGCCAAACAACAGCTGTGTGTCCTGCCTAGTTCTACCTTCTCTGTCCATTTGGGCTAAAGAAAAACATCTTTTAAAAAGAAATTTAAAAAGGCAGAAAGGCCATAGGGATGGGCTGTGCATCTCACACACAGCCTGGGGGGTGAGACTTCTATCCCTGTTAGAGAAGACTTTCAACAAATCCCTGGGAAGTCATGACCTCCATGTATGTTTTCTATTTGTTTTTCCACACCAGTTAAACAGTTGTTTTCCAAGCACTTAGGAAAGAAAAAGAAAAAAAGAAGAAGCAAGCAACACCAACCCCTCCTACAAGGCCTCCCTCTCCATCCCAACCCTGTCCCTGCTCCCCTTGGTCGTGATGCCAAAATATGCAGCCGGCCTCTCTATCTGAATGAATGTTTTGATTAAAGAAGCCTTAACAAAACACAGTCAGAACAATGATCCCGGCCCCCTTTCTGCAAGCCTCACCAACTATGCAGTGTATATTTAGGACCAGATTACAGGGACCTGTTCATTAATCGAGTAACGATGACAAGCCTGTAGTGTATGCAAATAAAGGTTTGGGTTTTGGAAGGGGAGGGTAAATCTTAACTACCTAATGATACTCCTGCTGCATTTAAAGCCCCTTCATTGCTGGGATTGTTTTGAGGCCAGCTTTCATGAGCTTGCAAACATATGGAAAAGTTCAAGATTTTCTATTTCCCTTCCAAATGCTTTGTTTCCTTTGACAAAGAATACTTTTTTTCTGTTCTGACACTAAAACCATCACCTATTATATTGCCATGACACCCAAGTCAAGATACTGATCAAAGGGCAAAGCAGGGCAATAAAGTGAAGAAAAAAAAAAAAAAAAACAAACCAGGGCCAGAAGGTTTGGGTTTGGGGTTGGTTTATTAAAAAATTGCAATTCTTTTTGCAAAGGTATTTTTCATTTTGTCTTCTGTTACACAGTGGGAGAACAGCTGGCCAGTAGCGGGCACAAACTCAGGTTTGGTTGTCTTGGATATATATTGTTCGGGGCTCTTCAGTGAGTTTCTTCCCATCCCTGTTTAGTAAGATTCTAGGAAAAGCCTGAATGTATATGCGAAGCTTGCAATATTCTTTTAACTCAAGGCAAGTCTGATC
The DNA here is from genome assembly GCF_003945595.2 of Pipra filicauda. Classification (NCBI taxonomy): domain Eukaryota; kingdom Metazoa; phylum Chordata; class Aves; order Passeriformes; family Pipridae; genus Pipra; species Pipra filicauda. Next base: position 6,017,140 of record NW_024104498.1, read on the forward strand.
CAAAATACACGATTTGCAAAATATCATGTAACTTTGCAAGGAGCAAAAATCTGGTTATTAACACAACAGCAGCTGGTCTGGACACGAGACCTCAGGAGCTGACACCACAAGGTTTGTGGTGCAAAGATTGCCATGTCCTCCTGTTTGGTCCTAGAGAAACTCCAGACTACTCCCAGTCCAACCAGCTGAAGCTTTCTAGTTATGCTGACATATGAAAAACAAATTGGATGATGACTTTAAAACTAATTTTAATTTTTTTTAATGTAGGGTTGTTTGAGAGGTCTAGTGTTGGACATAAAGATGGAGAACAGCTTCAAGAAAGCATTTAGAAACGAAACAAGAGCCAGTAAGGAGAAAACTAAGGAATAATTCAGATTAAGTCAGTGAAGTCGAGACAAGTTGTCCTTTAAACTAATTTTGTTTGCATCTAAACTGGTGGAACTCTATAAGCCTTGACTTTGGGTTTATCAGCAATCAGCTCTCCCAGAGGAGTGAAGATCCACGTCTGAAGTCACCACCAGAGAGCACAACCAGTTTACACTGGAGATACCTGATCTATGGCATTCCCTACTCAGTAATGCACAAAAACAGTGCAGACCAAGAAATGTTGTGTCCAGGAGCACCCAAGAACACACTCTTTTCGATAATCTCTAGTGCTAATCCTGCCAAATCAGCCAGGACAACCAAAGTGCCCCCTTGTCCCACATTTTCCCCCTCCCTGTCATAATGAGGAGTAACTTCATCTTTTACATAAAACACTAAGAAACAAAAAGCGTCTTGTACATTCAACTCACAAAATACTGTTTAAAAAACTAACAAGTCTTTTTCATTTCTCTTGAACAAGTCTTTCCAAGAAACACTTCATAAACCAGCTCTTTAAAAAGGGAAAGCAAATGCCTTACAGCAAACATACAGCATTGCACAGAAAGCAGCACGCTACTACCTTGAACTCCAAATGGTTTTACCAATCACTCTTTCATACTCATTTATAGTTTATTCCCTTACTAATAAATACAGGTAGTCAACAATCCTTAACCGTTTTTAATGTAAATCATCTCTTTTCTGTAGGTAAATATGTTCCTTTTCTAATAATGCAGCAGTCTGAAAGAAAAATCTTTGCCTTTAAATGTCTTGTTCCAATTTCTCTCTGACTCTCTCTCCTCTCCCATTGCTTTTTTCATGGAAACTGGAAAGAGGAAGGAAAAAACTTCCAAGGTAAGACAACTCCACATGCAAACATGTAATGAAAATTTTCAAGGAAGAACCTATTTTCAAAACCCATAGCATGAAAATTATCTGGGCATGTTCCAGATTATTAATAAAAAAATAATCTCTGCAGTGTTTTCCCCAGCACTGACATCAACAAGTAGACTTAACTCTCAGTCTGGATCTGTAACCAATTTTCTGAAACACATAAGCCAAAATATAATATTGCTCCAATCTGGAATCTTGTTCTGACATAATATGAAAATTAGACTCCGAAAATTTTGGCTGCACTTCTGTTTTTTCACTTCCAAACGCTCCCAGCATATACCAAGACACGAAGCTGTAATTCAGGTGCAAGCGGAAAGAAAGTACGATCCCACCACAGCAGACCAGGAGCTGTTCTGAACTATGGGAAAGCAACACCTCTGCAGCAGCATCCTGTGCTACAGCCCAGAGAGGAGAAGGTGGGAGACAGGCTCTGCTCACTGTCGGGGCACAAGCAGCACTGAGCACAGTGTCACCAAACACCCGGTCAGCGTCAGCACTGCCAGCAGTGTCCTTGGAACAAACACTCCTGGGAGTGTGACTGACCCTTCCCCTGGACCCAGAATGGCAAACTCCTGGGACTGGCTCCCTTGATGCCTGGGACAGGCCCACACTTGCTTCACTGGAAAGCTCATAATCATTTTCCCTGGAAGAACGAGAGGCTGTGCCAGTTCGCCTGCACTTTGTTACAGCTGAAAATGATAAGATGCTTCCAAAGCGCTGCGTTACAATAGCTGTGCCTTCAGTTTATGGATTTATCTTCCTTTGCGCCAGATAAAACTCCATTCCTTGGACAAATTAGGTCTGCTTGTCATTCAACACTCTACCTAATGGTCTCAGCTGTGTGTTTCTGCAGTTACTGAAGCTGGAGCATTCCACAGATAGTTTTCATTGATTTGAGAAGCGAGCCAGAAATCCAGTCGTATTTTATCCAAAATGACAACAGGGCAAGTTAATGATGTAATTAGAATTACCAGGAACCTTAAATCTTACAGGACATGTTTAAATGCAGGATGATAACAGTTTTAAAGGGCTGCATAACACGACCTGGAGATTTATAAACAGCAAGTACCTTGCAAAGTGAGGCACTGAACATTTTCTTCTTTAGTTTAAGGAGGCTGATACTGGCATGGGGTTAGTGTGTAGATTTCTAATGTCATGTTATCAAGATCATCATATGCTTTTCAGAAGGCAACACCCGCTACCTAAAGGCTGTATGCCCACATGAATCCATGGCATTCTGAACTGCAGAGGGAACTTGAGATATGGGTGACAATCATTCTAGTAAGGTATAGAAAAAGCTTGGTTGTTTCTGATGGACACAGCTTGAAGAAGGAGGCACAGCAATGCCTGAGCATCTGAAGGGGGTTGAGATCTGTCTGCAGGCTGTGGTGAACACTAAGCAATTCCACTGCATAGCTTGCTCTGCTGTGTAAGATGAAGCCAAGACCTTATGTCTCCTGGCGATGAGAAGATTGTTATGCTGAGGTGAGCATAAGGCCTGTAAACTGGGTTAATCACTGGCCTAACTTGATTTATTCATTTTGATATCCAAAGATGTCTGGGCCCATTGGAATGGATACAAAGCCTGCTGAAGGCATGAAAATATTCTCCATTACTTCAGTGGGCTCTCACTACAGTCTAACACAAACCGTAAGGCTCCCCTAGATGAGAGACGCTTTGGAAGTGTCAGGTATGACTCTTGGATTGTGCTGTTAACCCTAAATGGGAGAGGCAAATAACAAGTATGAAACCTGGATAGTTGAGCCAGTAGAAACTGGCTTGAAGAAAACTGTGTATAGAGTTAGCAGTGGAGCTGCAGGTCTCTGACATGCCAGATCGGTGATGAGAGAGGAGAAATCATCTTCTCCTGGGACAGGAGCCTCTCCTCAGGTCAGGAGAATGGCTGAGGACAGAAGATAAGAAACAATAACCAGAAACCACAGATATAATTTTTGGGAAAGGCTGAAGGAGAAAAATCTCCGCCTTGGATCTTCAAGTTTCCTCTTAATAAAGGAATACAAAAGAACACAGAAGCAGCTATTTCAGTGCTGTCCTTAAAAACTGAACAGCTCAAAACCAACCACAGGAAGTAACTGGTGCAAGGTATCCTTAAAACTAAACCACAAATGTTTATGTTTGAATAAAGACTTTTACATCAGATCTAGGGAGCAAAAAACACAATAAATTGTTCTGTGCCCTACTTTTTCTTCACCGAGGTTTCAGGTCATTAAGCAATTTTTCATCTCAGGTAAGAAAAAATATCACATGGAGACGGATAATTTTCTAATTTTGCACTAACAGATTTTTTTGTATTTTAATGTTTCTGGACATACTGACCTTAATTCCCTTGTGAGAGCATCAGTCAGAATACAGAAGTTACAGCTACTGATCTAATCCAACACATTTTTGCTTCTAGGGAACCTTTTTCAAAAGCAGAGAAAGAAACTGACTTCTTTGAGGGGAAAAAAGTCTGGAGAAAGAGCAGAAAATACTCCTATCCTATCTTTAGCTTAGAATACTTTCTCTTCGGTATCATTTTGACTCTCTGCCCAGAAACTCCAACATAAGCATCTGGATTACAAAAGTCACAAGAGAATCAAGTGTTTGAGGAAGGCTGTAGAAGAGAGAGAGATGTTTCCTACTCCACTTTGGGGTCATAGTCTAACTTAGTAAGCTCAGCCCCTTAAAGTTTTACTAAGTTTAAATAAGGATTTATACATTGGGAAAAATGGTGCCTGGACAAAAAAAAAATTAAAAAAAAGAGAAAGGGAAAGGAATGAGGAATGTAATATAACCACAGGAAAGTAGAGGTGTTTCCCTTTCACTGTTCTTAATTAAAACAAAGGTCTTCTCAGACCTCTAAAAAATTGGGGCAGCACCTTGATATCATGAAAGAATGGACACATCTTCTAAAAATACTGTGGCACTCTTGTCTCACAAGATTGGCAGGGGTACCTGCCCTGAACTTTAAGTGGCAATACATCTCACTTGGGATATTTATAGTTTTTCTGCATTTGTAGGCCAATCGTTCATTGTCACCTCATGAGACCTGCAATAGACTCAGCACATGATAAATTCCTCTGCCTACATTTAATGTCTCCAGAGAGAGAGATCCCAGGGGGGATGCTTCATGTGTAATATTTAAGCCAGGCTAATCTAATTTGGTAACCAAATGGCAAAAACTCTCCATGGCAGACAGAGTCTTTCATCCTTGCAACAAACCACACAGAACAAACTTTGGAATCACCCCAACTGGCAAAACTTGGCCTGAATAGGGAGTTTATTTTAGGTTTTAATTTTCTATTTTGTTCTGCTCGCAGTTAAAATAAATGGTATAAAGCTGGTTTATGAAAACACTACCAAGCACAAAAACCCTGTACCCAACAGTGCTGCACAACATTTAGAGTTCTGCAGGGACCAGTATACATAGAGGGATCTTAATTTTCCATGGCCTGTAAGTGTTATAATCTCTATCAACTGCGTGCACTCTGGGACCATGACTAACACCATTGCTTGAACTCTGACTGGTTGTTGGCTTCCTTCTTCTGTCTTTAACACTGTTTTGAAACCCACATTTGATCCAATAATTTGGAGGGATAAGCAAGCTGTTCCTCTCAAGTTGAACCCACGGGTCTGATATAGGACAATGTGAAAATAAACCACAGATGTCTGTGAGTCCATGCAACGGGTGTGAATGGCCACAACTAATCTCAGGGACAAAGGCTTTCTCACTGGAGAAATTACACTGGTAGAGATTAAAAGGCAACACAGGACATTCCCACACCAGGACAGTCTTCATGGGTTTGCCTACAAGTACTCCTTTCATCGCATCCATGGCAAACATAACACCACATCTTGCTTGTTTATTCCGTGTTTATCATTTGTGCTGTGCCTCAACACTGCAGGAATAGTTACAACCACAGGACTAACAGGAAAGGAGAAAGAAGAATCTATGTATTAAATGAGAATCTCAGAGTTTGCCATGAAGTATCAAACTGGTCTGGAAAGCAGATTTCTGCTCCATTGAGAGTTTTTAATAGCTTTGGATAACTAAGATAAACGGAGACTGAAGGGCTGCCTGAGACACATACAAAATTATTGAATTATGACATGTTTGAGAAGTTATTTACTTTATAGAGTATTAATGTAATGTCCACTTCCTCTTCATATATAAGCTCAAATATTACAAAGATTCCCCCCTCCCCCGCTTAATGAGGGGTCTACATTCAACAGCCCCCAAACATCTATAATTACCTTTTTTTGTAGGCACATTCCTAGGGAAGTCTTCCAGGCAGTACATTCCTTGTTCCAAGTAATAAGCAATAGGACAAGAGGAAACAGCCTCAAGCTGTGCCAGGGGAGGTTAAGATTGGATAGCAGGAAAAATTTGTTCACCAAAAGGGTTGTCAAGCACTGGAACAGGCTGCCCAGGGCTGTGTTGGAGTCACCCTCCCTGGAGGTATTTAAAAGACGTGTAGATGTGGCACTTGGGCACATGGTTCAGTGGTGGGATGGGCAGTGCTGGGTTAATGGTTGGTCTTGATGATCTTGGGGGTCTTTTTGAACCTGAACCATTCTATGATTGCCCAGAGCCCAAGAAAAACCATGGAAATTCACTCTCACCAAGCAAATGAGGCACATGTGGAAAGAAAACACAGGGCATCAAAAAGGAAGAGGGGGAAGAGGAGACAGAGTATAAAGTGCTGGCTGGGATATTGCTAAAAAAGCAGCTGATTTGTTCTCAATCATCTGGCCCGTCTGGAACAATTCTGCTCACCTGAGAAGTGTCATGGTTGAATATCACAGCATTCAGGTCTCCACAGTTGTAGTGCTTGATGAGATCTTCAGTGGTATATGGGGCCTGCAAACTACCTGCTCGAAGGCTTTCATGCTGGAGCAGAGTTTGGTTCAGAGCAAACAGCACCTGCAGAAACGCAGACAGAAAGGGAGAAAGTAAGTTAAAGATAGCAGGAATCAAAACAGCAAAGCCTAAAGGACCAAACTTTGAAAAACTCTCCTGCACCTGAGGTCTATTCACTTGATCCATTCTGGCCCACAGTAACAAGGGCTGGTCTTCAGGCATTCCCAAATGGAAAAGCATTCAGATGCAAGGCCCCCTAATAGCAAAAGACCATATTATAGACCCCTTGATATTCCATATAGAGTATAACTTCACAATACATATATATTGCTGGGAATTCTTGGGCTTTCTGGGTTGGTTAATTGGCTACATGAAAGCAATTGGAATGAAACAGCCCCTAAATGAGGAAACTTCTATTGCCTCTGACTGCTTCCTGTCCCCTAACTTAAATCCAAAGCCCAAACTCAGCTAAAAGGTTTTTGATAAAAATCAAAATCTTCTGAACTTCTGAAGTTACAGGTGTTGTATTGGGACTTTGTGCATTCCTGGAGTAGCAGAAACTTCAGGAAATTCATTATTAGCCTCCCTCCTTTAGTCTTTCCCCCTTCACCCACCCATCTGCAAAGTGAGCAGAGACACAGATTTATAACACTGCCCCAGCAGACTAGTCCCATGTCCCCATCCCAAATTTGAAAAAACCAAAAAAACAGAAGCACTCTTTACTGTGTAGGTTTGGGTAACCAAAGAAATAAATATCCTTAAAGATTAGCTTTTTTTCCCCCTTGCATCAACCAAAAATAAAAAACCTAAAAATATTAAAAAAACCCAACAACACCACACTCCCCCCCCCCAAACAAACAAATAAAAAACTCCCTACTAAATTTCACATGAAGTACCACAAATCTTTTTAGTTTTGTGACAGACTGTAGGAATAATTTATACCATTCACTGAACCACCAAGTCTGGGTTTTCATGTTCAGCTTTCCAAGAAGCTCCCAAGAAAACTTGATAAAAAGTAGATGAATAAATCAGAAGAACAGCAGTTAAGAAAGTTTGTCACAAATTATATAAATAAACACACTTTTCCTAAAATAAAATTATACGTGGTGACAGTAAATTCAGATTTCTGGCAAATTATATCGATGTGTCATTTTTCATGAAAAGACTCCTGCGTCCCTCAGTCTCACATTTTACCATTTTTTTAGCTTTTATGTTTTATAACAGCAGTGTCCTTCCCAAAGAATAATCATCATCTCCAAATCTGGGTAAAGTAAGCCATGGTGAGCTCCTGCTGGCCCAGCAAGGCTGCAGTCTGTGACACATATCCTTACTTACCTTCTTAAAGTTTAGCAACTTACCCACATCAAGAAGTAAACCCCAGAGGAGTTGAAAATTAACAATGCGTATTTTTATTTGCAGGATGGAAGTTCTTATTAGTTTAAAACTATGACTCCCATTGAATTTTATCTGAAGGTGAAGTAAACAGTCAATTGGACTGCATATGCCTCACATATATAAAAAATAATTAACATTATTATTAATAATTATGTTAATAATATTAGGAATAATAAAGTATCTTCAGGGCACTAAAGCTTCAATACAAAGCTGTTAAATGCTAACTAATATACAAAAACTGGTCGAGGAAAAGCAAATGTTATTTTTTAATTTACTTTAAAAAAAAAAAAAAAAAAGATGGTCTTTCAACTGAACCTGTTATACATCAATTCAGCAATCGGTTCCCCATTAAGATCCAAGCCTAAAAGATTTCCTTGCCCAGATCTAAGGGTCTCTTTAGGCTTTTCTACAAAGAGATAAACCAGGACCACAGCCTGAAGTTAAGCATCTTCCTAACTTGGTTTTTCCCTAATTTAAAAAATATGCAAAAAATACAGTTTGAAAAATTTCTAACCTTTGAAAGGATCTGAGCTTTCTTCTTTTTCCCCTAAGGGCTACAGCTCGAAGAGGAAATGGTTCATCCCAGGATTTCCTGGGGATTCTAAACATTTTGACTAATAAAAATAAAAGCTTAGAAAAACATTGACAGGAAAAATGAGAGCAGAGGTTTTCCCAAAATGCTTTTAGCAAAATCCTTCTCATTTTTGATTTTTTAAACAATGGATGTTGCTGGATTTTTATATATGAAAATATGTATACACACAGGCACACACACATATACAAACCACCAGCAAACCCTGAGGGCAAGACAGTATGTTTTATAATAAAATATCAAGATGGCAATAAACAAATCCTTACTTTACTCCCAATGCCTTTTTTTTCCCTTTTTTATTTTTTTTATCTGTTATTTTGGCTTCCTGGGGAAACCAGTCCTGTGCATTAATGCTCTGGATCTGCCTGTCTCCTCCTAATAAATTTGGAACCTGTTAGTTGATTTTGGTCACATTTGCACAGGGTTTTCTTAAAGAAAACTGTCTGTGTGTTCCTTAAAAATCAGTGCCAGACTGCAGAAAAGCCCACAGTACGAGTTCACTCCTTATAAGACACCAAAGACTCCACATGAGAGAGAGTGAGTTCTTTGGAGTTTACAGCAGCAGATGGATCCCCATGACCTGGTCCCAACATTTCGTTAGTGCCAGGATGTTCATGCCCCTGCTCTCTGCCTCAGAGCAGCTTTGGGACCTAGATGTGATCCTGGACAGCAGCTTGGGGATGGTCCTGTGCAGGGCCAGGAGTGGGACTCGATGATTCCTGTGGGTCCCTTCCAGCTCAGCACATTCTGTGATTCTGTGATCCAGCACGCTGCTGCCACTGGGGCAGAGCCCACCACTGGGTTCAACCCACTGCCCTAAAAACAGCTCAAGAGGCTTTATTTCAGGAGGAAAGTTAAAATCAGAAATTCAAACACTTGAATATGCTAAAGGAAAACGGTAACAAACAGATTTATACAAAAGTCTTGCTTAATCAAGCCATAACCACCATGGGTTTAGGTTGGACAGCTCAAAACAAATTTAAAGAGAAGCGGGGTCTCGTCACAGTCACTGCTTGTTGGCTGGATTTGTAGACCACCTCCTTCAGAGTCAGGTTAAAGCCATCTTAAAACCTGAATTTATTTTTCCTTACTGTTCAGATAATGCCACAAAAACAACGCTGTTTCCTTTCCTTCTCTCTATCTTAATATCAATGACCCCACGACCTCCAGCCTAAACCCCTATCTGAGTTAAATCTCCCAGAGGTGCCTGAGATTACTGAACAAGTGATGACTTCAAAATAAACACACTTAAGAGTGACTGCCTATACACAGTCCCACCTAATAAACAGAGCAGACAGGATTTGTTCTGGGAAGCGATGGGAAGTTATGACTTTGGCTCTGGGAAAGTGCATTTTTATTCACACAGTTTATGGTCCTCACCCTGGTGTGCTTTGAAGACGTTTTTGCACGTCTGCCTCTGGCCCCCACTGGTTTTGGCTGATCAACCTTTTTATCTGAGTGGTGCCATTCACCCAAAACACAGATTTTATTTGGGTGTTTGCAGACACCGGCTCAGCCCTTAGGGCAGACCTAAGGGTCCTGCTTCACTGACAGGTCCCACCAGTCCTACACAGCACCAGGAACCACTGGCCCAGACGCTTCAGGAGATATTTTGCACAGTCTGTGGCCATGACAAGCACAAGGGGCTGGACTGTTGAGACCTTAACTAACAGCTGTACTGATTACCTTGACACTCAAACAGTATTCTCCCTCTCCACACTCATCAAATACAGCATCATTCCTTTTTATATCAGCTGCGGGCAGGTGGACCTGTCTACCTGTGGAACCAAGAGGAAAGGTTGCCAAGTCCACCTCTTTTGTCTGACTAAGGTCCCAAATAGTGGCACAAGGGGAAAACAGCTTTGTGGGAGCACCTAATAGGCCGCATTAAATTAAGATAAGGAAACGTTACTAGCAGATAAAGTTCTTAAGCAATCCCAAACCTTCCTATGAAATATATTGCTAATAAAACAGATAAGAAATTCAGGAATTAAAACAGAAGAAATAAGGTTTTTGTTAAACTTAAGACAAATTGGACCTATGTTCTTCTGGTGTGTCTGCTATTTAAGAGACTTGACGATGAAAGGCAACCCTAGGAAAACTCTCAGGCCAAACTTAGCATCCACAGGACTCCAGTAGCTGGAGTTACAGGATGACCCCTGCACAGACCCATGATTAATAACAATACCACAAAAATGAGTACTTAAATTTCATGCTATGATGTCAACTCTTGAGCAGGCAATGTATTGTTTTTCTTTACTCTCTCTTTTGGACACATGCCACCACAATGCAAATACTAAATAAGCATTACTGGAAGTGTTTGAGTGACTACATCCTGTCACTGCCCAAATTGCAATTCTGGAAAAGAAATGCCCCCTCTCCTACTCTTCAAAACAAACTGCAACATAAATATTGAGATATACAGTTCTGCAGGGGTTCTGCTTTTGTAGTTATCCTAATCTGTAATCAAATAGAAAATCAAATATACAGTTTCAGGTCAAAATAGTGACTTGGGGAAAAAAAAAAGAAAAACAACCAAAAATGCAAGTCCCTGATTTTCCAGATTAATGAAATGCAATAAAAGTGCTTGCCCAAATCTGTTCAGTTCCATTGGTTTCCAGAAGATGGGTTTCCCCTTTCCTTGAATCTCTTGCGCTGTTGCTAGGAATTAGTGAGCTGTGAAACTCACCTAATGAGGTCAGCATCAGGAAATAGCTTTGGAAAAACAGGTCCTGGGGGAACTACTAAAGGACTCTCCCAGTGTCCAAATGAAATCCTGGATGCATCGGCACATTGTACAGCCGGGGCTGTGAGAGGAACGTGCCCGACTTTGTTGTTGTTTTTCCTATAAAGGGACAGCTAAGGAAAGTGAAACTATTAACTCATCCACTGGAATTTCTACTCACAAACCGTGCCCCCTGTTAAAGCTGCTCATAAAAGCCTTTTGGCTAGTTAGTTCCATATGTTCCCCAAACCCGCAGTTATTGCTTCTGAAAGGCAGGAGTAGTTAACAGTCTGCGGCTTGGCACTGACCAGGGAGACCTAAGGACCTCGCTTTTCCCCCCTCCCTTTCAAACTGCCAATTACCCAGCTTAATAAAACAGTTTGAATCTGACCAAGGTGCTTGGAGAAACCCCGAGCCACCACCCGTCCTATGGTTTATCCCTGATGGTGACCATGGACATGGCCCAGGGCAGAGCAGTCACGCTACTGATGTGCAGTCCTGGGGACTAAGACTGGTTTTCTTGGTTCTGGGAAAGCTGCAGGGAGACTGGGACTCCAGCCTTCAGCCCTACCTGCCCAAAGCTCCTGCCGAAGTTGATTTCCAGCAGCCTGACTTCAGCCCTCTGACTCTCTTTATGCAGAGTTCCCATTATGAACTTGCACATGCAAAAGTAATTTCTATTTAATTTTATTTTCACTGTGTTTTGACTGAATCAAGGCATTTAAAAACAACATGAAATTTCTAAACAGAAAACACTGCACTGTGCATGTCATCCCCATTCCCACAGCCCCAAGACCCCAAAACCAGAGAAGGACTCTCCTGGTTCATGGCAGCTGTCACACATTCCCTGGGCTGACCCTACTACACTATTGCTTCTGCACCAAGTTCCAGACTTCTGCAGGGCTGGGGCAGGCAAATGGTTCAGACAGAGCCTGGACAGCAGCTGTTTAGGGTTTTAGTGGGTTACCTGACAGAACAGGCCAGATAGCTACTTTGTGGTCTTAGATGCAAGTCTTCTCTTGCACAAGGTCATTAAGACAACAAACAAAGATCATGGAATTAATTTCTGCCTTGAAAACACTCTAAAAACATATACTCTCTCTATATATATTCAACCACACACCCACCATAAACACCACACCCACCTTAAATAGGTCAAAAAAAAAAACCCAAATAAAGTCTTAAATTTATAAACTGAAGTCAGCAACAGCTGAAGCAAAGACACTATTGGAAGGAGGACAAGATCTGAAAACTTTTCTTCTAAAGGTAGTGAACTCTCTTACTTTCTAAAGGCACTCAGAGTCCATATTAATGCAGAAGAAAGAGAGGGCAGAAAAGAGCTTTGATATGGAATTTCCATCCTTTCCCCTTCTGTGAATCACCACACTGTGGTGGAAGGATGTTTTAGTTTCAATGCCCTCACCACATCATCAGCATAGTCTCTTTTGCCAGTAACTCAGCTTGATGTCCAACCAGTCAGGGTGTAAGTGAGCAGCGACTCTGTAGGATAACTCTCTGCTTTGGTCAATGTCCAAATGCAACCTGAGGGAAACAAATTAATAAATAACAGGAGGATGGATCTACAACTTAATCAAAACTGAAACATTGGAAGGGACAGAATTACTTCTGTTAAATTTGCATTCTAAATGTAGGGCTTGTGTAGATTTTGTATGTGGGATTTACTCACATCCAGTACTTCTGCATCAGTCTAGTTTCTCAGCTCTACTGAGCTCAGTAGATTAATTTTGATGAGTAAACCTGTCTGAAAGGCTAAATATTTTCCCCAAATGAGTTACACTTGGAGCAGTTTAATTCTGCAAGTGTTTTTTCAATGAAGTGCAACCAGTTTCCAGCAACCAACACCCCTGCCCGGCAGTGATGGCTTGCAGGTCCAAGTGACACTGGTTAGACCTCTGGACTGCAGCCTTAGATCTTGTCAACAAAAAGGTTCACTTGGACATGGCCCTGCTGCCTGTTTGGTGGGCTTGGCTACCAGCCTGGCTCCTCCATACCTCTGGGTCCCCACTCTGTTTCTTCCTGTGCCACCACCCCAGCAAGTCCAGCTCGGCCTCCAGTTCCACTTAGTCATTCCCGTCCTGGGGGTATCTCACCACTTGCTAGTCAAGAGAAAACCTCTATATTCCAAAACCCAAATGCTGCCTCAATGTCAGGGAAACTCACTCCTCGACACCCCTCCCGTGTAACACAAGAGCTCTGTGGGCACTGGAAGTTTGTGAGGAGGTTTCTGGAGAAGAGCAGTGCTCCGGGAGCAGTGCCACGAGGGCTGCAGCACGTTGCTCAAAGGTGTCATTGAAACAAGAACAGTCATCCCAGATAAGTCCAACACTCCCCAAAAGTGTCTGGTAACAGATACTTTGGGAAAGCACGTAAGAAATGAGGTGAGCAGAGGGTGAACTTTTCTCAGACAACACTTCCCATCTTTTGGAAATCTGCCAGCTGGGGGAGGTTGTGGATCAAAATACCTCTTCTGCTATCACTCCTTCCCACCCACCTCCCTGCTCCCCATGCCTCCACCTCAAAATTATCCCTGTGCTTGGTTGCACCATTCTATTGAAGAGCAGCCATCTGCCTGATGTGTGCACAGAGGAGCTCACAGCCTGCTACTTTGCTCAGCAATGGCATTCCCCAAATGGATGCCTGGCAGGACGCCCAAAGGGCAGTGCCCACGATCACTTTTCTCCACCTTAAATGGGCACATTGTCCCCGCTTTCGGGATCTTCACCTTCAAAGGGGGCACATGAAATCCTTCCCAAGAACCTGAAACTACATTTGTGCTCTTGACTCATGAGTAAAATTGTTACTGGGCCCTTCTGGGGTTTCAATTTTTCTTTTTTGTGTGCACCGTAACAGAAGGAATGTGGGAACGTGCCCCGAGCCGAGCGTACCGGTCGGCCCTGGTGACGAGTGAGCAGCAATGAAAGGGGTACCCTCATGGAAAAAAGCACAGCTCTGGGGGCGGTTTGGGGAACTCCTGGCTTTAGGCATCCAGCCTGAAATATTTTTAAGAAGTCTGGTTTCATGACATGCTAAGCATCCACCCATTGAAAAGTGCAACCTGTCCTGGGTGTATTTAATTTGGGGTTTATTCATATTACTGCTTAATTTTGAACTGTTGCTTTTTAATTACCAGCTGAAGCTACACAGTAAAATGGACTAGCCCCACAGGCATGTTTTTCTTTCTATTATATTACAGTGAGGCAGCAGATTAACTCCTTCAGACATCCCAGCTTAACACCTCGCGATGCCAGCACGGCCCCTTTCCAGACTGCTGCTCCTGAAGCAAGAACAGCTGAAGGGGACATTTATCTTTATGTCCTGTATTTCCAACTCCCAGCCTGGGGTATCAGCACAAGCAGGTGCCAATTTCAATATGTGTCAGCATGCTGGAGAGTAAATCACAGCCCATCGGGAAGGGGAGCAATTTCCAGTGAGCCAGGTGGAGCTGCAACCTCTGGCCAAGGACAAACACTTTGGGGCAGCAACTGTCTCAGTTTTCCAGTCTCCATGTGAGTGCAACTAAGTTGACAGTTGTAGAAAAGGGAATGTTTCCTAAGCCTGAAGGGAACTGCATCCTCCTGAGGTCAGCAGGGAAAGGGGAAAAAAAAATTAAAAAGTCAAGATTTGGAACAACGTGAGAAAAGGAAGCCTTCAAGAGGAAGCAGGGAGCTGAACTCATAAGGGATAAACAATTGTGGATTGTTGGTTTTTCTTTCAGCTTAGCATTATCTCAAGTTTGAATTAATTTTATTATGCAAGATGTTTTTGCCATTGTGGGAAACAGTAGCCAAGCATGGGTGCTAATGTCTGATAATAAAGACAGGGCTTGATCTGGCAGCCTGCTCTCTCCAGGTCTTCCTCACCCAGAGAAAACCCCTCTCATCAGCCAGGACAGATGGTGGGGCCCCATCTGTACCAGCTGTTACAGGGCACAGCGATCCCCGGGTGGCCTCATCAGGACAGAGCCTCTTTCCCCCTAGAAATTCACAGTTCTATCCTCAGGATCAGCCTCAGGGTTATAATGCAGACCTTGTAAAGCACCTGTGATGGGCAGTGCACTATGTGCAGGTTCCCTCTCCCAGAGCTGCTCCATCAAAGCACAAAGGGCTGGAGCCACTGCTGGTGCTCCCCAAATTACATTCTGATCCTCCCACTGACAGCCAGAGGGTTTTGGGGTGCAGAGGTAGCCTGTGAGCCAGCAGCCCATGCCTTAGGCCACCTCCTCTTCCAGCAGAAAGGCAGCACGAATAGACAGTGACATTACAGCCCTGGGTAACAACAGATGGCCACAAAACCACTACAAACAACTGCTCAGAGGCGTTTCTTTATCAAAGCCTGGGAAAGGGCACCAAAGGTGATCAATCATAATTCACTGAGAAGGCAAGCAGGCACTTTTTGGGAGGGTAGAGCTGGAGCTACACCACTGTACTCCTCAGAGGCAGCCTGCAGGGTCCCTCTGTGGGGAAGCCTGGGTTGAATATGACCCCTTAAAACATTCTGATGGATCCACATGCTGTGACTGGTACATGGAGCTGCCACCCTCCCCACAAGCCCTGGGGCCAGCCCGTGCTGCGCTGGAGGAGCTGCCACCACCAATCTCATTTCCAGGTCTCTGTTGAAGAGGACAGGCAGGGAAAGCTACAGATGGAGCCAGGAATTTAACAAGAAATAAATGCAACAATTCCTGCTCCAGGGGCCTTTCTGAGGGAGATGCAGCAAAGGGACAATGTACAGGCAGAGATGCCCAAGCCAAAAAAAAAAAAAGTCATTTTGGAGCTCAGGGCACATGGGGAAGAGGGGAAGGAACCAATCCCTTATGGGGAGTGCATATTACAGCCCTGCTGCACTGTACAGGATTTTTGCCTGGAAGGAGCAAGTTACATGACAATTATTCAAAATTCAGTTAGCCAGGGAAAGAAGGTGACCTACCCATCAAATCACAGCAGCTCAAATTTCTAATATCTACTTGTAGCCAAGCACTTGCCTTCAAATTAAGCAGAGGCCAAGAATAATTACTTATTATTCACTGAGATATTTACATCAATTATTTGGCACATAAATTCAGCTAACAAACAGCTTCAAGGAAACTGTAATCTATTCACAGTCAAGTTACCAAGACAGAAGATACTTATAAAAATAATTATTTGTAGCCAGCTTCTCTGTTAGCTTTCAAAGTCAGAATGATAAATTCAGTCACTTTATTTTCTACTATATATTAAGCTCCCTCAATCTAATTCTACTGTTTATGAATTGTGGGAGGTTATCTTTCAAAAGATGGCTATAACTGTTATATTTTCATTGTCACTGAAACTAAAAGATCTTATTTCTTGAAGCTTTTTTAAGCCTAGGCTAAACAGTCTCCACTCCAGTCAGAGAATGTCTATGAAATCAGCTACCAGTGAGGATATGCTGCTAAGGAATCAAGAAGAGAGTTCTCAGATTTTTGCTCTCCTGGGCAGAGCCAAGAATCAGATATTGCTGTAAAACATTTAGATAAACTGGCAACTTCTAAAGAAAGCCCTTCATTTAAGTAACACTTCTGTTTTCTTTTTTCTCCTAAGAAGAAAGGATCTAGAAGAATATTCACTTCACAGCTTCAAATATTCCTCCCATTTGTGGGATATTTCCTCACATAAATAAATAATAATAATAAAAATAATTAATACTGTTTTCAGGCATTATTCTGGTCCACATACACAAACAGCAGCAAAAATACCTGAAAGAGATCTGCCTCAGGTTCACCTTCTGCCCCTTTAGCCATATCTCCTCCCTCCTTAGATGCTGTTCCAGAAGTTGAGCCAAACAAACTCTTTCCCCCTCTCCTCTTTTTTCTTGCCTGTTACATGGCTCTGTAAATACACCCATGGCTAAGCAAGCACACACTGCTATCCCCTGAAGCACACCATAAATGCCCAGCAGGTTTTTCCCTCCCCAGCTGTGCTTCACCGGGAAGATTCCCAGAAATCCTACAGCCACTAAGGACATTGCACATGAGGACGTGGCTCAGACAAGCCCTAAAGACCCCAAGGGGAGAAAAAGCAACTCCTGAAAGTAAATCTCTTTGCTGTTGCCCTGGAGTAATGTGGATGAATAGCAGCCTTTTGCACAATCATGACTCTGGGGCTGGAGCTGAGAGGCTTCAGCTGACTATTCTACCACAGGACAGCAGGGAAGACATCCAGGGAGGAATCCCAAAGCAGGGGTGTGGGTACTAAGCAGAGCAGAGAGGATTGCTTCCAGGTTTGACTTCACTTCCTAAGCCTGACTCCTAGGAGCACAAGGAGTTTCAGAGCCAGTCTCATCTGGTGTAATTTAGCATCATCCTGATGATTGACACGCGCTGAAATCCTGCCTGCACACCCCGGAGGAGGAGACGGGGATGATGCAGGGGGTAGGAAATGACATCCTCCACAAACCTGTGGGGGATCAGCTCACTCTGGAGATAACATCTGTTCTGCATTTCTTCCCTGCTCATGATCTTTTTACCTTCCATAAAGTAGGTGAGATGGGGAGTAGGTTCAGGTGGCTTTATAGGCCACTTTCTTTGCAGATGGAAGTTGATCAGCTTAATGTGCCCCAACCACGCTTTGCTAACTCACCCAGCAGGGAATTTTGCCCTGAGTTTATATTTTGCTCAAGAGCAGTTATGCTTGCCATTTAATTGTTCCTCAAATTTTGAGATATAATTATAGAATTCTAAGAAACTTAGCTCGGATTTTGAGTAGCAAATGCTCAGGACCACTTAGAAACAAGGTGAAGCTCTGGAATTATGCATTGAAGGCACAAGCAATAAACACATCTGAGAAAAATGTCAGAGAGTTTATATAGAGAGGCAAAAATTGAATAGATTGCAAAAGAAGTTGCTCAGGAAAAATACTTTACTGAGTTCTGGTAACTAGAAGTTACTGGATTCAAGACATTAGGATACAAACATTACTAAAACAAAGACTTCATGGAGTCTTGTTTAAATTGCAAATCCTGACTCTCTTTTTTCTGATGGGGTGACCTCTCCTTTTTGCTTTTAGGAAACTAAATTACATTTTAGTTTGCCTGTTTTCATCACATTTTGCTTTGGGCACAAATGACTGAGAGAAAAAGCTCTGCTCTTTCTATGCTGATAGAAACTGAAAAGAGATTAACCAAAAAGCAATAAACTATTCCCTCTGAACTGTAAGCCCTGAATTTTCTTATTAATGTCTACCCACACTAATTTGAAACTTAGCAAGGCTGGTTTTCACCAAGGCTGTCAGCTGAAATAAGCTAGTTCTGTCCTTGTAGGCTGCATTTGCCAAAGGTCTTTCTGCTTTCAAAACACTCCCCCTCCACCAAATATATCAAGATTGTTGCCCTTTTCAGAATTTCCCACAGGTACATGGTGATGTTAAAGAGAGAGCAAAAATATCATGGTATTTTTCAACCTATTATCTTGGGAATGCTTTGTACAGAGGAATGTCAGAGTGAAGTCAAGCCCTATGCATAGCTCTGAA
Source organism: Pipra filicauda (assembly GCF_003945595.2). Taxonomy (NCBI): domain Eukaryota; kingdom Metazoa; phylum Chordata; class Aves; order Passeriformes; family Pipridae; genus Pipra; species Pipra filicauda. Next base: position 6,035,472 of record NW_024104498.1, read on the forward strand.
GGTAGAGGGATGAGTGTAGGAGCCAGTGACTTGCAAAGATTGCAGACCAGAGTCATTAAAGAGAGTCCTGAGAGTAGGGGAAGGACTCCTGATGCAAGAAGACACTAGTTGTAGACAGATCCACAAAATCCCTTTCAATTACAATGGGAGTTGCTCAAGAAAAGCAAGCCCCATTGTCTTCTCTTTGGACTTTTCATAAGAGCATTGGGAATGGCAGAGCAGATGTCCCTGTAGCATCCCATGAAGGCTTCAGCCCATCCCTGGCACTTTTGCCAGCCTCTTCTCTAATAAATTCAGAAGCTCTGGCACATAAAGGTTTCCAGATGATACTGCAAGCCACCTATTCAGGACTAACTCGAGTTCCCTTGCCTCTGTTACACTGCATGACCAAGAGACCAACTCCCAGCTGGCACTGGCATTCCTCAGAACTGGTCCTCCTGCCTACCATGCAATCCTGGGCAGAGTTTGACCCTTTGTATTCTCAACTAAATGTTACCAGATGGATGCATCAGTTCAAAGGCTGGTGGAAACAATTAAGATTACAGGAAGCTGCATTTATCCTTCCACCTATAGCACTGAATTAATCACGGCTGATAGGGATCTAAGCAGAGCAATGAGGTCTTGCCTTCCTATCCCACTCACGGCTCTGATTTATATCACTACCTGTCAAGAGATGGCAGAAGATTGCCCAGTAGCTGCTGAATGCTTCTCTCCCACCCTCTCCCTCTCCTGGGGAGACAAATATAAGCCAGGACATTCCTGCTCTGCTCAGGATGCCATGAAACCTAACCTCCTGTTGACACAAGCATTAGGCCCCAGGACTGTATAACAGGTCACTGACAGAAAGATATAAGATAGAGCTTCCAAATTTGGCCGGCCACACACAGGCAGGCACTGGAGTGGGCGTGCTGCTGGCTCCCAGAGCCTGCATACCTGTGAAGGACACCCAATAGCTGAGGGACACCCATGGGCACAGCCCTCGTCAAACACTTTTTCAGTTGTGTCTTCTGGTAGGTTCAGTGGCTGATGCTGCTTGAGATTTTTATGGGGCTTTTATTAGCTGTTTCCTTACCAGGTTTCAGAGGTTGGATTTCATTCTAAACACAGGAAAAATCCAGGGACCGCTGGACAGCTGTGTCCCTACAGCCTCTATTAAAAGAATGATAAAGGGGGAATGCCAGAACCCATCCAATACTGGATGAGACTGGAAGTCTGAATGCCCACATGTGAATTTCAATATTTGGGCTCAAGTAAGTTAAACTTTCAGGGCTCTGCCAGCAGTCTAGTGTCAAGGACTGCAAGGGGACCCTCAGTAACTGTGAGCTCAGTGCTTTCTTTGGAAGCAGATCTCCCGAAGGCTGGTTCCTCCCTCTTCCAGCGACACACTGATGCCCACATTTCATGTCAAGCATGAAATGGGAATGGATCTGTTACCATACATTGAGCATTTCTCCATCCGTGGGAGGCAAAGCAAAGACAAACAAGGAGGCTTGAGTCAACACAAGGGTTAATTTAAGAACTGAGCTTGCTTAAAATAAAAGTTGTCACCAATCAAAAAGAACAAGTAGCCATTGAAGAGAAAACTGTTGAGATTTATGGGACCCATTCTAGAGACATAAAAGGGGAGTCAATCATCATCTGAAGTTTATTTTTTTAATAAGAGCTCCTCAAACATTCCCTCCACTTTTCATTGGCAGAAACATAAGCTTGTGGCTGTGAAAAAGTTAAAAATTAGGGGTTTCCTAAGTGTGAGCAGAATGCATGGCTGCTCTGTATGACCCTGGCTACTCTAACAGCTACTGCTAATTCCCAGTGGAAGCATCAATAGCCTGTGAAATAGACTCCTTTCTTTTCTTGTACAAATTATTCCTTTATATTTTTGAACTTCTGAACCTCTCGGCTTAATAACAACTCCACAAGAAAGAAGGAAAATAATTGAGTGTTTATAACAACAGGCATCTTTTTTGATTATCATCCCAGGCTGTGGCACTTTCGGTTTAGGGAAGCCTGAGTCGTAGCTGCTCTGCAAAACCATTCAGGAACAGGATGAGGAGAGGGATGGGAAGGACATCTCCTCCTACATAGGAATTGTGGCCACTGGACATTTTGAAAATTTCCCAAACATACAGTTTTACTGTCTTCCACCTACTCCCTAAACTATAACCTACCCACCGACTACCTGTTTGAGTGACAAGCAGAAATTAAAGCCCTGCCCACCCTCGTGTGCTCCAGCCTTGCAGCCTGCAAATGAGCTGCAGCACATCAGAGTGTGGGCCATAAAAAGTTGCAAAACAAAGCAAGACAAAAACCTTAACAACCCACCCACAGATGCGAGTAAAAAAGAAACAAATCAAGGGAAAATAATAGGAATAAACTGTCTTTAGCCTCTTTCTTTTTCCAGTTGTAAATGGAAACCAGTGTGACAATGCTGTAACAGTTGACAGGGTCTATTTTTCTCTAGAAGATCTACAGTTGTTGGACTCCTCACTACCTCCCAAAAGACTTATATGGCTTTCAATTTAAAAAGGCTAACACTAGGAAATGTGTTTAATCAATGGAAAATGGCAAGGCCAGGCTCAGGAAGCGCTCATCTTCCTCCAACAGTCAGTTTAACAAGCATTAAATCACTGATTATTACATTCTAGATAATTTGTTGCCCAGCATCATCACTTTCTTGATTAATATCATGCTAACTCATAATAATGATAGATTCATAATAGTAAGCTTGGCAATTCATATTCAGAACTAGACACCCAGCCAGGACACAATCCTGTACCCTCTCAGGTCAGCGGTGCAGCACAGCCCAACCCTTTTAAAGGAAGATTATGACAAACCTGAACATCAGATGAGCTTTGTAAGGCCCTGGCCCATAAAACCCAGGAGCATTTCCTTGAAAAGGCTCAAGTTAGAGGTGCTACCACCTACACTTTAGCAGAGCCCACCACTCAGAGACACATCTTTGCTTGACTGTCAGCAAGGAGAGTAAAAGTCTGCTTCACTGGAGCAGCTTCCTGTCAATAAAACTCAGTCCAATACTGGCTTGGCTGAAATTGGGCTGTGTAAATCAGAGTTCAGCATCCTTGAGTTTTTCAAATATTTGCCTTTACAGCAGTTATTTACAGGTGATATTTTCTGAGGTTCTCACTGCTGTAATCTAGCAGTAACTCTTTCAAGCTGATGTGTTTGCACCAAGCTACACCACTCCATCGTTTACCCCATGAAGTGAGGGACTCCTACTTTCTTTGCCTATACATTACAAAAATCCACTGAAGGGACAAATTGAGAAGGACCAAGTTTAACAGTTTCTTATTGGCAACGGAGACATTTCCTTCAGAGAGACATATTTATTTAGACATCTTTCCTTTCTCCTTGTTGGGGGTTCTTAAATGCAGCTTCAGAAATCCCTGAGGCCAAGCTAAATCCCTACTAAATTTGTTCCATAAAATGAGGTTCCCTGTGGTTGGAACATGTTGATGGTGTAGGATTCGAGTGGCAGCCACCGCCTGCCGCTATCCCAACCACTGGCATTTAAATTGAAGTTCATTCATCACATGCTTATGGTCAGACCTAACCATAAATGAGACACTCCACAACTTTGTTCTAAAATATTTATTACTTTTGAGTTAACTACATTAAGATGGAAAATAAAATGCAAACCTGAAACCCCAAACAAGAAACAACACTTGCATCTCAGTAAAATGCTGAGCAGGAAGGTCTTGGGCTACTGTTCCCCTATGTACAGGAGATGTAAAGGATCCCTCTCACTTCCATCAGTGGGCATTTATCCTGCAGGCAGTAAGTGGATGATTTCCATTATATTTCTTCACCCTTGAAAATTAAGTGTATGAGGCAGTGGAAGCCTGAAGGGATGAGAACACACTTCTCCCCATGTTAGTTTTGCAACCTTCTTGTTCAAGGCTACTGAATTTATTGTCTGTTCTTACAACAGGTGATGGACAGGGTACAGGTCTCCAAGCCATTATGTTGCTACAAGTCCTGTGAAAAAAGCTGATGAGCCAGAGATGATGTGAAGGGAAGGCTGAGCAGCAAACGCAGCCCCCAGGGAATCCATGCAGGACTTGATCCTAGAGATGCCAACCCTGGAGAGATGATGCTTCTCCTTGCTCTCCTCTGCACAGACAAGGTGTTTGGGCTTCAGCTGGGGCTGAATTAGAAGTGTGGTCAGACAAGTTTCTATCACAACCACCCACAAAATTGTTGTGCTGTTCCAGCCCTAATTCATAGGAGAGCTCTGCCAACATGTCTCAGTAGTGACTTGCAGTGGAGTTAGAAAGAAAGAAAGTTTGTGCCCAGTGGTAAAGACACTGACTTGTGCTTAGAAGATGTGGGTTCGCTTTCCTGATGTGGGTTTGGATAAATCCCCTTTGGTAAGAGGAGAGTGAGACACAATGGGTTTCCTTCTTTGAAGGAGTGACAGGAAGATAAAGATGAGTCACTTGGTAAAGCCTCATGAACCCATGTCCCAAAGGAATGTGATGCACGGAGATGGGAAAAGCCAGTCATAGAGAGGAGCTGTCTTCAATTAGCATGGAATTTTCTGCCACAGCATTGCTGCTTTCCAGGCTAACATCTCAGACACTTCACAGTAATGGGTCTTCAAATGGTGGACATTTCATTCCTTCCAAGTACTCAAGCGGAGCAACCTTCACACCAACTTTTCCACTTTCAAGATGAATGAGAAAACTCCCTTTAGCAAATATTTGAATCACTTTTCCTCCTCTTGACACATTAAAACAACAAGAAAAAGTCACAGCCATCATTTCTCCATCAGTAACAGTAAGGAAAGAACATTAGGCAAAAAAATCCAAACAGAAAAACACAACAAAAGTGGTTTGTTCCTCTTGATATAAATTGTTCTTTTAAATTGAGTGGGCAAAAATTCCACATAAATGGGCCAGAGCAATAGGAAACTTCTGCATTTTGGTTCAATTTCTTTTAAAGTATATGGCAATCCCAAGATTGATTTCTATGGGTCTTGGATCAGGCCCACAAAGAATTCAGCATTTTCCAGGTTAGAACGGAAGTTCTACAAAAACACCTTCCCAAAGTTCATTCCAGGTTTTGATTTCAGAAACGTGACTGAGAAGGTTTCAAACAATGTTGAAATTCCCCTCCTGAAGTCCAAAGGGAAAAATGAAAAGGGGCTTGAACAATTCCAAGTGAAAAAACCAGCAAAGCTGCTGAATCAGCTCTCCTTATGCTACAGACTGGATCTGTATAAGAGTCGTGTCCCCAAAACCAAACTCTATTTGCTACAGCCCACAACAGAAACTGAGGTCCTTCATTTATTTTCAATATTGCCCCTCTCTCCAGGGTTTGATCCCCTTAGACATTGTTTTTCTCTCTCATTATTTTTTTTCCAGTTCCCTTCGGGCAACTAAATACAAATTTCATTTTTGTGACGCAGGGACGCCTCCTGCCTCCCGAGGCTTCGTTCTTGGAGAGCTCTCATTCTTTCAGACCTCACTTCTGTGCAAGTTTTTTATTCCTTTTCTGTGCTGGCTTTGTGGGCTATGACTGAACATGTTGAGAGACTGACCCACAGGCTGCCTGTACCACGCTGGTTTCTGTCTCTTTGGGTGGGATTTTTGAGGAGCGCTCAGAGCTGGCCTCACTGAGAGCTGAAGTGATCCAGAGTTTGGTTGAGAGGAATCTGCTTGGATAAGACCATCAGAGACATCTTTGGGACACTCTACTCATCCTGTTTCTCAATTCTAAGACACGCTTGTATAAAAGACACTATCGAAAACCCCACATTAACCCCACAACCAGTTGGGATTATCACTACCACCACTCCCAAACAGCATAAAGATAAAACTTCGAAGGCAACTTCCCACAAACTTGTTAGCAGCCTTGTGCTGCTGTTTTCCTGCTTTCAAACTCAACCCCACAGGACCCCCTTCGAACGCCACAAGACATCTCGAACTTCTTAGTTTCAAATTATAACATTGTGTTAACCTTGGCTGTTCACTAGACACAGTGTCTGGCTACAAACAGCACGGAATTAAACAATACATCACCCGGCTGCCTGCAAAACCCTCCTTCCCTCCCTCCACCTCCTGCTCCTTCCAAGCCCCACTTCTCCTTGACCTCATCACAGCCAAGCTCGGCCGACCGGGGACACGCTGTCACACAGCACAGGGAGACCAGCCCCAGCCTGCCCTGCACACCGGGCTTTTCCTGACTCCCTGACACTTTTGATCTGATGGATTTTGTAGTGGCCTTGTAAATGGGAATTAGTCATGCCTGGAGGGTCAAGGTTGTCAGACCTCATGCTGAAGTGCACATGTATTCCTGAAAGGAAAGCTAACAAAAGCAGATTCTGTGCCAGGCTAGGAGGGGAGGAAGATATCAACAAATTGACAGAAAACTGCTTCTGTGACTTTTCAGCCTGGCAAGGATCAGGCAGCAGGGCTGGGGGGTGGGAGGGAGGAAAGAAAAGGGAGAAGGGGAAAGTAAGGAAAGGGATGAAGGGGAAAGTAGGGAAAGGGAAAGGGAAAGGGAAAGGGAAAGGGAAAGGGAAAGGGAAAGGGAAAGGGAAAGGGAAAGGGAAAGGGAAAGGGAAAGGGAAAGGGAAAGGGAAAGGGAAGAGGAGGAAAACAGAGGTGGGGGGAGGGGAGGGGAGAGGAAAAGGGAAAAGAAAGAAGGAAGAAGGAAAAGCAAAAAAAGGAAGAAGGGGAAAATGAAGAAAGGAAAAGGAAAAGGAAAAAGTTCTACCACCACTCAGTGTATCGAATAATGCCAGGGAAAGAACTTTTACTTTGGCCACGGCTATCACATACTAGCCCATAACTCAGGATCCTTTACTAATGAGGAAGGAATTAAAAGCATTGCAAGACGTGATGAGCTCAGACAGCCTGGATAAAATAATCCTCTGGCCTTGCAATAATGCTGTTAGCACGAAATATAGATAAATAGGAGTGAGCACAAAAATACAGCTAACAAAGTAACAACAGACTTAGCTGGTACAAGTCAGCCTAGGTCAGCTAACAACAGTGAAAGGACTCAAAAATGACAATTTTCCATACTTCACAGCTTCTAATCAAGTGAGTTGCACCAATTCACACGGACTACAGTGAACCTGAGTGAAAAGGGTTTCTTGTAATGTGTGAGATGCAGGAGGCGTTGGGGGAAGCTGTTAAAAAATCAAAGTCTGAAATGGCTAAATTGGCAAGTAGTGTGGCCCAACAGGAATGGATCAGGGGAGAAGCAGGGCCTGACATAAACAGTACATACATTTCAGGAGGTTTATTTTGGCTTAGTACGATGCTGGTCCCATGGACTGAATGTCTGTTGAATCCACAATAAGCACCAAGGTGCAACAGGGGTAACACTGAGGGATATATTTCAAAAGCAAGTTCCTAATCCAAACTAAATGCTGATGTGGCCACCTTCAAATTTATTTTCATGCTGGGACTAGGTTAAGTCCCACCATCGTTTATAGGCATTTTGGGGAGGGACGGGGTAAAGTCTTGTGCTAAGCATGAAAACCACATTTGGAGTTACTGTGATGCAGAAAGTTAGAGTGTCAGATAAAATGTAAATTGCTGTCCACATGCCAACCCTTAGCCTGCCACAACAGCACAGGGATGTAATAGGTTGACTTAATCATCATTTAAGAGCACTCAAGCAGCCTGTTAGGGAGCTCTGCAGGCAGGCAGGAACTTGAGCTCCCAAAGGTCCCATATACCTGAACTCCTAGATGTTACTTTTGGGTGGGTTGCCAGTGCTGAAGGGAAAGATTAATATGAGAGATCCTGACCCTGCAATAAACACTCAACAATACTTCTTCCTATTAGGACTTAAACTTATACTGGTTTATCTGTTGAACCATATTTGGTGGGTCCTCTCTGAGTGAGAAGATCAAATTTGATAATGATAGAAGATACAAGAAGGTTTTCCAGATCGATGACAATTATTCACTTACAGACAGCAGGTTGGAGAAACTCCTAAAACTGGAGAACTGTCCCACCTGGAGATCTCCTGCAGCCTTTGGGGAGGGCTGCAATGCCCTCCCTGTACAAATGGTGCAGCAGAATCTCAGGGCTGACATATAGCACCAAGGAAATGGGAATAGGACACAAGCTCTTATCTAGTGAAGATACAGAACAAACTCAACACTGCAGAAGCTCAGGCTGTCAGGCACTGTTTGTCTGTGGTGGCTACATGACCTTCACTATCAGTGTTTCTCTCAGTGCCTTGCTGACACTGCTGGGAAGACCCTGAGAGGCTTTGCTGGCCATGCTCAGTGCACTAATTATGGCCTGCAAGAACGAGCTCATTGCCATGTGTAAACTTCAGCTGTCCCCTCCACCCTTACAGTGACAATGTCAGGCTGCAAAGATGATTTGGGGTCCCTTCTCAGAGAATAGGGACATGCTTTAACCCATTTACCCAGAACCACACAAGAAGTCCATGGCAGCTCCTTCAGAACAGAACTGGTAAATCTTTAATTTCATGGTACAGCAAACTACAGTCCCAATGTATCTGATTATTCATTTACTGTTGTTTTTTCTTGTGAAGGAGGATCCAGCAGCTTCATCCTGGGAGAGACCACCACTTTACTGGGAGAGGTGCTGCATATTACCTACAGAATGGGAGGATGAGGCCAGTCCTTGGCAGAAAGGGTTTTCAAGGAGAAGGCAAAGCTATGCAGGGGCTTGATGCTTCTGTGACAGCAGCAGGGTACTCAGCTGTCTGAGGTTGCTTTGAACACCTTCCTAGTCAAGAACCACCCAAAGAGCTGTCAGAAAAAAAGGTGCTGTGTCCTGAGAGAAATCCCAGTCCTTTGACACTTGCTTTCATGTTGATATGAGCCCAAAAAGTTGAAATAGCAAAATTTTCAACTCCCAAGTGTGACAAAACAGAGAACATCACTTTCTCAGGTGATGTTCTCATGTTCAAAAAGGGGAAAATTCAAAACAGTCTCCTGACAGCTCTCACACAGATCTGCCCTGGACAAGAAGCATTGCTTTGTTTCCTGGATCATTACTTTTACCCTGGAAAAAGTTCTGCCTAATCTAAAACCAGTCTCAACAAGCAGACACAACACCCTGAAAGAGGGAGACCAAGGCACACATGGGACCCTTGCAACCAGAACAATAACCAGCTGTTACCTGCTATTCCAGAAAGCACCACCCTGCCCTGCTGAGGTGCCACACTCCCCTTCCTCTGCTCACAACCAGGCAGAAAAGCCTCCATGGACCAAGCAGAGAGACCTTAAATGCAAGAGGGCCCACCTGTGCCTATAAATTATATCGAGGCAAAGTCACTTGTGCTTATCAGTGCTGATAGTCAGAAGTGAAACAGTCATCCCTGAATGGCATAAGTGTTCAGTCACAAAGACATCCTTTCCCTGCATTTTATTTTATTTATGGGTATGCTTTCATTTTAATAGCCCTTTTTTAAGAGTGTAGGCTAAGATGGCCTTGCTTCCCCAAGGGTCTCACTAAAAGCCAAACTGCACCCGACTCACCAGTGTAACTTAAAAAGTTAAGCAGTGGTTAGGGACAAGCCACCTCATTCTTTCCAGCCCTGGAATCTCAGTGCATATGAATTTTGGATACTGCTGCAAAAGTGGCACATTACAAATTAGCAACAGTTTAGTTTATTAGTCCCCAAGTGGATTTATTTACGGCACAGAATATATTGCTGTAGGTTCCCTGAGACCGGGACTGTGACGTCACTGAAATTAAAGGGGATTTCATGTGGAACACTGTGCCAAAATGGACTTACTCCTATTGTGCTTTCAACATGTGGTATTGTTTTACCATACACTTTTTGAGCTTGATGCCTTCACACCTTACAAAGATCTCCTGTTGCAGCAGCTGATGGTGGATTCTGCTGAGGTTACTGCCACAGGCATGGAGGGAGCCAAAGAACCTGGATCCTTCAGCCTTCCATCCACTTCTTTAAGGAACAGGCCAATACACGCTTCAAACTCTCAGCCAAAAATATGGTGGAACCACTTTTTGCTTCACCTAGCTCCTTCTTGAGGTAAGAGGAGCAGACTCCTTCCTAAGCCATGTGAGCACACACAGGAATCACCCCCCACTTGGTTTTGCACTTTAGACCCCCATCCTTAGAGAGACATCAGCACCATCTGCTATTCACAGCAAGCATTCAGGACTTCTGGTGCCCTTGACTGCTCAGAAACAACAGGGACACACAGGTTTGTAGAGTGAGGTAGAGGAAAAGAGGCTTCCATCCAGGGGCTTATCTTAGGCAATCTCTTATCTACAGTAATTCATCCCCTCTCATTACAGCAATGAAAAAAATCTCTTCACTTTTACAGCTCAGGAAACTGAGGCACAAAACTCTGCATATTCAGCACTTCTCACGGTCTCAGTGAAACCGTGTTGTTGCTGATTAAGCAGGATGTTCAGAGGCTGTCTCAGCAAAGTTTAGTTTCCCTGAATTTTCTAAACGAGGGAGCAGCCAAATTACAATCCCATTTTCGCCAAAACAACAAGATGTAGCTCCAGCATCTAAGAGTCAGAAGAGGGTCCTTCACCATCACGACACACACACTCAGTAGCAGAACCTGCTCTGGACAGAGTTAGGAGCCCCTCAAGCAGAATAATCCCTGAGCACAGCTCCTGAGTATTGCAGAGACAGGAAGGGGGAGCTGAGGATCTCCATCCCCTTCATTCCCACACCATATTACTGTGATGTTTTCTATGAGTTAGATCAGCCCTATGCTTACACTGAAAGAAATATGCCAATATACAAACTTTCGGTAACTGGTGCCATTGGATGGTACACCTTCTTTCCAAAGAACTGGCAAAGGATGACTCATCAACACAGCATCTCTGTGTCCAAGATAGAAAGTAATAGCTGCAGGATTCATATCTGACACCCATCATTTTAGTGTCTTCCCTCTGAGCTGCTTGTGTAAGAGGTTTTACTCCTTAGCAGGATGCTACTGTTTATCCCAGCTGTGGCTTGGCCCTTCAGCAAGGCAGGTGTCACTTCCCCATCCAACAGAAGGAAAAATTGCTGTGCTGCAGAGCTAAGTGAGTCTTCCAAGGCCACACACTGAGCAAACGGCAGCACCAGGACTAGAAATCAGCAATCCCAAGCGCCTCACCACAGACACAATCCGCTGAGACCACAGCTGTCTGACACAGCCAGTGCCCGCTCTCACAGACTGTAACACAGTAAGCAAAAAAGCAGAGTTTGGTTTTAGTGCTGGCTGGCCTTGCTGGACCAGCTCCTGACTCCTGGGGAGGGAGCAGAGAGGACATCAGTGCCTGCAGGGGCAAGAGGGACGGTGCCATCCCCAGGTGACAGCATCCCCAATTTGCCCCACAGCCACTGCTGGACCCCCCAGCAGGAAAAGTACAGGGATAGGTAAGACCTGGATGATTCTATGATTCTGTTCTATGATTCTATGATTCTATGATGGCAGAATATCAAATTTGGGTCCCTTTGTAGGCTTTCCTGCAGAGGTGAGCTGTTTATGAGGCTGGCTAACATGAATTTCTACTGCTGAAGATGTTGAGCAGGAGGGAAGGTGGAGGTTTTACTTCTTCCTTCGCTCTCTTTCCTGAGTGTGAGTGAAGCCTATGTCAATATGACTTTCTACCAAGGAAATAAAACCTCAGAGCTTCCTCACCCACTGCTAAACTGCAGAAAACTTAAAGGAAAAATGACTTGAACAGCAGAAGGTGGCTTGCATTGTGTGTGCCAGGGCTTGGGCAGTGTAGCAAGGCTTGGTTCACCTCCATGGACAGATTTCAGGGACAGGATCTTGATCACAAGATGTTACTCATAAGATTTCAGGCCAAGTCATGACAAAGTTCAGACAACCTGTTACCTTCTGCCAGGGACAGCAGGCGACAAGACTTGACTGAAATTTTTAGCTTCATCCCCTCCCACATAAATCACCTGGATGCACTGAATTCAGCAGAGTTGCCTCAGTACAGGTCCTCACATCATCCTCCTTTGGTTTTGAAACACCTTTTGGCATTATTTACTACATCTGTTTCTAGTGCCCAAGGCCAAGATACTGATTACCAGGTTGCTAATTTTAATTACTACCTGGCATGTAGAAAACAAAACCAGCTACACATGCCATTACCCTGAGGAGAAGAAAAAGAATCAAAACTAAACAACAAAAATGGAGAACATTGTGCTGGAAGAGAAATCCAACCTCCCTCTAACAAAACAGTTTCTGCGGCATTCCTCCCTTCCTGTGTTTGTGTTTCTCTTTTTCCAAAGGGCTATAAAATTTAGCATACTAGGAATTGTGGGCTGCTTTATAGAGCAAGCGGTTGGGTTTGCTAGAAGTTGGCTTGAACGGGGTACTTCTTTCTCATGACTACCTGGCTGCCCCAACTAGTTTGACACCTGCAAATTATTGATCTCTTTCTTCCCAGAACACATGCCAGTCAAAAACAGCAAACCTAGTTCCTCTGAAAATTTGTGCCTGAACATGCAGTTCTCTCTGTGGAGAAGAACATGAAAATAAAGCTCTGCAACCTTCAGCACCCACCAAGGAACATCAACTCGACCTTTTCTGAATTATTTTGAACCAACCTTTTTTGTTTATCGCCCACCTCTAGTTCCTGACTTCTTCATTGCTTCAGGAATTGGAAGCTGACCTCTTTTTTCCCTATATTTTGTCAGCTGAGAAGAAGAAAGTTCTCATTTGAAAACCCACAGTGTCCTGTCTTGTTTCACTGAAGTGGAGAGATTTGCACCCTGGAAAAATCAGAAATTTTTTGCAAGTTGATAAATAATGTGTCTTTGTGGTTTGCCTTCAGCCAACCTGCTTCTGACCCTTTCATCCACCTGCACAACCCTTTGTGGTCTCTCTTGATTAGGAACTGACCTCAAAAAAATCACTGCTGTTTGCCACCCTGGTCTCCAAAACTGCAAAGCTATAATGTAGTTCTGTCTGACTCCTCAGCCCCACTGTTCACCTCTTTTGTGGCACTTTTACTATAAAGCAAAAGGAACAGGCAACACCAGACCATTGCTGCAAAACACAGGGGCTTTGCTTGTTTGGGGCTTTTTTTCAGCCAGACATGGACCAAATGGATTTGAACTCTAATTCCTGCTCCAAGCATGTTGTGTTTTTTCCAGCTTTTAAAATCTGTTCACCTGGAGGGCTTTTTCTCCAGAGATGTCAGCATCATTTTATTGTATGTTCTCCCTCCACAGTGCAAGGAAGCGACAGTTCTGCTCAGGCAGAGACCAAGCACGTAGCCTGTCTTCATTCCAAATTGAGAACAACAAAAGCCAGTTTTCAAAATTTCTCCTGGCACAAAACTTGGGAAATAACAAGAAACACAGCAACAAACAATGCATTTTGAACCTGCTGCAGCATTTCATTTCAGTAACAGCAAAATTGTTTCTTTTTCCGTTGATAGACTAAGGAACATAATAGATGAAAGTATTCTATGTCAAAAAGAAAAAATCAGTCAAATGAATAAAGCTAAGTTGTATCAAAGCATTAGTGAAATGAAATATGAAGTCATTCACTTGCCATCAAAATCAACACAGGCCAGTGAATCACACTCAATGTCAATGACTGTGCCTTTTTTTTAAGAAAAACTGTTCAGTCAGAATTTAATTGATAAAGTTTCACCACCTCTCAGATTCCACTGGTGTTGACTTATTTGTGCCTTATGAAAGAATGCTAGCGTTAATCTTCAACATTGCAAAACTACATGGAGGGTTTACAAGCAGGACAAGTTTTGCTGGATGATGCACTATCTCTTCACTACAACAGCTGCAGTACTTTGAAACAATAAGCAAAGCATTTGGGTACCCGAGCTTTTCCTTGGAGACCATGTCTCCTTCCTCCCAGACTCACAGATTTAAGGTCAGAAGTGACTACCAGAATATTTGATCTGACCTTCCCTAGATGCTTAAACCTGAAATAACATAAACATAAAATATCACAGGTTCTCAGACTGATTGCATTGTTTCAATATGGTCTTGAGGCCAACCCCCCCCCAGAAGATACAGAGCATGTCTCCTCCAGGAAGGCACTGGGTTGAATGCCAAAGTCTAAAACTCAGCAGGAGATTGAGAACCCAGCCCTGCCTTTGGTAATTTGTGTCAAGCTGGCTGTCAGAAACTGTGGCCTTCTTTTAATGAGAGTTTCCCCAACATCTGGACCCTGCTGCTGGGGGTAGTCATGTCGCTCTTGGGTGCATCCAAGTGTCACTTAGTACCCAGTACTTGTATCCAGTCATGGAATCAAGCTGCCTCCTCACCTCCAACTCTGCATGCTGAACAGATGGAGATCTTTGTGTCTACCAGTGAAAGAAATTTTCCTGAGTTTCAGTCGTTTCTGCACATCTTTTTGCCATCTTCAAATGTTCAACCTCCTTTTTTTTCAGTGGGGATGAAGGATGCTGGAAAACTCTTCCAGTGAAAGTCACATCTCTAGGTAAGTCACATGCCTCGTGCTAGTCCTTGGCACAAGGGGCAGTTTCATCTCTAGATCGGGTTTGTGACACCCCCGCAGTAATAATGTCCTATAAGACCCTCTGTCACGATTCCATAGAGATTATGAATTAATTATTCCTCTGAACTGGAAGACAGAATTAGTTACATATTAAGTAGCACTCAAGTTTTCTGGTTCAAACCTTGCTGTTTGAAGGTGGTGACTGAGGTTCATCACAGAGCAGTCGGTCAACACCACTGCTCATTATCTACAACATTGGGATTCCTTTCACCTCCTTTCCCAGACACAGGTTTCACTGGAGAGAGACAGGGGATGTTAGTTAAGTAGTTGTATTGAGTTGAATGGGGCTACTCGGATGATGGAGGAATGACAGAATCAGTCATCAAACAGGCAAAATTCCCACTGGTGGCATAAAAATGTCAGGACTGTATCATACTGTAAATGTCACTCCTTTCTGCCAGCGAATTTTTATTTGCATTGTTTCTGTATAAATATTCTCTTCTAAAAATGTCAGTGAGAAATGCCAGTTAAGTTTCTGACAATGATGACAAAGAGAAGATACATGGGAAGCTAAGTACTAGAGTTTCCCATAAAATCGTAGGGGATTTTTATAATGGAAAATATTGCACTTTTGTTGAAAAATCCCTAATCCTTTGGCCACCCGCCAAAGTCTCTTGGAATGAACAATATTAGGTTTGGCCAATGGGTGTTCAATATGGATCGAGCTTCTCACAGAAAACAGACAGATTTGGGTAAAGAGAGAAAACCCCAAGAAATCATATTGTCAAGCACTCAGATGATCACCATAAAAGTTCTGATAGGATTTTTTAAATGAGCTGTATTGAGTATGTCACTGGTATTGATACTAAAGTCAATGAACTCACTCCACCGTAAAGCATTTAGTACATAGAACACCAAGGATCTTTTCTAATCTATAATTCAACCTGGCATTCTGCTGATGAGGATTTTCCAGGGAACACTGTAACCTACACTGCTTTGCTCTAATGTTCCCGATACATATAAATATAGATATATATATACACATCTCTGTCTTTATATATCTGTCTGCATATATATTACACATATTTATATACTTTGAAGTGTTTGATTTCATTTATTATTTATAAAGAAGTGTTCCAGAAACTGTTTAATGTGCTTATAAAATTTTCATTGAGGATTTCCCTGCTTTTATAAGCAACTATGTATGAGATTAGCACTTTAAAGACTAAAAGAAAGCTTTATGAAGAGCTGGATCATCCCCAATCACTGCAAAGTCTAAACTACAAAGCTTCAAGTATTTCCTACCTGTGGTAATTAAAGATGGAAAACTAGATTTACAGAACTTTTAAAAATTTACTTTATTCTTAACCCGAATTGTCTTACTTTGAGAAAATACAGCATGTTTCTGGTGATTTTTTAAATCACAAAGCTTCATTTTCTGCCCATACTGATAAAAAATTAGTGCAGCATTAGCCACCTGCCAATGGATTCATGCCATTAAAAGTGAGCTATGCTATTGGTGTTGCTATATAGGTTCCACACATCAAGAAGTAAAAGTTGTATCGAGTCCTACAATGCCATACAATGTCTGTGGTGTGTGATATGCCAACCTGAAAAAAGAGCTTACATAAATTGAATATTGCTTGTCATATTTATGGAAATCCAAACATAGGAAGCAAATTCTTTAAGACATATCTTTTTCTTTCAGAGCTATACACTAAACTGTGTAGAAATGAAAAAACTTTAAACTGTATTTATATAGGACTTAATCTCTAAGATCTTTCTTTTTGCCTTTTTCCATTAGGGTTGAGAGTAGATGACAGTAATATAGCCTAAAGATCAGGTGGGTAGAAGCAGAGTCAGAAGAAGCCTTTCACGGCCCCAGAAACCCCATATAATTCATCCTTACAAGTCTTGGCATCATGTAAGCAGCTATTCTGGAAATAAGCTCCTGCAAGGTATAGTCCAATGTGTGAACGTATCTCAGCCCTCATGAGGAAAACAACTGCTCCTAGATTTTACCCAAGCATGGATCTAAAAGTCAACAGACAGGGATTATACTCAAAAACCCTCTCGGCTCCTCAAAAGCTCCCGTATTGTCTTTGAAATTTCGCCATTTCTTTGGAAAACAGTGCACAACTCTGTTCAGCTCAGTCTCAGTAGCACCTCTTAAAGTATTCTAGCTCCGAGGAAAAGCATGCTTCACCTTCCAGAAGAAACATGGTACCTACTTTATTTCAGGCTCCGGACCTGAAAAAAGTAGGATGCCTACACTTCCTATGCCAGGGGAGGCACCGCGCCCTCGCTGCGGCGCTGCTGCGCACGAGGAAACCTCGAGCACACGGGATCACTCCCCACGTTGAGGTTCCTCTAGAGCTGACCCCACGTGAAAATGAAACAGAGCTGAATGTCCCACGGAGGAAAGGTAACTCTGACAAGGTGAGAGCTTAAATTCCCCCTCCTGGTAAAGCCGTGCTGTCCACACCTGCCGATTAGGCTGGAGGCACGCTGCGGTGCCATATTCCCTCGGCGTGCACGCCTGCCAGGCTTTGACACGACCGTGT
Organism: Pipra filicauda; assembly: GCF_003945595.2. NCBI lineage: Eukaryota > Metazoa > Chordata > Aves > Passeriformes > Pipridae > Pipra > Pipra filicauda. The sequence goes on from NW_024104498.1 coordinate 6,052,479, forward strand.
TCCAAAACCAACTCTTCATCAAAGATGTCTTACATTCAGCTGAAATCAAAGAGCCTGAACAGATGTCTCTAAATATATTTCCTCCTTGTAATGATGGCAAATAAAAGCAGTGTCCTCTAACACGTTCTGCACAGCATCTGTAACGCTAGTGCCGCAAAGGGAAATCAAAAGAAATGGGGTAGGATGTTATGTATGCTCTGTGCTCGGAGAGTATTTTAAACTCCCTTAGCCTCTGTAATGAAAACCACACTGTCTGAAAGTGAAACACTGCTGATTGTTAACTGTAGGTCTGTTGGAAATAAAGTGAGGGACACAGGGAAAGGGAATTTCACGTAAATCTAATTTCTTCTGTGTCAAACAGCGCTACTGTATTTCCTTCCATCTGCAAGGATACCCTGTGAAATGTGGATGAATGTTATTACAGTCTGCAATAAGCAGAGTTCAAAGGGGGGAAAATTTGGTTCAGATTTGGATTCGGCAGTTCAGAAGTTTCTTCACACTTTCTTCAAAAGACCCAGAAAAAAAAAAAAATCTCAAGCTCTGACTTGCCAATCTTATATAAAAAATTTTTACATGAATCAGGTTGCTATGCAAAATAGGTAGGATTTAAGCAAATATTTATACGTTTTGCTTTTTCAGCAGAACTAAACTAGATTATTTTGTGGGTAGGATACTGACTGGGATGAAAGAGAGCGCTACGTCACAGTTCCCAGTTCTGTCTGTGGCTCCCTGCATGACTTTGGGCAAGTTATTGCTTCTCTTTGTGCTCCATCCCCTTTCCGTAAAACAAAGAGCCTACTTTTCCTCCACTCTTTCTTTTCCTTAGCTAGATAGAAGTAGCCTGTGCTATGTGAGAGATCAGTAGAAACCAGATGGGGATTGTGGGCTGGGGGGGCTCTGATGGCTGCTGGGACCTCTTGGTGCCATTGTGATGGACATCAATAACAGAAGGTGCATAAGAACAGCTTTTTATACAATTTCCCCCCAGTTCTGACTCTCTGGGGAGATAAGCAAAGGCGAAAGCTGATGTTCACTATGCCTAACTGAACATCCAAATTAAAGGTTGAAATGGGCTATTAGTTCCTGAAATATGGGCTTTTCTGCCCATCCCTAACAGACTGTTCTCCAGTTCCTTTGTGATGCTGTTGGATGCTCTGGACAAAAAGGCTGCACCCATACCCCACAACTCTTGGCTCCTTGTCCTCCTTGTCTCATCTCCTCCCTGGATGCCCAGTGGCAAAGTCCAAACACCCCAAAAGGTGCATTAACAAAACTCAAAGCCAGACTCTGATGTACCTCCTGGAGCTTCCTTCCTCTTAATGTCCCCATGAGCTTTCCAGACTCCATCCCACAGCACAGCTCTGGCACTGAAAGTAAAACATAAGCTGGTAGGTGTCTCCCCACCAAGAAGAAACTGCTGGCACCTCTATCTCCCTGAGAAAGCTCGGCTGACAGAAGAGAGGATTTTGGAGCCAGCCTCCTGTCCTTGCTCCCAGACTCACAGGTCCCAACAGCCCCATTGGCTGTGGCTCCCAGTAGACCTCTTCTTTCCCTATGTACCAAAGCCCTCACCTTGGACATTGGACCTACTCACCTCCCGAGTTCCCCCCAGGGGCCATTAACTTTGCTTTCAGTTATTACTTTCTTTGTCAGACGGGTGGAATAAAAACCCCTAACACATACACAGATCTGTTCAGTCCTGAAGGGATTTGTAGCTCCCTGCTCAGTCTTGAAGGGACCAACATATCCCATTACAAAGTCCCAGACTAAATTCACTCCCAACAAAAAGCCATCTCCCTTTGGACGGGTAAAGTCTACCTTTTGAAATGTCCACATGTTGTCTCAGCAACTCTCCTTTATGGCTGTTTACATTGGATAAGAAGTGGAACACAAAGCAACATTCAGACGAAGAAAGTGTTCAGAAGTAGTAAAATACAGTGTTATCTATTTTTTTAGCTGAATAAATTGAGCTTGCTTTGCATTATTGCTGGCTGTCTTAGCCCAGCTCTGAAAGTGAGAAAGAGAAAGGGAATCTTGAAAGGCAACTCCCAGGAGGACACTAATATTTTTAATAGTTTGTGGGTTATGAAACAAATCTGTGTTAGCAGTATTATATATCTCAGCCTGAACCACTGGGGTGTTTCCAGGCTCTTTAATGAAACTAAAGCACTAACACAGTATTGCCAAGAAAGTAGATTTATTCACAAAGAAATGTTTGCTAGCAGAAATGAAAGCACAGGCGTGAGTGGGGCTGTAGAATACTAATGCATGGTCTTGTCACTCACATTGTCCCTTATCACACCAGTTGAACTCTGGCACTGCTGCTGGATCACAGGTCACACCTTTTCCCCCTTTTCCTGCCATCCAGTCTTGCCTCTTCCCTGATTTTTGGGGCCCACAGCACAGCAACACATCAACATGGGCCGAAACCTGTGCTAAGAGCAAAACTTGATCTATAGCCGAGGAGAGCTGAGCATAAAAAGAAAAAAACATACACAAACACTAGGGACTTTTTTTTTCATTTTACAGTGTGAAATAGGACCCAAACTAATCAATGGAGCTCAGTGGGAGTGCATAATTATTAATAGGCCCTACATGGGGCCTCAGAAAATATGCAGTTCTCTTGGAAGTTTAAAAGGTCACTGTGAATAACTAAAACATACTTTTCTTGGTAGTTACTATGCAGTAAAAAAATAATTCATAAGGAAATCAGTTTAGGAAAAAAATTTCTCATGTTCTAGCAGGGTGGTTGAGAAGTCATTCCTATGTCTTCCATGTATCTTTTCTGGCAGGTTAATGGCCCATGTTTTATTCTCTGCCTTACTTCCTAAAGCTCACAAAGCCCAGTCCTTTTTCACCGTTTGTTATTCCAGAACTCAATCGCGTGCTGCCCAGCCGAGAGAGGGAATGAAAAATGGAGAGCCCCCTGGAACAGCCCACAGTGGTGGAGAGCAAGGCCAGATGAACACCTACCTCTTTATGGTGCTACTGGTCAGCCTCACTCACTAATTACACAGCAGCCTGAGGGGCCTGGGTGTGCATGTGCCACTCGTCAGACTGAGATCTGGTGGAGTGTAAAACTGAGGACATGATGGGCATCCTTAGGGGTTCAGACCTTTGAAGGAGCTTTGCCTCATGGCTAGGCACCAGCAGACATTTCACTGAGAAATGCTGAACAAGCCCCACGTCCTCCTCCTAACGGCGTGTGTTGAATGCTGGCACCAAAGAGTTCTGCTCTTTCAAGAAACCCTGTGAGGTTGTAATCAAGCAGCAGGAGCCCCTGGCAGTGCTCCTGGGACACACATCAGGCACACAAGGGGACCGGTACGAGAAAAGGCTCCTGGCAAGATGGATGATGACACATAAGCAGGGATCCCACACTGAATGGATTAAACAAACAGCAAGGTGGCGATTACAGCAAGGATCCTGATGGAAGCAATAGCTGCTGGCACGAGGCAGAGCCCAGGCAAGAACTGCCTGGAGCCAAGCCAATGCTGCAGAATGTTCTCCAGGACTATGCAGCCCAGGTGAAAACCACCTCTGGGAGAAAGACTGGCACAACCTTACTGACAGGGCATGGAGGGCAGGTCCAGCCTCAGGACAGGGACAGCCTTCTCACTCACTTCTCACATGAATCACCTTCAGGCATCCTCACACCATTTTCTGAATTCAGTGAGTGATGCTGGAATACAACATACAGAATTCAGCACAAGTGAATTCTGAATTTGTATCAATTTCAAACAACAGCAGAAGCAGCCTGAGGGGATGGTGGATGATGTTGTGTAAGATGGACAAAACAAGTTTACCCCTACCACAAATGACAGCTGAGTTGTGTGATACGTCAGGGGGCTGCCCCTACATGTGGACATGGAACACGTGGGCAGTGAACACAACCCCACAGGGCAGTGGTGGAGCACAGTGACAGTGTGGGCTGGGAGGCTGAGCAAACAGACTCGTGGAGAGTCTCAGTCTGAGCTCAGGGAGAAGCCATCCAGAACTATTTAATACAAGCACGACCTTCATCTGAGGTAGGTGCACGCTGTCAGAGGATGGGGATGGGGACAATGTCTGAGTATCTGCCTATACATGTACTTCTGGCCACTGGAAGCTCAACTAGCAGACCTAGTTTGATAATTTTTATCTCATATTACGTTGTTGTCAGCTCTGTTGAACAGGGCCTGGAGGGGCATCCAGCAAACACTGTGACTCAAGGCAGCAACACCCACCAACTGGCCAGGTTGCAGTCTGAGCACTTTTCTCAGGAATGAAGTCATTTTATTACTACGCTCTACCCAGGCATGTGCAGCATCTGGTTAATATATTTCTGGGTAGTTCTTAGCTCTCCAAACACTCCAGCCCTGCCATACTGCAACACACACAAAGGGCAAACTTTCCAACACTTTGCTTGGGTACCTGTTCCAGGCACTTACAGACCTGGTTAGGAAAATTTTCCAAGGAGCTAGCCTGCATTTTCCCATGCTTAATTTAGTTATTGGAATGTCTGCCATTTATATGTGTTCTCCTTGGCTCCTGCACAGGTCAGCTACTATAAATCAGGCCAGTATCACTGCCTGTAATGGAGCTACAGTAACTTACAACAGCTGAGTATCTGGTTTATGAATGCAGTTCCCAGAGCTTCATGTTAAATACAGCCCAAGGCTGGGGCATTTAAAGAAAATGAACAGGTTGTGAAAGGTATGTATGTGTCTTCCAGTTCAATATTGTTTGTTCTAGATACTTACCAGGTGATGAAAGGATAAATAAACAGACCCCAGGCCTGGTGATGTCAGACACTGTTTTTGCCAGTGATATTTTCTGTGTAAAAGAAGGAGTGCATGCAAAACAAATGAAGCAACAGGTGAGAGCAAATGTTTGGCTGCCAAACTTGGCCACAGATAAAACATGATGAAGATATTAAGCCTGTGGAGTGGAATGTGACTGGAAGCATACCTGGGGAGGGAAAGGAAATCACCATGGCCATTGAGAGCTCTGCCTAAGTACCTGATGGCAGCTAATGAGGCAAGGAAATTCACTTCTGAAACCACATCAAGCATGATCTTTAAAGCCCTGATCCCATCTGGTGAAGCAAGGAATTTACTTCACAAATTCATTTTGCTATGTTCTTCCCTGATCCTGCTCTTCTTCAATTCTGTGTAGACACATCCAAGTCAGGCTGCACATTACAGAAGCTTCATATTCTTCATTCAAAACCTTTTTTCTTCCAGCAGCAATAAAAAGTAAAAAGGAACAGATTACTTCCCCCTGAAATGGAAACTGCATGGAAAGCATCTCCATCCGATAGAGTTTTGGTAGGTTTGGTTTCACTCTGGGGGAAGGTGCGGGTTTGAGACACTAGAAACAAGCATTTTGGATTTTTTGAAACAAAATACCTTCCAAACTAAAATACTTTCCAGTTTGGGACAAGGACCTGGTATAAGGCATCACTGCATGTTTGTGTGCCAGCTCTGCTCTCCAGTCTAGCAAAGCACTCAGTACCAGAGCACCGTGGTCCAGAAGGCCAGACCTTCACAACCCCACCAAGCCTGACTTGACACCACCATTCAGGGAAAGTTCCCTTGAAAACAAGATAAAAGCATAAACCCCACGAGCTGTGCCAGCAGCATCTGAAACCAGTCACAGGATTTGACACAGCGAACCTGAGCCAGGAGAGACCCCAGCTGGCAGCTCTGCCCATCCTCTCGCTGCAGGAGGGAGCCTTCTGCTCCCTTTCTGGCCATGGATTAGAGAGGGAAACCAAATGACCAGTGTAGGTCAGACATCTCTGCAGTGAGCAGGGCAAGTCCCATGGGAACTGAAAATACTGTAGGAACTTGCACCAAGCGCAGTGAGAAACGGTTTCAGAATTTACTACATATTAATTAGACAGCAAGTTGACATATCTCTGGCTAAAACAACTCCACAAGTATTTACCAGCTGAGGTCTAGGAAGACGGGGGCCAGAAAGAAACCTAAAAGATTTTAAAAAAAATCAGCTAAGTGGGGTTGTGGCAAATTGCCCTGCTGAGCTCCTCTGAGCAGAAACTCCTTCTCTCCTCTCCCATGCACAGTTCCCCACCACTGACAGAGGTGCAAAGGACAACCTGTGCCAGCCTAGAATGATGCCAGTTAGGGAGAAGAGACCCTTACACTTGTGACCAAGAAGGAAAATGTTCATACGTGTGGTTAAAACACCTTCCAGCTCTTTGGTTACTCTGGTATCTCACATTTTGGGAATGAAAAAAAGGGAGCAGGACAGCACTCCCGACTGGAATCAAACAGAAACAAAATCAGCTGTTTCTTCCCTATTAAAGTAATGTCACCAGTGATTTCTCTTCCTAACTTACCAGTTCTGTCATTGTCAGAATATACAGACAGCATCTGGCAAACTTTACTTAGGAATTTCCCAGGAAAGAAAATCCCAAAGCTACTTTGGCAAATGTTACCACAAACATTCTCCTATGTTTTAATAAGGATAAGAATAAAATGCTCTTTTCTAAATCACATGACTTTGTTTCAAAAGGCAAGTGGGAGTCTAATGCAGAGCTACTTATTTTCAGGCATCAAGCAAAACTCCTACAATAATCTTATTATTTACATTACATCATTTACATTATATTTCTGGATATTATTTGCAGTCTTTCCTCTCCCCTTTCTTGATTCCAGAAAGGACTTTAATGATGGTGAAAAAAATTTAAGTATTTACTGACAGACGGAGTATAAGCAATAGAAGCACAGATGATGCTGTCTCCACATTTAAGTTCTTGCCAAAGGAACTGGGTTTCTCCATGGCTTGGACTCATTACCTAGGGAAACATTTTCTATTGGGGTTTCCCAGCCATCCTAGTGCAGATGGGCTTCTGGAGTCAGCAAGCTGACTTCCAGCACAGCCCTAACGTGAGCACAGCAGGATGAGACGGGAACGATGCTCCCACGGCGCAGATGGAGAGGGCAGGGATTCCAGCAGCGAGCACGCACTCACAGCCTGGCCTTCGCCATTGCCATTCCCAGGATATTTAAAAGCTTCATCCCTTGATACATATAAGCAGTTACACATGATTTTTTGCGAAGAGGGTGATAAATTATAAACGCTGACTGATTTACATCAAGGTAGGAGCGAGTGATTTCTCCCAGAGCAGCTGCCGAAACACCAGCAGAGCCACGGAAAGGCACACATCTTTGGAAGGTGGCAGAGCACCAGAGGCTCTTTTTCCAGAGCTATTTCAGTCTCCTGATGACTGTATAATAGAGGTAGAACCAAAGTCATCTGCTTTCCTATTTTACGCAAGGTGACTAAGAAAGTCTTATTTGGCTTGAATAGATTTCAAAAGTGTGCACATATTTTTATACACATACACACATATATGGATATATGAATAAGCCTCTTTCATAAGAAAGACTTCATGAATATTTCATGGCTTCCCCCTTGGGTTTGTAAGTATCTGGTTTGCAGGCTTTGCTAAGTACAATTTACTGCCACCTGGGCTCGGGAACAGAAGATTTCCACTGTGTTCTGCCATGTTCATCAGCAGCCACAATGTACGGGATACCAGGATGCCAACAAGCCCCATCATCCTCTCCAGTGGTATCAGAGCTACCTTCAGTTGTTGTTGTTGAAGTAATCAGGTGACAAAATAACCCCTGAAGTTTTGCAGCCCAGTTAGCTACAAGTCAGCGTTGCCCTGGCTGATTTTTAAATAATGCATTCTTTAACCCTGGTACTTGCAAGATGCTGTTCAAAGGGAAAGAAAAGTACAGGGTCACTCATGGAATTCATCTCTCATCACATCCCACCACTTTCCACATATTTTTTAAAAATGTAAGCTTGGATAGCCAGGCCAGTTTGCTGTCACATCTCCCCCTTGCAACTCCTGACAGTCAGATGTTCTTGCTTACTTTAGGGTTTGATTTATTGTCTGTAATTAGGCTAAAAATGGATATTTAAAAAAATACGAAGGAAATCTGTGATTAGTTGTAAATTGGAAGCAAAAACAGAGACAGGAGAAGTGATTTCTTTATCCAACTTGCCAGGCATAAACGCTTTTCATCTCTGTGAACCTGTCAGAGGGCTCTCTCTCCTCATGTAAGGGAACATCCCATCAAAATGAACAAATTCCAGTTCAAACCTTCACAAACTGAACTTTCTGCTAATCACTGCCCTCACTGGAAACACCTTCAACTCTAAGCACCTCATTCAAAACGCTGCACAAGCTTGGTGGTTTTGACAGGGCTTGGAATCTGCAGAAATCCAGGTCTCAAGTACTGACGAGAACAGCCCAAGAAGTGTGGAATGGACCACCGTGAAAATGAAAACTTAACATCACAGGGCCATCTGCTGAGAAATGCCATGACCAAACGATGCAGCTCAGGCATACAAATCCAAGCCAAAAGCTGGGATGGGATTGCTCCAGCTTCCACCAGTTCATCAACTCCATCTCAATCTCCACCTGAACCATGTAGCCCATTCCACTCTCTCACAAGTACAGGACATCATACATTAACCAAAAAGGTGGGTTTGTGCAATCAGGGTTTGATTTATTTTGAGGGAGAAGATGAATCCAATGTAGACACCTGCTTTGGCTGAATACAGAATTCCAGCAGAGCAAAAATGAGTACAGGCACCATCTCACATAATGCAGCCCGTGGCCTTCACGTGGTCTACCAACCCAAGTGCTTGGCAAAGGCTGAGCCTGAAATGCAAAAAGGTTTCAGCACATAAAGGCTTTCTAAAAACCAGGCTGGGTTTAAGTAACCAGGCAAAACCTTTGCATATAATAAGGGGCATGAGAAAGGTTATGCCTACTTCATAGAGCAGATTCCAGCACACAGATCCCTTTTCTTGGCCACCAAAGATGCAGAACCCTGTGCAATTTGGTGTTTATTTATACGAAAATAGCCCTCATTTTTGTTCCATGCCTTGGGGCTGTGCAAACTATGATAGGAGAAGCATGTTTCCAGCAGTGATAAGCAGCGGTATTCTGTTCAGCAACTGTTATCACACCCCTCCCAACCTGAACAGAGCAAATTAAAATTAGCAAGATATTAAAGAATTAACACTACAAGCATTTATGACCAGTGTCAATCATTCACTCTCTCCCGGAGCGTGCAGCACAGGGAACAAGTAATGCTGTGCTCCAGGGATTAATGGTACATGACTGAAGCCCTGATTGCTGTGGGCTGTTTAGTGGTGAAGCACATTTGCCCTCAGCCAGGCAAAAGGAAATAATGAGCTGAAATAAAGAAATGGGAAATATGAGTTGGGTAGGAGGAGAAAACATCCTAACAAGCCGCCAGGGGAATTGCTGGTTCACTGCTTGGGTCATTTCAAATTGGACTGGATAATGCACTGGAAAGCATCCTGGTTTCTGGGAGGCTGTGCACTGAATGTGAGGGATGAAGGGATACAGCACTTTTTGGCCTCTTCGACCAGGTATCTTCCATGACCTGCTCTCCAAATAGCTCATGGTTCAAATCCATCCCAAGCTTATCTTCCACCTGCAGCACAGGGCAATTACTGAAGAAAAGAACAAATATGCTCACCATCCATACCTGGCATTAACCTCCTCAGGTAGCCTTCACCTCCTCCCCTCAGCTCCAGCATTGCACAGTCCTCCACAGCAGCTCCTACTAACCCATTTTAATCCACACTTACTACAGACTGACAACACCAACGAGCAGTAACAGGCTCTCAGTCAGTGGTGTGCACGTGAACAACCTTGAGACAACACCAAACACCTACTCAGAACTTCTTCACAGGCTCAGCTGCCTCTAGGATTTTCTTCTCCACGCTGCTCAACCCATTCTTCAGGTCAGCAATATCCAGACTAGAGCTGGGACCCCACGGGGGGGCAAGCGAAGTTATTAATGGCGTTATGAGCCTCACAGAAATGTAATTACTTGGACATGTATTCAGGGATCACACATATTTTCTACTTGGAGGTCGTCTGGCAATCGGGAAAATAATGTTGGGGGGGGTGTCTGCTATTTTATAACCCTTTTCCCCCACAGAGAACAAGGAGGTAATATCCAGGCAAGGTAAGACCCCCACAGCCACCACAGGCAATGAGAACTCATTTATTTCTATGCTGATAGAGGGAAGGGTGGTGATTTGGGAATGAAACTCAGCCAGCTTGTTACATTACATGCCCTTTTCAAACAGGAGCGATACTGCTTTCACGTCTGACATGCATCATTAAAAAGCAATCACTTCAAGCAAGGCTCTTTCTATTTATCATGAAAAGAAACGGAATGGGAAAAAGTGAGAGATAATCATCACTCAACCCTTTCCCTGCTGAAAAGTGAAAGCCTGTGTCCAACAAGCAAGACCACCCATCTTGACAGGGTTCGGTAAGATTTACATTTGGCCAGTGTTTTAAGAAGCAGTGATTCCTATGCCTTGTGCACACACATTCAGGGTGATGGTCCTGGGAGCCTGATATCCTAACTCAGAGAGTAATAAAAATCAGATGCTTCTACATAATAGATATTGATGTAACAGTTTGTCTGCTGAGAGTGCTCTGTCCTACCTGCAGACAGTTCGGATTTGGCTTATATCCTGGACAAAGGGTGTTTATACCACTTGCAAACATTTACACTGTGTCATGTAAGTGAGCAGAGCTGTGTAGATGTCCAACTTTCCTCGCATTATCCCGCGTTCCCAGAATATACTTTTGACAGCATCTTGTGGAGATAGCCTGGAAATGCCAAAGCCATTAGCATTATTCACCTTTCTGGCAGTGTTTTGCAGCTTTGGCAGAAGCAGGGAGCCTGGAGGCTGGCAACGTGGTGGCAGTTCTGGGGGGAAAAATCTTGGCCATCTCAGAAAGTGATCTTTATGTTAATTTGATACGTGAATTATATTTCTGCCCATGTGAAAGAGGGAAGTTAATGCTGTATCAGGGAAAAACTCCCTAATATAAGAGGCTGAAGACAATTTTTCCATGATCAGTTAGGCCTAATCTGCCTTTGCAGACTGAGCAGCAATGCAGTGCAAGCTTTGCAAGTCTGGGCGCAGGGAATGAAAAGATATCTCCCTGTTCACAACATTTCCAGTGCTTCTCCCTCCTTATCAATGCCTGAAGGCTGGGACCTGAGTCCTGTGAGCCCTAAGGCATCTGCACCCCATGATTAGGGAAAAGCACAGCAGTGCCTTGACGTGACCCAGAGGAGCTTCCCAAGGACTTCAGAAATTGATTTTCACTTGTTTCCAGATGTGAAACTAGAAATTCAAAGATGGGAAATGATTTTCTAGGTGCTGTGCAAACGAACTTTGCAAGCCAGGAAACTTATTTTTATTAAAGAGATTAAATTTAACGAATTGGAAATCTCAGCAAAAGGGTTGATCTTGACTAGGAGACTGAGAACATCAATATTGCTCCTGTAAAACCTCCAATCCTACCTTGCACACTGAATTACCTCTGAAATAAGTCCACTCTTTGCCAGAAAGATTCCTGGTCTAAAGGTGAAAGCAAATGGTCGAACAGGAGGGTGACACTGAGGTCTGGTGCTACTCTCAGTAGTAACAGTAGCACAGTCCTAAATTCAAAGGCTTAGTCCAACCTATTCAAATAGTATTTTCTCTGCCCAAATAACTGATCCTTAATGAAGCTATTTATGTAAGGAAATTAAATTAAAAAGGAATGTTAGTCACCTGGGTGTTGCCACACGGCTGTAATGCGTGTCTGGGAGACCTGAGACTCATAAATTGTATACAACACACTGAATGGAGGTCTTTAGCCTGTATAATTAAGTGGCAACTAGTTTCATATTAAAGATATTACACATACACAGAGGCACAAACAAAATGTCATATTCTCCATTTCCTATGTATAAATCTCTGCTCACAGAAAAGCCAAAGAGTGTGGGGTAGGAGCGAGCGGGTTATGATATCAAAGAAAAATGTTTCACACTGAAAAGTGACCTATGACTTTGCACCTGCAGCTTTTGGGGCTGGAGGTAAGAGGCAGACACTGATCAAGAAGCACAAGCTGCTGTGGCCACAGTTACAGCTCGAGTCTTCAGAGACTCAGGGTGAAGGAGAATGTGCAGCATCTCTGAAAGATGAAACATTAATTGCCCAATGCTAAAGAGTACAGACCATCACATCACATTAAAGGAGAAGGCAGAGTTCAAGGCCAGGTTATGCTCTTGTTCAAAAGCCTGTTGCCAAAGATGCAGGGTGAGAGGAGGTGACAAGACACTGACTGTCACGTCATGTTTGACACTAAGGTGGCAGCTACAGGCAGAACTCAAGGTATGCAGGGCTTGTCTGGGAAACACATACTCACAACCAGCTTCCCTAAAGTACAAAAGGCAAATCTGCACATCAGGGCAGCTCAGGTAACCCAAAAAACCTGTCTGTGCGCTACAGAGTTTCCCTGTGGCTCTGTATCTGCATCTTGACTTGGGACTGGGATAGCTATGAAACACATAAACCTGCACAGTCAGCTCCCGAGCACACCAGGCTGGGGTGCTTCTGAGTCACAGACAGATGACCCCAGCTTGGCTCTGCATAAACACAACATGGACACACAGGATTATCCAAACCTCACCTCTGTTCAGCAAAAAGCAAATGTACCCTTAGCATGCCTTGGATATGTGGACTATGCACACCTCCTCCTCTCTGCCCACTGAGGAAGCCATTGCAACTGTATGAGCTCCTCGATGGCTGAAGTCAAGTCAGATGCAGTCCCCTTTCTGCCCACCCTTAAGCCTGAGCTACAGCAAGGCTTCCAGCATCTCTGGGCAAACCTTGAGCCCAGGGCTTTCCCTCCTTCAGCACACCAAGGGACATGCTCTTCATCCTGCAAACAGCCACAGCTATTGCTGACCCCAGGGGATACATCCTCACTCAGCCTCCAGTCCTCAGCTTAACCGTGATCCCAGCTTAGCCCCAGCAAACACAGCAGTGCCGGGCTCCAGGCATCCCGGGAAAGGCAGTTCTGGTGTGAAAGCGTTTCTAAGACACAGGACTGCACCAACCCATTTGCCTTCCTAGCGCTCTGCCGGCATGTGGAGCTAATGCTTAATTATCCTGAGTGATTTATTAACATATAAAGTCAGATTAAATGGGTATTTAGCATGAGCAGCTGAGAGGCTTTGAATGGGGAGAGTGATTCACGCTATTTATCCAGCTGAGACAGAAGTCACGTGGCGTGAACCCACAATACAGATTTCTCCAGATAAAAAGTAATATATTTCCAGGAAAAGAACATCATTAGCATCCAGCAGATGTTTCACTTAGGAGGCATTCCCGATTTAGACGGGCACACTGTTCACACCAATTTCTAAACAGAGCACAGGGCATTACTTAAACCCTGTATTTTCTCTAAGGCAGCTGTGCTTTTACTCACCCATCACATGGGGTCTGTAGGGGCTTCAGATCCCCTTGGGCCGGACTGGAGCTCCAGTGGCTTCCAGAGCAGATCATCATCCCTGTTTTACCATGTCCGTGCCCAAAATATGGTATAATTCCCCACTCACTGAATAAACAGCCTTCTTGTCTGCCACACAGTTAATTTGGTTTCTGTGATGCTTGTTAGTGTGGGCAAAACTTGAATCATCTCACATGTTAAATGGACAGTTTCTTAACTTCTACCTGTGACATGATCAGATTGCAGTACTGACAGGGCACAATTTTGATATATAGTCACTGGGATCTGGGGAGTTGTACAGACAAATAAATGATGCCCTTCAAACTTTTTTTCAGTCTAACTCTATGTAGGGAAGCTTATCAAATAAATAAAGAAAGAGAGAGAGAAGAAAGTAAACTCTCAAGCTGATCTTGGTGGAAGCAATTTTGCAAAGATATGAAGGACACAGATCAAAGAATGTAATGGCACAGTTTTATAAAACTGGTGTTTCTCAGGCCAGGTGTTCCCTATTCCCCATCCACCTCTCCCCCCTTCCACCTCAGCAGCCTTCTGTGCAAGGATGGAGAGACCAGACAAAAGACCTGCATCAGCTAATCAAGCACCTGCAATGAAATTAAAACATAAGCAAAATTTTCACTTGGGTCAAACTACCCTTTTTTTTTTCAAGCCTAAAATGAAGTCATTCAGTGTTGAAAGCTCTACTTTTCTAAACTTGCTTAAGTTAAAATCCCACCTATAGTGGAAACAAAAACTGGAAGGATTTTGTCTTGAAATGGCTGAAACAAAAACTGTTTGGGGGGGGTTTCCCCTTCTTCTCTGGTTTTTTTCCCTATATAGATCAAAAGTCAAATGCCCTCTGACCACCAGGTGAGCTTTTATAAATTGTCTCACCTGTCTAAAACTGGTGGGTCTGTGTCCACTGACTCCAAGATGCTCACAAAGTGATGCCAAGCAGAGAGAAGAGGAGCAGGTAAACTCACTTCTCACCCACCCCAGCCACTTTTCCATCATGATAATCTGGCTCCTGTATTACCAGCACCCAGCAAAACAACACAGCAAACCACCTCTCCAACCCCCTTTTAAGACTCAGCTGCTTTTACAGCTTATTTTCATCTCTGACAGGAGATGGAGTCCAGCTGAAGAGCAGGGCACGTACTCGCGCTCCTGGTTCCGCACTGAGCTTTTCCAACCACTTCATCAACACACCCTCAGATTGGCTTAAACCGGGAGTAAATTTCTATTCCTCCCCGTTGGCCAGTGAATGAGCAGAGGTAGCCAAGCTCCCCCTTTCCTCCAGGCCCACCAGTCCCCACTTCCCCGTCTCCCGCCCGCAAACAGCAACGCCGCACGCCTGGCGTGAAAGGGCTCACGGTGTGAAGGCGGCTGGAGACGCAGGTTGCTGGTTCCTGGCATGGCCCAAAATTCAAGGCACAATCAAACCCATAGAGAATCACCAGTAAATCGCTCCAGCTATTTTTTTATGAGACACTTTAGCAAGCCCTCTTTTCATATCCTTTACGGGGCTGCCTTCAGCCTCGCTCACAGTAAAAACTCCGAGTTATGGAAATCATAAGAAAGAAATTATGTATGGAAAAATCATTACATTATAAATTGGTTCCACTGTTCAAAACATGTAGGAAATGGGCCATATAAAACTCAGATGGTGTTGCAGACTTTGATACAAGGTTCATTATTACACCGTGACACAAGTGAAATATGTGCTAACACACTGCCAGCTAATTCGCCTTTACTTGCAATGCAGACCCATCGCTGGGCAACTTCATAAATTTCATCGACCTGGGTGATTTCTCTGATGGAACGTGGCAGCCCTCACAGAAACACACACTTGGGAAAGAGCAGACCTTGTATCTTCAGGGCTGTGAGCGTGTCCCCCTGCCTAATTCAAAAATAACAGCCATCTCCCTGTTTCCTCCTAATCTTTTTCAGATTTCATCCCCCTCACTAGACTATTGAAATGCTGTTATCCGGTTATGCACGTGTTGCTTGTGTCTCTGTTTTTTAATGATCTAATTGAGATAGGAGGCAGGAAAACAGGACAGGAATGTTTTCGACAAAACGTTCTTTGTTAGAAAATACCGATTGGTTAAAATTGGAAAATTTCCATGAAAATGCATCAGTTTTCATTTTACTTTCATCATAAAATATTCTGAAGCCAACAAGGGAATTTCAACAGTCACAGGCTGATGCCTAAAACTGTCCCCTGGGAAAAGGGACAGCTAGGGAAATCCACTTAACTGTGGTGGCTGCAGGATGCTCCCCTGGGAAAAAAAAGAAAACCATGGGATTACACTTGGCCACGGCTGTGAGTTACATCCAGTAAGAAGGGGAACTGCCTAAGAAGGCAAGAAACAGACAGAGCTGACACAAAGTATCCACTGGATTTCTAGTCTTCTTTAGAAAAACTCCTGTTATAATAAAACAGTTTAAAAATAAAATCACAGTCAGTATGAAAATATTTCTTAACTGGAAAAATTCAGGGAAATATTTTTTTAAGATTCAAATGGTCTGTTTCCATACGTCCACTGAGAAGTTTGGTTTCTTCCTGCAAAATTACTTTCTTTAAAATAGACTCTACTTTCTATTAAATTATAAGGGGTTGAAATCTGAATGAAGTGCTTTGAATATATTGTAAATGTTTCAAATGACCCAAAAACAATTCTGCTTTTTCTGCTCCAACACGGAACAAAATTTCTTTTGCTTGCTTCCCGAAACCTCAGCAAATTGGAAAATCCATTTGCCATGTAGTTCTACTCAGAGGAAGAATGTCAGAGGTTTCAGCTTTTAATGCCTAGATGGTGTCTCAATTGAAGAAGTGCCGTCAAAATGTAAAGCATTATGAACCTCTTCAAATTTCCAGTTGGTTTTGCAGAATGAAGGAGCCTGGTCCTTGGTTGGGGCCAAGATCTCAATGCTGCCATCACCAGAGAGAGTTTCTGTTAATAAAACCTTGGGTGACTGTCCAAACTTCTCTGCCTACCAAAGTTAGCCCCTAATTCTGAAGATACGGAATCTCCCGATTCTCAGGTTACAACACTCCTGCCCATCAGGGGGTTTGGTGTTTTTTTTTCCCCAAGGCACGCTGACAGATCGGAGGGTTTTACATCTTGCTGTGTGTATCTTCTTTCACATCTTTCACCGTCGTTTTAAATGAAATCACGTACTGAGTGAGAGGGAGGAGGGGAGGCAGCGCAGGGCAGTCGAGGAAACCCTGCCAGCCTCAGACAGCACTCAGAGTATACGATGGACCTGTATGTGAAGTGATTTTTCACTGAGGTCCTGTAGCTGAGGACTGACAAAACCATTACTTACAGCCTGTAAATTGGTGTGGAAAGACTTTAAGACCCGCAGGCCTGCATGGGCTAATGGGCCTCCATGTCAGATTAAAATTACAAAAAAGCTGCTGAAGGTAAGTGGGATTAGAGTTGGGGGATTTTTTGCTCTCTGCAGGGACTTGAGGCCCCACTCACACTTAAAGA
Source organism: Pipra filicauda (assembly GCF_003945595.2). Taxonomy (NCBI): domain Eukaryota; kingdom Metazoa; phylum Chordata; class Aves; order Passeriformes; family Pipridae; genus Pipra; species Pipra filicauda. The sequence goes on from NW_024104498.1 coordinate 6,069,345, forward strand.
AGCCCAGATGCCTGGATACTACAGAGGTAAAAATAAAGCATCCTGTATTGCTAACACCACATCAAAGATTTGCCTAAAGGAAAGGTGCTTCTCACCACCTCTGCTCATCCACTCACAGCCTTGCTTGCCACGGCCAGAGGCTCCAAGAAGCTCACTCAGCAAACCAGCCTGCCTTTGGCATGGGATGGAGAGCTGTTTGTTGGTTTGGACCCACTGAGAGCAATCTGTCAGGCACAACAGCTCCCCTGCCATTCTGAGTTAATGCTCAGCACAGTCCCACTGGTAACCACTCCACTCCCAAACCCGTCCTGGAACCCATCTGCTGCTGCCAGGAATACTGGAGGTATTTTTCATGTGCACCACAGCCAGGGCAAACAAAGGTCTCACCTGCCACCACTGGCCCCTAATCTCACCTTCACTTGCTCATTTTAGAACAGTTCAAGTCCAGCAAATCTTGCAGTTAGCACATGCCCTGAATTCATATGATTCCCCTTTATTTTTACCTTAGCTTTTACAGCACTACTTAAATTCCTTTTTTTTAATAAGGAAATTGCATATTTAACGGAAATTAATCTCGCAGTCCCCTTTGAAGCTCTGTATGACTATGACAGAGGCAGGTATTTTTAGAAGGACTGTGTGGTAATTTTCTCTGCAGCATTCGATAATTTACAATATCATAGCTGAAGGTAAAGATTTCCCCCAAGTATAATTTGGCATTAATCGGCCTTTCACAGGCATATTCATTGCAGACAGGGCACCAGCCTAGAACACAGCTTCACCCTAAGGATGCTGAGCAACTGCCAAGCTGAATAATACTGCCTTATGCAAACCCACAGCAGGTAAAGTCTGGACAAAGCCCCCCATCTCAGGCACAGTGAGCTGTCACCACCAGCCAGCATCCCTCTGCAGGTGTGCCCAGGCAGCATGGGGAGATGTGTGCAAGCAAAGAAGAACCCAGGCTGGCACTGTTGCTAAAAGCATCCCTCCTGGGAGAGGAGGGCACGGGGAGGAGTTGGTCCACAGCACAGCAAATGCAGCTGGTGGATAGAGAGCCCAAATAATCAGATTTATGAGGTTCTTCACGGTGGCTCCTGGACCACCCCTTCTTTTTCCCATACTATTACCACGGATGATGTTTTGCAGCAAGACTGAGAGAGCTTAAACATAACCACTGCAAGGCTGTGCACTGGATCGTGGCAAGAACAAAATCCTCTATAGGATATGAAAGAAATGCAAGGCAGAAGATGTCTGATTTACAGACTGCTCCTAAAACGTGTGCGCTGCGCACGATCGAATACACTTCTTCACCAGAACGTCTCTCTCTCAAGCTCCTCAGTGCTTTAAGGAAAAGCCATCTGAATCACAACACTACACTCGCAAGGGAATAACTAACTATTTTATTATCTGGGCATTAGGTCATGGCAGCTTTTTTAAAAACAAAGTTGAATTCAATATTTATGTATACAAGCAATGCACAGAATAAGTCTTTTTTTTTCTTTTTTTTTTTTTTTTTTTTTTTTTTTTTTTTTTTTTTTTTTTTTTTTTTTTTTTGGTGTATGTCCACCCCTGGCTACAGTATCTGGAGTTTCTATTTTGAATTTTGAAGAAATAATTTTTTTTACAAGTTAAAGAATTAATTTTAACTAGCTGCAAAAGTCTGACATAGGGACAAAGTCCAACAATCTTCCTTATTTAATGAACCAGCGAACATCACTGTGAAAATAGGAGGAGGCTGAAGCTGGCTCTTACCACCTTATTGCCTTATTCCCACATACCCCATTAGCAGATCTGCACGCAGTGGTGGCTATCACTGGAACTGCCAGAACAGCAAATTGTGTGGGAAATGTCAACATCTCGCAGCCTGCATTCCCAGGAACCAAAACTTCTCAAGAACAGCAGTTCTGGAAGCTTTTTTGTTACAAATGTGTATAGAATTACAGGCTGTTACAACATGCAGTAAAATATTACTAGTAGAGAAATACAGAAAAAATATAGACAAAAATATATAGAAAATAAAGAAAAAGGAATAATTTGTTAAACTTCCTATTTTTAAACAAACTTTTCTTTTTCAGAACCAAAGGTCACAATTGCTCTGCAATGAAAATTTCCCAACTGACTTTTTTTGTTCTGAGAAATCTTGTCAAAATGGGCATGGTGTGGAGGAAAAAAACTTCATTTTGTAAAAAGAAAAAAATGCAGATAAACGTGAAATCATATTTAATGTTTGGCTCTGTTTGAGCTGCTGGGAGACACGCGGCTGTTTATTATGGACACCCACGGTCCTGCAGAGCCGTGATCCCATGTTCCCTCTGCACTTCCAGCCCTTTTCCAGCCACAGAGAGCATCTTAAACCAGGCAATATCCTCCTGCTTTCGTCTTACATATGTATAACTTAATACCTGATTACATCGGGGTTTAAACTAATGACTTCTGGACCCACAAGACCTTGGGTGGTGACTGGCAATTGTCCAGGTAGAAAACATGGAAACAGAGGACTCCTAAACCTGTGAGGGCGGGTGCATGTGTGGTGGAAATGCTCCTAGCTCTCCTGCCCCCATCTGCTCAGGATCTCATCACAAAGACTCACGTTATAATAACTTTATTATGGACCTTCTGGGGAAAGTGAGCTCCCAGCAAGGGGTTTGCCACAGCAGACAGGAAACTCCTTTGCTCCCCACTAGAGTAAAGCCCTTTATAATTAATGCCGGGTAAATAAAGCACTCATCTGTAAACACTTTTAATTAGAACTTGGTTAAAGCTAAACCCCCGTGACCACATTGGCCAGGGGGATTAGACACACGTCAAGCTTTGCCTGATCAGCAAATAAGAGGCCCTTTACTATCCTCAATTCCTGTGCTGTGGGACCTCTTTCAGCTCCGATCACACATCACTGCGCTGCTCCAGCCTGCTCTCCAGGCTCAATAGAGGATCAATATTTGTCTGTACTTTCTGAGAAAAAGCCTCCTTGACACAGGCAGCATCTGTGTTTGAACAGTCACTTGCTAACACATAGCAGACTTTTACCACAGACATCTTGAGCCGGCAGGTCAAGCGGAGCGAGGGTCACCCAGCACCGCCAGTGATTTCTGTGTTTGCTCAGCGCCATGCTCAGAGACCAGTGACCAGAAAGGGCTGCTGTGAACACTGCTCAGTGCTCCCAGGGCAGAGCAGACACTTCACAAAAACAGTACACGGATAGGAAAAAATAAATAAAAGCCCTTAACCACCTGTATTTCCATTTTCTATCTCTGTAGATGACCTGTGCCTGATGTCTCCAGTCTCCTGGCAATGTTGAAGGTTTTCTGTGAGTGAGGCTGGTAACACATTATCAGATTTCAGGGAGGAAGGACTTTCTCTTCCAAGGGATGCCACCCTGCCTAGTCCCAGGTGTCACCTGTGCTTAAGGACAACAAAAGCATCCAGAGTTGAGGAAAGTGCTGCCAGCACAGATGGTTCTTGCTCTGACCAGAGGGTGCCACCCTGGCAAAATGTGTGCTTTGCAATGGTTTGTCTCCATTATGGAAGAGAAACAAGCTAGCTCTGCTGAAAATGGCACCAGGGGCACCAATTTGCCCTCCCCAAGACAGCCAGCACAGAACAGAGCAGTAAAAACGTGTCCTCTCCACCTGCAGGAACACTCATCACATCTGCTGCACCCTCTCCTCTCCATGCTTTGTCTCCTAGCCCAAAGTTGTTCCCATGGAGGAAAACTGCCATCCACACCTTTATTCATCTGTATTGCTGCTGATCTCCATCTGACAGCTGAACCAAGGAGTGTTAAGTCAACACCGAGCTTTATGAGATCCACCCCCTTGCCCCCGCTGCCCAGGGTCAACAATGGTTTGGACTGCAGGGGAGCTGAGAGGTCCTGAATGCCACGACATGCGGGGCCCCAGCACAGTGTAAGTGAGCATGCACATGGTTACTTTAGAGATGGGGAAGCTGAGGCACGGGAGGTCAAGGCAATGTGCCCACACCTGGCCAGCACCAGAAACCACTTCTGCGGAGCCCCAGCCAGCCCTGCCTCAGGTAATGTTCTCCCACACCTCCCACCGTCTTTATTCAACCTTGTTAGCCTCTTCCTAATGAAAAGGAAGGATCTTCTTGAGCATAAGATGGGATCTCCCCAGCAGAAACCTTTCCTCCTCCTTTTCCTGGAGGTCCATTGACTGAAGCCATCGAGATTTGTACTGAAGCACAGCAGGGCATGGGGAAGCAGGACATCAGGGCAGGGCTCATGCTGAAGAACATGCCTTCCAAGCTGAACTGAGCTGTGACACTGAGGGGATTTCCACCTTTGCCTTACACATGGATCATCTCCAGCCAGTCCAGCTGCAGCCCGAGCGAGACTCAAGCCCAAGCTCCCTCCCCCCTCAACTACACAATTCAGAGGGACAAGCTGCTCCAAGAGAAGTCTGTCCTGAAATAACTTCTGTCTTGCCACCATCATCACCTGTGTTTTTACTTTCTCCCAGGTCCAACTGGAGGCAAGGTCCAGCTCTAGCAATAGCCAGACCTTTTGTTAATGATGCACTAGAAAGGAAAGCCAACACTACTCTATAGATCCCCAGCTGGCTTCTGATCAGAAGGCACTTGGTGGCAGCACATCAAATACACCCACGTGCAGTATTGCTGTCTGGACAGACATCCTTCCCACCCAGTGATCCATTAGGAGTCGGGAAGTGGTGTTGGCTACCGGTACCTTGTGGGATGGAAAGATTTTTGGAGACGTGGAATATGCCAGTCTTTCGTCAGAAACCCCACCACAGTTCTCAAGAAATTTTTGCAAGACCGGTTACCAGTGCAAAGGAACCTGAAATGTCAATCCCATCCCACTCCCATCCATGTTATGGTGACATCTCCCCCTGGGTCTAAGCCTCCTCTTTGGAACAATTAAATTTCCTGAAGCATTAACTTCAGACATTTTCAAATTCAGCCTAACATCAGCTATCTTCCCCAAGTGGTCTGAATCTAAATAGCCATGTGTGATGTGGCTGCCGGAGTGACCTTCCTCTGGGAGGTGAGGCACACTGCCATGTGTAGGAACAGCAGACGATCCAGGCACAACGCCCCTGGCTTCTTATGGAGCTCCAGCAATGCAGGATTTTGCTCTTCATTTGGAAATGCCCTCAAGTAACCTTCTGAGTGGGGGCGGTAGAATGGATGTGTCTTCTCCAGGGATGGCTTCAAGTCCTCCTCCCAGCCCTAAGTGAGATTTGAGGGTTTTAAGAGACAACCACCCATTGCTGCAGAGAAGGGAAGGATAAGTCGCTGGGATGCCTGTGGTTTCTGCACTCCCCTCTCCTCGCAGGAAGCATTTTAATTTTTATTTCAAATGCATAAACTATCCTCCAGTGAAGAAAGGCAACAGAGAAATTTTCACATGGTCAAGAGCCCCACTCCATAGGCATTCAGTTTCTTAATTTATGACACAGTCTCCAGATGTGTTATTAATATGCTTATTATTAGTTCTCTTTAAAGTCTTTTTGTACTCTCAGTCCAATAAAATAATTGAGTGTCAGCCCCTCAGGCCTGTTGGTGAACAAAAGGGAATGGTGCCCATTTGGATTACCTACACCCAGGGAGAAAGCTTTGATTTAATACCCTGAGCCTGAAGCTCCCAGCCTCTATTTCACTGCCCTGGGATACAGTGTCATTGCTGGTACAGGGATCAGGGGCTTAATGGGATTTAGGCTGGAAAATCCAAGCTCAGCCTGAGGTGTCTGCAGAGAAAGAGGGAGAGAGACTTTCTCTGTTCTTTCCCTCCTCTCTCATCTGGGACCTGCCTCATTTCTCTTGCCCAGGTGTGGGAGGGGAGAAAGCAAAGTTATAGTGTCTTTTATTACTGTCATTATTATCCTAAGTGTATAATTATATATTATCCATGCTTAATAGCAAGACCTTTAATACCTTTAATAGCGATTATGTAAAAATAATTAGTCTGTTGGCTAAAGAAAGCAGGAGCCCAGGTGCAGTAATGGAGATCTGCTGCCAGTCCTGTATGTCACGGTCCTGCCCGGGAAGGTGAACATGGACCAAGAGGTAAAGCTTCCACCAGAAAGAGGGAGGGATGGAGGATTAACCCTTCATGTCGAATCACTGGTTCATGAGCACTACTGAAATTACTCCGTATACATGGGACTAAAATTTGGAGGGGAGAAGCTGTTACTTTTACTACTCAATATTCATGATGTATCTTATTCAAGGGGCAAATATTGCACAGAGCACACCCAACATGTGCTGGCTTCAGCACTCATCCAAAAGGCAAAAGCTAATGCTTCTGATCTGACCATATTTTTACAGCTCTGCAAATACACAGGGGTGCTTGTATTAAAATTAATTACCATGAAAGCCACACAAGTTCACAGGATTATTCCTGGGCAAACCTCCCTTAAAAAACAGACGTTCAGGGTGTCAGGCATCCTTCCCACAGACACAGAAGAGAGGTCTGGGGGGTAGAGAGCTGAAGCTTTAAGACTTCTGTTGGCAACACTTCCAAAATTTAGTGACTGCATTCCATAATTCTGTTCCCATTTCTGTTATCCAAAGTACAAACCTGATGTACATGACAGGCACCAAAGCTGGGCCAGATTCCTCACAGTGGCAATCACAGGACTGATTTTGAATTATGCCAGTTAAAGACAGGATGACTCATAGACTACACTGGCAAACACTTTGGGAGAAAATGTCTCAAGTCTGCATTACTCATGAAACATACAGCTAAACTGAATGGTTAGGGAGTTACTGTCTTGTGTATTTATCATCAAAAAATAAATCTAGGGAGCAGATACCCTCTCGAGAAAGCACATCTTAAACCAGTTCCCATGCATAGGGCTGGATGATCATCATGGTCCCTCTTGCAACTGAAATGAGTGTCCATGTTTTCCTTCTCACCTTTCATGGGGCTGAGGAGAATGGGGTTATTTGGACTCATTCTGACACACTCTGTCTTAATCCTGGCCCTGCTTGCAAGGAACGGATATAACAAATTCTTCTGTTTCAGGACTTTAGGTGTGTTCAGGATCAGGAAGAATTTCCTCCCCCATACACAGGCACACAAATGACTAGAGGTTATTTTTGCTCCAGAGATTCTGTAGAAACACCAAAAGCTTGTAACAGTGGAAGAGGAGAGTTTGAGCAGCCTAGATCAGCACTGCAGGCTGGGTAAAGAAAACCCACGTCTGACTGGCATGCACAGTGTGGATACGGTGACCTCCCTCTACCCCACCCCAGAGAAACCCCCCAGGATGGCAGAGAATGGTCCCTCAGGGTTATCCAGATGTGTATCACCTCCGCAGTCCTCTGCTGATGTGGGAGCCATCACCATGATGTCTGTTGGCAGCACAGTTTAGTCTCTTGGGATTTGTAATGCAGAGGTATCTTTACATCTAATATGGAATCACAGAAAATAAGCCAGTTCTTGACAGATGCCTGCCTAATCTCCTCTGAAAAATCTCGCCCGGTGGAAGCTCCATGTCTTGCCCAATCCATCCCCACCCTACTGCTACAAAATACTTTACCAAGGTCAAACCCTACTCTCCTTGGCTGTGCCTAAGGCCTAGCCCTTCAAGTCCTGTACAAGGGACAACAATAAGCCTCCTGTCTTGTTTGGCTTTTGTTTTTTTTCCAGGGACTTCCAGATTCGGAAATGGATATACTCAGAAATAGGTTTAAGAGAGTTTTATCTGGTTAAAATGCTCCATGAAGCGATTGCTGTCTTCTCCCTGCTCTGTGCCTCTCTCCCCAGCTCAGGGCATGAACTGGGGGCTTGAAGGAGTTTATCAGTACACCACACCTACATGTTTCCTTCTTCCCTCATGGTATACTGCTCCTGACCTGAAGCATTTCTTCATTCTCCCAAATTCCCATCCTCTTTTGCGCTTTGCTCCCTGGCCAGTCCTGTGCTGCAGAATTACAGGAACAGTGTGATGAGCTGCCAAGAGCAGTAACAAGGGACTCATAAACTTTCCCTCTCAGCCAGGAATAATACCCAAGGACTAGGAGTCCACTTGAATTGCAGACAGGAGGAGGGAAGGAAAAGGAAACCTATTCGCTTGTTTTGCTGCTTAAACAAAAACGTGTTCTCCAAGCTATATCCACACACTGCTTGGCAAGCACAGGAATATTAACTGACTTTGCTGGAAATGCTGACAGCACAACCCTGCAAGACATCCCTGAACACGTGAAGCGTGCAAGACAGGGATCTGGAAATGTGCGTGCGTGTCTTTGTGTCTGTAACTGAAGAGATGCCCTTTGGGAAATTTTGTGAAGACACAAGCACGACTTTGGATTCCCTCTCATTTCCTCCTGAGAACAGCTCAAGGTGAAAGGGATGGCTCAGCAGCATCCAGAGAGCAAGAGGTTCATGCCTCTCTCCGAGTCTTATGTTATTTCCATCTTGCCTTCCCTGTTTGTTTTCCCTTCCCTCCTTTGCCCGTCCCACTCTCCAGGACGGAGCATTTCAGAGGCTCCGTTCCAGCTGGAACAACGTTCATCTGAGCTCCGCGGTTTCTCGACCAGGCAGAAGCCACGTCCAAGAGGACTTAGGGCTTTCCTCTAAGCCATTACTGAGGTGTTAATATTACCACCCAGAAGCTCTTAGATCCGCGTTCTGCTGCTGGATGCTCGTTAGGCCCGTAACCTTCTCTCCGTGGGGAAGCAATGGCTTCACACCAGCACACCAGCTGGCTGACCCATTAAGTTCAGGCTCCCCAGAGGAGAAGATGGAGGGCACCAGCATCTTGCTCAGGCAGCTTAATGTATCAACATTTCATGGTGGTCAGGAGAGCAGGGAATCTGCAGGATCATTACTATTCCACAGAGGGAGACATGTGGAAACAGAGAACCATATAAATATATACAAACAAATACATACACACTCAAACCCCAAATCTCAAGTGTCCTAGAGTCTTGGCATTCCTTTAAAGAATTTATTTCATCCATAAAATTCCCTGCGAGCTTGTGTTCTTGCAAATCTGTAATACAGACTGTCAAATCCCTTCTACGTGATTAAGGGAAGGAAATCTGCCAGTGTCATCTGAGGGCAGTCATTACAGGCAGGCAGAACCTCACCAGTCCACCTGGCTTTATCCATGAGGAAAAGCTTCTGGTGTGGCTGAGGGTGCTACGGCCATGGCACAACCTGTCAGGACACGAAGTCGGGAGAGGAAAAGGCATGTTTCCTTCCTTGCAACAAACCAAGCAAATCGCACTATGCCACCCTTAAAGAAAGCTCTAACATAACAGTATTCAGTAGTTTTCAACAGAAGATTTCAATTTACAGAGCAACAGGAAGGAAAACCCATCAAGCTTTATATTAGGTGGGGAAACTGAGGCAGGAATTTGCATAAAGCTTAGAATCATAAAATCTATGGTTTGAGTTGGAGGGGACCTTAAAGATCATCTAAGTTTCAACACCCCCTGCCATGGACAGGGACACTTTCCACTAGCCCAGGTTGCTTAAAGCCCCATCCAACCTGGCCTTGAGCACTTCCAGGGACGGGCCACCCACAACTTGTGTGGGCAAATCACAAGCAATAGGAAATCCTCGGTCTCTGGCTTCATGGTCCAGGGAATCTGCGCACTGGGACACACACTGCATCATTCATCTGCTACCCATGCAAACCCCTCTGTGATGCTCTCATTAAAATGGTTTTGTGTGTGTCTGTCTGTGTGTGTGACACAGAAAGTTGAGCTTGGCTCTTCTGCCTACAACCGGGTAAGGCTGCTGGGTTCTTACTTCTGGCTGTGCCACACATTTCCTGTGTGACCAACTCTTGCTGCAACTGCCCACACAGCCGAGAATAAAAATCATCAGTGCCAGTCATGTAGGCTTAGTTTCACAAGGCAGAAACACAGAGTGGTAAGTACAATACTCAGGAGTGGAAAAGGCTCATAAAGACTTGCTCTTGATCATAGTAGGATTTGGTCCAGTAGGGTTATTATTCTGCTTCCAGCAGCTGCTGCTTCCAGATGCTAGAGGAGAAGGTGTCAAAGCCTCCATCTGCTATGAGTTGTGTGATTCCTTCCTGACCTCACCCCTTCTGAGCTTATGCCTGAAGCAGGGGAACTGATGGCCCATGTGATTTTATTTTCACCAGCGTAACTGCAGACGGTATTCGCCTTGCTAAAAAATAATTGACCACAATATGAGAGATGTGCTGAAAGGCAAAGGTTAGCATGGCTAAAATGTGTCAAATTCAATTACCTGGGACAGAAAGAACTATTGCTACAGGAAGAAAAGGTGAGGTGCTTATGAAAGCGGTGTATAGTGGTTTTCTGCTCTCTCCCCATTCTTTCCTTTTGGTTTTCATTGCTTTCAGGTGGTGTGATTTGACTAGCAGCTGCTGGGAAAGCCGACCTGGGCTACTCAGAGACTCCTCAGGATGAAGTTGTCTAATATTTTGTACTGTTGGGAGTGGTCTGACCTATCTGTTGCAGATGTAGTCTCCAACTCAGGAAGTTCTCAAAATGCCTTTCTGCCCCAAACCAGTCAGAAACACATGGGAAAAGGTCACTGCACTTACACACTGAATATCTACTGCCAGCTCCTGTCTGATGGCTGGGTGGGATCTGAACCAGTTCTTATGGACTAACACCATGATAGTGGCAACATCACTATTTCTGGGAAGCAGCTCTGGGTAAATGAGGGGTATGGTTTGCTGATGGGGCAGGGTGGGTGCAGGATGGACCCACAGCTAGAGAAGACTGAGGCTGAATAATGAATGTGTGTGACATAGCACTTGTGTTTTCTGGTAGTTTCATCTGGTTCTCTCCTGGAACGTCAGAAGGGTGATCTGAGACAAAGGAATACAGCAGGAAAATCATCACTCACTGGTACAGGCTGCTCATTGCTCACAAGCTGTTTTTCAGGGTGACAAATGTTAAAAGAGGAAAATAGGAATCTTTCAGGAACTGACCAAGGAAATGAAGGAATTAAAAGAGGGGGGAAAATCAGATAGAAAACACAGTCCATGCAAACTTCAGAGGATTCTATAATGCACTATCTAAGCCAAACTCAGTCTGGGCTGGTTCACTGCCATCGAGGACTTGTATGGCCCAATAACAGCGCCTGTAATCAATCCATTTCACCATAGAATTCATCCCAAATGCTGCAAAATACCTGGTGTCATTCCCTTTGAGTTCCTTTACCTGTCACTTCATCATTTCCCCTGCTCACAGAGGAATAGGGTTCCCCTTCAAACCCATTAGCTGTGTGGCAAGGGTGCCTGGCTGCGTCTGCACCGCGGCGTTCGTGTATGTATTGGCTGATGTGGAGGGACTGCATTTCTGTTTCTTCAGCCATATGAACCATACCCAGAATCAAATGCTCCATCAAAATCCTAACTTCTCTTCAAATCATTAGGAAATTTCTTGCCTGGACTTGTTAGTGGTGGCCTTGTTTCAACCCAAAAAGCAGATTTTTGATTGAAACAAAGAACGGCACTTATGCAACTTCAGCATTGTGGGGAGCATTCCTCAGCAAATATCAGCACTCTGTTTTTTTTTATTTTGTTTTTGTTTAAAACATGTCTTTTTCCTTCTTTCACACATCATACAGGAGAGGCTCATGAGGTCTGCAGAGATGTAGCACACTGGAAACCACTGCAGCCCTCCTGGTTACAAAACAACAATAACAATAAAAATAAAACATAGTAAAATAAACTCTGGAATGGATGTGGCTAGCCAGCTGTTGAAACCTGAGGTTGTGCTTGACTGAACCACGATAGGAAAGAGAGCCCCAGCTACTGAGCACGCTAAACAGCTCCATATCCACCCTGCCTTTCCCCAGCATCCTTCTCCCACATCCCCATTCACAAAACAGGAGCAGCAGAACATTAGCCTGAGGGCTGTTTGTTTTCATTGGGGTTTTATTTTGCTTGTAAAGCCCCAGCCCACAGCGTTAAGAGGATCTCTGCAGTGCTGTGGTTACTCCCCTCAGAGCCATCTGTGGATGGAGCGATGCTTTCCCAGACAGCAGCACATGTGCACACACAGATCATTAGCACACTCCCATCCTGGCTGGAGGTGATGTTCATACACCCTGGCCCTTGATGATGTTCATATTCCACCGGTTTCAAGCTGAAAGAAAAGTCTGCCTGAATGTCTGAAGGATGCACTGGATAGGGGCAAACATTGTCTAAACCTCCAAAGGGCCACCCCAACAACTCTGTACCTGGAGGGATAAATCCTCTATAAGCAACTATGTCCCCAGCCAAGATCCAAATACTGGCACTTTGTCTTGTGGAGTAGCAACTCCATGACTCCAGTTAAGCTTTAAATAATTAAAGAGCAAGTATGAGTAGCTGAAAGCACTCACATGTCAGGAGAGAAAAGTCCCTTGGATTTCCTGGCTAAAGTCTCAGTTTAGGGAGGTGCTGAACATCCTCACCTCCTGCAGAGTCACTGCACCAGTGAACCCTAAAGCCCATAGAATGAGACCCAGGGAAAGCTAATCAAATAGATGGGGTTTTCTTGTGCTTTGGTTAAGTATGGCCAGGAGGTCTCAGCTGGAAGATGGGTTGAAACTTCATTAGAGTCACTGGTGTACGTAAGAACAAAATCTGTCTCCAGCAGCAGCCATACTGCCCCAGCACCACTCGTTTGCCCACTGGGCTTCAGGAGTTTTTGACTATGTTCATTTCCATTGACTATGAACATGTGCAGTTATCCTGGAGAGGCTTCAATACTCCGGACTTCCCTGGCCTTAACATTTATTACCAAGGACAGCACTGTGTGATCCTGACACAGTGATGAGATTCATCTTGAGATTCAGTGCCATTCCCACCAGCACACATCACCCTCTCAGCACCTTTCAGCGCTCCAGACAAGTTCACCTCTACCAAATTTGTTTTCCCACACCAGGGCCTGCGGCTCCCATGGTGGCTTGTTTCAGGTACAGATCTCCTGCTATACCCACTCTTGCCTGTATTCTGGGAAAAAGACCATAGCAGCTGCCTCTCCCTCTCTATCCAAGATGGATTTCATTAGAGTACTTCTACTGGCAATGGGTCTTGTAAGTCCCCCTGAATTATAGAAAAGAGATGCTTCAACAGACAGTAAGTGAAAGTGAATCAGATTTGGAGAGCAAAATGCATTCTTCGAGAGTGTAATAAAACATATATTGACTGGGGATTTAGTTTATAAGGCTTCCAACCATTGTGCCTTGGGTTGGAAGCCTTGTGAACACTCACTACAGCCTGTAGGGCATTGCTGACATGTCATAAACCTCAGCACTTCTGCATAAACAGTACGTGCACATGTGTATCCATGTAAATAACTGTACATGTATCTGTAGGTCAGACACAAACGTGGTCTTAGAAGCCCTTAGAACAATAGGCTGAACCAGATGGTGGTGCAGTCCCAAAGGAGAACCCCATGCAGTAATGCAGAACTTCTGGCAGAATCAGCACAGTTCTAAGAGAAGGATAAATCTCTTCCATTTAGGCATGATGCCTAGGCATTCACTTTCCTTCCTTAAGTGAATAGCTTAAGTCATATTTATTTTCTGAGGTAATCTCCTTGTTTCCTCTCACAAAGTTAGAACTAGGACTGCTATTGTCATTACATGCTCCTAGACTGCCTTCTCCAGTGTGTCACTGTCCTTCACTGTGACATCCTGGACCTGGTGGTGCCCTGCAGAGCTCTACAATCACCCATAAAATTGGTCTCACAGAGGCTGAAGTGGTCCCTTCCAGCCATAGCATGGATTTGTCATCTTCTTGTTAATTGCTCTTGAGAGCTTGTGAGAAAAAACTCAGGTCCCTTTCCAGCCAACTTCAGATGGTAGAATACCTCAGGAACATTTCCTTCTGCATTGGGCTGGGCAGTCATAATTTCAGCTTATTTATGCCTTGCCTTTGATCACTTTTATGAGGGGAAAGACCTCAGCTTGCCCCACCTCAGCTGCAATAAGTGTACACAATAAGTAGATAGTATGGTTGGTTTCGACTTCATAGTCTCTGAGCTTTCAGAGGTACATGGATTTTATTAAAGCCTAATTTATGTCTTCTCCTGCCCAAATCTACTCAATGAATTTTGTCATTCTAAGGAAAAATTACAAGTAACATCTTGACAGAGGTTTTCACAAATGCAATCTCTCAGTCTAAGTTTTTATATAGTTTATAGTAAATAAGAAACAATGTTGTGCTTTGTCTGCTGTCTAGAAGTTTGAGAAACTGTGAACATGGCCTATGTATTGATATATTTACATTACCTCTATTTAAATTATTAAAATTATATCAATAACATAAAAAATATTAAAATCTTAAAAATAAAATAGATTTAAAATATTTGCTGAAGTGTTTCAATGGGAAGAGTAAATTATTTAAAACATTTTAATACAAAGGTTTCAGAATAAATCATTTTACATTTTTATTTCTTAGACTGACCCATCTTAATAACATGCTGAGTTTTCAAAATAGTCTACAATCACAGTTTTTGTCAGAAGCCAAAGAAAATCCTGTATTCTGAAAATCATGTTTCAAATAAATCTGTCCTTGATTAAATTCACCCAGGATATGAAAAAACTTTTCCTTTGGATTTCATCCCTAAATTATTTGATTTTCAGTGCTTGTAGCAACACAACAAGCTTTAATTCCAGCTAACTCAACTCATGGAAAGCAGTACTAAAAAAACTAAATTCTAGTTCCAACTTTGGGACTAATATTAACCTTCTCTGGAACTTCAAAGATCCTAGGGAAAAACTATTATGCATTTTAAACATAAAGATTTTCCAGAAAGGAAAGCAATCAAGCATTATATCTGCCATCACCCCTGTGATAGTCTGTGCAGCTAACTAGACTCAGAGATGCTCAGAGAATCTCAGTCTCTGCTTAAGAGTCATAAAGCTAAAGTAAATGAAAATAACACTTTTTTTTTAAACCCTCTCATGCATATCTGTAGCCAGGCTCTGGGATCAGCTGCATGGCCTTCAAGGCTTTTATGGCCAAGACTAATCACACCAAATGCTGGCAGATCACAAACCAGCAAGAGACACAGTACAACGGAGGTGTTGCACATATATTGGAATTGCTAAACCTTTTCCCCCAAGTATTTTATTAAGCGTATCCTATGACATAATTGGCGAGGTAATAATAAAACACATGACAAGTTCTGGACAGTGTTTTAGACAACAAGAGGCGTTCTCTCCTGATGGCTGCCCTACCAAGGCAATCACCGGGATGTGGTACTGCTGCAGCCCCACCAAGCTCACTTTCTAAGGACCACAGTGTGATTTTACTGGGTTTTAGTGATCCCTTGCGCAGACTTACGCCGATCAGACTGAACTCCATAAATTCCCCTTCTGGTGCAGCTCAGTGCTACAGCATGTGCTCGGGAAAATTAACGCCTTATTCTTTGATACGCGGCTACTGGGAGGTGTTTCGGCATCGGTGAAGTTTGGAAACACATGTGCCCTAACAAGACTCTCTGCGGCCCCGTCCAACAGCCACAAAGCTGCTGAATTTCACACTGGGTTATTTGCAAACATGGAAAAAGGGGCTCCTGCCAACCTTCCCAGTGTTCCCTGTAAAACAAGTCTGATTTTCACTCATGGCACCGCGGCCAGCTGAGCAATCAACGCCTCCACCACAGTGCGAGGGAGCCCTCGTGTAAATGTGCATCAGGCCCCCAGGCTTTGCTAAACCCAGCCGAGAAGCCGTCCTGTCCTTCCAGACATGGGATTGTCATAACCTCCCTCCCAGAAGCAAACTGTGCCTGGACTCACTCCAACCCTGCCAAACAGCACAAGGCCCTTAGCTCATTCTTCGCTGCTTAAAGCATCTAAATCCATTGCAATTCCTTAACAGAAATTAATTGTAGGTTTCCAGTGCTTAAATCCTTGGAACCTCCAGACTCTCCCACACCTTTTCCCAGTGCTACACTGAAATATGTAATAAACTAAACACATCTACGCAGAAAAAAACTGGAGGAAGAAAAGCTCACAATGCAGTCGAACTCTGGGATGTCTTTTATTCTGCCTGTTAAGATTGCTTTCCCAGTATTGGGTTTACCAGTAACTCCTGATGACTCCTATAGGCATGGAAGTGATTTCCAGCATTTGGGAAGAAGGGATACAGGCCACCTGCTAGCACTTGCTCCTGGTACCTCTCGTCCCCTTCTCCTTGGGATATCCCTCAGCCACTGATGGCACCTACTCTGGACCAAGTCTCCATCCAGTGTCCTCAGGGCTAGCAGAAATGGCTTGGGAGTTATGCCAACCAACAGAGGATCTGATCCTTCTTTGAATTTTATTTTAATTGTATTTTGAAAGTACAAAGTGATCTCAAAGAAAATCAAGGAGTATAGGGTGAGCTTTGAAAGCTCATGTCCTAATCAATCTCACACCACATCATCAAAAGGTGCAAAAAAGGCATCTTTTCACAGACAATCTAATAAAATTTAAAAATTTAACAAGCTCTCTGTCCTCAGTCTGTCCCTCATACAAGTGCAATTCATAATGCCTGTGCACACTTCAGGCTTTGTTTAGGCCCTCGACATCTGCTTGCTCAAAAACAGCTTTGGCACAGACTTCCTCAACAGCAAATCTACTTACACTTAGGAAAACATGTTGTTTGTTGTTATGGTGCATTACGAGTATAATTCAGAAATATTCACAGGGAAAAAAAGAGAATTATTTAGGTCTGGTTTTCTGGCATCAGTCTCTCTTTCCCCTTTTTTTTTTAAACCACAACATTTTTCTAAGCAGGTTTATCTTGATGGAAAACCATATACACACACATACAGAGCCTGCAGACTGCAGACATGCAAAAGTAGTTAATAACTGCAGCATCTTTTTCAAGATTTTTTTCTGTAACCCCTGCACAAAAAGCATACATCAGCAAACAAGGAAAGTTAACATCAAGGAGTAAAACAAGAAAGGCCAGACAAACTGTGCAGTAATTTTCTTTTGACATTTATGCTTTAATAGATTCCAGAACCTCATAATTTCTAGGAAGTCTGAAATGGCCATTCGACAGATTTTCACCCTGATGAAAAAGTCATACACTTCAGAGAAAAAATGCAAAATAAAAACAAACAACCTTCCCCACACACAACAGAGTGCCCCTGAAGTATGCAAAATAAAGACTGAATACACCAAATCCAATTCACCTCTGCCTATAGCTCTCCTCAGGCTACAGGGCTGTTATGTGAAGAGGAAAACCTGGGCAAGAGCAAGGATGCTCTGCTCTTAACAGCATGAATTCCCGGACTCCCTGTGGCCCACGCACCACATCCATGCCTGTACAGGTGCAAAGACATCACCTGGTTCATGCTGGACCCAAAGCGATGGCACAGGCACAGCATCAGGGCATGTGGTGTCTGAAGAATGCATTAATACCCACCCCTCAGGCCAGGCACTGATTTGGTGCCTTCTGGGTGTGTGGCAAGTCTCCAGATACACTCACACATCAGGCTATGCTGCCTTGCTACCGAACAGTGAAACCTTGTACCTGTGTCAATTGGCACTAACCAGCTCTTAACTGGAGAGGTGGTGAGACCCAGGGCCTGGCGGTGGAGCCCCAGAGCTTGGAAGTGAAGATTTCCAAACTCTCAGGCTTTCAGGGCAAAACTCAGCTTCCTTCTGCTCACGGCAGGATCGCCTCTACAGAACCCAGAACCAGTGCCAACCCTTGCAAGGCAGTTTCACTCTGGATCTCCACCCACTTCTGTCACGGTGGATTTCTGACAGGTGACTTAAATGACTTCTTAACAACCATAAACCTCCCTGTTTTGGCCTTTTTTCCCTCTCCCTCGCTCTTTGCTCCCCTCAGCAGAGCAGCTTGGCAACAAGAGTGGCACAGAGAAAATGCAAACACACAACTGACTTCTAAGCACTTCAGCACTGGCCGTCACTTGTGCTCTCTGAAACCCCCTTGGATAAGGACTGGGGCAGAAGGCCTGTCCCTGCCAAACTACTTGCAGTGATTCCTTTGGATCTCAGAGAGGCATTCTGCACTAATCCTGACTGTGCCACATCGGCACACTGGATTAAGAGAGGCTTTTATTTTCCAGAGCTGTCAATCTGGTATTTTTCCATCCTCAATAAATTCACTTTTTCTATAAACAAAACATTTACAAAGAAAGAAGATCAACTACAGGGCAATTTAGTCCTGAAATTTCTGGCTGTTTTTCCTTTCCTATTGAGGGATCAAGACATACTGCTACAGCTTCACTCAGAAAGGTCTTATGGAAATCTCATTTTGATTCTAAAATGATGTTTCCAAATGTACGTTTCCCTCATTAAAAAAATTCACCCTTATTTATCTCTCCTATTGGACAGAAAAGGAACAATAAATTATTCTAGCCCAGAAAGCAAATAGCCAGTGACAAAAAAAAAAAAAAAAAACCATAAAAGGAGAAGTTTGCCACTTGCTTTTCACTTATCTGCTTAAACATTTCAAAATACCTTCTTATTACGTAAAATATGTCTGGCTCAGCTTTGGATGGGGGCCTACTGTGGCTCCATCTCCATGGCAATAGTAATGAGAGATGGCAGCCAGACCTGTACAGCCTCAAATCTTCCTTCTTTTCTCGTGATTTCACTGGTCTTCGTGCCACAAGACTCGATAACAGATTGGTATTAGTTAACCTGTTCTGTTTTCCAAGTGGTTAAAGCTGGAGTAGCCTTTTTTTTTTTTTTTGGATGAAGCTGGTAACCAAGGATTCACATGAAAATCCAGGAAGTACTTCAAAACTTCACTAGAAGTAAAGCTGGCATAAGCAATGCAATGGGGGGCTAAAAAAGCTCTTTCAGGCTATCAGCCAGACAAATGGACTTGCAGAAGGCGATGCAATCACCACGAAAAGCAAAAGCATGCCTTTTGTTTTGCAAATATTTTTTCAGCAAGATAATCTCCACCATCGGTGCACTGGCTGACATACTCTGCGAGGGGGTATGATGTGATTTGGCACTGTGGATGAAAAAAGACACCAGCAAGAAGGGAAATCAGGACAAGGGATTTGTAATGGAGACTGGCAAGTTCCAGGGACTCAATTTTTAATGACATAATTTTAAGGAAATTCCACACTGGATATCATAAGATCACAGAAATGCTGGTTGGAAGTGATCTCTAAAAGTCTTCAGTCCAACCTTCCACTCATAGCAAGACTATTGCTGACAGTAGGTCAGGTCAGCCAACACTTTGTCTAGCCAAGTCTTGAAAGCCTCCAAGGACAGAGATACCACGGCAGCCTGGGTAACCAGAAGTGCTTCCAGTGCTGCTCCACCCTCCTCACCAAAAATTTTTCCTTATGTCTAATTTAAACCTCCCAAGCTGCAATTTGCTGTTGCTCACGGCTCACTGTTCTATTGTGTGGCTTTCCTTGGTTCAACGACAACGACATCTTTGTGAATGCCCTTTAAATAGCCCCAGGAGGCTACTCGACCTCCTGCACCTCCTCTTCCCCACTCTGGAGCAGCCTGCATCCCTCACTCCTCTCCAAAAATCATGCTCAAGGCTCTTGAGTACCTTGGCTGCAAACACAGACAGCTCTGAGCAGCACCCCAGTGACACCCCCTGGGTGCAGCCTGGTGTGGCCACGCTGATCTCTGCAATCCCCTTGTCAGCCTAGACCATTTCATGTCCCAGGTACCCTCCTACAGCAATTGGCTCTATTGCTTAATGATGACATCTTACGTGCAAAAGGCAACTCTACATTATTTTTCAATCCGGTTTTGCTTTCCCTGAATATTCCTGGGGCTTGGAGCAAAGAGATTGAGCAGACCTTCACCAGCCTTCACCTCAGCATACATATTTCACTGTATTTCATCGTGGCTTCCCTTGCCCATCTAAGATACGCATCAGTAAACCAAACATTTATTTAAGGAAAAGGCCTGCCTTTTGGGTTTGTTTTTTGATTTGGTTTCAATTCACTGCGTCCTTTTGATATTAAGCAGAAACAGCAGATTACTCATGACTGCAGAGGGAACATGCCACCCCCAAAAACTGGGCTGACTTAGTGGCTCAGTGCTGACTTAGAGGGAGAAAACCCTCCTCACAAACCTCACTGTCGGATCCTCTGGCACCCTGTACTCTCTCTAGCAATCCCCCAGGAAAGGACTCACCATGCCTGAGGCTGATTATCCGGTGAGATAAGGTGAGCCCACAGTCCCAGCTCTAGCCCAAGGAGAAGCCACATGCTGGGAAAACCAACCAAGGGATTTCAAGAGAACAGAGTGAGTAGCAGAATGTGTCATTCCTTCACCAATAGCACAAGTGTCTACTGCAAACACAAGTTTAAATTTCTCCTTAAAGCTGTGTAACTATTCCAGGCAATAATTTTAGTTGGGATTGAAATCTCCGCTCTTGACTTGTCCCTGAAGTGGGTGAAAAGAGAGGCAAACAAGGAGAAAGGAATGAGGGGTTCTAGTCTGGGCTCTCCCACTCACTAACACAGCAAACTTCTGCAAGTCCCAAACTTTGGTTTCTCCTCCTACTAGTTCTTTATCTAGCAGTGTCCAAGCCCTTTAGAGGACATGCCATTATATCCTCTGCAGTGAGTCCTGATCTCATTGCAAACTTGATACTGCTGTTAAAGTAATTCTCAGGATGGCAGTACTTTCAGACTATTTGTAAATGCTAAAGATTTGTCTATGTCCTGTCCTCCTCCTTATGTGTTTGGGCCTAATTGCTTTTTGGATGAACAGAGGAAGTGCTGCATTCATAATTTTTTTTTTCTATTATGCTTGAAATTATTCAAAATAAAGTTCTGGGTTTGATTCTCTATGACCTTCAAGTGCCAAGAAATTCATCTGAGCCTTTCAAGCACTAAGTTAGCTGCACAGGGATCAACAGAAGTGGGACTGATTTTATCTGAACTCAGCTCTCTGATCATTAGTGGTCCCATCTCTCCAGTTTGGCTCCTTCCCTCCTACTGAGCCAAGAGAGACGGGAGCTGCTCTCTGAAAGTGTCTGTGTTGCCCTCTGAAAAAAAAGGGAGCCTAAATGATGAGATACCAATCCTGAGATTGTTAACAAAGATGAGTATCACCACATCTGTCTGATTCAAAGCGTAATGAAATAAATTAGGAGATTCCTGCCGAATGCCAGGAATCAGGTTCCACCCTGTAGAAGAATTATTAACTAGTACATGAAACTGTCTCTGGGTCTGCTCCAAAGCCCACTGGAGTCAACAGTGTCTCACTAACCAATGTTAACAGGCATTGGATTAGGGCTTTTCTGGCATATCAACAGCATACTAGTGCAATATCTTTTACATTAAACATGTCTGGGTCTGTTTGTTCCAAGCTCAAGATACAGAGAACAAAATAACTTCACCCTTAAGAAAATGAACCCAAAGTCCCAGAGCCTGGACAGGGTTTGGCTCTTTTGTTGTTGTTGTTGTTGTTGTTGTTGTTGTTGTTGTTCTCTTTTACCAAATAACCACAACCAGTGCTGTGGAATGGAAATTATTTGGAAGACAATTGCTCAAAATCAAATTAATTATTCTTTCTCTCTTTACTCATGAATGCATACGCTTAAAAGTAATTCCAAGCAGTTTGGATTTTACTGATGATGGAGAGCCAGTGGGAAGCGAGGACTCTTTTCTGCTATATTGCACATAGGAAATGTGATTGATTCCTTTGCCATCATTTCTTATTCTAATGTAATAGTATTTTTCTTGGGGAGACATCTTTTTCTTTTCATCAGCAGATAATAAATACAAAATCACTCTCTTTAATGTGGTGTGGAATTGTTTGACTTAAACAATAGACTCTTTTCCTAGTTCTACATCCAGAAAATATTTATTGGGAAAATGACAGTGAGTGAGTTATAGAGGCCGTAGCCGAACTGAAGATGAGCTGATTGCTTTTCCTATTGGCTAAAACCAAGTGGATAATCTCACTTTTGTTACGCCGCTTTCCCAGTCCCCATGTTTGTCTTACACATGGTCCCACATTCAGAAACAAATGGTTTTTCATAGCTAAAGCAATTGTGGGCTGTCAGCTGAGCTGCCATGGCAGGCTTGTGTAAACTCTCAGCGCATTGGGAAGTGGGCTGGGTTGGTTCAAAACCACTTCAGGTGGTCAGGCCTTCCTGGTGGGAACATGGGTACCACAGTTCAGCATATTGGTGGCTCGTGGGTCCTTTACAACTGCATCCAGTGGTCTGCTGGGCTTCTCCAGCAGAGCTCCATAAGTCTGGAGCACAAGTCTTATGAGAAGCAGTTGAGGGAACTGCGGTTTTTTAGTCTGGAGAAAGGGAGACTCAAGGGGGACCTTATAATTTTCTACAGCTTCCTGAAAGGAGGTTGTGCTGAGGTGGGGGTTGGTCTCTTCTCCCAGATAACAAGCAATAGGACAAGAGGAAATGACCTCAAGGGAAGGTTTAGATTGGGCATTAGGAAAAACTTATTCACCGAAAGGCATTGGAACAGGTTGCCCAGGGCAGTGCTGGAGTCACCGTCTCTGAAAGTGTTCCAAAAACACGTGGATGTGATGCTTAGCGACATGGTTAAGTGGTGGACCTGGCAGGATTAGGTTAATGGGTGGATTTGATGATCTTGGAGGTCTTTTCAAACCTTAATGAGTCTACGATCAGGTGCCAGTACATACTCCAGTATCTCTCACTCCTTTGTGCAGCATGACTACATACACACCCAGACTTTCATGACTCTTAGCTTTCCAGCAGTTAAATGAACCTGTTAAGCACAGCAACATAAATCTGCCACGATCCTCCCTTTCACCAGGAACCAGGAGAGGTCCGTGGTAGAGGAGAGGAAACCAACAAGCTTGAGTTTCTGCAGCACCAGTGACCCACCCACACCCTTCAAAATGTGCAAGGAAAACTGCCACCTCTCCCTCACAGAGGGACGTGGGGGAATTTAATGGCTGTTACTGGCTGATCAAAGGCCCTCAGTGAGACTGACTCAGTGCCCAGTGAAGTCAATGGAAAACCCTCCCATAGACTTCAGCAGGCTGGGGATGAGACTGTGTTCATAGACTATTATTACTATAATTGATTTATATGAATGCCATGTGTGCTAAAACAATACCAAAGAGTAGAGCATTCAAAAATTAAATAAATCTTGATTACATCTTTTCCAAGTAACATGTCACAAATTTCTGGTGATCTGAAAAAGTGATGGTCCAGATGTCTGTTCTCCCTTTCCCTTGTGTCAGTCTCACTCCGTACAATATTTGGGGTGCAACGAAAGGGAAATTACTGCATTATTCAACGTCCCTCTCCACAAATGTATCTTTGTCCCTTTACCTCTCATTTCTCTCAGCGCTATTTTTTTCCCCTGAATCACTGGAATACTTTAATAAAGACAGCAAAGAAACCAGATGTTTCTGCTGTAAAGACAAGCTCAGTACCTGTAAGTCATGGAGGGGACTTAATAAACACGAAGTGCTCATTCTTTAAAACGTTCCATAGTTTTGCATTCCACTTCCATTTCAAAATCCACCAGAGCTCTTCAAAGATTTTGTTACTTTTCAACATCATAATGTTCCTATCAAAGAAGGAACTCATCAAATCTATTCAGTAACAAAGCTACTAATCCCAGTCTTTTCTTCCAAGGCTTTTTTTTTTCCATGTAATTTCATAGCATCAGGATGTCCTGCCACAGTTTAAGAAAGCAGGCCAAAAATTCCATGGGATATAGCTTTTGTTAAGTATGCCTTACTCCAGCTTGCCAGTTACAGAAAGATCAATTGATTTCTAGCCATTGAAAAATAAAATAAAATTAAAGAAAAAAAAAAGAAACCAGAAACAACACATAATTCTAAAAACAGTCACCTTTTTAGGGATCTGTAAGAACTTTGCCAGACCAGAATATTCATAGAATAGTAAAACCACATGGAACTTTATATAATAAAGATGAATAAATAGCAGTTTCATGACAGATACTATTGAATGGCTTGAACCTTCTCCTGCATTACAGGCCAACCAGCGGATACTGAGAATATTTTGCTGTCTGCTCTACTTTGGATGTGTATCTCCCAGCTAAAGAATCCAATTGTTGCTTCCTAATAAAGTCATGTTTCCTAGGATAAACATGTGTATTTCCATTACAGACACTGCAAGGTCTGTATCTAACCTGATCACACATCCTTACATGCAAGATGAAAGAAAGGTACAAAGACAGGAAACCTTCACAAGATTTAACTTCACACACCTGTGCATTATACATCCCACAAGCTGAGCACTGACCTAAAACCAAACTGACCCTATACCACCACCCTCACCGAACTCCTGAACAACAGCCTGCACTCTCCATTAATATTTAAGACACCTGTAACTGATGTTATTCAACCTGCAAACACCAGTTCCACCACACCACCCTTCAGGGAGACGTCCTTGGCCCTCCAGGTAAGAGTAATTCTCCTGCACGTCCCTCAGGTCCAGAGCCTGCATAAGTGTCCTCATCTGTTGGTCCTTTCTGCAGGTTTTCACCTCCAGCTCAGGACAAAATCTTCTACGTTTTCCCAGCAAAGCATGTGTGTGACATGGCCTTTGTTTCCATCCAGACATTTAAAACCCCATCTTTCTACATCTCATGCCTGAGTCCCAATGATGCCCTTTTTTTCTGAGCTTGGGATACCCAGCTATTCTGGGCACATATTCCTCCAGATAACAGCTGTTACAAACCCATCATTTTGATGATCTCACACATACCTCTATTTTGACGCATTTTTCTCTCTGACTACTGAACCAAAGCTACTTTTCTTTACCTCCAGGTCTCTTCAAGGACAATCTTCTACTGATAATGCCTCATTTGGTATCAAAGGGTTAATTTACATTTCTAGCTGTCCCACCACACCTTCCACACCCTTGGCTATGTTATCAGAGAAAGTCACTCTCTGTCTCTCCTGTTCTCTCCTTCACCACATTGCCTTTGGTGACTCCATCTTAAACTCTCCTTCACCTGAAATAAAACTAGAGAGAAGTTTGCCTGTCAGGGCACCGAAAGCACTACAGAGGCAAAGTCTACTTTCCTGGTCCTTTTCTGCATGGACTCATCATCTTGGGGGATGTTCTGCTGGAAGTCTTTTGGGGTGAGAACTCACCTTCTCATTTACAAATCACTCATTTGTGATGGATGCTGCTGCACCACAAAACCGAATTTACAAGTCATTATTCTTCTATTCATCACACTTCTGCTGTCCAATCAAAAAAACCCAGAGTCAACCACAGATATTCAAGTAACTAATCACAAATTAATAAATAATGAAAAGCATGTCCCAGCAGTTTATAAATTAACCTGTGGCACAGCCTGTACTCCCATAAATTGTCCACTGAACAGTTATGAGGAGAATTAATGTTGCTACAAAACAAGATTTTTTGCAATGAATAATTTGACCAATTTAAGACTAATGAATAATTTGACCAGCTTAGACAGCAGTTACGTCTGGGCATTTATTACATCAAATACACTCATTTAAAAAGCAGACATCCAAAACCACTTCATAATTTGCAAGATGTCAGAGAGGACTTAGTGGTTATCCTTCCAAACTAAACAATTTCTTTTAGCAAAAGAGGGAATTTCTTAGAAAGGAGAACTTGCAGAGCTCTTATGAATTGATAACATATACTGGATTCATATTTCCTAAAAATATAAAATGAAAAAATATGATCATATACTAAGAAAAAATTCAGTCCTGTGCAGCAAATTTCAGAAATTGAGGTGTCTGGTTTTTGAAGACACATTCCAGATATTTGAGGATTTTGTTGACTTAGACTATCAGCTCCAATACTAGATTATGGATAAGACAAGTTTTGCACAACCACTGCCTATTCATATGCATATTTCAATATGTTTTTAAAATTTTTTTTGCTTTACATTAAGGAAAAATCTTCAAGAATATTACAATGATTTTAAGTGGATTTGAACAATAAAAGAATGTGTACTGACTGTCTGGGAAGCCCACCACTGTGTCTTCGAAAGGAAAGACCCAAAAAAGCAAAAAACAGTAAGAAAATACTACCAGAGAGTGATAAACGCCTGGTATTTTAACTTGGTTGTCTGTGAGGGGACTGAACACAGCATGATAAAAGCAAGAGGGTACCAGCTGGAAGGAAGTATTGAGTGGCAGTAGAATGAAACTGAGCTAGAATAGAAATAGCTTTTCTAGACTTGGTAAGAGAAATACCACATAGGCGATAAGATAAATATGCAAAAGGGCTGCCAATTTTCCAAGAAGCAGAACTAGCAAAAATGCTTAAAATATTAACATCCTGCAGGTTGTTGCATATTTTAAAAACAGGTGTTGTCAGTTCTAAGAAATGAGGGTAAATATTTCTGGTGTAAAAAAATGTTTGTTTAATCAGTTCTAGGAATTTTTAAAAAACCAAAATTTTGAAAGAACTCAGGAAGGAAGGAAGGAAAGAGACCACTCAATAACTGTTCTATCAGCTTTTCGGAATCCATCCTTCTGTATTCCCAGATTGCCATAAAATGTTTTGAGAAACCATGTCCTAAATTTTTGGGGTGGGTCTAGATGGTAACACGAAGGGTGGGCTCCATCAGTGGGAATACCCAAGAGCGTTCATAGTTTAATTACTAACCCAAATTTTCCCTGCAAATTTTCACTTCAGTGAAACACCACGAAGGGTAAGACAGAGCTCATGGGCAACAAGGATGGTCAAACCTTGCTCAGAGAATTTGCTCTCCCTAGGCAGGGCTTATTTGGGGGATTTTAGCTTGTATGGCATCTAAGCCATTTGGATCCGGGCCTGTGATTGCCTCAGGAATTTGTTAACACAAACAAAGGGTAATAGCAAGATACCCAGCCATGATTTCAATCAGCACCTTGTGAGCTTGGTAGCACCACCCCAGACCCTAGAAATGGTGAGGCTACTTTTTAGGTGATGCTACATCCTACTCAACGTAATCTCTACAAGCACAGTAACCTCCCCTCCCATTCTTTCAAATCCACACCTTTAGACCTTTACCCTTGTGGAGGTCTAGGGCAGCTTTTTCCCTTTATCTTACTGAGCCTGGATCAGGCCTCAACTTGGCAAGGGAAACACTCTGAGCACACACAAAAAATGTACATTTGGGAAGAATCCTGAGTTGTTTTTTTTAAAGAAGAAAATTCTGCAGAGCACAGGACAGGAAATAATGTGCTCATGGGTGGTTTCCTCCTCCAAAGCAGCTCATACACTGCAGCTGAGACAACACATGCGGCAGCACTGGAGTGGAGTTTCCCCAGTTCCCTCAAATGGGGTTTCACGGCACTAAGAGAGCTACAGCTGGAGGTAAAGATGGTTTTTCAAGGTGTGTCTGCTGAAGGTGGAAGAATTCAGTACTCTTCTTCATAAGCTGGGGCTGGTTTTCTCAACGGGATGTGCTGCTGCCTGCTCTCTGCTTGGAGAAGTGATAAGTCTGCCTTTCAGGAGACTCTTTGACACATTTTCATTCTCTGTGGTTTCCTCACAGAAACCAGACACAAAGCCCATGATGGATAGCCCCACACCAGAAGGCCATTTCAGCAGCCTACACAGCGATGCCATACAGAGAGGAGGATGCTCGGCCCATGAAGTCAAACACGGCCCTGAAGATTGATCTTTTCTGGAATTCCTGTCTGATGCACTGACCATTAAGTTATGCAAACATGCTAATTCGCAACGCAAAATAAAGCAACTGCCTCCTGCCTTCCCAGGAATGTTTAATTTGGGGCCCAGCAGGGACAAGACTTTCTGTTAACATGAACATTTTGTTAGTTTTAGCAACAGGGAATATAAACTATAATGGAAAAAGTAATGAATGAATATTGAGAAAGAAGCTCAAGGTTAAAATTTGTGTCCTCCAATAAATCAAAGTGTGTCTGAGGGGTTACCAAGCATATGGACTTTTGGAATTATTTTATTCTTTTGCAAAAGTGTGAAGTGTATCAAGAGGATTATTTGTGGTCCACTGTATGAAGGTGGGCCAAGACGATGCAGGAATTTCCGAATGTCACATGGAGTCTGTGGCAGACCTTGGAAAAACTCCTAGATGTTTAATCACCATTTTTTCCTTGCATTCATTCCTTTCCTTGACTCAATGTCTGTAGCACTCTGTCCACTTATAAAGGTCTTGTCCCCAAAACCAGCAGCCATATAGTATGACCACAGCTCTTATCTTGGCATCTGATTTGAGCTCCAAGAGGAACAGTGGCAGAGGGAACACAGAAAGAGCAGGGACACTGGTGTCCACACAACAGAGCTACCAGGACATCCATCACGCCTTTAGGTTTCAGTGAGGAAAACTCACTCCCCGCCTTTTGTGCTTCTCAAATCTACCACACCATGAACTCCGCAGTCACCTGGCGATTTGCTCGTGTGCCTGCATTGCACCCAAAATCCTTCCATTTTCCAGAACCAAACTGCAACCAAGAATTCATCCCTCTCACTCTCTGGATTAGCACCCCACCTTTTTCTTCAGCTGCAGAGGCCACGTGCTGATCCGTGTCCAAGAGGCCGGACTCGGTCCTGTTCTTTAACTCCCTTTGCCCGCGCCAGCAGCATGATGCCAGCACAGCCCACAGCACTCTGCTTACACAGGGCAACCAATGCTACCGAGGTGAGAGGGGTTTTCCCTTCTTTCCTATTCCAAAAGTGTCAAGTGCTTTCTGCTAGATCAAAGGAGAAGCAAATTAGTCAATCACACCACTAATGCAGCAGTGGCACGTCAGCTTCCCAGAAGGGCCGTGTGCTCGCTGCCAGCTAACCGCAGGTGTAACCTATTTCTACAAGCAGAGCTATCCATCATCCCCAACATAAAACACCAGGCTTCGACAAAGAGGCCCCTCTGGGCCAGCTCCGGAGTCTCCAGAGCAGAAAAGCTACAGCAGACGTGACACCCCAAGGCCACATTTGTTGGCTCAGTGCTGGCTGGGGCCCCGAGTGCAGGGTGGAGCACACACAGTCACTGGCAGGTGCCCAGGGTGGTTCGGACACCCCGAGCTGCAGCAACATGGGCAGAGAGTACGGAATCCTGCAGCAATACACTGTCCTGGGCAACCTTCCTGAATGGTGCTTGGCATCCTTGCCCCTTTGCCATCATATCTGGACTTCTGGCTTCCTTGGGAGTGCTGACAACCCTGCTGTCATCTGAGGCAGTGGTGCAGCCAGTGATTCCTGGCACTGCTGCTGCTGCTGCACAAGCCTTGTGACCACATAATCAGCCAGGGCGCAAATTCCACATGCCTGTGTACACCTCTCCGGCCCAAAATACCATCCTCCCTCTCCCCTTGTCTCCTTCTAAAGCTTCATGGGCTTGATGATTTGGTTTGGGTTAAACTTTATAAATAATTTTGTTATTTCTCTAGCGTGTGTGTGAAATAAAGTGACGTGAAGGGCAGGAAATTCTTTTGGTTTACGTCTTCAGTGTTCGGCTGGATGTGCAAAGTGGGTGAGAAGGAACTTAATCATGGTGGTTTTGAGGTTTTGAGACTATGGGGAACAGAGTAAACTGCTTCCTGATCCTGATTTACATTAAGAGTTGAATCTAATGGAACAAATATCTCTATAATGATGAACCCCCTCTGCAGCTACATCAACAATCAATTTGGCATCTTCTCCTCTCCTTCCTCCAACTGCTTTTATAGCAAAGACACAGTAACAAAACAGACATCTTTTTTTAATAAACAGCCCTAACTCCTTGTTATTACATGATAACCAGCCCCAGGATGTTATCAAAACAGACAACACGTGTTGCTAGCAGCAGGCACACCATCTCCAGCCCTGTGCTCCAGCACTCTCAAACACCCTTCAGTGGAGGTAGCAAAGAGCACAAAACCACTTCAGATCAGCCCGTGTCCCCAGCTCACATCAGCAAGCCTGAAAATAAACAAGTTGCAGCCTGAGGAGTAATTACATCTCATTGGCGCCCAGCACTGTTCCCACAGGGCGGAGGCAGGAGGCCAAGGAGAGGGGATCAGCTACCAGTCCATCCTCCCGCAGTTTCCCAGTGCCAAGGTAGGAACCGGCAGAAAGGAAGGGGATGCCGTGCTATGCCAACGCCAAGAAGTAATTCTTAGCTGTCTGCCTGCAGTCAGGATGAGTTTAAACAACTCTTTGTCAGCTTTGCTCATTGTTAGAAGACCTCACTGAGGCCAAACGAGCCCCTGAAATTGTGCTCTGCTGTTTAAAACAGGTATGCGACAACAGCAATCCCCCATGGTCCCCCGTTCCCTCACAAGCAGCTCGGGCTGGTGGTGCTGGATGGATGCTCAGGCGGTGGCTTTCCACAAAGTACAGCTCAGGTGGCAGAGTTCGTGTCTCGAGAGCACAGCAGCATAAAAAATGAGAAGTCTCCCGCAAACAGGCCTCTGCTGCACGACACCAATTGCTCTCGGCCAAGAATGATTGTGAGTGGAAAGCTCAAGCGGAGTTTGGTTCAGGCTTAATGAATTATGTTCATTTTCCAGCACATTGTTTTGGCTGATAAATCACAGCTTCATGCACCATTAGCATGTAATGATTGGAATATTTAATCAAAGGCCAGCTTTTTGTACCGTTTACCTTTGAGAAACCAGATTTGCTCGCTGGAACAGTTTTGAACCATTACGCACGCTTATCAGCAAAAATCTTTGCTTTATGTCAAGTGTTGCAATATTTAAAGGCCTTGCAGGCAAGCAAGGATTGGGAAAAATGAGTGGCTCACTTAGCTTGACAAATGCAAAAGGATTTGAGATGTTATTTGAAAGAATTGCAGGAAAAGAAAAGAAAAATTAGAAGGAGAACCAACAATTCTGCATTTACAATCAATTATTATAAACGCTCCTTTGTTTTGGGTTTGGATCTCCAACCAAAATGAGGACTCTTTTGTTTGGGATGCTGTAAGACATTGTTTTGAAGACAGATCATCATTTTTTTGTTTGGTTGGGTTTTTTTCTCAGAGGATGCCTCTCTCACAGCAGATGCCTCTCCACTCAAAAGCTTTGAGTCCTGAACTCCACACCACCAGGTTGCCCTGAATGCAAATGGGAGCTCTCTAGACAGGAGCTGTTTTGGTGCTTGACAGGAAATCCTGCCCTTGTCTGAGTGATGAGGATGGTTCGGATGTGAGGAGGTTCAGCCGCTCTGCAGCACAGCAAAGGGCCTAAACACAGCCCTGCCCAAGAGTGGCTGAGGACAGGGAGCATCTTCTCAGGCCCTCTTTAACTCACCACGTAGGCAGCCATGAAATGCCTGGCAAGAAGATGCTCTGCACTTCAACATACTTTCCTCTTGTATCTATATACATCTGACAAAGGGGAGACAAAAACCTCACTTGTTTCTGCCTCATGCTCTCACAACCCCATGGAAAAACTGTTGGGAAATTGTTTGTCCACAAAAGTATACAGCTATCAAAGGCTAGAAATTAAAAGCACCTCCTACAGAAGGGTGAATCAAAGGTATGCAAAATGGAATACAAATCTGAACTTAAACAGGGTTTCACAACTCCCTCCTGAGTACAATTTGTGCTCCTGGATAGGAATGAAGTCTGTGTTTCCAGAGCAGTGGGTGCTTTTGTTTGCTTCTTGAAATGCTTGGTTGAACAGCAGTGCAGAGCTGTAAAAATAGGTTTATTTTTATGTGCTTTATGGGTCTGATTGTTAACAGAAAAGGCCCGAGGGCTGCATGAGCCTGTGCTTGTGCACTTCTGCACTAGACTTTTATGTGTGTGATCTCCCACACTGCGTAAATGGTGTCTGTGGCCACATGAACCACTTGTTGTGCCCCAAACGAGCTTCTGTTCAGGCACAACGACAGCAGCCACAGTGTCAGTGTGGTGGCCATCAGCACCCACGTGCTAGTGGACCTCCACCTTCCAAATCTCAGGCACTAGGGACTAAGGATCACAGGCGAGGTTGTAGACATGTGGAACATACAGGTACAAGTGAAATAACACTGGCCAATGAGAGGATAAATGTTTCTACCTGTCCCTCCCCCTGTAAGTCACATTTTCCTTCACTTTGTCTTCCCCCTGTTGCTGAATAGCCCATTCTCTTCAATTTTTCCTGCCTTTAAACCTACAGTGAGAACCCCAGATGTGAACTTCCAAAATTTTGGGGTTTCCAAATCTACGTGCAGACCCAGTCTGGATCCAATTAAGTCAGATCTTCTGCTGTGAGTCAGAACAAGAATGACAGTACTCAGCTCTTTGATGACAGCAGTGCTGTTAGCCTGGCTCTGGACCCAATTTCTCTGCTTCAGTCCCTTCTGCTTATAAACATTTTCCTTCCAAGCCAGATGCAAAGAGATTTCTTCCCAAATGAAGAAAAGGAGATGAAGCCCACTTGAAACAGCAGAAATTGCCATACCTTCAGCCAACAGCTGCATGTTGCAACTTGCAAATGTGCCACTAAGGGGCCTTCATCCCCAGTGGGTCTGTAGGTCTGCACAGGTCTCCAAACTGCATCATGTGGCTCCAGAGACACCAAAAGAATAGCCAAAAGCCAGCATCCATCTCATGCTTTCTCGATCCTTCACATCAGCTTAGCACAGTAAACAGATTTGTTTGAAATGAATGTTGCTTGGCACACAGAGGAGAAATGAAAATATAATTAATTTCACTTTTTCCATGGTGACAGTTCTCCAGCTCACCCAAGTTGAGTTTTCCAGAGAGTTCAGTACTTTCTACCATAACTGTTCTTGCTGGACTAGAAGATGGCAATGCCTTTCTTTTCTTATTCAAAGAAAAAGGAATGGAATTAGTTTGCTAAAGCCTTCCAGCTCCAAAAGGGCAGGCGTGCTGATATGCTTTCCAGACCTCCTTATAGTTTCCTTGGAAAATGTTTTCCCCCTGACAAAATCTTCTGGTTTTGCACCCTTGTAGCAGGGCTTGACTAGAACCCAGAAGTCACCGAGAGACAAGAGACCTCTGTGACAGTGACCTGACTTGTGCTCCGTGCCCAAAGAGCCACAGAAAGACAAAACATCCGTGTCCTATGTCTCCAGAGTTTCTGATCACAGATCTAGGAGATGCTCTCTAAACTGTCTTCCCTGTCCTCTTGAGGGGCCAACCATCACCTTTGCCTATCTGATCAGTTGGTTCTTTCTTCCAAATCCTCTATAAAGGACACTGCAGACACAAGTTTAGACAGAAAGCAAATGATGACACGGCCTCACATAAGAGATACTCAGTATGACAGGCAACAGGAGGTTCACATTTTACTGAATCTGGCACTCTCTCTCTTTATTGGTTTTGACAAAAGTTTTATTGAGAAGATTCCTCAGGGTGAGGACAAGCGTTTTCTTCACAGGTAGGGGAGCCCATCCTTCAGGATACCCAGCAAATAAGAGACCTTAGTTCAAGTCTGCCTGGCTCAAAGGAGGTATCAAAAGAGCCCTACAAGTTTTGTGTTCCACTCTAAACTTGTGCAGGATGGAGAGGTCTGTCTTTCCGACTCATCAAAAATTTTATCCTGAACCAGAGTAGTTTTCCCAGAGCTTTATCAAAACCAACATCCTTCTCCCAAAAGCATCTTTGTCAAAGAATTAACAATTTCCAGCAACATCAATGAAAACATTTTTCAGTGCGTTCCCTCCCATCTCTCATGTTGTCTGCCTTTCACTCCCACATTCCTATGAGAAAAGCAATGATGTTTGTGTCTCATTTTGAGGGACAACTGGGGAGCTCAGGCAGATTGCTCTGT
The DNA here is from genome assembly GCF_003945595.2 of Pipra filicauda. Taxonomy (NCBI): domain Eukaryota; kingdom Metazoa; phylum Chordata; class Aves; order Passeriformes; family Pipridae; genus Pipra; species Pipra filicauda. The sequence goes on from NW_024104498.1 coordinate 6,102,919, forward strand.
AGCCCACTTCGTGGCAATGACAAAGAATTCATGTCCTCACCTCACATCTCTCACCCCAAGTCCTTAAATGTACTCGTTCCCTAGGGAATTTTAGCCTGAAATGTCTAACCACAGACCTGGAAATGATTTTAAATATATTATAACGACTGCTGTTAATCACACCCACTCTTTTATAGCATGGCCTGTAAAAGAAGAATAGTGAGGAGGACTTCCTACTCCCCATATGCTGGCAGCAGATGCATTTCCTGTGTTCCAGAGCCATACATTTCACTGGGAAGGGATGCTCTCTAGTGGTTAGAGTATGAGACAAGGAAAAACAGATCCTAAAAATTTCACTTCCTGTCTCTCCTACTGGTATCCTGTGTATGAGGAGGCAACTCATCCCAACAACATCCCATCCCACTCTGCCCTGATGTCCCTACACTCCTGTGGCTCACAGCAATCCCTCTGCTATATGGAGAAGGCTTAAATGATGCCTGCAAATATTTGGAGGGGAGGTTTTAGGGTCGAGCCAAGCACTGTCGCCAAGTTGAGTTAGGTCAGAATGAAGACGGGAAAAAGTGAAAACTGGTACAAACAAAGACAGAAGGGTCTGAAATGCTCCTGTCAGATCTTCCCTCTCTTTGTACTTTAAGTCACGGAAACTGCTCTTTAACTTGATTGCTCCTTATCTTTACCAAAGGCATCACAGATTTTTATATAATTAAAATTTCCTTGACAATGGCCAAGGATTTACAATGTGAAGTGTTTCGATTTTTCTTATATTATGTCTTGGCATCAAAGAATCTCCTCTCGTTTCCTAAGTATGGGATAAAGATGATTTCTAGTGGGAGACAAATGAATCAAGACCTTGACACCCCTATTTTTTTCTTTCTCTCTCCTTTTCTTTTCCTTTCCTTCTTTTTTTTTTTAAATACATCTGGTTATTATTGAACAGAGGCTTTCATGTTTTAATGATAAATTGTCTTCTCCCTCTGTAACAATGTCCCCAGACAGCTTGTCTTGGCTGAAATGTCTTCTAAGAGCATCTGCTTTTGATCTATAGGAGTTTTAAATCTTTGGATCTAATCTCTAGCCTGACTGACTTGAAAGCTGATTTCCACAAAAGCAGAGTGTGAAACTTGTAGAAACTCTTTACTGGAATCACTTGAAATTGTTTAAAAGACTGTATTGACAATACTCAAGTATGTCCTCACGACTTTTTTTCTGCATATTTACATATATATGCATGTATATAAAAATACAAGAAAGAGACATAAGAAAGGAATTTCTTTTAACAAATGCTTCAGTGGTATTTCCATGTAATCTGCATGTGTTGTGGCTTAATACTCTAATAAAGAAGGACTGGAAGCTTTCCAGAGCACAATATTTATGCCATGTATATCAATTAAGATAATTGCCAATTATAATGATATGTCAGTTAAAGTCAAGTGACTTTTAAAAGAGTTATGCCTGCTATTGATTTAGTTCTATGCATACACTGTAAGTGTATTTATAAGGGCTGATCTTCAGTTTCTCAGTATTGTTCCCATCCAGCACATCCAGCACAAAATCACCACGTTCATTTTGCTCTTTCCGGTCCACTTCAGGCTGCAGCTCACCAAGCTGTCACTGTGAAGACACAGGAGACAAAATCCCGCACAGAGCTCTCTCCCTTGGTGGCATGGTGTTGGCACGCTGTTTGCCTTCATTTGAAGCATGCCAAACAGATCTTGATTTCACCCCAACACAAATGAAAATAGGAGCTGGCTAGTATATGCATGAGATTTCTGTGGCTGAGTAGAAACCGCTGTGGTCAAATGAAAAAGAACCTTGTAATACTGCAATATATATATATGTATAGATACACATTTGTGTGTGTTTGTGTGCATGCATGATAAATACCCTCTCAGAGTTCATTTGTCTTTCAAACCCTACACAGTGTATTGTAACACATTAACAACAGTGACAGACTGACACTGAAGGACTAAGAGCTTGGGTTTTGCTGTGATTAAACTGAATTTAGGACAAATTTGGGAGAGTTTTGAGCAGAACAGCTCTTCTGCATGAACTTTCTGGTTAGAATATAATGGAAGCCAGACTCCAACCTCCCTGGTTTGAGGTTTGCAAAACCAAATCATAACAACTGATGAGGTTTTGCTAAACCAAAGCACCCGCTGTTTTCTCATCACAAAGATGAGATAAAAGGGGAGTCTTTATTCAACCTTTTAATCCTTGCACCTTAACAGTGGTGCTGAAATATAACCAACTGAAGATATATCTCCTTTACCTCCCATTTAGAGTCTGCATCTCTAAAGCAATAATCTTGCTAGCCAGCTTTTAGAGCCCCAGAACGCAGCCTCTCTCAGGCCATCCATAGATTTCCCCAAAGTTCGTGGCTGAAAATTAATTTTCAAGGCTCCACCAAAACTTCAAACTATTTCTGTGGCTGACTGGGCCAGAGACATGATGGAAACAACCATTTCATAACCTTTCAGCACTGCTGCTTCTATCCAAACCCGAACTCCAAAGCTGGGATGGGATGTGAGAAGCAATCAAAAACAACTCTGGAAAAGCACAAATCCATCCTAGTAGTAAGGCTCAGCTTGGCTTTGGGTTTGGTCCCAGGCATGAGGAAATACTCAGGGAAAGTGGAGTTATTTCCTTAGATTCATTTGCCCATTTCTCATTAGCAAAGCATTTTGATACTCTGCAAGAAAGAAAATCTAGTGAATTATTCCTACATTGTTACAAAACTGAACTGATAGAACAAATATCTGGGATGGAAATAGGCAAGAAGCCTTTAAACTGAGCCAAGAGGCTCGTACACCCTGGGAAATGAGCCCTGTGTAGCACAGAATGTTTCTCTCTCTTGCAGGATGATCAGCAAGTGATAAGATCCTCCCTGGATTTAAGTGTTAACTGAAGCTTCTTGCCTTAAGTGAATGTTTTATGGGGAAATTATTACACTGAACCATTATCTACAAGTTCTTCTGTTGTCACAGTTGTTGTTGCTTTGACCCCAAAAATGTGGAAGCTCACTGGGGAGCCAAGAGTTCAATTCAGGCTCTCCTCCCCAGGCGCACTTTCTATCATCTTTGCTACAGCTGCTGCTAAAGGGTTTGGTTTGTGGGGTGACGAAGGAACGAATATGAGGAAACTCCAGCCGCCAAACAGAAATGACAACACAACCCAGCGTTCCTGGGCTGGTTTCTGGCACAGGCCTCAGGAACTGTTACTTGCTGTTGCTTTGCTCCAGCCAACCCTTATCAAAGGGGAGATTCAACTGCACGTGGTCCTAAACTTCAACTAAAACTAAATTCAAATTTGAGCCACTGAGCTGTCAGCTTAATTTCTCTGCTGTAGGTGCCACTATTTTTATCTGACTGTAAACCTCCACGTCACTTAGGGTATCACGTAAAGTATTTTTGACGAGGCGTGCAGAGCGTCTGCTCTGAAATACTACAGCAGAGCAGAGGCCCAAGTGCCTCAGATTACCCCAGGGACAGACAGTTCACACAGAGATAAAGGAGACAGGATGCAAAAGGGGCTCCCTGGGACAGCAGAGGTTGACACACTTGGTGTTTCCCCTCGACAAAACCATTGCAAGGAAATGTCTGGGAAATCCGTATGTGGCGACAGGCAGGAAGATCCCAGTGCCTTCCTGACTCTGCCAGGTGAGTTCAGGACCATCTCTAGTCCTTCCACTATAAGGATGGGTCAGCCAGAGTGGTGCAGGAGGTGTCTGTGCTGCCTGGGGCCGGCGTGGGGCACCCAGGGCTGCGGCAGGAGCGGGAAGCGGAGCAGCCGGACGCAGCTGGCAGCAGGCTGATCCCCCCGCGCCGCCGTATCACTCTGCAGATTTGCTAACTCTCCTGTTGAGTGCAGTTACGCATTAGAACTGCTAATATGCAGTGATTTTGCCTTAAGCTTGAAAGCACCAGAGGTTAAACAGATTTTGATATAAGAGCCTACAAGGAACACTCTATTTAAAAAGCCTATGCATCACTGGCTCCGACTGAAAGGATGATGAGTGGTAGGAGGAGATGAAAGGTGGTTCAGACATGGGTATGATGACAACAGTAAAGGGAAATTAAATACACTGCAGGGAAATAGAAGTCATAATCATCTTGGGTTTGCAGCTCATGAACAGTGAAAAGCTTATGTGATGAAACAGCAGGTAGAAGTGCCTTGAGACTCAAGTTTTAAGGCCCCAAGAGTTTAAACTTGACATTCAAGCCTTTTAAAGTTTTATGAGGGCATCCAATAACTCCTCCTGCTCAGCCCCCACCCCCTGCCTGATGTGCTGGTTGTTTGATTTACACACCTTCCTGAACGCACAATGAATTCCAGGGAAAGCATGCAGAAACCATTGCAGGCCTGTAATTAAATAGCCCTCATGCAGCTTTAACCTCTCCAATAACAAATGTCCAGACGCAATGCAGAAGGTCACCACACCTCTGGCTGGAGAAAACTCACACAGTCCCACCAAAGACTACAGGATCCAGGACAGTTTTTATGCAGAGAAGTACAACAATGGCCATTCCCAAAATGTGCTGTCTGCTGGATGCGGGCAGGAAAATCCTGCTAATCCACACAGGGCTAATTTATACACTTGAGTATCCTCCCATGAAAATTATTGGCCCGACAACACACTCTCCACCAGCAAAGACTTCCCAGCAGAGAACTACAGCTGTATCATTTCCACTGCCAACCTCCACCAGGTCCTCTGCCATGCAAGTGCATGAACTACCCACCAGAAGCCACCTGAAACGCAGAATGACAACAGCTTTACTGACCACATCAAATTAACCAACAGATCCTACCCTAAAAATACCTTTGTGCTAATTTTATACATGTTCTAATTATAATAATGATGTTTCTAATTAAAACACAATAATTATACTCAAATTAGATGTGATTATGTTTATTATCTAGCTCTGCACTAATGTCACTTTTATTAGATACAAATCTCTATTGTTAGTCTTAAGTAAAACTGATGATTCCTTAAAAATTATTGAAAGCAATGAGTGCCCTTTCATTCCTTTTCCCCACCTTGACCATTGTTTCCTTTGCTGTAACTTCAGGAAATACAGATGGTTAGTGCTTTCAGTCATGGCCATTAATTTGAGATTGTGTCCACAAACACAAAAGACAAAATCCAGTCTTCAGAGAAGACATAGGAGAGCTGCTGTGTGTGCCTCAAATCGTGAACACAGACTCAAGAGCTGTGTCAGTGTCATCATGGAAAAGAGAAGTTGCCTATGTCAAGATCCCAATCATTCCGTGAAAAATCAAGGGGAGGTTGGTTTGCTCCTGGTGTGAAAAAGGATAGTTCAGGACTAAAGGTCCCTTGGAGCATGCTTGACATTGGGATGAACAGAAAGATGGGCAGCTTGTCTCATCCATTATGGGTTAGTAGCACAGAGGGTTTGGGAGAGAAATCCAAGCTCCAGAAAGGGACAAAGAAGGAGCATTTTGTAGCAGATCATTTTTGGAAAATGGGAGTGTCTGAAATAGTACACATGGATTATTAGGTAGGAAGAGAGATGAAGCGCATGTTGGACTTGGATTTCTAATGCACTTCCGCAGATGTTCCATCAGCCTCCAGACAACAGTCAACACTGTCAGACACATCCCATCATAGGACCTTGACCGTGTTCTGGCAATGCTTTGCCAGCTTTTAACAAATCATACAGGAATTTTTTTTTTTGTGCAAGTTTTTTTTTCCCCAGGCAACCTGAACTCCTCATTCAATGCTCTTTATAGCCCAATTTCCTCTGCCCTATCTAACTGTGCTTCCTTTGGATCTGCCTGTCACAGCAGGGCTCTCCCTAGGCCCATTTCCATCAGAATGAGGGGAGAGTAAGAGCACTAACTCCTACATCTTCCGTGAAGAGAAATAACCAAGTGCAGGAGAAAAAAACTGCTAAAAATCACGAAAGAAACAGTGTGGCTGAAGCACAAAATCAACCTTTACCAGCACTGAGAATCCAGCCAAAAATAACTTCCAGTAGAAACTTGGTTACAGTGGGTCAAACCTCCAAAGAACAACAACAACTTGATACAGAACAAAAGAAGTGATAAGGATTCTGCTCAGCATCTGCAAACACAGTCCTGGATGGTTGTATGTAGATACCCCGTGCCCAGGGGAGAGAGCTTAACAATCTATAATAGCCAAACAGCTCTGAATATCAGCTCTGATTCTGTGCTCCGGGTACTCAGGATGTCCCTATAAAATATTTCTGACATCCCAGCTGCCTAACAGGCTCGTTGCACCCATGGGATGTGGGTTTTGCCTTCCAATATCAGTACACCCTTAACGTGCCCACGAGCTCAAGGGCTTCAAGCACACAAACTGGGAGAAAATCAACAAACAATGGGCCACGCTTGTGCTCTTCAAAGTGTGAGCCAACGCTGCCTTTGATGCTCTTCACAAAGTTTCCTTGTTCTTGTTTTTCTAATTCCTGCAATCTGATTGCAACATATGGCCAGTTTCAGCAATTGACAGAATATTTCCTTTCTATTCTGTTTACGTCACAGCTTTTCTGGAGCCACAGATTGCTTTGACTTAGCAAATGACAGCTGAGAAACAGTGACATGCCCTCTATGTTTAAAAACAAACCACAACAGCAACAGCAGAAACTCAGCTCCTCTCACCCACACACTCCCATCACTTCGTGCTGGATGGCTGCTGTGTTGTTTTATTCTGGTTTTGATGATCCCCTTTTCACTCGTGATCTGGCCAAGATATAGACAGATACTGGGAGCATCTGCAAGAGATTACCACTGTGTGCTGCTCTATGAGAGGCCCCAGATAACTGACAGACAGGGCAGAGGAAAGAGGCTGAAAAGATAACACCACTCATTAGTAGCTTGAATACTCACAGGGCTGTATATTTAAACCACACAGTGTTAAAATTTTGTATTCACTCCCCAACTAAAACTCCTAAAACTCCCCTTTGAGAGGTCCATCCTAAACTTCTACTGCAATTATTTTATTATCATTTCCTAACTTTCATAGTATATTTTCCTCAGTAGACCTCCCTTACAAAGGAAGTTGGTTTTTTTTCCCCATTGCAGAGGAGAGGTGATTTACCCAGGGCCACCAAAGTACACCAGTGGCATGACTGCAAACACAACCCAAGTCTACTGTGGCACTCACTAATGTGACCTGGGACACATCACATAATGAGAGTGAGATTCACCGACGGGCTGCTGCCTCTCACAGGGTCACACAGAGGTGTTTTGTTGACATGCAGCACATCAGTGGGTTCACCAGCAGCATTAGGAGAGGCTCTGCAGGAGCCACCTCCTGCAGGACAAGCTGGAGACTTGAGGGACAATTTGCAAGCTCGGGATGGAAGACTCTTCCCATCAGAAACCAACACACCCCCATTGACCTTAATCATGTATTTCATGTCCCTTTGAACAACAGGGAAAACACATGAGCTGTAGTTGCCTGGGGATCAATGAGAGGAAGAGAAGTTTAACTGCACATAGAGTTAACTGGAAATGAAAATGTCTTCCTGCAAAATTTACAATGAAAAATTAAAAAAAAAAAAAATCTCAGTGCAATGGTTGCTAGGGTGTGTCCTGTTCCCTTTTTCTCCAGAGATTAAATTCCCTGCTTAAATCTTCCACAAAGCACCAGGGTGGTGGTTGTTCCACGAGGCTCTCTGGCCAGCGAGCCTGAGGAGAGGTTTCTGTAGCCAGGAGCTCGACCCACAGAGGTTAACCAAACTACAGCTCCAAAGGGGATATTATATAAATGTACCCAAATTGAAACATTACCCTCTTCTTTTTTTTTTTTTTTCCTTTTTTCTGAAACATCTTCCTTTTCAGGATTTTGAAGACAAGCAAACTTTTCCCCCCACTTTCCAGGAGTAGACCCTTTCCCACAATAAAAAAAGCAACCAAAAGCATGTTTAGTTTTGCCATTTTCAAGGTCTCTCTCTGGCTTTGGGGAGAGGGGGCAGGCCCCTTGGCTGGGTCCTGGCTCTCCCACCTCCAGAGCACCAGCCACAGCTATGCTGGCCTGTGCCCAGGCCAGGGAAGCCAAAGCTGTTGCTTCTCTGAGCTTTCCTTCCCTTTCCTTCCCCTCCCTTCCCATCCAGCACTGCCCATGTGCACAAAGTGAGGAATGCAGCAGCTCTGTGGGCTCTTAGTGTGTGTTGCCCACACTAGTTTGGCACACTGGGCAACACACTTACACATGAATGCTTTTTTTTTAACCATTTTTTTTTAACCATTTTTTTTTTCATAATTCACGGAAAAATATAGAAAATTTTATTTGACAGAGCAGCAAGCTTCAACATTGTGGAGGCTTTATTTTTCTTACTCCCATAATTTTCCCCTGCTGTGGCAGTACGTGGGGGTAAAGGAAGGAGAAAGTTACTTTTCAAAATTGCAGTGAGATCTTTCCAGATTCCATCACTCCATTTATTCCCTTGGCATCCTAAAAATAAGAGGGTGTGCAAAGGATTTGCCTTGCAGGAAGGACTTCAATCGGATTTGCTAATGAAAGCCATGGAAGTTTCTGAGATGGGGAAAAAAGTGACTTTTCAACTGTCCTTGACTTTTTGTTTTTCTCTTTAGGCTGGAATAGAAAAACTTACTCACTCTCAAGAAATTCACTGGAACTGTTTGAGATATACAACAGTGTATGACAAGCATTAAGCCTCTGTTCATAAAGTAGAAAAAGAAATTAATAGAAATCTGTTAGAGAAATGTATTGGAATAATGTCATCCCAAAATCTTGGGGACTCTTTTCCTCAAGTGACAGCACCTGTGGTTTTGTTCTCTGTTTGGAGAGCACCATGTCCAGTGATTTTCCAGATCCAGTTCCAGGGAAGCAGATTTCGTCAGGCAAGTTTAGAAGTCAGTGGAATTTTAGGAGCTGCCAATGTGTTTTTGCCAGAATCTTTCAAATTTTTTTGTAATTTTTTTGCTTTCTTTTCTATCAGATGGAATTTCCTACTTTTTCCTCCCACTGTTTTTTCCTTGCCACTTAAAATGCAGATATATTTTTTTCACAAGGTCTTATTTGAAATGTGTTTCTCTCCCAAAGAGTAACAGTCTGATTTTTTCCTACCAGCTGTAATAAGAATAGACCATCAAACTTTCGGAGTTCAAATATCAGCTAAATTGTTGAAATCCAAAGCCATTTTTCAAGAGGATAAATCTTCACTGATTTTAGATAAAAAGTTGTATCAAGAAACTTGCTGCCTTTAAGGTCTTGTTGCTCAGAATAGTAGTTCTACATCACTAAAAATCAAAGGAACTGCTTTCTCTAGTGTTTTGGGGCTTTTTTTTTCATTGTCAGCTCAAAACACTGTATTACATAAACTCACTGTTCCCTTCACCTTGGATGACTTTGTATTTTGGCTGAGACTCATTCCAGGTAACTCCTGCTGCTGAGGACTTAGGTATTAAATGTAAGGGGGACATCTGTGTTCCTCACAGGTTCACTGGAGCAAGACAGACCTTGCCAGAAATGATTCAGACCAAGGGTGGTCTCAGCCACTCATCTTTGGATGAAAGAAACTCCACCAGGAGACGTGTGTTTCTGTCCTTGATTATAGGAGAAAGAAAAGATTACCATGACTACAGAGACTCCACCTTTCTACAGCTCAAGAAAGATGTATCCAGATGCGTCACTCTCACTGAAGTTGCTGGAAATTCTCCACAGAGGAATGGACAGAGAAGCAGCAAATTTTCTACCCCTGCAGATTTTCAGAGCTGAACTGGGCAAGTCCCTTGCACAACCTGACCGACTTTGAAGTCAGCCCTGCCCGGAGTGGGGTGTTGGACTGATCTGCAGAGCGCCCTGCCAACCTAAATCATTCCACGCACTTATGAAAGAAGCTTTACAGGAGCTGGCATTACAGAGAGATGTGCACAAAGTGCCCCAGCAGAACGTTTTCCAAACCACATAAAACAGGTATCATTACAGAATTCGCAGAAGAGCGCGTGAGTTCCCAGATCAGGCCCTTCCAGGTAGTCAATCAAATTCATCCTCCTCTTCCTGCAGTGGCCAGTGGCAGAGGCTTCAGAGAGAAGTGTGTGGAGCCCACAATAAGTGGCTTTAGAACAACACAACCAAAGGAGAAATTCCTCCCTAATCCCAGGCAGCCAGTAATGGGTTGGTGCCCTGGAGCATGTGGGTTATTATCCTCATTAGATTTGCACCTATGCAGCCTCACCGGGGATGTTCCCATTGCTCATGCCAAGGACATGTTTTCTTGGCACGCATCTGAGGTGATACAGGGCTTGCTCAGGCCTTTGCTACTCAAGCTAAGCTACTGCATGCCAATAAAATCTTTACACCACACCATCCTGCATTAGGCAATATATATTTATACAGTCTGTGTGGTAACAGTAAGGGTTGTTGTTTTTTTTTTAAGGCAGAAGTATGTAATAAATGACATCCCTTCAAACACACACAGACTTTACATTTCAGCACCTTCTGCCTTGCAGTCCTCCTACAACCTCAGCTCCTATATTTTGTTATGAAATTTATGGGTTTATGCATACCAAAATTGTGTGTGTGTGGACTGTTACTGCCAGGGTGGTCTCGGAGAAAAGAAGCAAATAAGATGCTCAAATTTGATTACAGGATATAATAAAAGTCAAGACTTCTTACAGCTCATTCTCATAAAGTCCCTTGGAAGAAGAAGAAGAAGAAGAAGAAGAAGAAGAAGAAGAAGAAAAAGACTCTTTCCTTCCCCCCCCCCTTTTTCTATAAAGGAACTTCTTTCTCCCACCCAACAGAGTTGGCAGTGATAGCCAATTTTACTGTGTTTGAACCTTTGAGTATGCACTTCAGAACCTCACGTGGTGAAAACTAACCCCAGAATACCCAGGGGACAGCTGAAAAACCCATTTCAAGGGCAATGCTTTGATTTCTTCACATAAACAAAATTGGACTTCTTCTTTTTCTTTTTTTTTTTTTTTTTCAGTCAGGAAAAATCTCCAGTCTCTGAGTGAAGGGAAAACTGCAGCGATTACTCCTGCCTTTAGATGGTTGGATAAATATTTTCCCTATAAGACCGTATATTAAGGAATGAGGGTTTTTTTCTTTTTTTTTCTTCCCCAAAATACTGTTTCACTGTCTCAGCAGCTGTGAATGGTCCTGGTGTCTCTCCCAGTGTGGGAGGCCATTTTGCTGATGCATCATCTCGCCTTTGCTGGAAAAGGATTAGAGACCAACACCATTTACATCAGTGGCAACATTCCCAGGCGTTGCTTCACTGTGCCCTACATTTTGTGTTGTTGCTTATGTTGGAGCAAAATAAACACAGAGTGGTCAAAATACACCACCAGCACAAAATGAGAGCTTCCTGCAGCCACCTTGTCCTTACTTTTCACAGTTATAAATGACCAACCAAGGGTCCAGACTGGGATGGCTGAGACTTGGCCAATTTTGGTTGTGTAGGACCTAACCAGCCACTGAGCCGGGAGTTAGTCCAAGAAACAACACTCCTCATTCAAAACAACCACATGTATATGGGAAAAAGCATTTCCAAGTTGTTATTTAGCAGATTCTCTAATTTTCTTAGCCCCTGGAGGAGTGGGCTTTCAATATCTCTTTGCACAGGGAGAGCCAGATAGATTGTCATAACTCCACTAATGTTATATAGCATTTTACCCCACAAGAAGTCCCACTGGAAGCAGTGAGTAAGAAACCCATCTGGTCCAAGGAGGACAAAAGCAAAAGGAATGGATTTGCCAAATCACATGGGTTGGTTTCCCCCAAGATTTTTCCCAAACCCATAAAAGGTCCTCCATCACGACAAAACTCCTTTGCGATAGTATTGTCTGGCTGCTGCTGAAATAAATAATGCAATAAACACATGCAACATCTATAAAAAAAATGCAAAGCAGTGAATTAAGCATTGTTTTCTTGGGGGGAAAAACAGCCCAAAATGTTTGGTGACAGCTTGAACTAATTTAGATAAAAATATGAACTTCTGAAAAGCAAAATCCAAAGAGGAAATAAAAATTTGCAAGGAAAAACTATACAGTAGATGCTGCCATTTCTGCAAGCTTTTGAAAAAAGAAACTGAAGTTTAATTGAAATGTTGAAATGCTGTATGACTAATTTCGTGGTATTTACTTCTTCCATGAGAAATTCCCTTACACTGATGGATCAGTGTTCTGACAGGCCACTTCCACAGAAACCTTTACTGGTAAGAACTGTGGCTGGTGCATAATATATGATGAATCATGGGGGGAAAAAAGCCTGAAAAAAATAACAAATTGTTTCATCATAGAACTGTCACTACAATGCTAAAGTAGTGCCAACAGCATGTACTGATTATGAAATTATTTCAATTACAAGATAAGTTATACGTTGTACATGAAAAAGCAAATTCTTCGATTTCTGGGGGGTTTTATCCTGGGAATTGAATTATGTTTTCCTATACTACAATCCTTATTTTGAGAAAGCACTATGGATTTCAGCACAACCTCTCCTTTCTGCATCCATTCGATCAGCAGTGATGCTAGGTGACAGAATGGCATTATATAGGTTACTGGAATGACAGAGAGGGAATTTCCCTAAGCTTTCTTTCAATTTTCTTCTCTCCGATATACTCAGAAGAAAGGTTGTAAGCACTGTGAGACAGACAGAACATTCTTCCTTCTTTTGGCCAACAAAGTTCCTGCAATACGTGTTGTCCTCAGCACAACATCTTTCACTCATTAAGGAAAACTGGGTTTTCTCAAGGTGAATTTTCCTTCTCTCCTTACTTCCACTCCCAATACCAGCCTTAACCCCGGCTTCATTCATCAAATGAGGGAAAAACGAAGCAACTTTGGTTCACCATTAAGTGCCACAGCTCTCCAGTAAGAATATAGTATAGCTACTATGCTCAGCAAGAGGGAGTGAGAGAGAGAGACGACAGAGCGATCCAGTCCCTTCCAAGCACAACAAACATGACGTTGAGAAATGTGGTCGGAATAACTCTGGAAAAGCTTCACCTCAGCTTGGCAGCCAGCTCCCCATAATTTCTGGATAACAAATACAGCATTGGATTAATAGATAAGGCAGGAGGTTTCTCATCCCTTTCATCTGAACTCTTCACTCCAGCTGCTAAGCCAGCGTTTTGGCCTCTAGACCTTGTGCTAGAAATAGTCGTCAATTAGCCCAGAGTACACACAACATCCAAAAGGAATTCAATCAAAGACACAGATTGTGCCCATCTTGAAAAGGGGCAGTCACCCACTACAGGGTGGGAACACAACATCTTCAACATGAGGGAATTTAAAATATTAATTTTTTTTTGGCAATCCACGATCTCGGACTCCTACATGTTTGGGACAGATGGTGAGATGAATTGCTGAGTGAAACAAGGGTTGCAGAAGTCCATTAGCCTGCACTCTGTTATGCAAACAGAGATGCTATTCCCACAAACTGGCCATGTGTAGGCTGGTTTTGAACCACTCACACCTTGCCTGATGCCAGTTCCCAGCAAGTTCACTACAACTGAACACAGAGAAGGTTATGTACTTACCTTGGGACCCTTCTCCATTTGCTATCAGCACCCTTCCATATAATACCATGCTTCTCCCTGCATTCTATGGCATTCACGCACGGTATTTAAAAGTAAAATAAAATTATTAGGTGGCTACAGTTATACCACAGAATTGGTTTTCAGGGAAGACATCTAAAGCCCCATGCACCATAATGCAGGAAACACAGAAAAGCTTTATAGGCCTTCCACTGCCCCCACAGGAGCTGAGGATCTTGGAGCGTCCCTGCATCTGTCAAGTGTGATGTTTATTTCCTCCATGGAACAAGCTATCTTTATGGAATGAAATGACTGCCCTTCATATATTAAAATAACACCTCCTTAGGAGAGGCTTCCATGGGCACTGGCTATAGCCCACCTCATAAAGGGAACATTTACACTGCAGAAAACTTAAAAGTCAGCTCAGGATTGGAGCAAGACCAATTGGGAAGCATTGGGACCTGGATGTTTCGTCTTTGCTATGAAATCACAGACCAAGCAAAGGCCAGGTTTTGGTTGTTTACTGTTGGGGATTTTTTAACTGATGCTTCCATGTTTCAAAGCCTCATTCCTAGAAACAATGAAAGCTTAAATGTGGATTTTTAACAGTACTGTTAAATTTAATAGACATTTTGTGCAGCTTTGCACTGAAATTGTTTAATGGTTTATATACATGACTGGCTTCATACCCTGGTGCTTTTAGTTCATGCTAAACTATGTAAACCTTCTGCTGGAAACACAACTACTTTTGTATCCAGGAAGCAGGGCTTTGACGCATAATGTGTAAAAGTGAGTGGGATTTCAACACATGATACTTAAATGCCATTCTTCACCCCATATGGACAAGGTATTTCTTGTCAGTTCAACGAGGTTTTCGGAGAAAACAAGCAGAAAACGTCCTTAGATATTAGTTAGCTAGTAAAAGCCTGAACTTAAGTATACCTAGTTCCATCCAGAACAGGATACATCAAATGATTTACATCTTTAGCCTCCTTTCAGAAAAAAAAAAACAAACCAACAAACAAACAGAAACCAAAACCATTCCTCGAAGCAATTCCTTAACTAATATTTTGAAATATAGAGAGATTAAGATCTTTATGTGAGAACTGTTATGTTTGGGCTCCTCCCTATGCAGGGGAAACTCAGGCAAACAGTTCTTATAGGTACAATATCTCACCCAAGAGTCACGAATGCACAAGGAGTGCAGTAAGTACTTTCACCTGGGAGCATCCAGCTCTTTAATGACAGACAGCAGGACCATGCTGACAGACCAGCAGAAAATGGAAGGACAGGTGTCTAACCCTCCAGACTTGCTTCAAGAGATACAATGGACTGTTTCTACGCCATGAGCTTGCAGGACCCCATAACCCACCTGCTTTCCATCTATTCCACAAAAATCCTATAAACGTGCCAACCGACTTACCCACACTTCAATTTTTCCCTTATAACCATAGGATCACTTACACACTATCAGTACAAGCACAGGGTAAGAACTTCTAAGATACTTCTGCATTTCCAGGTACAAAACATGGGAAAAAACAGCACTAAAATGTTGTAGCTTAGACAGAACAATGTACATAAGAAGTTCAGAGAGCATGAATCTTGTAGACACATAAATCAGCACTTTTTAGTTCATGAGTTCCCAGAAATTCCAAAAGCAAGTGTAGGATAAAAAGTATATATCCAGGAAAATTCACTTTGTCAGAATGTAAACATCTGGTATGGGTTTTGACCAAGATGTTGCATGAGTCCATATCCTTCTTCTCAGCTCTCCCTACCATGATGCTCTCTCCCTATCCCACCTGGCCCACGGTGCCAGCATGCACTCCCTATATATTTTTCTTAATGTGTAAATTTAATTTTTTTCACTGAATACTGTAAACCTATGTCCTGCCTAGAAACTTGTGCATTCTCATGCCCAAAAGAATTCATCAATTCCCTTTTATTCCTATCTTACATTCCTATCATACACCTAGACGTCTGCCTGTTTCCATCCATTGCACTGAACACACCATTCTTCTTCTAAATCATTGCTGGAAATCTGATTTCTTTCTGAAATCCATTACAACCACTTTGGCAAGGAGAATCGAAGCCGGATTTCACAGGCTGACCATGTGCATTCAAGGGTTTCAAAGCTTCAGTTTCCTGCTCATAGAAGAAACATTTTCTTTTCAACTCACTCTCAAGAACGCCAGAGAAAGCCAGGGGTATCTGACATATTTTGGCTTGTTGTAACTAATACTTCATGGTCTGATGATAAACATAATAGGCCGTAAGCTGGGTATTGTGCTGAAAATTGTGTGTAAGGCATTAATTGTTGGGAGCTGGAATCGAAATCAGATGGCCCACTTCAGACTGACATAACCCAACGGGTCGTTCTTCACACCTGAGTGGCAAATAAATCACTGTTGACCTGAGAGCACGTGATGTTGTGCTGCTTATCACAGCACTGCTGCAAACGGATTGGGAAAGAAATGCACACACATGTGAGCACACACATACATAAATACATGGAAATTATTCCGGCTCCGCGTTGCTGCAGCAAATACATGGAAATTATTCAGGCTCTGTGTTGCTGCAGCTGCTAAGCTTTTACATTAGGGACTATTTTAAAGCTCTTTAAAAAGAAACATTTTGTCTGAGCTTTAATGTGACTCTCCTTGTGTGCCAATTCATTTTTCCTTTCTCGGGACGTCTCCCTGAGTTAAGAAGAGCATTTCCAAACTCTGTTGTACAATTCAGAAGCTTTGCTAACACAACCACAACAATACCACCCTGTCAAACGCTGGAGCCTTTATGCGAGTGCTTCACCAGGACAGCTGAGGAAATTAGTACTGGCTGGAGCCAACTGGTCTGTGCACAGCTTGGGGATGAAGGGAGCAAAAGTTACAGGACTGAAAGGGAGCAGGGAGAGAGAGAATTATTGCTGAAAATTATTTTTGGTAGAAACAGCATTGCTACAACAGACTTTGAGTCTTAGAAAGGGAATCATTAAGCATAACATACTTTTGAAAGCAAAGAAACTGGGCAATTAAGATGGTTGTATTAGTTCAAATGTTGTGTTGGAGGAGGTATCATTTGATTGACATTAATTGCCTCTATTAGGGCTGTGTGTACTATACTTCAGCCAGGCACCAACAGAGACATACAATCCACGGATTAAGCAGAGGACAGTGGCTCTTTTGTAGCTCCTGGAGCGCATTTGGAGCTGAATGACAGTCCTTGAAGCATGGAGTCAGACTGCAAAGAAATCCCAATGGAGCTTAACATCACAGGTGGAAACAGTCTCCTGAAAGATCTTGTCACCTGCTCTAATTCCCAAGTTTAAATGTTTCAAGGCTTTTGCATCTGTAAGCAACCTCTCTCTTAGGTGTAGTCATAGGGGAAGGTCCATCTGAGCCTCTCTGGCTTATTGGTCTCCTTAGCAAATGCCTCACAGGCACAGATTCATGAAGACAGTAACTGGTTGCCTTCCCTTCCAGCACTCATGGCTCCCCAGCCTCACTAACCACACATCCACTAAAAGCAGATGGCCAGAGGAGCAGCATTTCTCACAGCTGCAACATGGAGTCCAAATTCACATCTCAGAAGACACTTGGAGCACTATGCTTCCAAAGAAGAAATAAATAAATTATTTTCTTTTCTTCCTCCCCTGATAATGCGACTTAGAAATTTCCTAAAGGCAGACACAGACTCCCTGCCCACATTCCACAGTCCCAATGAGAAGATCTAACAGTGGGAGAAAATCAACTACAACGCGACTTTAGACAAGCAGCTTAGACAAGATGTTTAATTGTCAGATAACTAAAATTATATGAGATAAAGCAGTCTCTCATCATTTTCCCATTGAAAAAACAGAGCTATTAGCACTTCCCTGTGAGCACATTCTGATGAAAACTTTAAAACATTGTCAAATATTCAGATGCATTGTCATAGTGAGACATGAAAGGATCTTCGGAGATGTTCTGCAAGGAACAGATCTGTAATTGCAGCAGTAATCCCAAGGTGGGTGAATAGTTGACTTTTTTTTTTTTAACTCATTGTCTGCAATAATAAGAAATATTGCTTTAGGTTGCCTTGAGAAGACTTTTAGTTTTTCCTTCAAATCTTCTTAGTTGTAGTCAAGTAAAAGTTTTTGTTTCAGAATTCTCAAACTTGTGTCTCACTTCACCTCTCAAAGATTTTCCATCCCTTAAACAAAACCCTTTTAAAGGCAAGTAGGTATATACAACTTTTCAACTAATTTCAAAATTAATTTTATGTTGAAATAGGAAATCTAAATGTTTCTTTCCAAAAATATCAAAACAGACCTTTGCCCAGGAGTGGAGCGTGCGAGGGGGGGGCAGGGATGTCACCACTCAGCACAGATTTCCAAACACTCTCAATTAACTCAAAAACTACTTTTCCCAGGAAACAATCTATCTGCTCCCACACATCTCACGTCTGTCTGTGGGCAGGGGGACCCCAGGTCTGATCCTGCCCTTCTCTGGGGGGAGAGCTCTGTGCTGGATGTATCATCTCTCCATCACAGAGATGGTTTTAACTGCCTGTCCCATAACGCTTACAGACAGTCGTAAAAACGGAATTGTAATTCTTGCAATTACATTTGAAGAGCAGTTTTAATGAATGTTAAACAGCTTTAAACATCAAAGTATTGACTGAAGTGGAAAAATAGTATCTTTACTAGCAGCCCTTTCCCCTTGCTCAAAGACGACGTGGGGAGGAAGGGAGAGCATGGGTTTTATCGGGGATGTCAGGAACAATTTATAGGAGCTCCATGACCTGCACTTTGAACCGGGCTCTCCACCTATGGTCTGTAGCATCCTATAAAAAGATAGGCTGTTATCTGCCTTGCTGCAGCCAGCCTTCCCAACAGGAAGGGCAGGCTGCCTGCAATGCCTGAGGAAACACTCAGACTATTAAAGGCAGACAAAGGTCCTCCTTTTTATTTTTCATTTTATGTGCACTGTTTGCTGCACAAGATTTCTTTACAGTATTTCGAAAAGAGCAATTTGGGCCTTTTGAAAGTCAGCTCCAGCCGTAACAGCTATCCAGAAGAAAATCTGAAAAGGATTGTCAGCACTGATGCTGTGATTTATTTTGGACTTTATAGATGGGAGCAGGAAGAAGCCACAGTCAGTCTTCACAGCTGTACCCTGCCTGAGGTCCTGAACCACAGACAGCCCCTAACCCGCACCTCCCAAAAGCCTTTAAGAATGAGGGCTGCTCAAGGCATGCAATGGATGCTTAAAGAATGCAGCATGGCAGCAAGGGCCACCACGAACAAGCCATGGTGGGATCCCAGGGCACTTGGGACTGCCTCTGCCTGCTGCTGAGCCAGCCCAGCAGCCACTCCTTCCCTCAGCTCTCTCAGATATGCGGCACGTCCTGTGGCTTGTGGACATGCAGAAAATTTGGAGATCCTGCAGGAAGACTTGGCCACTCATATTTCTAATCCTATCTAAGCCATGTGCAAAATGGCAATCAGTAACAGGGTCATCAGTTCAACTGGCAATACGTCATCGTCGTGGCTAAATCGTGACACACCCTGGTGAGATCAAGGCTCCTTCTGCACATCATTACTATTTATGTATGGCATGTGATAAAAATTTACAGTATCACAGGGAGGCTAAAGCTGAGACCAGGATAGGAACTATAAAAAGATTTTATCACTGAGAATAGTCAGTTTTGCATAAGGAACAGTTTTATATGAGAAAATACCGATACAAGAACATTTCACAGAAGTATGTTGATATTGGCAAAATTTCTAGCAAGGAAAATTATCAAAATCTTTGATTTCAGCAGAGCCAAAGTGCTTTATTACAACTGTCTTATGGACAAGAAGAGAGTGGGACACTGCGAGAGGTGAGTCAGCCTTAAACAATTTGATGTCACGGAAACAGACCTGACAAGTTCACTTCTCAATTTCCTGAATGCATTCTGCCCGCTCTTTTTTCACTGAAAATTTAGACATTTCAGTTTACACTGTGACTAGCGAGGAAAAGCCCAGCTCTATGGTGCTCCCAGTGGGAGAGCAATCAGAGCCCTTGACAAGCTTCATCTGCAATGCCCATGCATGAGTGGGACGGGGAGCAGATCAAAGCAGATCACCCATGTGAGTCCACCCTTTCTTCCCAAATCAGCCCCAGCCTCTCTCTGGGGGATGATGGCAACCTCCACATGAAGAAAATGTGCCAGGTGAGCTCAGCAACCAGCCTGCACCTCTCTGCAGACTGATGGTAGGAGGTAAAGGACTGGCCCCAGGTTGGATGCCCTAAACTGCACGTGTGCTCACACCAGCATCTCTTTGCCTATAGTAAATATATGTTTGGCTCGAGGATGAAATCATTCAGCATGTTTCATATGGTTTCTGCTGTTTAAGTTCCCCAGTCCCACTATGAAATCCATGATAAAAGGACATAAATAACCAAACTGGAAACAGCTTCTCTAGAAATCATCCAGAATATTTCTGAGCCATAAATATTCTGTCACTGCTGATTTAATTTCTGGTACTCAGGAAAATGCAATTACGAGAGACAAATGGTGATGAATGCTGAAACCAAGGGTATGTTTTTGACAATGAGAGATGGGACTGGCTCTCTGTGAGCTGGCATCAGAGTCATGCCAATAGCCATCTATGTTATAGCATTGCCAGATTTCAAAATGCTTTGACTGCACTGAATGCTACAATCCCCTACAAGACATAAATTCATGCAACTGCTCTACTCAGTCATTGCATTGCCCACTTGAAAGAGCAGATGTCAGAGGCCCAAATCCTGGGACACTATTTATAAAGAAACTTGTCAATTAAATTGGTAAGAATAAAAGTAGGCAGTGTAGCTCTGATTTACAAAAGCACCCAATACAGGTTTCCCTTTGAACTCAGCACATTCCTAAATACTACACTGAATGAAGACAACCATCTCTGAACAGCTCACAGGACCTCAGACCTCCAGCAAAGACAGACTGTCATTTAGTTGCTCCAACTGGGAGAAGCTGCTGACCATGAGGAACCTCACACTGTCCTCCTTCCCGGAGGCCTGGCTACAGTGACAGGAACACAGTCATTCCTCATGGTGAAGGATGTTGTGAAAGACCTCGGGGGCTTTGCTGAAGCCATGCCCATGGCACAGCAACCTCACTGCCCACCTTCTGGGTGGACCATTCAGTTTGCAGAACACTGTTTTTTGGTTTTTAGATCAGCAGCAAACTCACTCTCTAATGAAAATACGAAAGGATGGGAAATAAACGGTGACATTTCAAACCAACTCTTTAAGCTAAAAGTTTTGTCTTAGCATTTTTCTCGGGGAGGTGTCTCACTGAGTATTTATTATGTCATTTCTTTCCTGTCACACTTCCCCTGTGTACTTAGGCTGTGCAAAACACCTTAGTATGTTAAATATAATCTCAGGGCTCTATGTTTGCCCAGACACTGCGTTCCTTGCCTCACACGAGCTGTAACCAGTGTAGCTCATTGAAAGCTTCCTGCACAGTAAATACTCATTCATTGTGCATAGCACTGATAAAATCCCTCTTTCCCACAACACCTGGCTCCTGCACGGTAGCTGCAGGGGAAAATCAGGCACTTAGGTTACAGACTCATCCCAGAACTGATCCATCTCCCCTTAGGGGACAAAGCTGCTAATTATTGAGCAAATAACCAGACTCTGCTCTTTTATGTTTCTGTGCGCTGAAATACAATACAAACCCTTTGCGGGGTCTGATCCAAAACCAATCTGATTTTGTGGGCTGTGAATCAGGCTTGTTGCAAACAATTCCCCCTACATCTCCAATAAGACAACTGCAGGAAGGGCAGATAACCACAAGGAGAGCCTCCCTGCACAGCTTCAGAGGTGGGAACACAGCAAGAAATCCTCCACGTGCAGATTTCAAGCCTTGTGGGTCTCTTCTCTCCTGGGGCTGGGCCAATGCCACAGCTTGTCCCCTGACAGAGGATCAGCTTGATGTACTGCCAGGTGGGACAAGGAGGGACGAGGGCTGCTCTTGAAGAATGTGACTTTTGGCTGTCTTTTTCTGAGTGGCGGCCACCCAGAGGGGGATCCTTCATCTCGCCTCCTAATTCCAGTTTCTGGTGGGAAAGAGGCTGAGAAACCAGAGCTTTGTGAGAGCCAAGGAGCTTGTGAGGGAGCCTGAGGTGGGAGAGTGCTGGGAAGCGTTGTCCTTGATGGGTGGACTATGTCCAGCTTTAGGCAGAGGAGCTGGCTCTGAGACTGAGACTGAGACTGCAGCCTCAGGGCCATCACAGAGGGATGGAGCCCACCCTGTGATCCCTCAGGAGGACTCACTCACACCACAGCTGTCCTCGCTGTGCGGCAGAGGTGGGACCGGCTACCTTGGGCTGTATCGCAACATCCCGCACTAAGAACCCATAAACCCCCTTTTCTTCAGCCTTCACTGACAACCCTCAGCCTGGTCCACAACAGAAACCCCAGGGAGGTTCAGAGGACCCCAGGAAACTTGGGGGAAAACATTCCACCGGGACCCCACACGCTCCATCTTTCCCCTAGATTAATTCAATCTGCCTCAGCTTCCAGCCAAATCAAGATATGGGCTCATCTTGCTAAATATAGCTCTCAAGTAATTTCCTGCATATTGGGACCGAGTCACTTGGCAACTGCTGGATCATGTGTAACAAAAACATGGGGCAGCGGCGGACGCCTGTGGCTGCCCATAAACCATTAGCGGCAAGGTCAGCAGCCTCCGACCTGATTGTGTAACCCCGAGCATTACCATTCCTCGGTTTGTTTTCTCTTCCTCTCAGGAGGACGGTAGAAATTTTAGGAACAGGGAAAGGGCATCCAGCACGATCCGCCTGCCATTTCCCAGCAATCTTCTTAATCCTACTCCTTTCTGTAAGGCTGCTCTTTTCCCAAGCCCCTCCTCAAAAGAGAGATGGAGTTGTCCCGTTAACTTAGAACGTTTCGCCTTAAAGTATCATCTTAAAGTCTTAGTATAATGTCTTTACATTGCTTGCCATTCCCCAGTAACTTATTCCATATGCTTAAGTACTCTGAGCATAATATGTCTGCCTTATTCCCATGTAGCTTCCCAGGGTTTTCAGACTATCCTCCAATTTCTGAACCCCTTGCCAATGTGAGTCATCTGCCCTTCAGGAATTTCTAAGTCCTCTTAAGTATATAAAGATAAAACCAAAAGAAGAATCAGAGTCCACATCCATCTAGTTAACAATTCTGTCTTCCATGTTGACTGAAAGGGAAAGCGAATGAAAGAAAATGTCACATGGAAAATGGTCACTTTTCATGGCACATCCTCCTGGTGTCTGGAAACCATCACTTCAAGGACTGCCTGAACTGGAGGTCACACCAGGACCAGGAGCTACTCACGGACTTACCTTCCATGAACGTGTCTACTCCCCTTTTAAATCCATCTGTATTCTTGGCCTCCACAGTATCCCATAGCAATGAGCTATTTAATTATGTGATATGTGCCACAGTTCTGCAGTCCCTTCTCACTAGGTGAGATTAACATCCTTAAAGCATTCCTCATGGAGGCTGTCTATCACCTCATTATCCCAGACAACCGCTTCCAAAAGCAATAATGTTTGTCCGTGGTCCCCGGTTGGAACAATGTTCCTGACGAGGACAGACCGAGAGCCAGACGCCTTAAAAACACCACCTGGGGATCCTGCAGCACATCAGTAGTCAGCCTAGTCCCCTGTTCTGTGCCTGACTCCTGGTGATGCCAACATTTCCAGAGAAAGCTGTGAGCAGTAAGTTCAAGTATCCTTCTCAGAGGAACAGAGTATTAATATTAACCCTGACGAGTCAGAGATGAATTTATGTAGTGAAGCAGAACTGTTGACAAAACTGGATATTCTTGTTATCCATGGAAATATCACAAGTTTTGGAGTTCAGTGTTTGTTTATTTTTAATTTCTGCTAAGTTTCTGATCTCAGTGAGCTCTCCTGAAGCAATGAGCTCCCCTTTTTAATTACATACTCTGTAAAAAATTATTCTTTTATTAGCATTTCTTTCATCACCTTTCTATTTTAATCAGATGTCCCCTTCTCTGTTCATTATGAGGCAGAGCAAATACAAGTTTCTGATCTCCAGACTATGTATTTTCTTCTACTTACTCATTCCAGCTCTTACAATTTACCCTAGGAGGTCAGCAGGCATTTCTGTTCCGCAGCTTTGCCCTGGGCTGTTTCAACAATAATTTCCAGATTCATTTCCTGACGACTGTTGCTTTTAGCCCACATTTCCTATGCTGGCTCCCACATAGCCTTAGCCCTGCTGCCATTACACTGCATGTTTGCCACCTGCAGCTTCACTTACCTCAGTCATCTGTCACACTTTGAGCATTGTCTCCACTTGGAGATGCAGATGGGCTTTTGTTCCATTCACAGACAGTACAGATAATCCAATGAATATGATGCACAGGACCAGAAGGGATCCAGTGATGTAACACACTATAAATCCACACTTCCTGACTTCCACCACGGGCATGTCAGTTCTACCCATTCTCACCAGAATCCTGAGCTGGGGAACTCTACATATGGGATCACCCATTCCTCTGATTTATCACTGCAACCTCCAGGGGAGGTTAACTCTGTCATATTAATCAAACTGACTTGTACCAACTGAAATTGTATCAAATGATATCAAACTAAACCTCTGGTCTTCATTAAGGTCACTAATTTACTCCATTAAGAGTTGTTATGCCTAAACAATGATGGATGAGCTTCAGGAAGCATTGGAAGGTGGTTTGGAGGAAACATTCACATCTTCAGCTGCTGATTTCAGCCTCAGCAATCCTGCTGGGATTAGGGTCATATCTAGCCATATGAAACCATCACACTTTGCATGGTTTCCAGCTGGAGACATTAACTCATTCCAGGCCATCTGCAGGTCAAGCTCATTCCAGCATTCATGCGTCCAAATGGACTCAGGTTTGCTGAGAGGTTCATGGGACCCTGAGGAACCTCACCTGAATTCATGTTTGCAAGAGAGGATTTCCCTGTTGGAATGCACCTAAAATATCATTATTAACTAGTGAAATGAGAGGTGAATGTCTCCTCATTTCCTGATTAACGAGATTTTTCTTTTCCTACAGTTGTTTTGCATATTCTTGTCTAATTTTGGACAAGAAGCCCTCTTTGTGCAACACGAGCACCCTTCCAGCAGAAGTAAATCAAGGCTACATCTCTCTCCCACCAAGTGTCAAAATAAAGTGCAAGGAAAATGGTGTTTGTGCCTTTCAAAGTCCACATTTTTCTCATTAATTTCATGGAAGTTGAGTAACAAATTCCTCTAGTAGCTTTAAAAAAAAAATCACATCCCACTTATCTTAGCTATCTAGCAATCTTGTGACCATTAAATTACACATTAAATTAAATGGAACAAACACGGATGAGCCAAGAAGGAACTAGGCAACGTATTTTCACAAAGTATTTCAATGAAAAATGGTATTTCTCGCTAAAAACTCATAAACTGTGAAAAAGTTGCTGTGACAATTAAAATCAGTAATGAAAAACAAATCTTCTAAAAAACAGGTTCAGGTTTTCACCTTTAGAAATCAAACTAGTTTATAAAAGAAATTAAAGTAGAAGGCACTTTTTAACTGAAAAGATAAAACTGAAAGCCTAAAGAATTTAAATAGCAACATTTTAGAGTAAATAAAACTTACATATTATCTTCTACCATGAGTAAATGAGCATTTTTTGGTCATCTGTACTCCCACAAAAGATGGCATCAACTTTTGCCATTTTCAAGACTAAGTACAGAAGTTTTCCCTTCTGCTTCCCTCTGATTGCTTCTTTATGTGCAAAAGATACATTTTTCATACACTATCTTCAAATGCTGTATAAGAATTAGGGCTTTTCCCACAATACGGGAGAACAGTGATAAAAATTTCACCCTTCAACAGACTGTAATGCTGTATTAAGGTACTTTGAGACTTTTAATAGCTACTACATATCTCTGAAAACCCCTAAACCAAGACCAGGCTGTTTGCCATCTTCCCCTGTGAGATGGTGAGTTCAGTTCTCCGAGCACCCCTGTCTGATCTCAGGGAGTTACACTCTGCAACACACTGCTGGTTGTTTACTGCACGTAACCACAATGTGTGAGTTACCACGGGGTAAAAACACACCCCATTTTGCCAGTGAAAATACAGTAAAAAAATACTGCCATGCCACTTTTAGGGTGAGAAACTAGAAAGGGCCTGAGAAGACTGAGTGTGCAACCCCACCCTCAAACACTTGGAAAGAGTTCAGATACTACAAAGATGGGGCCAGACAGACTTTCCTTCGATATTTCAATAAACAGAGTTCCCAAGCCAAATCCCTGGTCTTAAACAAATGAAAAGAGAATAAAACTTCCCCTTCAGTGTTTTGGTGGAACATTGTTTTTAAATGAACACTATGTTTCAGTGAATGGCAAAACTGCTTCAGTAACCTTGAAGGGATTCCTCTCCAGATACACAGGCCAGACCAGACCTCAAGCTTGGCTTCTACTCTTACTGCTGGGAGGGATTTAGGAGTTGGACAGTACTAATGCAGGACCGCAGGGTCTGAGGAGCTTGAGGACGTGAAGATCACCTTAAATAGAAAAGAACTCTGGAAAGGTATTGCTAAACAGTTCTGGGCTATTATAAAACTTCCCATAGGAATTGAACAAAGATTACTCGTCAGGCTTTTCTGCTGGATTCCTTTTTGTTGTTTAAATCAACGTGAAGTTACCAGGCGATGTTTTCCACCTCCAGCAATACTGTAAACCTCTTCTTCTACAGCTCTCAGCAGGCTCACTCTTCAGGAACTTCTACCTCTGCTGTAAAGTGTTTATTTAGCAGTTTCAGAAAGGAGATTTCAAGACACACCAGCGAAAGGAAAAAGGGGCAAGGCAAGGCAACAGCTGCAGATTTAACACTGGCAACAAAGTCACAAAGGCAGAGCAGGTGAATGTATTTCTCACAAAGAATGTCCCAAGGGAGGCTATAGATGTGGGAGCTGGTCCTGCAGGATTCCTTTGGGATGCCTAAAATAAATGCCCAGTTTGTGGAACTGTTGGTCCAACTCCCCCAAATACAGAAATTACGTGACAGCCCGTCGATCGAGCCTGAATGACTGGCAGAGACCCATCAGAGGCAGCAGAAGTCAATTAAGTCTCTGCTTACACACAGCCTTTCTGAGCCAAGCTAAATTTTTATAACCCCAAACGTTCTGTTTCAAATTCTAAACTCACACTTTCACATCCCTTCCAGTAGAAAATATGTGAATTAAACACATGTGTAACAGACAGACAGACACACTCACTCAGAGCACCTTAGGAGACCCTGACAGTAACTGGGGGCAGGGGGGAAGGAAGGGGGTTGATTTTCTTTGGACAGGAGGAGGAGGCATGTTTGGTTTTTACTATGAGCAAGTAGAAGGACTTGATGTGATGGGCCGTGTTGTGGAGCTGAAAGTCCAGTGGGACAGGAAGAAGTCACTGCCCTTTAAAAAAGCCAGAGGTGAAATCAATGCAATGGCTCTTCAGATCTCCAGGAATTAAGCAGGGTTGGTGACTATCCCATCACAGTTCTCCAGGGCCCCATCCTGAGGAACTGCCTTAGCTCACGTTTCACCTTTTCTAGGCATCGCTTCTTACTGCTTCCAATTAACTACCTGTGGCTGGCCCCAGCACAGAAATGGGGGATCCACCTGGTAACAGCCACCCTCAGAAAAGTTCAGGCTTCAGGGCTCTTTTTCCACAAGCAGGCAAATGTTCAAATACTTATCCAAAAATACAGGTACAATCTGGCAGTACAGCTCACAGGAAACATCCCTCACGTGGGAGTTTCAGCACTTGCTGTTTCTAGAGGTGCCAGAAATACTAGGGGAGGAGGGAGTGCTTTTCTAATAGTATTTGGAATATTTCTCACATCATTATGAATGTAGCTGCGAGAATAATTTATATTGAACCATTTTATTTTAATTAATTTCCCTATTTATTTTTTGGGGTGACTAACACACACCCTCACCTGCCTTACATGTACTTAAAATTTTTTCCTCGGTAATTAGGGTCAGGAATAATGGGGGAAGAGGCTTAATTACATGCAATTTGAGGGTTCATTTTATCTTTGAGAGTTGAGATTTTTCAATGGGTTCTTCTTGTGACTCACATACTGCAATTCTGCACTGTGGCGTTTGTCACATTTTGGCTCAAATTTCAACACCAGCAGGTGCCACTTCAAATCTGGAAGTGGTTATCCACAAGCATCTTTTAACTGTCACAAACTTTGCTATGTTAACAAGGAGACTTGCTGGTAATCACAGTGAACCCAAAAGTAGTTCACACGCTCAGAAGAGTTAATCTTCAACTCTAACAAGAGGGCCCGTACTATTTACAGTCTCACAAAAGCAGTGCGTAAAAGAAAAATATTTCCTCATAGATGTGGTTTATTTTGCTGCATGTGTTTATGAAGGAGGCAGTTTCACACCAAGAAACAGGGATACAAAGACATCCAAGGCCAATTCTTCCTTCATGGAACTCAGAGACGACAGACCTATTTCAGTAAGTTGAAATACCTGGCCCGTATCTGTGTGATATAAGGACAAATCCTTTATGGGTGAGGGGTTCAAGGCTTCTAATTATGACCTGTTTTCCTTAAAGAAAAAAATCAGTCCTGTCTGTCTGTTGTCAGTAGAGCACTTGGCTCTGCTTTCTGCTCCAAGAGAACAGACTCAGCCCTGTTGCAGCCTCTGAATGTTTCACCGGGGTGGTGACAAGCCTTTGTGCTGTTTCCTCAGAAGAGGACCACGATACTTGAACCAGATGTCATCACTTGAAGCCCACATGAGTTGTAGGACTTCCTCTCTGTGTTAAGTGGAAGATATATTCTTTAGCAAAGTCTTTTATCTGCCTGAATGCAATTCAGCCAGCCTGAGTTTCTTCTAAATGCCTTCCATCTGCTTTCGATTTGACTCTCACAGGCTTTCAAGGTAGATATATTCTTCTGTTTTGTTTAATTACTTCATCCACACAGAGATACCTTGCTGTGCCAGGTTTTCTCTGCCTGCTCTTCTATTTTGGATACAAGCTGGGGACCCACTTTTCTGAGTTTCATTATTTTGACTCATCTCTACCCACCCAACTGTGTTCCACAGATGCTGGTGTGCAGTGCACACCTTGTCTCTATGAAGCTGACTCACAGAAGAGGGCATTTCAGCAAGCTACAAAGAACAATATGAAGGCACCACAATTTGCCAGAAGGTAATTATTTCTTAGTCTACATACACTGTAGGAGAGGACTGTGACTTTTTTCCTAACCTGTGGAAATGCAGGAATTGAGAGATATATCACAATGGTGGTGCCTCTAAATCCAGTATCCTGTCACAGGCAGTATCAGCAAATTCGGAGGAAAAAGCAGGGATTTCTATAGTGCTCAGTTAACAGAGAGTATCATCCTAATCAAAATTATAATTCTCCAACAGTCCACTGATTGCTGTCCTCCAAACCTATGTCACAGGTGTGCTGCCACAAAAGCCAAAGGGTATCTTAGTCAAGCAGAAGAAGAAGATACAATTTTTTACCAAAAAAATTTTAAATCCCACTTTGTTGCCTCAAAATCATCCTTAAAATCCTACCCCAGCACCATGGATTTAAAGGTTCTCCATGAAGTAAGACAATCTTGTTGTTCAAGTTCTCTGCATGTCTCCCAAATGCAACAAATCCATCCCTCTTTTCCATCATAATAGTCCTACCTACGACAGTTTGCTGTGCTGGGTATTCAGCTCAATTTCTCATGTTTTCACTCACTAAATGTGATCTGCCAGCTGGTATAAATGGAAAACACACTGGAACCCTTGGACCTCTGCCCATATACATTAGTGGGGTTTTTTTGTAATTTGGGAGGAAGGCTTGATGAGACCTTGACATCATAAAGGGTGCACCGAGTGAAAGAACTGCTCAAAACAAAGCTCTTCCAGGAAAAACAGATGAGAACACTTGATGTGGAGGGAAAAGGATCTCATGTTCAAGAGATGCCCTACATAATAGAAAGGATCCTGTGAGGCCAAGGTTCAAGAGAGATGGAGAACAGTTGTCACGGATGAAAAGTGATCACTAGAGGAAAATATGCCTTTCCCATAGATGTTTATGGGCAATTTCTGTTCATAAGCATCTAAGAAGAAGAGCTAGCCAAAAGAGAAGATGCCCCAAAGACAGCTATAGCCAAAGGTTATCACTAAACAACACAGGCATCAGAAATCCAGACTGGCAAGTGGAAATACAAAAAAAAAAAAAAGCCAGTCTCTTAATCAACATTTTCCCCCCTACCACAAAATGTAATTCAATCTATTTAGTTAGAAAAACATGGCTTATTGCAATCTAAGTAATTTTTATTTCTTTATATACCACAGGATGTAAACTAATCTAATTAGAGAAACATGGTTTCACTGCATTCTGAGTAACAGCCCCTGCTTTTTTACACTCTGATATGTTTTATGTTGTTTTTATCACTTTTCTCTGCAAGCCTAATGGGTTTCATGTCACCTCGAAAACTCTTGGCCACTCCCTTCTGGAGACCACTTGGATTTCAGAACACATGAAAAACCCTCAATGCACTGCAGTGGAAAAACAATTTGTAACAACATTTCCTGAAGCAATAGGTTCCAACCCATTGAAACTCTATTTACCATATGCTTGAAAGACTCCAGGAACAACAGAAAGTCGTGCATGGATGCCTCTCCGCAAACACAAGTCAAGTAAAAATAGATCCTTCTGACCACCATCCAGCTGCACTTGTGGAACTCATTTTTAGCTTTTCTGAGTATCTCAGCAAGTATCTCCTCAATGCTCATCATTTTATACCTAGAAAACAGTTGCTCTTACCCCATGGAAAGACAATGGAAAACATTAGGGCAAGTTCCCAGCTGATTTCCTTGGGGCTTGCAGGCACATCTACCAGCAGAGGAACTGCTCCTGAGCACGCTGGGCAGACAGGTAAAGTCTGCATGGAGAAAATACACACATAAAAATGCAGCCATGCTGCAGTGCCACATGCCAAGCAGGTAAACATCCCCACCCACCAACCTCCCCCATCTGTGCAAGTGTCTGGCTGGGCTGGTGAGGTTCCCCTCACTGAGGCAATCCCACAAGCTCCTGAGTGCCATAAGTATTTTCCATACACAGACCCAAATGTGTGTTTGGTTTCTGTAAGTTTGTCCACAGAAGAAGGCTGACCACCAAAAGCTGTCATTTTGTTGTCATTTGTAAGACAGCAAGTCAAGCAAGTTTCCTGAAACCAAAACTGTTCGAGAGAGAGCTGTGGCCAATGTCTGCACAGCAGCTGACCACTAACGTTTACCAACACCTCACACCTCTGGTCAGACAGCTTTGTTTTGCAAATATTGCCCTTAGAGGTCTCAGCTTAGAGAGGTCAGAACTTCTGTTTGGTTAGGATGAGTATTAGGGAGCATTTAATCTTTCTTTGGTTTGGAAAGTGCGTTAAAAACACGAAGGACTCATGAAAGGATTTACTATTGGGTTACCTCTGCTCTCCTGGAAATTACTGATAAAACTGCCAGCACGGTTTAATAAGTTGTGTTTGGTTTGTTTTTTTTTTTTTAAATATTTCTTAGTTGAGTACTCAGGAGCAAAGGCAAAGGGAGAGAGCTAACCACTGTCTAGAAAGGAGTTACAGAGAAGATGGAATTGAGCTCCTTTCAGAGGTGTCTGGAAAAAATTACAAAAGGCAGTGGACACAAACAGCATAAGGTAGGTTGCAACTGGATATCATAAAACAAAACTGTTCACAGGGAGAGTGGTCCAGCACTGGAACAGGGGTCCAGAAAGGTCTTTGTCAAATCTCTCCTTAGAAATTTCCAAACTTCAACTGGACCACAGCAACCAGACCAGACTTTGAAGTGAGCCTTGCTTTGAGCAAGAAGTTCAACTAGTGACCTCCAGAGTGTGCCTCCAAGCCAATCTTAGGTCCTGGATAAAACTAGAAAAATTTTTTATACTGACATTACAAATGTCCTTTGTACCTTCCCTCTCTAACCTTTCTGGGTGTGCCTGGTCTTATTTCTGAGGAAAAGCAAAACAAAATACAATTGCATCATTACTTTTAAGGTGTATGTCCAAGACTCTAATACTCATGTGTATTTCAGCACATTGTGCCAGTGAGAGTTTTCACTTACTCAGAAAACTGGTTCAATGTTTTAAAAGTAAACACGGCCAAATTTGAATAACTCACAGGATATGGACCCCCTGGTTCTAGGTACTGTGGTCAAATGCAGGTCACATCACTACTGCTCCACTATTTTTCCATCTGATGCCCATCCAAAGGATTCCAGGAAATAAGCTGCTGTGCATACACGTTCATGCCACAATTTATATCAATTAGCATCTGTGCCTGGAGTTCTGACAGTAAGGATAATTGAAATGTTTTTAAACAAAACTGGATATTAAGAAAAATTTCTTTACTGAAAGGGCAGTCAGGCATTGGAACAGGCTGCCAAGGGAAGTGGTGGAGTCACCATCCCTGAAGGTATTTAAAGGACATGTAAATGTGGCATTTAGGACATGTGTTGTGGTGGACTTGGCAGTGCACGATTAATGGCTGGACTGAATGATCTTAGAGGTCTTTTCAAACCTGAATGATTCTATGATTCTGCTTGATGAAAAGTCAGGGGCTTGTAAAAAATTAACACTTCATAGGATTAAAATAAATCGTTTGCATCAGAATTGTCCAATCCATCAAAAAAGGGGTTAAAACCAAAATATTTATTGTAAAAAAAAAAAGGTGGGAGGAGGATGTAGAATGGAAGCCTTTTAGTATTTACAATATAATGGATACACAGAACACATCCAACGTATTTTTTACTTCTTAATAAATAAAACTATATTTTTCTATGAGTGTAACTACTTTTATTTCAGTTTGCTGTGCAGAAAAAATTGTGTTCTTGGCCCAGTTCTCCCTAACGGAAAGGCTGAGGGGAAAGATACGTGAGAAAAGAAAGGCTTCTTTTCAGAGGTGACCTTCCAGGTAAGAACTGAAGCTTCTTATAATGTTGCCAACGAGTTACTTGATCTATGAATAAGGAATGAGAGAACATGAATGTCTGAGGCTGCCTGGTGAGTTAGCACCTCTGGACAGTTTGAATTCCCCATAAATATAAAGATTAAGGCAGTTTTTGAAAGAAAGTGCAGTAACATTTACTTGTATGTGTCCAAATGAATGGAGAATCCCTGGACTCGAGCACAAATCTCCTGGTTCATCACATGCAGCCCCTCGCAGTCAATGTGTAACAACATTTATTCAGACAGGTCCACCAAATTTGACTCTACATAACTTGACACACCACAAGCCACAAAACACTTCCACATAATCTATAACAACTTAAAATCTCTAATTTGAAAAACCAAAAGCCACAAAAAAAAAAAAAATACAATGCACTACAGACAGAAAGAAGAAACCCTAATCCCTGTAAGAACAGGTAATTTGTTAGGTGATAATGCCTGCTGGTCAGAAAGAGTGGACCATACCCCATGTTGCTTAGCAAGCACACAAAAAAGGAAGGAAAAGAGTGCTTTCTGTCACTCCTGGGGATTTTTCCTAAGTCAAACACTGTTTTTCCCCTGAGTGCATGGGCAAGACATAGACACAAGGCACCTGAGCAATTTTATGACACCAAAGGGAGCAATGGATGGGGTGACATCTATCTATTCTCTCCAGGGATTCAAAAGAAGGGGGGGGGGGGGGGAACAGGACCAACAAAACATTTTAATTTAGAAGGAAATAATAAACAACAAATAAATAAAATCCTGCCCTTTGTAGGCAGCTAATAGAACCAAAGTGCATTAGACAAGGGCAGGTGATGACAGTGAGACCCACATACCCTGGCCCATTCTGGTAGAGTCAGGGAGCATTTCCCTTCACAAGGAGCTGCCCAACACCCCTACCTGTATTTGTGGTTTCTCAGGTAGTGACTACAATGAGAAATGAATACCTAATGAGACCAGTTTCTGAAAAAGAAGGAAGAAAGGTGTGGGAACCTAAAAGCCTAAGGTGTTTTACTTGTGTTCAAGTAGGTTCTTGCTCCTCTGCTGACAGTAGTGAAGAAAAAAGTGGGTGTAATCTCCGTTGCTAAGGGCAAAGTCATGTACAGTCAGGGTGGATAAATGTTGAAAGGTTTGGTTTGGATAAGCTCTTGGGAGTTGTGGTGCTTATCTACATCTTAGCTTATCTGGAGCACTTCGATCAGCAGCACTGAGCCAGGAATCATGCCACATCTTTGGGCTCTTCCCAGAAGATTCCCAGCACTGGCTCTCAACCACCCTGGTGAAGTCAGGGGTGTCCAGAGATGGGTCACTCCGAGAGCATCCCAAGGCTACTGCATTGTCATCCCCATGTGAAACAAGGAGAAGGTTGTTTGTGGGGCAGAATAAGACATATATAGGTTGGAGAGCGAAGGGGATTTTCATCAAATCCAAAAGCAGATTCTGTTCAAGTTTGGGCAGGAGATTCAGAAATGTTCAGATTTTTATCTAATTGATTTGCATGCCCCTGTTTATAAGGAGATTCCAGACATGGAACTATACAGCCTGTTTATTATTGCTTGCACAACTGTCATTTTCAGACAGCCTAAATTCCACCCAAAGTTCCCGGGGGTGAAATTCACCTCCCATACCATGAGCTGCCTAAAACTTAGGCATCGAGTCTAAACTCTTTGGCTAAGCTCCACTGACAGCCAGTGGAGAGAGGCTGGCACCTCTAGGGAGCGATTCATGCCCCATATCTCAGACATCTATCTTCTGTGGAGATGAGTCACCCAGGAGAAGAGCTTGTCCCTCCCCAGCGACTGCAGAGAGAGGCTGGATGACTTGCCAAGACCAGCTCTGCTGTCTGGAGCCCCAGACAAATGCACTCCTGCTCCCACCAAAGCAGGCAAACATTGGACTCCGTTTTCCAACAAGCTGAGGGAAGGATGAAGTGGGAAGTGCTTTATCATAAAGACCTTTAGATGTCTAACTCCAAAGGGAACGCAGGGCACCTAAGCAGCAATAAGAGGCTTAAATCAACTTGTGAATTTAGGCCTAAGTGACTTCCCTCAAGCTTTCACACTAATTTAAAACACTACTTTTCCAGTCATGCTTATGATTTTCCCCTGGCTGTGGTCCCCTTTGAAGATTCTCTCATGAATCCTTTACCGAAAACATCTCCAAGCTCCTGGATAACCAGAAAAAAAAAATATAAAGACAGAAACAGAAATTAGCAAGAAGGAAAGTCTCCAGCAGCACTCCCAAGGCATCCTGCTGCACAACGTTTTGCCAACAAAGCAAACAAAAGCTGTGAGGCCTTTTCTCAACCGCAGGCTGGAAAAGTGAACGCTCACACCGACTTTCTGATCTCTGTCCCCAAGTCCCACCAGGTGACCCTGAAAGCCACCCTGCCCTCTGCAACCACCCCCTGATGCTCCCCTCCCCATCACATCCCATTTAACTCAGCACAGTAGCCCCTAAGAATTGCTGGGTTCATTCTTATGCCCCTCGCTGAGAATGAAAGATTTTTATTGACATGGAAAGATTGCGCCATGTGCATAATTGCTGCATACAACAAGATGGAAACCACAAGCAATAAAACACTCCATGGGAGATGACTCGTGTTTACAGTAAATAGGAACGATGCTGCCAGATGTCAGCAGCACCAAATCATGTGTTGCTTATCCCAGGTCTCCAGAAGAAGGAAATAAAACCCCACGATGGATATTTTTATTTCTGGCGAGGGGATGACTGCTGGGTTGATTGCATCTCTAAGGCTCTGGGTAAGTGGCAGAGACAGGAACTTATTTTTTTCGTTTCAAGAATTCTTGAACATTACAGTGGGAAAACAGACTATAATCATTTTTTGAATCTCAAAATTTAGAAATACCATGTTCCCTTGTCTAGATCTGCTAGTGTGCTGAGCCTGCACTGAAGCTCAGGGGAGCAATCCAATGCAGAACATTCGTTCCATATGCCACCCCTCCCCCAGGCCACAAAACAGATCCCAAAAACCTACAGTTTGAGACTCTGGTGATAGACCAAGTGTCACAACTGCAACTTGCCAGGAGAAGGAAGCAGAGGAGATCAAATGCGTCACTGCTGTTGCTGGAACCGGGGTATATCCTCCTTCTAGCAAAGTCTTTCAAATCAAGGCTGAAGTCCTTCCAAACACTCTGCTAAATCTCAAAAAAGAAGCGATGAGCTAAACTCCTAAGTAAAGCTCATCAGTTATGCAAAGGCTGGACCAGAAAGCTCCTTGTGGATTATAAAACTATGTATTTGTGCAGCTCCAGCCACTCATTTAGGGCCCATGGGATGGCTTTTAGGACTACTTTCCTGAAAAGAGTCTAGCCATTTTGAAGTGCTCCCTTTAGGATATCTCAGAAGTTCTCATCTGAAAGAAGTGCTGTGAACTGCCATTAAAAAAAAAAATTCAGGACTTCTTTAAAAAGGATTCAAGTTGTCTATTACAGCTGAAACAGCCAGCAGGCTGTTTCTGGCAGGTTTTGCTTCAACTGCCTAAGCTTGGTCTTCCAATTTTCAGTCTCCTTCCTCTGGTGTGCTATCCCTTGCATGCCTGGTATAAAGAATAAATCCCAAACTCTACTTTTCAGACTGCAGTGTCACAGTATAAAAAATACAATTGTCTCTGGGTATGTCCAGATGGAATCTGCCAGCAGACATGGTCTTGCACTTCCTTTTGTCTAGAAATGTTCCAAATTGTCTAGAAACGAGCCAGCTCCAAAACAAACGCTGGCTGTGAGTCTATAACTGGGTGTACCACGCCAAAAGCCATTCCATGTTTCCTGAAGCCCACAGTGGAGCCAATATGCCTATACGGTGACTGTCAGGGTGAACACAAGCAGAAGAGCTGCATCTATTAAGCAGAGTGACAAAGTGAGTTTGCCTAGAACAAGACATACCCCAGTGACACCAAAAAGCTGAGTGGGAATTTTAGAACATGATATTCTCTCAGGACCAAGACTAGTTTGTCTTAAATGAACAGCATCCAATTAAACCAGTTGGATTTGATCCCTAATGTCAGTATCAGAGATAGCCACATTTGGAAATCAGGCCATTAAGGAAAGAGAAAGATATAGCAAATATACCAGAAATGGGATGTCTGTAGACCATCATTTTTAACCACACTGATAGCCCACTGACTGCAAAATCTATGCCTGTCCATCACAGGGTTCAAACTGTCCTCTGAGCCTTCCCTGTCAATTCATGTAACTCCTGGTAATGGTCTCTTGGCAGCTTCACCCTGGAAACTAATAAGCAAGCAAATTACACTGTCTTGGACTTATTTCAGAAATACAAGTACCTGATCTAATTCAATAATGCATGATGCTACGAGTTCTCCTTGCAGATGTGATTATCCTGGTAATGATGTATTGTGGAGACCACAATCTGTATATGACCTCATCCTTATCTGCAGCTGCAAAGCACTACTGGATTCAAGGTTTAGGCTACAAGTGGCCTCAATTCAAAAATGTCCAGTACTCTGAGAGTCTCAGTTCTAAAACCCCCATAAGACCAGACATGACCTGATGCGTGAGCCAAATTCTCACCTAGTATAAGTAAGCAGGAAAAACATACATTTCCAAATTGCCTTTCTCTTTTTTTCCTAATTTATTTTTTTCCCATCCACAGCACTGGAACTAAAATAGTTCCAAATCTGCTAGTCCCAGCACACTGCCATGTTTCATTAGGAATTGTTGTCTGTAGAAGAATAATGTTATCCTGTCAAATCTAAGTGTTTTACTTAGGTTGAATACACTGAGCGCAACTTTTCTAACTCAAAACTCTCCTGAAATTTTCATTTCACTGCATCTCCCACATCCTTGGCAAGTATTCTGATTTCCTGCTCTTATTAGGGAAGTTACTTAGAAATACTGATATTCCCTATGCAAGGGGAAAAAACGGTTGTGGAGCAAGGCAGCATAAAGCACCCACAACTAGCCAAAATTTGTTTGGTGGGTAGGACACAGAATGCTAGAAGAGTCATGACCCTGATGCTCACACCCAAAGAAGACCTTCTAAACTTCCTTCCTGAGCTTTTTTTCAGCTCAAGATCAGGTCTGTGTGCATTACACACCTCCCTGCACACGTGTTCCCACTGCATGACCCCTGGATGCCTCAGATAAATACCCCACATCCCATGGCTCAAACCTTTGGCTTATTTCAGTGCACTAATCTGTTTCCCTGATACTTCCTACAGACCTGGAGACTTGTTTGTCTTCTGTTAGTTCACAATGTGCAGATAAAAATATCCTCCCAGTTGCTGCTTTCTTCGCTCAGGTCTGAGGAGCACCTGTTAAGCATCAGAAAAGCTCCTCCTATCACTGGCAGCCTTTCTCTGTTTGCAAATGGCTCTCTCCATAAACAAACACCCTCGTCTTGGTTTCATACTGCCAGAAAATATGTGGTTTTTTCCCCTATACACAATATTTGCCTTGTATTCCGCTGACCTTCACTGACTGTCCTGTCTAACTGCAATTTTGATACAATGGGGTTTTCTCCACATGTCTGTGGCTTCAGGGTGACATTTTAGCACACTTAGGGGCTCCAAGTTGGTTACAGCAAAACCTCAGTTACCCCAGATCTCAAATACCTACAGCACTCTGCTTCTCTAAATGGACTTGTGTTCCCTCAGCAAGGTCAGCAAACAGCACCGAGCATTCCCTCAATTAGCCCAGACCTTGGCAGAGCACCGTATTTATTGGTCCTAATTCACACAGCTGGAGTTCACAGGGATGGCAGCACCCGAGTTTACCTCTAGCAAAGGGATGTTTCTCCTTGAAAGGCAAATGCCTGTATTTTTCCACCTTCAAGAAAACTCCTCCTGCTATCAGCCGCTCTCAACCTGCCTTTGCCTCCCTGGGGTCCCCTTAAGAAGCCACCCCATAGCTTCTAATGCCTCCAAAATCCAAACAAGCACCATAGGTGCAAATCTGGAAAGGAGGTTGCAATTAACCATTCAGTTCCCAGGACAAAAGGTGGATCATCTTTTTCTCTCTTCCAAACCAAGACTGGCCAATCCTCTGGAAAATATGCTCAGCCATCCAACCACTGTGGATTTCTCCACTGGAATAATGAGCTGCCATTCTCCATTACTTGTGATAAACAAGGGACTGGATTTGTTGATTAACGGACCTTTGAGCCAAATGTAGAAACCTTCCCATACACAAAGATCTGTAATCAGAGGTCCTCACAACTCCAAATATCCCTGCCAAGGCAGGAGAGCGACAATCTTAATGGCAAAGCCTTTTCTGCAAATTCCAGCTGATCTACATCCCATTCACCTGCATCCCCATCACCTCCTTTTAACAGTAATTAATACAGAATTAATAATAGAACACCAGGAAGTGCCACAGCAAGTGCTTTCTCCGACATTTTTTCCTATTTATCTTGATTTCCTTAACTCCCTATCCTTCTCCACCTCACTAAATATTTTATGCCTGCTCATTCAGATATAAATGCTCCCTCTTTTCCCTTCTTCCTGTCAAGATATATGTGCATCTAGAGCCAAACCAATCCAGTTTGGTCTTCCAACCGTTCAGCAAAAACCATTTACTTGAGGGAAATTCCTATGAAAATGCAAGAACTGACTCCTGTAGTGCTTTGATTTCTCTGCCTAAGCCAACTGCAGTAAGATTTTCATAACCCTTCCTCAATCTATAACAGCATGTTTATTGTTCATGATGGGGAAGATAAATTGCCAGGGCACACAGGGTTCTTCTGGGGGCTTTTCTGAGGAAAAAAAAATACAAATCCTCACCTAAATTACAATTAAGTGAACAACAGCACTCTCTGGCTGTATTTCCAGGGCACAACATGCACCAAGGACATGCTGCATCCATGGCTTAGGTTCAGGTCCCCTGACCAGGCTCAGCCTGTGCAGGATCAGCTCACAGACCAAACCAGCACATTTTGGATGAGCCACTTTCTGCCTTGTGCCTGAGCTACTCTGCCTGTAAATCTACTCCTGTCATTGCTAACCAGGAACAGCATCAGCAAAGGGCAGACAGCCTGGACACTAACACCAGTCCTGGACATGAGCTTGAGGCTGGATGTGTCCCATATGCTCAGCCCAGACAGAAATAACTCTTACTTTTGAGCACCAGAGCAGTTGGCTTTGAGGAGAACTCAAAGGTGGCTCCTCGGGGAAGATGCTCCTAATTTACTAGCTGCATCCTTTCTAAAATCTCTGTGCCCCGAAGGCAGACTGTCAGCCAAAGGATCCTGTATTTCTGTCCTCTCGCCAGCTCCCCAGGGAGGATCCATCCCTCCACAAGAAGTCTGTCTGCACAAGACCCCAGTGAACAAGGCGACGGCCTGTTCTGCCCGTCACTCACAGCCGGCGGGGAAGCCCCGAGTCACCGCCGAGCCTTGTGTCAATAAGCACCGGCAGAATATCCTCTCTGTTTCCCTTTAGCACAATAAACTGTGCCTCCCCCCTTCCCTCACCTCTTCCCTCCGCATCCAGACGTGCACCACAGGGATGGACCCCCTGCTCCCTCTCACCATCTCAAGTCCCTCCCCCGTTTTCCTGTCTCCACTCCTGAGGAAGTGTCTCTTATATACAAGGGTAGTGAGCAAGTAGCTTTGACTAATTTTGCATGGACAACAGATAACGGGGGTATGAAATGCCAGGAATATCCTGGTGAGGACAAGAAAAGGACCCCTGCTGAAGCGGAAGGTGCTGTGAGTCCTGCTTACAGACCCAAAAACTAGCTAAAGAAAAAGGCAATGGGCAACACATCAACACAGAAATACTGGTTTCACATCCAGGAAAATATCTGACAAAAAAAGAATGAAAATTAAATGTCCTAGTCTAGAGTAAGGATTTGTAAAGTACTAAAAAGAAGTCTAGGTAGACCAGGATGTTTAAAAGACATGACAGTGTTTCATCATGGAGAAGAGACTGTCTGTGGACAGTCTCCCTTTGACTCCTTCTTCTTTGTCCTACGCATCACACTAGATACAAGGCTCCTTCCCTACTGGGTTTTAAGATTAAAGCTGGATGAGGGCTGGGGAGAACCCAGATGCAGATGAAGTTTGCCAAGGTTGTCACTTGCCTTGACCTCAAACCAAACGGAACTGGGCTTTTCTGTGGCAAACAAGCAGCTTGTTACTAATGTGGAATAAACAGGGATGTTCAAGGCTTTCCCTTCCCAAGTGACATGTTTGCTATACTTCCCCTGTTCTTGGAATACAAGGCTGCCTCTTAACACTGAGTCACAGATCCTTGCTTTCAAGCATTCTCCATGTGCTTTCTTTGGAAAAGGAAATAATGGGGTGAGAAAGGGACTTGATCCTTGGTCTTGAGTTTCTCTACACAAACCTGTAGAGTTGTTTCTTTTCCCCAACATGTTTAGCATATTAAGGCCCCGTTGTGTCTTTCCCAAGTGAAAGGCACCTTGCAGAATATTAACTCCTAGGCTTAGGAGCTGTGGAACACTGAGGAGATGAAGAGGGGATGTCTGCTGCTGTGGCCACATCCCAGGAGAGAGGGAGACAACAGCACCCGTGGCTTCCCTAGTAATCATTCCCTACCTGACTCTTCTCCAGCACACTAGAGAGGCATCACAGGACTTGCCTCAGCCTAATTTTGTCAGGGCTGCTGGACTCATACTGGCTAAAGATAACCTCAGCTGGACCATGACTCTTTCTCCCCAGCTCTGGGCTTGTCTAACCACCACAGGCTCATGGGAGGTGATCTTGTGGTGGCCCTGGGAGACAGGCTGGCCTGCCTGCTTGGCATCTCTGTCATCTGATCACACAATAAAGTTCTTCCTACTAGTAAGATGAAGAGCTTTGAGGCTTGATGAAGAGCTTTGGCTGATGGGGCTGCAACTTAACACTCTGCTGCTATTGGGGGCAAGAGGCTTGCTCTCCACTATAAACCTGTGAGGCTGTTGAAATTGGTGGCCCTTCTGGAAGCTACAGCCTTCCTAGTGACAATCTATTCTGAAGGGGTTTTTACATGCCTTTATACACTATATAAACCTTACCCCTTTTACACTATAGGAAGTCTCCTGAATAAAATCATATTCTGTAGCTGACCTCAGGTGTCAGATGGCTTGAGATCAGAAAGGATTACTGAACTGAGGCTTCCACCCTCCTGTTTGGTGTCTTCCTTAAAGGACTTTTCAGTGAGCAAGTGAAGCCTGTAACAAAAGTAGACTTTAAATTAAAAAAAGATCTGAAGCTCCTTCCAAACTTCATCTGAGTAATGAGCGCAGGAATAG
The DNA here is from genome assembly GCF_003945595.2 of Pipra filicauda. Taxonomy (NCBI): domain Eukaryota; kingdom Metazoa; phylum Chordata; class Aves; order Passeriformes; family Pipridae; genus Pipra; species Pipra filicauda. The sequence continues at coordinate 6,144,679 of NW_024104498.1, forward strand.
TTTAGTCCTCTAAAGCTAAGGGAGATGTAATCTAAAACTTGAAATATCAAACACTGCAGCAAATGATACTGCACAATGGATATCTAACACTAACAAACTCTTAACACTAACAAACTCAGAGGAGCATTTTGTCATAAAAGTAACATGAAAAATATCTAAAGGAACTAGAACATGTAAAGCTTAAATATGAAACTAGATTTTAGGTGGACTGTCCAAAACTTGCACTCGCTTTCTGAAGTGCAACCTTATGCCCACCGGATGTTTTATAATGCTCTACAGTAAGAAATAAAAGGAGATATTTTGATTTGTGCCACAGTGTCTGGAACTAAAATCTCAAGTAACAGCCCCGATCATTTACACTGCATTTTTTTTTAAATCCATGGATCACAAAGCATTTTAATGTTCCTAACTAACACCACGTGCATCAACATAGGGTAGCACAACTTGCCTCTGATGTAGGCGGTATTATTCCCATCAGACAGGTGAGTAAACAAAGTCACAAAGAATTAAGTGTTAGGGTCCGAAAGGAAGTCTGTGGCTGAGCTGGGAACAGAACTTGTCCCTTGATACAATCCTCTTCCTTAACCGCAGGGTAATCCTTCCCTGACCTATGCATGCAACAGTAGATCACAACTGGGATATTTTTTCCTATCCAAAACATGAGGGTTTTCAATTCTTCCTCTTCTCCCACATCTCCCCATGCTGGCAAGCTGAGCTCCTTCCTTCAACACGCAACTGTCTTATGGCACATGGTTAAAGCCTGATAGAGTGAAAAGGGAAACCAAGCACAACTGTCCCAAGGTTAGGTAGCCTATTCAGGGCAGAGAACAGCTGGATTTCTTCCCTGAGAACAGTATTTCACCCACTGGCCTGCACAGAGCTGACTGTCCCAGGACAGATGAATTTAGACAGCGCCTTGCTCCAATAGGAATCTTAATTTTCTACAATGGTATAGCCCTGTAACGTGCAAGGGAAACATGCCAAATGTCTAATCCTGGCAAAGAAAGGCCTTTCAGGCTTTCTGCAACCTTAGGAACAGCAGCATGAGGTGCCCCTTCAGCCTATGTGTGACACCTCCTTTTAGTTGCCGCAGTTTCATCTCTGGAAAGTGCAGGAAGCATCTGTGACACCAACAGAAATGGAAACAGAGCTCAAAGCCTTTGATCACCGATGAAGTTCTTAGTCAGTCTCTGTTTTGACTCTAGATTACTCAGAGAACAAGACCTATCCTATTACTGTTGGCAGTCGCTGTGCATGGTTGTGATCCACACATCACATCTCAGATTTTGGTCTTTTCTTCCCATCACTCCAACCTCCAGAGCAACTGGACCCACTGTAAGAAAAAACTCTACATCAAATGCTCTCAAAGTTTCAAGCACTATACAGGGTGAGGAAAGACCCGTCCTGCCTACCTGGTCACAGGACAGCTTTTGAGTACAAAGCTGCCTCCATGCTTCTCTGGAGCCTCCCTGCTTCCTCGGAGCCTTTCCCAACATGAGGCAGTGCAGCCTTGACAATATCAAGGAGGGGATGCTAACACCAGGCCACCACGGTCAGCGTGAGGGAGATGGAAGGATGGAGGCTTTCAGCCCCTGAGTACAGCCATGCCTGAACCCAGCTGTACTACACAAGCTGATTCTCAAGCTGAGACAAGTCATCACTGGCAGATACAGGGCACTGGATTTATAGGGATAAGTGATTTGATCCGTTACGACAAACCTTTGTGTTCTTTGGCAAATCTTGTGAAAAGACTTCTCTGAAAAAAGTATTGTAATAAATGCGGGTATTAAAAAACAAACCCCAGTAAACTGTACTTAAGAGCAATTCTCAGCTACGAAGCTCACTCATCCCCCAGATTACTGGGAGATTTAAGAAAGTGAAACAGTTGTTATCACTTGGTCTGTGGGATTTTGTTGGCTTTTGCAGGCTGATCGCTGTATTTAAGGTAGAGCTGCTGTGTCAGACTCCCTGTGGGCCAAGAACAATATATTCCAATTATTGACATCCCAAATGTATCTTTTTTGAGGGATAGGATATTTCGACAAGCTTCCAAGAGAGAAGAGGCATGGTACCCTCAAGAGCTTAGCAAATTTGGCAGGCACTGCACTGTAAAGACACATCTGGATGGAAGTGATTTGAAGATATGATCTCCTTGCCCACAATCTCCCCACATAGTGGGGATATAACTACCATCCATCCCAATTCAGAGTGTACCTCAGTAAACAAAATCTGGAAGAGCTGAAGTGACTTGCCTTGGTTTGGCCAGCGCACAAAGGACAGTGATGAACCACTGCTGAAATGCTGAAGTCCCAAGCCAGTACTTGTCCCAGCTGACCCACAATACCCCCATGTAAGACTATTACATGGGAAGCAAGGTCCCCCTGGTTTCAGTGTTGAGATGTCTGAAAAAAACCCTAAGGTTCTGTCACAAAAATCAAACTTATTTAACAAAGCTCACTGTCATTTTGCACTGAACCTCCAAAAAGCAGAAACTAATTTTTATAAGGTTTGAGGAAGACTTTTTATTATTATTTCTCTTCCCTCAGTATGGATTGTACTTTTTTCTTCTAGAGATATTTTTATCTTAACTTGTTCTGAGGGCCAGCTTGTTCACATTCCCCATACATTTATTAAGCATACAGAAAGATTCTCAGTTTCTTGGATGCATATACATTCTGAGTTGCCTTAGAGGATAATCAGCAGATCTTTTAGCTGTAACTCATTAGGTTTTGTGTACCCTCCACCTCTTTGGAAGTCTTCTTTCCAAACTGGAGCATTATTCCTAATGGTTCCAGAAATTGCCTCTGATAACAAAACAGCTTCTTTGTCCTGTTTTAGAAGCTACACTCCAACAACTGGCTTGCCTAACAGGCTCCTTACAACCACTGCTCTTCCTCAGTGCTTAACAGCTGGCAGTGACCTTTCTTCTTAATGCAGAAACATCAAGCACCAAAATAATTCAGAAAACAAACATCAACCCCAGACTCAACCTGGTAATGCCCAGAAGCTCTTGAAATACATCTCAGAACACAAAGCCAAGTCAAATATTGGGTTCCCCATCCCAGACATGCTTTTAGATTGTACTGAACAAAAGCCTTTAATTTATATTTGAGTTTAAAATTCTAAGAGCAACAATAAATTAGGCAAATAAACCTGTTGCCCAGGATCAAAAAAGCTCTGGGAGTGCCTAACTGGGAACATGACCAGCAGTTAATCTTCTAATGATCAGTGGAAAATAGAGCACTGACATACCCCCCTCTCAGACAAAGCTTTCTTTAGCTTCTTTTCTTCTACCATTTTTTTTCTTAGCCAAATCTCTTTCTGAGCCTGGTTTTCTCATGGTGTGAGGTCAGTCCAGCTCTGCTCCTCACACTGAGCCACCTCTGAACCCCCAGCTCGCCTTCAGCAGAAGGCTTTGGATGAACCTCCTGCCCCTTGCGGACACCCAGCCGAGCCCGATTCCCAGCTGTGCTCACACGCAGGAGGAGGAAAACAAAGAACGAGATGAAGAGCTTCTTTTGTAGATCTTTGTTTTTCTAGCTTCCCTCAGCATGTGTGTTTGTGTGTGTACATATGCAATCAAGCTGTAACTGTTAGTAACCGACTCCTGAATTTCATATCATCCAAAGCTAAAACCTGGCAGAGCCTGACATACCTTAGGGATATAAAAGAAGGAATGTTGACAGAACCTGTATATTTGAAGCAACCCACCTAGGGTTGCCACAAATCTACCTTGCAGGCTATTTCTTAAATGTATCACAAGCAAACCTTGAGTCAAGATTATGCTTTTACTCACATACCTGTGATGACCTAACCTCTTAAAAGTAGAGTCCATCAATACCTTCTCCCGTCTACACATACATATTCACAGTTTATTCAGGTTAACAAACTATTGATAAATATTTCTCCTCCGTCTCCAACCATTAGTGCAATGGTATTACCTATATTTCTCCATTTCTAACACAGGAGCTTAAAAACCCAGAAGCCACACATCATTCCTGAATATATGAGGGATAGTTTAACTCAAATCTCCTCCTCTCTTTACGTAACATCTTTCTGCCTTGGATTTTTATTGGGGTAATCCAATGCTGTGGATTACACGTGGGAGTTTATACCCAGACTTGAGAAGAGACACAGAAATATGTGGCATTGCAAGCTCTTTCCCCACGAGGTGAGGCTAAGAGCATGCAACCAACTCATAATGAGAACACACAAACCCTTGTCCTGAAAAGAATAGCTGGATCAACTGGCTGCCTATTTTGAGGAATATTCTGTTTCCTTCATAACTTCTGTCCTGCTCGACTTGGAGGCTTTACATCAAGCAATGACTGGGTCTCAGTGCAGTCCCCCATAATGCCACAAAGAAACAGCATCATCATTAGAAGACAGCAGTTCATGTGCTCCGTGAATATCTCCATACATGACCTGCTGGGACAGGACATGTCACAGTCAACCAGTCAAGTGCAGGGAAGACCAGACCAAACCATGGCCCTGCAGTGTTGGCTGTTCTCTGCCTTCTGTCTTTAATGAGTATCTGAATTAGAGCGTCCCTGCAGGAACTCTAAGCAGTGACAAGTCCCTCACAAGAACCCAGGCAGCTGCAGATCATAGAAATTAGTCTCTGACTGGTTAGATAATTGGTTCTTGCTGCCCCAAGCCCCAGGTTAAAGCCCTAAGCACTATACCATTCTTTCCCTCTGGTGTGCCTGCTTTTCAGCTAGCTGGAAAGAAGGGGATTTTTGTCCTGTACAACTCCAAGAAGCCCCTCTGAGCCCTCACTCCACCTTCCCCATGTGTAGTCAGTGTACTCAAGCCTTACAGGTCGGCTCCTGAATTTGGCCCTTTATGAATAGATCACTATGCTGGCTGCTCCCAGATGTACACAGCCAGTTGTATGTGGGGGAGAATCATAAGCAAGGGCAGGAATGCTTGTTTGGCAGCCTTTCCCAGCCTCCAAGTGTCTGCTGACTTCTCTTTTTCTTTTTTTTTTCTTTTTTTTTTTTTAAATCTCTGTCACCTAGTTTTTAAACTGAGTTTTGATCTTCTCTGCCAGCATAAATCAGAGAGTTGCTCTAGATTGACATCAAGTGGGCATGTGCTTGCTTCAGAGTGCTGTGTCTATCTGGACATCTTGGAGCAGATGGGAGTTGGGATAGGTGACCACACATTTCAACCTGCTGTCTTACCCCTCTGGGTAAGCTGGGGCCTGCTTGGTGTCTGTTTAGTCAGCAGCCAGCTGAGAGAAGACAGGTCACTCCTGAAGAAAAGAAACAGCTAAGAAGCCCTGCTATTTATATACAATCTTCATGCTCTCACCCACTCTTTCCATATATATATTATATCTTGCTTCTGCAATTAAAACACATTACTTAAGGAGAATATAATATTTCAAGCCGAAAAGTAAATTGGAAAGCTGTGTTTTTCATTTACATAAGTTAAATACACAAGGGATAGTTGGAATGGCAGTTACAATTAGACTACTCATTAGGATGCATCAGATGACATTAACCCAAGACCTCTTCGGTCCACCGCAAAGCTGTCGGGCTGCAAGGCAGTTTAAGAGCAACCTGGAGCTTTAAAGTGACACTCATGTTCAATGCAAACACTGAAAAGGATTTTTTTCCTCTCCGTGACATGGCACATGGTCAGCATTGCTGCTTCCAGACTATAGGGGCTTGGCACTTCTTTAAAAGCCTTTAGAAGGTTGAAATCAAATGCTGCAACAACCCTTTCACTTCAACAGAAAAGTATTCCAGAAATGCTATGCAAAACACACCAGCAAGCACAGCCAGACAAGGGTGTGACCAATCAGACACCATTCCCAAATACTGCTTATTCATCTTTCCCATGCGTGGTCGTTAAGACTGGAAATTATCCATCTTCCTGGTAGAGAAAGAAACAAAAATATACTGAGGCATCAAGCCACTGAAGTGCTACAGAAGCACTACTGCTTTTGCAATATCTACCATGGCTGCTTATCTAGGCTGGGATCTTTCTCCCGGGATCCAGCTTCATGAGTCGCCAAAGACAGACCATGAAACACCATTCAAACATTAGAAGACTCATAGGAAGCTTGAAATGAACTTAAACGGCAGAGTGCCTGCAACTCTGAGTACCTCCTGAGATTTCACTCACATAATAACTGAATTATTAACTAAAAAAAGAGTAGTGTGTGGAAAAATGAAGCCACTTGCTTGTATGTGGCTAGAGTCCTACAGGGATTAAGAAGACATTTAAAAATACCAACTTTTTTCCAAGCGTCTCCTTAGTTATGAGAAGAGACTTGCCAATTGGAGATCATGAATGCTTTAAGGGAAAACAATCATTCACAACTAGATGCACTGCTGAGATGTGTTTGAAGTCCCAGAGATCCGACCCAGTCTTGCTTGCATCAAACTACCTGATCCTCTTGAAATCACTAGCAAGCTCCTGTTTGTAAAGCTGCAGAAAATCAGTCATAGCTTTTCACAAAAACGCTGAGTTGTCCATGTCAAGAAAATTATAGAAAGTCAGGCTATGGGCAGGAGGGGGAGAGGGTTAGAAAAAGAGAGCATTGTTTATGGAACATGAAAAGCTCCAGCGACACAATATATGGAATTCGGAGGGAAACAGGCCCTCCTTTCTTTCTGTACAATTCAAATAATTCCAATGGCAGACTGGATATTCCCCAAAACGAGTTAGAAAAGCACAGGGCTGTCAAAGCAATTTAGAAAGGGAAAGTTGAAGTAAACATGGTGACTTTTTTTTTAAGCCTTAATGCTTGGAAGACCTGAATGTTCCCCTACATAGTGTAGGTTTTCCATAGAATCGAAAGGAGCAGTAGGTGGACTTGCAGCCCAGTGCAAGGAGACTGCATGGGCATTTAAGGAAAATATGTGGAAGTACCCCTAGAAACAGTCTCAGCTCAAGCATGATACTCAACATGCACACATAACTAACCCTTTCTAGGTGGTTTTGGGTTCTGATTAAGGCCAAAAATCCTTATGAAGTCCCACTATTGACTTGGAGTTGTCATCATCTGTAATGAGACTCTCCCACTAACTCGAGATGCTTTGAAAATCAGCAAAGCAGACGGACAGTTTTGACTGCTTTCATGTTTATATGTTCATGAAGATGGGGATTTATCATTAAGAGCACAATGCTCTGAATTCATACTTTCCATAACTTTATCCTTCTTGCTACTGTTTTACCTCCTTACTCCAGCTGTAAGTAGGAACTAACCCCTAAATTTGAGAGACTTTTTGGAACTTCTGACTAATTTCAGGCAAAGCCTCTTTGAGCCTTATGCAAATAGGACACTATTCTCCTTGGTTATGCAAAGATGGTTTCCAACATTTTGCATGATTCAGTTTTCAGTGAGAAAAGGAAAGGTAACACAAATGGCAAATAGTTCTTTACTACTTCCATTTCCCTACCTGTCCTTTTGATTTATATGTATATACATAAAATTGTGATTTGATTATGATATGATATAATCTTGAATAATTGGATCTAAACACATAAGACTTATGAAGTCACAAGGCCTCTATTCAGCTGGGTCTGGAGCAATTACATCCACTAAAAATGCTTGGTTATATACTTTATTTCTCTAAGGGCTTCTGTTCTTTAAAATACCATTTTAATGGAAGCATTTGTATCAAACACAAGAAAAGCTGCACGCTTTGCCAGTTCAGGGAGATAGTGGATTTGAGGTCTTGCTCACTTACCATTAGAAAGACTTACTGCCTGGTAAGCAATCTCACCAGGACTCACTTGTTTAAATTATCTACTTTAATGGATGACCTGAAACCTAAAGAAGTCAGTCTGGCTTTCTCTTGCATAAGCTCAGTGTCTAATTCACTCTGGACTTGTGTGTGTGAAGGGAATGGGGCTTGCTTTTTTGTTTCCCTGACACTGACTAGTGTGGTTTTCACTGAGAAACTAAGAATCCCAGAGACAAACTGCACCCATGCAGTCTGAGCCGCCTGCTTTTCTACTACAGTATGGAGCGTAAATTGGGAATCTAGGAACTAACCAACAATTTTTTTATCTTGAAATAGAAAATTTCCTTCGATAGTTTTAATTACAGTCAGGCGGACAACATGTTGCTGTTGGGTTTGGGGGGTAATTCCACTTTAGAACAGATTTGCCTAATTGTTTCCATCAGAAGAGAACTTGAAAATATTTCTAGCTTTTAATTAGCAGGTTGGCAGCCTCCCTCATAACTCCTTCACAAACGACTTTGGATGTTGAGGCTTAGTGTAAATCAATTTGACATGACGGCGATGGGCTCTGTAAGAGCTCCTGACAGCCACGAGGTGTCTCTACGAACTGTCCCAGAAAGGGTGTGAGTCGTGGTTAACTGACAAGACAAAACTGAAATTCAATCCCTGCAAGAAGCCTGTTTGTTTGTCTGCAGTTGTAAAAATTTTACTCCAATAAATGACTCTTAAAAGAGAGAGCACGATCTTGTCTATCAAGTAACCGAGCAGTACTCTTACCAAAGAAAATATATTTACAGAGTCAAAGAATGGTAAAACAAGGGACTACATCTGGAAGCAGTAAAGGAAAACCTTAAATATGTTAGGAAAAAGTTCCAACAGTGGAAGTCACTTAGACAAAGGAATACGTTGCTAGTTGAGAATGCATGAGGCAACGCTAGAAAGAGGTGCTTCAGAGATGAATTTTGAATTTTATCATAACAACACTATTTGGCTATGTCATCAAGAGCATTAAAACCCATGCTGATTCTCAGAACTTGAAATCTCATAATCTGAAACCTACATCTGCATTTGGGCAGCAGCAAAGCACACAGCAAATGCTTTCTGCACAGAGCACGTGATTAGGACCTAGAATACTGCTGAAATATAGGAAACTAAACCTATGTCAGGAAGAGGTCACTGTCCCAATAGTCACTGGGTGCATGGAATTAGCCAACGTGGATTTGACTAACTCTCTTAAACCTTACTCTGCACTTCCCAGTCAAACAGAAATAGGTGTCACAGAAACAGAATGGGGAACAGATACAGAAATTGCTTTAGAACCAAATGGCAAAGCCAAATAAGAATTACAAGCAGGAGGCTAAACTTTTGACCCAAAAGGCAGCTAATCTCCTTAGTGATAGAAAGAAGACACTCTTAGAACAACGGAAAAGATGAACTCTCGAAGTGCAAACCATGATTACCTCTTCAGTCTGTCTCTTCAAGTGAAAGGGTAAGTAGGTTGTCTGTGGTCAAAGGGTAAAGGTGAGATCTGGGACATCTGAGCTGCGAAGAATGAAGTTCTGGAGCTACAAGAGATGCAAGGTATGTATTTACACTACTGCCTATGTGGCTTCCTTTTATTTCTGAAATGAACTTCAATCTATGACAATCTAAGAGGGACCTCCTTGATGAAATGTTGAGGTGAAACTGCCATGTCCTGCCTCCCATGGTCGTTCAAATCTACTTCAAGAACATTGAAGTTCTTGAAGTAGATTTGTGCACGGCATCACACTAATAATGTGAGCAGAGATCTGACCCACTGGAAATCAGATGAAATTACATATTAAGTTTCCTATGGGCAAGAATAACTCGTAAGCTGTAAGCATTATAACTTTCTTGATGTCTGTAAAGAACATATTCTATAGAGGTAACGTCACCCTAACTCAAACAACCCACCAGTCAGGAATCCTGAAGCTGTATAAGAGAGCTCCCACCAAGGAGGCACCTGAGGACTTTCTCCTCTGTTAATACATACATCCAAACCTGCTACAAGATTTCAATCTCTGTTGCTTTCCACAGTTCAGCAGGGAACAACTGTATCTCAAGAAAAAAGTTAAGAATTCAGCCTCTTCTACCTTTAATGTCTTATTATGAATTAACAGCACAAAAATGTCCATTTGAGTCAGTCACTAGCTTGTTCTTTTGATGATGAGACTCCTGGGTTTTCACTTTAAATTTGAAATTGAGACATTTTAAGGAACATTTTTTCCCTCAAACAGAAAAAATTACATGAGCACTGTTTCTGTTTAAAAAAAAAAAAAAGGCGTTTTCCAAAAATAAATAACTCTAATATCTTGCCCATCTTGCACACAGAGAACTGAAACACAAAGAGTCACGTCAGGATTGTCTCTGAGGCTCCAAACAAGTCTTGCCTCCTGCTAATGGAGCTCACTTGCAAGCACAGCCCTTGATAAGCCTGGAGTAATGCATGTAGAGCTCATGGGATCCAGCTGGCCTAGCGAGCCTCATGGATCATGTAAGGTACATCCTACACATGGAAAATGAGCAGGAGAAGCAAAGTCATGGGCTACTGCTATTTCAGAGCCTCATATACCCACCAGGTCTTCCGCTCATCCCACAACATTTTTAGACACTTCGAGTTTAATTTTTCTGAACTCTGCATATTGCAGGGCTACATCCAGCTGCTGCTGTAGTGGCTCTGCAGTGTCTACTGCACACTGGGCAGCCACAGGAGGTGACAGGAGTCTGGTATAACTGTTTCTATTTTCTATTCCCTCTGCCTTGCATCCCACTCCTACATCTTGAACTGTCACTCAAGTCCTTGCCTTGAGCTTGCAGCTCCCCAGTGCAGTCACAAGGGTCCTGTTGTGATGTAGGTGGACTGGAGGCACTGTGGGATGAGTAGACACCAGCACTGTGTAAGGCAAAGGCAACAGCCCAAAAGGAGCCACAGAGCCTTGGTGGGGCTCACTAATCACACCAAACGCCAGCCTCCCTGCTGTGCAGAAGGCTCCCAAGCAAGGGCTAAAGTTTGAAGCAAACAAGTGAGAATCAATGGCACCTCTTGCACTTGTGCAAGCTGAGGTAACCCAAGTAAGCTTAAAATACCTCGTTGACTTCAATCCTGTGTGCTTGGACAACCCTTTGCTCTTCATGAAGTGCCATGAATTACACCACAAATGCAACAAGGCTCATGGGGGTCAACATTGCTCCCCTCTCAAACCAGAGGACCTGTTCAGGGCTCCTTGCCAAACTGGAGGATGAACCCAGTCAACTCTGAGGCAGACAAGCTCTTGTGAAGACCAAGGACATACTCTTCCATTAATCCCAAATGCGGCAGGGAATTCAAAGGGCTTCAGACAAGAAGAAAGGCACATTTGCTGAAATAAAAACAGTATTTTTACTGTCTTGATAAGCACGATGGATGATAAAAGGTCTTGGAAGGCATTTACTCTACTTCACACTGGAGTGCTGTGAAAGCCAGCATGGCAAGAGACTATAACCCTGTAAACATATGTTGTGTATTAGATTCTGATCTGGCAGCTTGCCTTAATTTTGTTTTTTTAAGGCTCAAGCGAGTTCCAAATACACTTCCATGTTTGTGTTCCAGCAAACGAGCAAAAGGCAGAATGCTTGAGCGACGGGGACGCAGGAATGCACTGGACTATAAATTAGTGGGGGGAAAAAAAAGCAGCCTCCATTAGTGTTGGCACATCAGGCAGAGGATGACAAAAATATCAGCAAATTCTTTTTTCTATTCTTTTCTCCCAGCTTTTTGTTTTTCCAGTGTGCACTTCACAGCTGCTGAGAACTGCAAAGATTTTAGTCTCTTCTACTTGAACTACAGACAGAAGTGACAAGAGAACACCTTTCCAGACAGTTTTGTTTCTCCCAACTCCCCACCAAAAAAAAAAACACCCCACAGAGCATCCTCTCAATAGCTATTAGTCTGGGTCCCTGTAGGTGCAGACTAAGAAATTCTTTCGAGAAGCGTTTCAGACTGCTCAGGGTGGAGAGTTCCGGCTCATATAAACAAACACTGTTATGAGAGGCAGAGTTGATATGGATTTATGCAAGGAATGTATAGACTGAATAAGCAATTTGATAATTAATGGAGTTGACAGGCACTTTCTAATAGTACTCAAGTATGTGCAGACTGAATAGTTTCATATACAAGTTGAACCAAAGACAGTATTAATTTTTAACCCATTTTATACCTAATCACTCAGATGAAGGAAGCATATGCATTTTTTTCCTCTTGGGTATTAATTTTGACCTCCCAAAGCCTGACTATTGGGAAATAAATCCTTTGCACTTACTACTATTGCAGACAGCAGACCCACAGATGTCTTATACAGGATGATTTTTCTCTTAAAGATCATTTGAAGAATGAACTTTCGATTACTTTCTAGGCATTGATCACTTCTTTTATGTCCCACAGCTTAAATGCAGCAGTTTTGCTCTTAACAAAGAACAGAGAGCTTAGCTGCATGAGTTCAGGGAATTTCTGAAGAGACCCTCTTGGCTAAAAGGAAATTTCTTTTATTACTGGCTTCCAAGCAAGCCAAACCACTGCTTCTACAAGCCCAGCTGCAGAAACTAAAGATGCTTAGAAAGGTCTTGAGCAAAGCATTGTCCCACCTGGCAGGAGATGACGATAATTTATTGTGCATGGAAGATATTGTGACATATTGAACTGCACAGGGAGAAAGGAGCAGTAATATAACTGTTCCCACACAGGAACGAGATACTCAATGTTTTCTCAATCTGAAGCAGGTTCAGAGATGCTGCCTCCATCTGCTTCACAACGTCACCCCTCTCATGATCAGGAAACAGGCATTTAATACACTGGTTTATGGCCTCATACCCTAGACAACAGAATAATCTTCTAAAGGTTGTGCCCACAGAAACCACCTGTGGATACAAAATTCAGTCAGTCTTTCCTTACCCGTACCCTCCCTCTCCTTTAGTGACAAAACCAAAAGCAAGACCAAGACAACCACTTTCTAGGGCCTCCATAAAGGCACTGAGAGATCAGAAGGGGCTATATGGAAGCATGCTGTCTCCAGTCATGTTCAAGCTGTATGTAAGTGGAAAATAACTATTGCATGACCCTAGTTCTCCAGCAAGAGGTAGGAAAACAGCCATATGGAGTCAGATTTGAGGTGCTTCAGGCCCATTATTCTGTCCAGCTCAAAAGCAGACGCCTAGGAAAGAATATAGTAAATAAACTTCCTGCTAAAAGTCTTGTAGGAAGGGCACAATTCTGCCAGCCTGTTGGGAACCCAACAGCAAGTCAACTTGCTACAACTACTCAAACATCTGATGACACACTGCTGCGTGCTAAGTGCCCCCCACTCCAACTCCAGCTGCAGCTGCCTTTGAAGAAAGGTGCAATGCCCTCTGCATGGATGTGCCTGCCGAATAAAGTCTTTTAAAGCATGTGAGAAAGAAAGCTGTCATCAAAATGTACAGAGCAATTACGGGTTGAAGGTTGAACCATTATTACTTCATGCCCTCCCATTCCCCTCCCCTCCAGGGTGGGAAGAAGGGGGGAGGATTATTCATTTGTATTCAAGCACTTCATTAATGTTTATAAAAGAATCCAAACACGCAAGCAAAACAAGGACAAAACACTCGCGCCAGACGTGTGATGCGATAAATGTCACTGGAGCAAATATTTAGATCTGTTTACAGAGAGGCCTATTAAGTCCTTTTTGAAAAGCTGTGCAGTGTTGTGGCTTGGTCTCTGCCTAGCAGCTCCAGCGTAAACACGTGGAAGATGGCTAAGTCTCTCTCTCTCATTTTGTTATGACATCTGGAAACCTAAGGAGGTTGGGAGAAGCCAACTGGCTGCCCTACTGCGATGTCTAACAACAGGGTCTGCCTGTTGAATGATGGCAGGACATGCAAAGTGGAACTGCTGAGTTCTTCAGCTTGTGCCAAAATCAGTGGATTTTCAACACAATAATCCCTCAACAAAAGTTGTTGCAACACAAAGCCTTTGGTTCATTGCTAATGATGCAAGTCCATGCTCTCTGCCATTTTTCAAGGTCATTTGCATTTGAGAAAATCAGTTCCACTAGGGACCAAAATAGTGTGCAAAGATGGGTGGAGCCGCTCTATTCATCAAGGGATGTGTCCCATAATCCCTCGCCTGAAGAACTGTAAATTCTGGAGTTCACAATCAGCCTGGACTTCTGCAGATGTCCCCTTCACATCACCATCTCATTGACTCTAGCCCCTCCACCTACAAATATTTCTTTTTCTAAGAGTACTATGTAAGTTGAAAGGGATAAGAGAAACTTATAGATGGAAAAATCACAGTCTTAGTCCCAGATGTAATAACATATTTGGGATATTTCCACCTCTGAGGTCGTGCCTCAGTTTCCAATATGTTATGTACGGTTTACAGATATAAAATTGTCTGATATAAAGGATCAGAGTTCCTTATCCAGGTGCTTCCTTTCTGTTTGGAAGGAATGATGCTCAGACCATACAGATGTACAGGACTCTGCACAGTGATCTCAAGTGGTGCTGGCTGAATCAAAACACTTTTAGTTTGAAACCCTCCTTCTGACTTATTGAGTTCACTTTCTTTCCTGGCATAAAAATTCAACATGAAACCACAAGTAAATCTACTCAGTCTGGTTTTTAAGCCTGCCAAAATCACAAATAAATTATAAGAATATTGACTAACATTTTTTTTCTTCCTAATTCTCTTAATTATTTGGCTACCAGAAACTCCTTTCTACATAAACCAGTGGGAAAGATGCCTTCCCCAGTTTCAAGAGGTACAGAGACACAGTTTTGGATTCCAGGTTCAAGGATTGCATACTTGTTTAATTCATTTTAACAGAAACTACACTGAGCTTTGCCCCAGAGAACAGAAAAATGGGTACCAACTCTTTTAGGATTCTCCCACTGGTATATTCAAAGCTATACTCTCAGGTCTAAGTCATCTCAGGAAAACACACCCCTCCCTTCCCTGACTGATAGGCACTGATTACTAGATGTGACAGTTACTAAACTTGCTATTCTCTTAAAAAGTGTTAAGAGGGCTCTGATATTTAATGTGCTGGAAGAACAGAAAAATTTATGTGACCACCCAACCAAACAGTAAATAAATGTTGATTGTCCCTACTGTATAACAGGGATCTACCTTTTCAGACTTAAAACTTCCAAGAGAAATTTTTTTTTCTGGTAGACTTTTCCTTCCTGATTAGTCTTCCTGAGTGATTCTTGCAGAAAATGCATGACAGCTTAGTGGCTTGGTCTCAAACCACGGTCCCTTCTGTGATTCTACGTTCAACTGTAGTCCCTGCTCTTGGTGTGTTTTACTGCCCTTTAATACACTAGACTTGTCAGGAGTGCCAGGCCTTGAAACCTCTTCAGTACCATGCTGAACATCCACAGGGAAGAGAGAGGAATCCCTTCCTCTATTCTAGCTTAGCTACCTCCTGCTCCTCCGCTTTGGAGCTAACCCTTGGGGTTATTTATGTTGCCTGACCTTGAGATAAATGGCATTTGGCAGCCTGCCGGATGACTCTGTGTTTCAAACCAAACGTTCTCAGTTTCTCCCACTGACAATGGGGATAATTCCTGAATGCTTTTTTGGGGGTGTTTCTTCCCATCTCATTGCCTGCCATGGAGTTATTTGGTAACTACGTCAGGGTTGGTGAACTTTAGCTTGACTTTCTTGTTAGACGCAAGTACCAAGTGGTGTGTGTGGTTTTATTCTGTGGTTTGGGGGGTGTGTGTGTGTTTTCTCTTTGTCCCAGAGTGTCTGCACTGCTGGTATTAGAGCTACAATTGTTCTATATATAAAGCAAAGATCCCTTGAATGATCTGCCAAAGGCTTTATCTGTGAACAATCTTTGTCTGTACTTGCTTTGCCGTTAACCAGTTTTGACTCTGCTCCGTAATGGCTGGAGTTGCTTTGCCTTAACTGATATATATCAAAGAGAACTGCTAAAATTAACTGCTCATGAACTGTGTCCAGGATGTTAGATTAACTCATGTGGAATCCTTCAGTGAACAAACTGATTTACGATGTGTTATGACATTGTTATTTGATGTGTTGCACAACAACTCAATTTTAAAAAATGAAGAGCGCTCCATTAATAGGAGATAAATCTTTCCAGTGTAATTCAAATGAATCTGCACCAGCTTTGGAGAGAGCGTGATAAGGGATCTTGTGTGGGTTTAGTGATTGTGTTTTGCATTCCTAGGAATATCTTCCACTGGGATCTCTTTGTCATTAATGACAAAACCCATCCAAAATACTACACCTTTTGGGAGATTGTAGTTCTTTGTACTTCCCTAGATAGAAAAGGGTACTACAACAAGTGATTCTCTACAACTAATACTTCCAGGTTTGAGAATGTACAAGCACATCAACCATGCTTTCTTTCAACTTCAGAGACATAATTTGCTGAAGTCTCCACACGGTACATCCCTTCCAAGTTTATCCAGCCATAGTTAACACATAGTAAGTGCTCAAAGCAGTCAGTTTCATTCTCAGAAAAAAACCCACACCTTTATACATTTAGATATATTTTTTTAAAAGCAAGAACTATTCTAGTACTGGAACACAAACCAGTGTAAATGCTGGCCTTAAACTATGAAATTTCTAGAGTGTGTTTCAGATGACTATGTGTTAAAGGCTCAGGTCTCTCTGGATACCCAGCTCCAACAAAATTGCCTTTGAAAGTGAGCTTGAATTATATACTGTACTGTATTTCCCATTTCAAAGCCAAGCCAGTCAAGTTAATAAAGAAAATCCTCTCTGGCCACACACAATTAGCTGGGTAAAAAGCTGGTCAGTGCCAGTCTGCAGCCAGCGACAAGCCAACCCATGAAGTCAAACTGTTTCATGCTTGCAAATGCCTGCTGCCTTGAGCCTCTGAACTTCAGCTCGCCACCAAAAGACCTGGATTATTTCAGGATGGTATGACCTGCTCAGGTCATATACCTGATGAGGTATTTTCTCACTGGTATTCCATACATGTAAAGGAGAAATGCTGAAAGAACCAAACTTCAGTTTGCTGGTAACTGTCTCCCAGTAGAGCATCCCAATTGCTTGAAAGCTATATTAGAATTGTTTTGGCCATAACTTTGTATTCGAAACATACAGTTATGTGTGTTATCTTCCCCAGCAAGCAAATAATGAGCTTTCTTGAGAATGTTCTTTCTAGCTTTTTCCTGTATTAATCAGGAAATTCATTATGAAAAAAGAAGGGCTTTCTGTATACTTAACTCCTATAAAAACAATAATTTTGAGGCCCTTTAGCACACTTGCACCGCTCCTGTGATATCCCGAAAACAAAGAATTACCTTAGCTTGAAAGCAAACTACAAGTTAGCATCCCATTTGACCCCCAGTATGTCAGGATCAGCTCCTCACAATTATAGTGCTATGGTGATTTCACCAGTGCTTTAAAACCAAAGGGACACATTGGGACATCCCATCACACTTCACTGCTGGAATAACATTTATCTCAACGATCATTTCTAAAACTGCAAATCAATCACATGCCTGAAATACAAAGCCCTTCGAAAATTTGGACATGTTTCTCAAATCACCCTTTTGCCCTCTCGCCCTCTGCTGACTCTGCAAACTCCTGTACTGTGAGCATTTGGTCTCACATTTAAATAAATATTCCCCATCACTATTATGCTGTCACCTGTAATAGGAAAAGGCTGCAAGAAATCAAAGGAGAACTAAATTTGTGCAGTGGCAGAAAGTGTACAGAGAATAATCAGTCTTCATTGTGACTGTTAACAAAAGTGAGGGAGCCTAATGGAGACCTTGGATTTAGTACAGTCTCTAAAGTATTGAGGGGATACTTTCAAGACACAGAATCGCCTACTTTAAAGAAATACTTTTCCTGTGTTCCTCATAACTTGACTTATATTAAAATGGAAAGAGGTTTGAAAATAACTTGGAGATTTGTTTCCTTTTTCTCATTCCCTGGCTCACAAAAGGAGTCTGATGAATATTGCTTTGCTATATGAAGGCAACTTCTTCTCTGTTTTATGTATTGGAGATATCTGTATCTTCCAACAGGTACCTCAATGCAAGAGTTAGGGTAGAAGCAGCAAGTTTAATTAAATCTGAGGAAAACATAAAGCATTTATTGCTATTCCCTTAATTGTGTTGATAGAGCTGACATGTTGGCTATGACTGAATTCCTAGCTTTTCTCCATGCCCATCTCAGTGAACACTGATTTTGCAGGGATATCCAAGCATGAAGAACCTCTGGACTGGAATTTGTGTGAAAGGTTTCCTAACTTCCATGTTAACTGAGCCTAGGAAAAGAAGAAATCAGAAAAGTTTCTTTTTCTTTTTCTACAATCCCTTCTCTGTTTGCCAATTGGCGTTTCTGGGAATGGTTCAGTGTTACTCCTGGTTTCAAGGGACACTCTGGAATGAGTACTACATACAGGATTTGGACTTTCATTTCTAACACTGCTACCCACCGGCATGGGTTGTAATCCCGATTTTTAAGAAGTCAGTAATAAAACTTGCTTTTGACACCTGTAAGACTCTTCAACCCTCAGTGTTGTTGCAGTGCCTGGACAGAGGTGATCAGCAGTGGTCCACTGATACTAAATTTAATTACAATATGTCAGGGATGATGATTTCTTCAGGCATAGTTGGTCTATGGGAGTCTATGTATGATGAGAAACGGGGTGTCCAGGACTATGTTAAACGACCCTCAGAGTGGAAAATCTTGGGTCTTTGATCTCATTCAAACTAAAAATACTTTTGCTAATGAGCTTCCTCAAGTCATACAACATCCATTCCAAAACGCTGAACACATGGTTTTAATTTACAGTTTTTAAAAACTTTCATTTATATTGTGCTAGAAATCCTGAAATGACTTGCAGCAGAAGCTTTAAAATATTGGAAATCCAAACGGGAAGAACTGTTGTTGGAATAACTAGTGATAAAAGCAGCAGACATCTGTGTGAATTCCTGCTTGAGCTTCTGACATGTATCAACCATCTCACATCTTTTTTTCTCTGTGCCTTTAGATGACAATTAGAACCAATAAACAATAACAATAAACAAGGTAGCTATATTGTTCTCTTGAGCATCAGAAAAAGCAAATCCATGGAGGTGATGAGACACCACGACTGCAAGCTGTTGGGATGGATACAACCAGTCCTACAGTTTAGTTGCATGTCTGTTCCCACTCTGCAGAGTATAGTCTTGTTCCAATTCCAGTCCAAGAACTGAGGTATTAAGTTCAAACATTGATATCTGCAGTTTTAAGCTCTGAGGGCACCAGTTTAATTTCTGGTGTCTCAAGCGAGCTGGAAACCATAACGCTTTTTGGGTTACAGAAAGAGTATTAGGTTCACAAATTGTTGCCATGTTCAGAAAAAATGTCTTAGTGACTACAACCTAGAAATAATTTGAGAGCTTCACAAAGGTATTGATGTTTTATGTTCAACCTGCAGTGCTTTCTGCAGATTTTAGGTCTAGTGGCATCTAGTATCTGTATTGCTTGTCTGCTTCAAAGAAGGATTTGGAAAAGTGTGTGAACACAAGGCAGATATGTTTCTTTCCCTGCAAAACAGGATCTCTCCAACACGGACTCTTGAAAGTTAAAAAAAAAACGAAGTTTCCAAAACACCAGTCATTGCTGAAAATCCCCATTTTTGTGCTATCCTAAACACTGTGCTCTGGGGAAGTCAGTTTACAGTCCCCCATCCAAGCAGGCAGGGAACCTCCCTAATAGGGCCAAAAGATGAAAGAAATCACACCAATTTCACATGGCTCAAGCAGTAACACTGTGATTTCTTCTGCCTTTTACCTGTGTCATCAACTCCTAATGACAGTGAAGGGATTAATAAGGGTTTGCAGTGTAAAGCCTAACACAGGGGAAACCTGTTATTTTACAATATGTCCCCTCTGAAGTTCCCAGATATGCTTTGCCAGGAGCCCTGCCACTGATCACCATCTCCACAGGAGTGCAAGGTGAAGGAGTGCCCTTGCTTAACATCATTCTGGTCTTTTCAATACAGGAACCTCTGACTTGCCTGAATGGTGTGGGCTGGCTTTATAACGCGGATTGCTACTCACTAGGGAGCTGAGGGGAGGCTGTTAAAGGCTTTCTGAGGACTGTAGGTTGCTATACTTGGAGCTGAGGTTTTTAAGGTCAATGGTTCGTTCTGTTTATAAGCAAAGCACTCTGGGCCTGCTGCAACAGCGTCAGACACTGACAGCAAATAACAAACAAAAGGAAAATCACCACTGTGGAAAAATCATTCACCAAAGAGAGGATTTTGCACCTACTGGGTGAGCGGCTCAGAGGTGGCAAACTGTTCTAGGGGAGATCCCACAGGGATTTGAAAGCAGCATCAGTGTCTAAGTAGGGGACGAATTTGGCTCATCTGTTCCCTCTACTGATCCCCTTCCCAAAGCACATCTCGGGAGTGCATCTCCTTCAGGGAGCAAAGTGCATGCCAGGGTCCTCCCTGTGCCTCTCACATCACAGCAGTGCCAGGGCTCCCCTGCTGCCAGGACCAGGCATTGCCGGAGCCACAGAGACACTCACCTCTCACCTCACTCAGGAAAAAGGGCACAAATCTGCCATGTGAATTCTACACACTGCTAATGTTAAGCTGCCTCAGATACAGTAGGGACTCCCTTGAATATCAGACTGGGGATTTTTTCCTTTCAAAACCCACCTTATAAAGATGCAATTACTGCCTAATACCAACCACAAGCAGCACCCAAACTTCTGCGAACAAATCAACGAGCAGAATCCTCCAGATCTGCTCGTGGAAGGCAGGTACACCTGTCTCGGGCTTGGATCTTACCAAGGGAGGTGTGAAGGATCAGAGGGAAAGGAGGGGCTCACACCTAACCTGTTGTACAAACACTTCTGGCAGTTATATACACAATAAATACAATAGATGAATTGCCAGCTGCCCCTTGAGCCATCGTTAACCGACTGGCTGTTTTCTTAATAGGCATCAAATGCCAGGGTGGGCCTTCCAAGGGGGCTGTTGTGAAGAAGCACACAGTAACTGGCTGTAAAGAGCAACACGTACAGTTAGTTACAGCTATAAAACGTCAGCTGCTGATCCTTTCAGGTGTTACTGGGACTACTGTAGTTTTAATACCTGCATAGTTTCACCCTCAACAGTTCCCCTGGTGAAGACGTAAAGCAGCTCCACGAGTATACAAAGTGAGTTAAATGGAAGGACTTCTATTTCTGCTGTATGAATTTCTACCCCAAGGTTAATTTTGCTGGGGGATTTTTTTTTACCCTGAGGTGCAGGGGGATGAAGGGACTGATAGTTAAAGAAAAGCCAACAAACTGAAAACTATGTGCACTATGTATAACTATGTATAATCAAACCTTTTAACAACATTTCTTTCAACAACATTCAGCAATCAAAACAGATGATGCTAAGCTATTTTTTATGACTCCTGCTCTCTTCCAAAAGCCTGAAATTTTTTAAAAGCAAAGGGGTGCCATTTCTATTAGGCAAAAAAGACTTTTATTTAAAAAACACTAAAAAAAAATTCAGTAATATTCCCTCATATAAACTACACACACTATCAAAAGCCAACTAGCTCTGAAACTGAGCCCCTTAATTCAGTTCGGAAAACTTTGAGCCTGGATCTTTCCTTAGTATAAACAGGCAAATCTCCCTTGAAGTCAGTTATACCCATCCTGTCAGCTCAGAGAACCCAGCTTTGTGATCACAGAAACGTTTAATTTTTCAAGGGGAAGGGGAGATTGAACAGAGAGTCCAGGATGTGGCCCTGTCTATATATTACTATGTATATTACTGTTTGCCACTGAAGGTCCAGCTTCGAGGCTGCAGATCTGTCAGTGACCAAACATGATGGACCACCCATCGGCCTTTTATTAACCAGCACTTGTTCCCCCTCTAATCCTATCACCAGAGTAATCAAAGCTGCCGTGTCCCAGGGTTTGATGGAACAGCAGGACCTGGGAAATGAAGACTGATTTTGTTAACAAAGTCATTCCTGCCTCATGAATGCTGTCTCATTGGTAGAAAGCGGGGGAGACGAGGTTTATTTGTGCAGAGAATGAGGCGGCAAAGAAATGAAAGGGGGAGAATGGTGAAGTGTGAAGTTTAATCTGGCACAGTCTGAGGTTTCTTTATTTGAGGCCGTCTCTGATCCAATCAACACCGGTTTGATATTTAACATCTCCCCCTGCAGTTGGAAATTATACCAGCCAGAGGAGACTGGAGTCGGGGCCTCGCAAGCCCCGAACAACCAAGGGGGAGAAAAAGGGGTGCTGGCAGCTCCTCACCAGCCTGACAGCTTCCCCCACAACAGGCTGGGATGAATTTGGGCCCTGACACAAAATCCCCCTTATGAACCTTGGGATTCATGGCATCTGGCATGAGCTGAATGCAGACAGTCCCTGAGGAGAGCAAGCTCGAGATGGGATGGGGTGGGAGAGGGACTTTACTTTTAACCTGGAGGAAGGGATATGAACAGTGTCTCAGGCTGGGGATGCTGTTGAGAAACAGGATCAAACATAAGCAAGAGCTGCCACCCACCTCCCCAGGGAACAGTGGTTTGAGTAGAGGAGTAAGACCTTCCCCTTGCTGACCGTACAGACCTTTAGTGAGGACACACTGGTGCCCAAGGGCATTCACTGAGGGGTAGTGGGGGTCCCACCAGAGCCCTGGGCCATCAGGGTGGATGCCACAGACCTGAGCAGCTGCAGAAGTCACTGTCACCATTCTCCTTTACTCCAACAACAGTATATCAGCCTGGGGAGAGCTTCCCATCACAGATCCACATGACAGTCCCAAAGAGGAGGGAAAGTTTAGCCCTATACCCAGCTGGCCCTCAGCAGACACATGGACAAATCCTCACAGCCACTCATGGCTGCAGGGCTTCTGCCAGGACTCCAAGAGAAGGCCCTGAATGACATCTGCCCCTCACCAGTTCTCAGTGCTGGTCAACCTGATTTTGCCCTTTTCTGGCCACTCTGTAAATAACCATCAGTGCTGTCAGACAGAGCTGTCTGCTTCCTCTTCTTTGTGTTGCCTCAGCTCTTTCTGTCCCACCTTCCATGAAAACCCTGAAACTTCAAACAGCAGGTGAAATTTCAACCTGACCCAAACCTGATCTGAATTCCCCTGCTGCCAGGCTCCCAACACAGCCTTCTGCTGGGATTCAGACACCTCGACACCAACTATACCATTCCCCGGGCCCAGACTGCGTGAGCAGCTGCTGCCAGAGTCCCTGGGGGTGGGATAACACTCCCTCCAGGATCCAAGCAGGAGAGCAGCTGGTCAGCAAGGTCGTGTGAGTGATGCTGGTGTGGAAGACTGTCAGGAAATGCTGCAGAGATTTCAGGGGGAGCAAAGCATCAAACTACAAAGTTTCATGGTATACAATAGAAAACAATGTGTCCTGCTCTACCTGCAAGAGCTGGCTCTCCAGGAAGCAGCTAATTATATGAGCCACCTTAATCTTTTTATCCGGCTAAGACAATCAACATTTCAAAGCCACGCACAGAACGTTTTAAAGATTGTTCCTGGTCAAAAATGCAAGTGTATCCACTTTCTTTCAGAGCAGATCAAAACCAAGTTCCTCACTGGGACCACTCCTAGATTTCCTCCTCCTCATGGTATCAGATTAACAGATTTGGTGCATGTAGTCAGATTAAATATTTGCAGTAGCACAAAGCTGCCTTTGAGGGGAAGAAGTAGGGGAAAAAAGCTTTTTTTTTTTCCTTTTTTTTTTTAATTTGTTTAGGGCAAAAATACTGGACTTTGGGGACGTGGGAAACAAAAGCATTGACATGATTCAGCGAAGCACAGTTTTAAAATCTGAATTCTGAATGCAGAAATAATGTGCAGTATTCCCGTAACAGTAATGCTGAAAACAGGTAAGAAACCGCTGATGCCCTTAGCAGATTTGGGACTGTAATTTATCACAGATGTTCTCATCAAACCGTGCAAACACCCTATGACACAAAAGCTGCTCAATTTCTGATTTCCATTTTAGTGTGTTTTAATTACGTGTTGCTTAAGGACGGCTACAAAACCTGAAATTGGGAGGTGTAACCTCGCAATAGTAATCCACTCCACTAAATTAGCACAGTAATACACCTAGCAGTAGGACTGCCAGACGATGTGATAACATTACAAATTACTATTGTTAAACAACTAGCCAGGTGTCAGGATGCATGAAATCTAGAGGAAGCAAGAAAATAAATATCTGGTTTGTTTCGTTTAATTTTGTCTCCTGTTGTTCTGGTGGCCTTGTTCCCAGAAAAAGTTTCAATCTAGGAAAAATCCTCCTGAACACTGACCTATTTTAGCAACCTTGTCAATTCTCTTGAACAATTAAAATGTAGCGTATTTTTTTAATCAGCACAAATGTTTTGAATGATTGTCTTTTACTTGCCAATAGCAGTAATACCTTTGCTGTTCTTTTTTAGATTATTATTATGACAAAACGAAGGGAAATACTTTGTTCCTATTTAAAACTTGGAGAGAAAAACAATTATGGTAAAAGCAGCAGTGAGTTTCATAGTCTGTCCCTTTTTCTTTCTTTGTCACTCCCTCTCTCTCTAAAAAGAAAAAAATGTAATATGATTCACGTTTAAAAGGCTTCCGAGTGGTACATTTTTAACCAAGTGTTTTCATGTGCTTGATTCTAACTGCCATTTTTGACCCAATACAACCAAACACTACTGGATGGCTGGAATGGCTAATTATTTTTACCTCATCCTAAAGAAGGGGTTGAACAGAGAGGATAGGCACTTAAACCTTTCAGACAGAAGAGGGAAAAACGAATTCCCTGTTTTGGATGCGTGTTAATTAATGCAAAAGGCCTGAGGGACTTTCTCGTAATTATTTTTCTTGATAAACAAAAAAATTCCTCCAAAAGAGTATGTAACCAATCTTCTCCTCTGAAGGCTGCATGCAGAGTTAGACGCCTTGTTGATATATTGGATGAACCAAATGTTAGTGAAAGCCAGACTTTTTCCCCTTAAAATAGTTCCCACTACACTTCAGGAGAGCAGGGAGTGAAGGCACTCTAAGGACATTTTAATCACACCAAAGATCAGTCCTTTAATCCTTATTCCCACATCACCAAGAATTTTTTTGGTCTAACTAGGACAGTAAGATAAGGCTGGAAATAGGCTGATCCCAAACTAATGACAAAAAGCAAGTTAAAAACGAAATATCATAGCAGTAACTGACACCATCTTAAATCACCCCTGGATTATTTGTTTTCTTCCACACACATTCATTTCCTCAATTTCTAGTAAATCCGATTTCACATAAACAGTTCCACAAAGCAAAGTCAATAGCTGTTACTGTGTTCCTGATTAATCCACTGAAATGAAATAGATCTCATGGCTTAGTATTTGGTTTTTTAAAGCTAAATCCACTGAAAGAATTCCGGAGTCCAGTTACACCAATAACTTTTGTCTCTTAACCTACGTCCCTTTCTTTTTGCTGAACTTTACCTGCTCTAAAACGGAAAAAACCCCATGCATATTACACACTTAATTTCCCCCAGTACAACCATGAGGGCAACCATAAGCCACTTTGTTTTGACCCGGAGTGACCACTGAAAAGACAGTCTGCGTGTACTTAAATCATTTTGAGCAATGTCGAAATTTCTATTTTCATTGTTCATGCTTCATCCTCTTCCTGACAAGTACCACAGAGCTGCTTTACTTCAAAACAAACAAACAAACAAAAGCCCTTTTCACCCAGCTCCGGGACAGGACTGGAGGCATGGAAGTTTCCCTCACAAGTGGCAAGCCAGCAGGCACACACATTTACACCCCGGACATTTGCCTCTCAAATAAATTATACGCATGATACACACACTGCGCACATCGTGGGTTTTCCACAGGCAGCACGGATCGGCGTGATGGAGAGCGGGCAGCCCAACACAAAGGCTGCTGAGGCCCATGAGTGACCACCCCACTGCAACAGGCTTGGGGTTCACCCCCATCAACTGATGGAAATGCCAGGAGAATGGCCCCCACGTCCTGAGATAAGACACGAGGCCCAGAAGCCTCCTTACCTGGGAGAAGTTGAGCCCATTCAGCGGGTGACACTGCTCCTCCACCCGCTCCACAGCTCCTGTCTTCTTCTTCATCCTCTCAGCCTCCTGGGCGAGGTACAGATCGAGCACTGGCACCCCCCTGGAGCGGATGTCTGTCTCGGTCAAGGAGTTCACCATGAGCATCACCCAGACGGGCCTCTTGCGCTCCCAGTTGCCGGCGATGGCGTTGAAGAGGTAGTCGGCGTAGAGCCCTTTGCCCCGCTGGTCCGGGGTCATCCAGTGGGGCAGCATCAGCTTGATGTAGTCCAGGTGGCGCTTGAGGCGGCGGTACAGCTCCCGGGGCAGCACGTCCTGCAGGTTCTCTCCGTGGGGCAACATCTGGCAGCTGGCCAGCCCGGAGATGGTGTAGGGGTCCGTGAGGTCCAGCTCGAAGTAGACGCTGGAGCTGGCGTGGAAGGCGGCCTTGGAGTTGTCAGGGATGAAGTCCCAAACTCGCGTGTAGGGCACGTGGATGGTGCCGAAGAGATAGGCGGGGGGGTCGCGGCGAATGGTCCAGAGGAAGGAGTTGAGCTCTCCTTGCTGCGGGGAGGACAGCGGGGCCGGTCAGAGATGGAGGGGCGGAAGGGCAGGAGACAGCGATGCCACCCGCGGGTCTGCCCGCAGGGCAGGAGGAGCGGGGGTCCCGCTCCCCCGTCTCGTTGCACGAGCCCCAGCGAAGCAAAGCCCACGGGCGCCCAGAGGCCCGCGTGGGGCCGAGCCCCGCCGTGACCCGCCGCCCTCCCCCGCCCGGCCCCGCATCCCTCCGGCCGCGCTCCCGGCGCGGGGCCCCGCGCGGGGCACACGCGGGGCAGCGCCGCCACACCTGCGGGGCCACGCGCGCCCGCGTGCGCGGCGCGGGGGGAAAAGAGGGGGGGGGGGGTCCCTCCGCGCGCGCCCCCCGCCCCGCCCGCGCCCCCGCGCGCCCCCGCGCATCCCCCGCCGGCAGGCGCGCCCCCGGCCCGGCCCGGCCCGGCTCACCGAGCGGGGCAGGTCGCACTGCCCCGTGTCCATCTGCTCCCGCCGGGCCGCGGCGTCGGGCAGGAACCCCCCGAAGACGAAGCAGATCAGCGTCAGGTTGAGTTGCATCCCGCTTCCTCTCGCTCTCCTCTCTCTCCTTCCCAGATGAGCCTTTTTGGATTTCTAGGATCTTTTTTTTTTTTTTTTTTCCTCCCCCTCCTCCTTCTCTTCCCCTTTTTTTTAAGCCCTTTTTTTTTTTTTTTTTTTTTTTTATTCAAACAAACTTTGCCAGTCCCATCTGCATCTGACAAGTGCAGGGGGAAGGACTGGCCGCCCCCTCCCTCCCATGCTCTCCCCCCCTCCCGCCCTTTCCCACCCCCACCCCCTCTGGCTCCGGGCTTGTCAGAGGCGCTGGATGCTTAGAGGAGGACGGTTCTCATCGCCAGCCTCCGCCATGCTTTGGTGTTGCAGACCGGAGACGCTCCTTCCCGCCCCGCCGCTTCGGGAGGAGGTTGGGAGGAGAGCGGGGAGCGGGGAGGGCGGGTGGAGGAACAGCCAGAAAATTAAAAAAAAAAAAAAAAAAAAAAAAGTTTAAACACAAGAATTTTTTTTTTTTTTTTTTTTTTTTTTCTTTTCAGTTTAAATCCGGCGGCCCAGAGGGGTTCCGGCGGCGCGGCGGGGGAAGGCGGGCGGTGCTCTCTGCGGGCCGGCGGCAGGGCCCCGCGCTCCCCGCTCGGCGCTGCCGGGGCCGGACCCGCGCTCGGGCGGAAAGTTCCGCGCAGCCCGGCCCGGGCCGCCCGCGCCCGCCGCCAGGGGGCGATGGCGCCCCAGCGGCCGCGCCTCAGGAGGGGCGGCGGCGCCTCCGCCTCGCCCGCCCGGCCCGCGGCACCTGCGCGGCCCGACCCGCGCGTTAAACACCGAACGTCGCCGCGTTCCGACACACTCCCCGAACTCAGTAAATGTGGCAGAGTCGCTCGGACAGGCTGTAGCGAGGGCAGCCTGCTCGCCGGGGGATGCCCCGGGGCGCCCCCGCTCAGCCCTCTCAGGCCGCGCTGACCCGCGCGGCTCCCGGCGTGAAGCGACATGTCCCGGCAGGCGCCGCCTTCCCCGGCCCCTCCGAGCCCGGCGTGGAGGGCGGGCCAAGGACGTGGTCGCTGCATGGCGCGGGCAGCACAGTACCCCGGACCTCAGCCGTCCTCGCCCACCCCAGGGGCGTCCCCCGCCTCCCCAGCCTCACAGGAGGGTGGAAGGAAGGAAACTCCTGCCAGTTCCCAAACATGCACCGTTAGTGATGCAGCTCCCGCTTGGACTAAAAAGCCTCAGCAACAAGATCTGAGGTGGTTCTTGGTGATAGGAGCACGTCTAGGATCCCTGAGGCTCTGGAGCTCCCTGGAAGTTGTTTCAGCAGGTGCTTCAGCACCTCCAGTCACTCCACCTCCCGGGTGTCCCATGTTTCAGAGCAGAGAGCGGGCTGACAGTGCATGTCACCACCACATGCAGGACCTCCTGCCTCTGGATCCATTCAGGGCAGCGATGGGGGTCAGGGTGCCAGATGTAGCCCATTCGTCCTGCAGGACATTGCCCAGCCCTGGGCATCTCCATCACCCTTCCAACTGTGTGCTGTGCACACAGCAGAGCCAATCTGTGTCATGGCTTTCCCATCACCTCCCAGACTGGGAACACTTTCCAAAATCAGGAAGTTTCTCACTGTATTGAGAATGATCAAAACTACCAAAGTTTGCATGATGAAATCCAGTCATTACTGTTGTGAGGCAGGGTTCTTGCTCTGGCAAAACTTGGAGTGGAGCCAGCAGGATTTTGCCAAAGCCAGTGTGAGACTCGGGCCCAGCTGGCTGTAAAAGTGGCTTCCTGACAGCCCTGGGAAGACTGGGAAAGACACCACTTGCTATAGTGACTGATGAACAAATGGAGCTACCAGGCTGCTGAAAGGACTTCTGAACCACTGTGCGTGCATCCCCTGCACTCTGCTCCTGACGGGAGAGCGTTCTCCTAACTACAGTGTCGGAAACAGCAGCTCCTTTCTAAGTGAGGACACTCATCCTCTTCTCTCTCCTTCCAGATCTTCCAGACAGGTAAAAATCAGGCAAAGGAGCAGGGCATTGGGTTTTCCTCATAGTGTTTCTAGTTCTTTAATATTTCAAAGAAATATTCAATTTTCTGGTTCTACCCTGAAGGATAAGGTTCAGATAAGGGAAAGACAGAAGGACAGAAAGAGGCGGTTTCTTAGCACACAAGACATCCTATCACTGCAGCACAGGATGGTCAGCTGAGTCATTGCTGCATTGGTGGTGGGGACCTGGAGTCACCTGTGTCTCCATGCTGTTGGGATGCAGACTGGCAGCAGGCGTGTGCATTGCTCTGTAGACAGCAAGCTCTCACGTGCCCTCCCCACCCCATCTGTCCCTGGGAGATACGACACTGGGCCCGGCCTCTCAGCTCTCCTCCTCAGCATTGCTGGTGTGATGACACATCCCCACGAGGACCGGGAAGCAGGGCCTGGCTGCACGTGCCCACGCCATCTCTCTCTCTCCAGCAGCCCCACCTTCCTCACAAATGTGCCCCAGCACTTGCTCCCAAGCCACCTACCCCAAGTGTGCAGGGTGCTGCACGGTCAATGTAGGTGGCTGTGCCCACACCTGAAACAAAGCCCAAAGCTGGAAGGCTTGTGTGGTCCACGTCCCAGCAGATGCGATAGCACAAGGGCTAAGTCCAGTCATAACACAGTATCCTGTTGCTTTTTCCTAAGCTTACACAAACCATGTAAAAGCTATAGGCTTGATTTTGTCATGACACTGTAGCATGGAGATCTGCCACATTTGCTCACAACTGGGTCAAACTGTCCTTGTGTTCAGCAAGAACCACTTCCAAAGACACATGGCTGCACTTGCCTGGCTTAGTGGCTTTGAATTGGTCCACCCTTTCTCTAGCTCTTTCCCAAATCT
Source organism: Pipra filicauda (assembly GCF_003945595.2). Lineage (NCBI taxonomy): Eukaryota > Metazoa > Chordata > Aves > Passeriformes > Pipridae > Pipra > Pipra filicauda. The sequence goes on from NW_024104498.1 coordinate 6,174,389, forward strand.
CTTCCAAAGTAGTGAAAGAACAGAGGGGCCTCATCAGAAGGCTGGTATGGACATCACCAGTGACGTGACCCAGCACCTCGTGTGATGGAGAAGACGCCTGGGAGGTCCGTGAGGAGATGTGAGGCCCTGCTCAGTCCTGTGTGCTGCGCTGTGAGGGAGGCGATTACCCTCATCGGCGGGTGTACATATCAAAGCACCAGGGGCGAGAATAAACAAACATCTTTGGCACTGTGCTCGTCTTCCATGAGCCAAAAGGCAGGTGTGTGTGTGTGTGTGTGTGGGGGGGGGTATAGCAAGTTTTCCAGCCATTTCCCTGAACTCAGCCCTGATGTTGCAAGAACTGCCTAGCTGTGAAAACACGTCCTCGCCTTGATTTATGCTGCTTGTGGGTAAGATGACTAAGAAGAAGGGGAAGGAAAAAAAAAAAGGGCAGAACAGGAACAGAAATCCCAGTGGGAGCACGATGAGGGTGTGTGCCGATTTGGTGGGACAGTCAGGTTGGGGAAACTGCAGCCAGAGCTTCAGGCAGTAGGAAGAGTAGACCACAAACCACATGATATGTGTCATGATGTTCCACCTAAGACACAAAAGCATGCCACAAGTTTTATGAAGACAACTCTTTGGTAACAGTAAGGAAATTAATTCTTTTGTGTAATTGTAACATTTTTTTTCTCCTTCAGATGAGTTCCATATGTCCTCGTGATTTTTTACTTTTAAACACATCAGTTTTAGAACAAATCTTAAGTAACATTTAGCCTGCTTCTAAAGTAAATATTTACAAAAACATTAAATAATGGTTCTGATCTTTGGAAAATGTGGATTGCTCCCTACCTGCTACTGTTTTGTGCCTATCTGGAGTAATAGAGAAGCTTTGTAAGAAAGTCCAAGGCTATAAAAGCAGTATAACAATGTGATGAGCAGTAATCAGATGGGAAATACTGACTATTAAAAACTGTGAAGAGATAAGAGGGCTAAACTACAAAGAGAAGATTGCATTATTTTGGTTTAACAAATTTTAAGAAAACTAATGGGGGAATTGGCTTTTAATCTTACAAAAGCCATATTATTTTTTTGAAGCATAATAAATAGTGTTAGCTGATATTTACATCATGTATCATCTTCAAAGATCTTTACTAAATGAATATTAAGCATTTCACCAACTACTTAAAGGCAACCACTTTAGGGGTGTGGTGAGGCAACAACTTACCAAGTGAGTTGTGCTAAAACAGGAAGTGAAGACAGCCAGATTCAATAAGGAGCCTGTGTGGGTACAAAACATATTTGTGGAGGCTTTAACAATATCTTTAATGAGGCAAAACAAAACCCCTTGTAATAGAGGGCAAATTTCTTTGTTAATGAGAAACTGGCACTGGAACTTGTAATTACAGTGAGTTTCCAACAGGTAAAGAAGGAAACAGCTTGTGAGGTATCAGTGTTTGTATGTGGGGAAATGTACCATTTTTTTAACAGAACATGCTCCTTACAGGGCTAACTACCCTTTTGTCTCTTCCACTCCTCTCAGGAAAAACATTGTATTGCTGGCCTGTGCTGTATCAGTATTTTCCTGTCTCTGCCATGTGCTCTCTTTTGAAGAATTTCAAGGCACCCACTGGATTTCAGTCTCTGCATTTCTTATGCCTTTCCCACAACAAGGAATTCTGGCTGACCCACTGACCTTCCCAAAACCTGTCCCATGTCAAAACTGAATGAGTAAGAACCCAGGTTTTCCTTTTTCCATGAATGAAGCCGAAGGTGTCTTCTGCTCCCGCCAGAGATGGCAAATGAGATTCAGTCTTTTTGTATGCTACAGATCACAGAATAATTCAGGTTGGAAGGGACTTCCTGAGGTCTCTGGTCCAACTGCCCTCACTCTGAGCTGGGTTAATTACAGTGTTAGATCAGGTTGCTCAGGTCCAATTAAAGATCCTAATTAGATTTCTCTGCTCTCTTTTGCACAGGTGGCATGACGTGTAGCTCTCCTGGACTCAAAAAGTACTAAGCACTGCTAGCTGTCATGCCATGACTTGTTACTTGCCATGACACCTGTGCTGTGATGTGTCTGGCAAATAGATTTTCCCGCAGAAGACTGATTTTGATGTTAGCTGACGCAGTCACATATAACGTCGCTCAGTCGTGCAATTCATGATTTGAAACATGCAGTTGTCAGTGGAACAAGCCCCTGCTACTTAGGGCTGTCACGCTGAAACCGCTGAATTATCACAACTGTTTTAATGTTTCACATCTTTTTTTTCTTGTGGATGTTGCAATCGATACAATGTAGTCACTGTAGTCAGTCTTACATTGCCTTGCCTGTTTGTCCTCCTGTGTCCAATTCGGAGTCTTTCGTCTCAGCATTCCAGAAACAAGCAATCTAGTACTTGAAGAAAATCCCCTCTCAATGCTGACATCCTCCCTCCTAAGGACTAGGTATGAATTTTGCAGGCCAACCAGCATTAATAGCTTGTATTACATTTTGCAAAGTCTCACCTTGTGCTGTGGCCTCTGCAATGACAGACCACATCCTGCCTGAGACCAGGCGTGTAAATAGCTGAAGAAAACCCTTCCCAGTGTCAGACTCTGGAATGCATTCTCCCTCTGTATAAAGTTTAGTCTGCACTTGTGTATGTATATAATATTACCTATGCACAACTCTAAGAAGGTGTGTATGTAGTGATGTGTGTGTGTTTATATATCTTACTGTGTTTGTGTATATATATATATATATATACATATATACACACACACACAAAATGATGGGAAGGGGAGTGCTATTAATGCTCCATTATATGCTTTTCAATTCTTTTTCCCATCTTCTCAAAGATACTCTGGATTTGAGCCCATGCAGGCAGAAGCCTGTCCTTCTCTGACGTCCTTCTACTACAAGTGTGGTGGATCTCATCTTTTCAAGAATTTCTGCCTGCAACTTAAGCAGAACATTGCTGTTCCATTCCTAAAACATATTAAATCAAAGAGATTGTGAAAAAAAATCTGAAAGCCACTCATCCACCTGAACAGCAGTAATCTCCCTGCTGCATAACAAAGGCTGTAGCTGTTTCTATAGTACAATAGATTACCTCCTTGAGGCCTAATAAGCAAAGAGATTTCTTCCTGTTCAGCATAGTTCAGTGTGCAGTTCCAGAAGCTCCACTTAATTTCATAAACAGTTGAAACCTCTTTCATGTTTGGAGAGTGATTGGGAGTTCAGCTGCTCAAGAGTCCTCTAAATGCTCCACTCCTTATTGTCATTCAGTATGTTTTCTTTTCCTGGTTTCTAGATTGCCATTGATTTCTACAACCTGGGTATCATATTATGTTCATTGGCATTTATTAATGAGAAGCCTCAGAGGGGTTTTCTAAGTGGGATGAGTCCTTATTATAAAGCAGCTAAAACGGCCCTCCAAGACAGCACTTCTGAAAGAGGAGTCTATGGGGGGCTGTCCTTCTCCTAACCTGGAGCAGAATATTCCAGGCAAATCCAGTAACATTGTGTATATGTCTGAAGTGGCTCATTTACCAACAGCACTCCTGTTCCAGCGGCTTGGTACACACGATGGTCATGCAAAATGTGCCAATATTTTGGTAATTTGGTGTAAAAACTGCTGGTTTTTTTTTTTTTCTTTTGGAGCTGGTAGAATGTGGCTCACATTTGTTGCATGTGTGTGGGCCTGCTCCTTATTAAACTCACGGTCCTGTTTTCCAGTAACCACTTCAGTACTGCAAATCAACATAACCAGTTCGGAAAAACACCATCTGTCGATTGGATAAACAAAAGTCTAGTTAGCTGGAAGTTTAATAGATCACAAAGTCTCACCAAGTCCATTTTTATGTTAATAAATTCCACCATGGAATATTTTCTGATGTCACATGGCGAAAGTGCCCTAAATAAATAGCAGCTGAAGCATTTTCCATTATTTATCTCAGTGTTTTGTGAGCTTAACAATAGAAATTGGCCAGGATCTGAACTTCCATAATCTCAAAATGCCATATGGGTCTGTATATTGGGTTTCATGAACCTCAGACAAGTATGTTTAGAAGGGATTTCATCCAGTCTAACCAGAGTTGGGTCGGCTGGACCTCCACTATCCCAACCAGATGTCCATCTCACTTAGGAGTGGGGGTTAGGGCTAGCACTCAGTAACAGCCACTGACTTAATTTCATCCTTCCTGTGCCCAAATTATTCTTTCCCATATTATTCCTGGATAGTGCTGTGGTGTAAGGTACTTGGAAAGGTCTCCTCTGAAGGTCAGCTGTCTTTTTCCCTGCCAATCTAGTCTCTTTTTAAAAATTTTCCCGCAGTGGATATTTAATGCATGAGCAAGTATAGCTCAGATGGTTTCTTCATGTGCTGCACCCATTTTCCTGAGTGGATTATTGGGCCTTCAGGGGGATTCTGGGAAAGCTCTTCTAACAGCAGCCATTTTACCTTTCTGAGCCATAGAGTTTGTCAGAGGTGGCCAAGGTGGTCTCCCCATGAAGGCAATAAAACTCTTCAGCTGCCAAGTTTCACTAGAAAGCTTTCATGCATTCAGAGAAGGGTCATTCAGAATCCCTCCTGTTTCAAGTCAAGCACAGGTAACACTTCCAAGGGTGTGTTCAAGTCCACAACCCTTCCTGAGTGACAGTGTGGTCAAGACTGTAGCAGTTTACCAGTTAGTGTAGAAAGAAGTGATAGATATTGCCTGACTGCCTTTTGCTTGACCACTAGATGCCTTTTTGGTTCAGGTCACCTGCATCACTGTTTTTTAATAGAGATCCAGTACAAAACACCCTCCTGTTCTTGTGGACCTGTGTGCAAACACTTGGTGAGTCCTTCCAAGTTATCCCAAGTACTTTAAAAAGGGTGAATAATAGATTTGCCTACAAAGTTATAGAATTACTTTCCAAGTAAGTAAGACGGAGGAGGAGGACTCTGCTTTGGGCAGAACTGCTAGTGGTGCTGAGAAACAGTGAGGCTGGAAGTTTATGCCTTTGCAGGGTCGTCATGGGGATGGTCTCTCTCCATTTCAACATGGCCTGTGACAGTGTTTCCTGAGAAATGGGCTACTGGGGGCTCTGCAAGGCAATATGTGCTTCCCTCTCATAGTATTCTAGGGCACCTGCTACACGAGAAATCTGGCTGCCTTTTATGTGGAAATTTGGTTGAGATTGTTAGAAGGGAATCCTACCCATCTCCATGCTGTATCCCTTGTCCTCTCCCACAGGAGGAAAATGACAGGGAGCCTTTCCGATACCTATAATTTTCTTATAACAGTGCCAGTTCTCTGTCCAAATCACCAAACATGATTTTGGCCTATTTTTAGGAAGCCTCAGGTGAGGAGCAGTGCATATGTATGTTGTACACCCACATACCTAGTGTGGAGTCCTACTGATTTCTTTCTGTTGCCTGGAAACAATTTCTGCTTGTTGGAGTAGAACATGTAAATGCACTTAATGACGTGGAAGATGCTTTAACATTTTAGGTCATGGTAATCTTCCCCTTTCCCTCCTCATGTGCAACTCGAAGTGGCTTATATATTTGAGATCCAGCTGTGCCTGATTGAATCTGTGATACTCAGATTGTACTTTGAAGCTACTGCTGAAAAGCTCCAAAATCACACTCTGTATATCCATTGCAAGCTGTAGGGGAGGATTAATCAAATAAAACCTGATGCTCTGCTATGCTGAAGCACATCACAACTTACTTATCTCTACTTACATATCTTCTGATTATTGCAGAACTATAAAAGTTCTTCTATTGTTTCTTTGAAGCAAGTTTACAATGGTGCCACTAATCCTTTTGCACTTGAGAAGAAGTAAACCTTACACACTATGGCAGGTCCCTAAAATGCCTGCAAGGGCTTCTCTGCTGAAAAGGGTTATCAAATGTTTGCTGTGAACTGGAAGACTGTGACTGGGTCAATCTTTTATCTGTGTGGGAGAATCCCAATATCAGTTTATCACAGAAGTTAGTTTTCAGGGCTTTTTTTTGTCAGTGCACTCTTTTTTTCAAAACGTTTTCATCAGGCGAAGAGACAATACTGTCTGTTTTGGAAGTGTGTCTTAGTGTACCATTGGTCCTGTTCTGTGTGTAATCACTGTTAGTCTGCCTGCATGAGGAGCTGGGCATTGGTTAGCATTGGTCATGTGGAGGGCACCAAGAAAGCAGGGAAAGAAGAATCCAGTAAAAGCAATGTCATAATTCGTCAAGAATGAGCTCCTCTCACTTTTTCAGAAACTGGCTTTTCTTTCATGTGGAAGTAGATCTTGAAGGCAACTGTGTTTTCTGAGCACATCTTTTTGTTGGATCTCTCTCCATACATGCTGTGATGGTAGCTAGTCTCTAAATACGAAACAAAAGGACAAATTATGTCTGTAGTTTTGTCGAGAGCAGAGAAATATAGCCACAACAAACCTAGAAGTTTGTAGGGTGAAGTAAAAAAAGGACTTTCTTTTCGGAAGCAAAAAGTTACGACTGTTTGAATCTCATTGGGATGATATTCATTGGGATCACCAGTAACACTTTCTGTTGTTGTTGCTAACTTGCACATGCACACAGAAACTGCCTTTCATGGATGAAAAATGTCTTGCTTATTCGCAAGCCCTGTAGAAATAAACATCGTTTTATATATATCTGTACTGCTGGCAGTGAGGATTTTATTTTTCATGCCATGTGCCAAGCTTTCATTAGTCAAAGTGTGAAAAATACCATTTGCTGTGTTTTGGGGAGTTCACGTTGGAAGCATTTAGAGAGCAGTTCACTGATCTTTCAGTCACTGGAGAGGGGATCACCCTGGGCACTGGCCAGCCACATGAGACTCAGGGGTTCTGCTTTAATCCTCATCTTTGTAATTCACCCTTTTCTTGACTCTAGGCAAATTGCTTCATCTGTCCACATCTTGGATCCCCAATGACAAGAATCAGGCTTTCAAGTCATAAATTTGTTCAGTAGCATAAACTTAATATATCTCAGATACTAATATGGTGGTAACCACATGGTCAGACTCTTCAAGCTAAATAAGTTTGATAAATGGAGGCGAGTCTGGGTCTGAATATAAATTTTGGAGAAGCTCCAGAGTACAAACAGCGGGACCTTTGATTTCACTCTACACTGTCACACAAAACCAAGCACACTTTTCTGCACGCTTGGATCTCTGCCCCTGCTGAAGTCCAGGTCCTGCTCTCTTAATCCCAAACCTACCTTATTTGGGGGATGATACAGGGAGGTAAGATCCCTGCAGTGTCCTCTCTAAATGAGGTTGCTGTGGAGATAGTAAAGAAGCATGGAGTAAGTAGAGCTGCCCAGGAAATTGCTTTAGATTGATGGATTTAACTCCTTGGAGCTGTGACCTATGAAACTGTAAACTGAAGAGTGCGAGGTCCCGTTCCTACCTGTGCTGGTGAACTGTCTCTACTGCCCCTATTCCTTTCTGTAAAGTAGTAAAAAGCCTAAGAGCCAACATGAGTAAGATCAAACCCCCTGCTTATTCAGATGGAAAGTATTGCTGAAGTCCCCGAGGAGTTTGCTTTCTTTCTTAGGAATTATGTTGCCAAGTTCTGGACAGAATTTACAGAACAAATCTCTTGGCATTGTAATTCATTGCAAAAGAGACCTAAGTTTATCAACTGAATTATAGTTGATGGAGCCTTATATCAATTCTTTAAGAGTCCTTTTGGCTTCTTTTTATGTTCCTTCTCTGCCCTCATCAAGATGCCCAATGAAAGACTTAAATCCATTTTCACCTTCTTTAAAGGCACAGACAACAAGGCAAATGAAATATTATTCTTTCTGAGTAGTAAATTTATAGCAGACAATAACAAATCCATGAGAATTTAAATGGCCTTTTGCCAAAGAAACCAAGGATTTGAATCCATATACTGAAAAATATATGCATATCTATTCTGGTGTTTAAGGAGCTGTGAGAAATCTTTTTCTTTTTATATGAAATGAGAGAAAAGTCTCTCAAATCACCTATGACCTTCCTTTTGAAGCCTGAGTGTCATTAGAGGTGTAAAACTTTATTAAGACTTTCTCATGCCTTTAGCTCCCTGACATATCTAAGGGGATGAAGGTATGAGAAGAATGAAAGCCTCGTACCATCAAAGAGCCAAGTTTCCATCATCCGTGCATAGGACAATGTGACTCGAGGCTCAGTGTCCATGTCTGTCCTGGAAATAAGAACTAGAAGCCTGAGCACATCCTCCCCTGAAGGAACCATAGAAGATGGCAAGATACTCCCTTTGAACTGAAACGACATGTATCAGCTTTCCTAAAACCAAACTGCACCTGGTCACCTGCAACCTCTGTTCATTATTTGTTGGTAGCCGTCAGCTCGCTGCCGTTCTCTCAGCCAACTCCTCCTAAAAGGCACTGTGTTCTCCTTCCAGGAAGCTGCGTGTTCACTGGCTAACCACTCTTCTTCCATTCTCCTCAGTTGTGATTTGGTCATGTTGGAGGATAAATGAGGTATCGGTATCAAGCCAACTGGGAGTCCACTGAGATTTCTTCCTCCAGCCTTGGATATGAACTTCCTGTTCTGAGAAACTTCTCAAGGATGACTGACTACCACGGTGTCTTGCTGTGCCTTACACAGCTCAGGTCTCTTGTGGCTCAATGTTTAAGTGAATCTACCAGATCTCTAGATGGGCATTTCCCAGGCTGCCTACACAGTGCACAGTTGGGGATCATGGCTCCTGCAGAGCTTGCTTTAATATTTCAGGCAAATCTCACCATGTCCTCACCAGTCCTCATTTGACTATCCATGTGGAAGTCTTCAGACATGTCTGCAGTCAGATGCTAGCAGTGTTTTCAATCAACACAATTCAGTTTTAAATTATAGCTGTAAGAGCTTTTCAGGCTGTGCCGACAAGCCCGGTCCTTAAAAAAAAAACAACAAACAACCAAGCTCCAAACCAGTGGGCTTTGGGGAGAAGAACGTAGGGAAAGTGACATCCATTCTGGGAAGAAAGAAGCAAGAATAACAAGATCTGGCACCCTGGTCTGTGTTTGCTCTAACGATGCATCTCCATGTGCTTTTGTGTCCTTTGGTAACACTGCCCTTTCCGTGCCACGTCGTGGATCGTCAGACGAGGAAGCTTGGCCCAAAATAAACGCCGGGCTGCTTTTCATCTCAGGGATTTGTTTGTGCCAAGCGTACAAAGTAACTTCTTTGTGGCTGTTTGCGTTTGTCGTTCCAAGTAGTCTGAGCACTGGGTTATAAATACACACCACCGATTGATAGTCTCAATATGTCCGGTCGGACAAGCTTTGCGTGCTGGCAAGGAAAGGATTTGGCTCGCCTTAATTATTTTTGTTTTAATACTTTTTTAAAGCGTTTGATATAAATCAAAGGTACTGTAAATACAACTCGGGAGGAGCGGGTTCCTTCCTTACCCGCTTTTTAGACTGGGTTTCTGTCCAATAATTTTAGGTGAATTTAATTTCGTATTTGTATTCTTTACAGTCGTGTTTGTAAAGGGATGCTGTCGAGCTACACATGTAATATAATGTCGCTGACATTTTTAGATAGTTTTTAATGCAGAAATAAAATGAAATCAGGATTTTATCAATTTACCTCCTCTTGGAGGAGATGTGAGGTATAAAAGGAACATGAAAGGCTGAGTTGTTCTGAGCTGTCTTAGGAGTGCTCATGGTAAGCCAAGACCTGCTGTCCTGGGCCTGTGACAAGAAGGCCTGTCAATCACCGGTGACTCTGAGCAGCCTGAGCTAAACTCTGAGTCTTGGGGACTCTTGGCCAAACCCTGACGACTTCATCGAGGAATGTCCAGCCTTCTAGACTTGCTTTTTTATTGCACCCACCCCCAGCCCCTACTGAAAAACAATGCTGGTGGAAAGTGCCTCTTTGGGAATTTAATTTGTATGGAAAACATTTTATTCTTGTATCCAAACCTTCCAGTCTGTGTAGGGTTTTCCATTTGCTTTCAGCAAAGACTATTTTTCACTATTTTTCTTGTCCAAAATTTTTATTAAGAAACTGAATGCTTTTACCAAAAATGGGCATCTTTTCCTTCCCCTTCACCCCCTTCTTCATTCACAACATCCCCCAGACCCCTGAAAACAAGCTAATTTAAAGAAAGCACATTTCTCTTAAAATAATTCCCATGGAATTGATTTTGTTGTGGTTAATGTCTGGTTTGTCTCTCTTCTGTCTGGAGCTGGAAGAAAATTCCTTGAAACATTATCAGACAGTGCATCTCTACAGCCCAAATGAGGTTCTAAACATCTCATTTATTGATTTATATGATAATCCAGTAACCATAATTACGGTCACTGGCTTATTTGCAATATGTATACTGAAACAGTTGTGCCCAGTTGTTCAAAAAGTGGATCCCTTTCCGAAAGTCTCACAACTTCAGATGTATTTCAGGAGGAACGTGCTTACTGGATTCAGAAAGATGCCGTGTATTGTTATGTGTACATGCATGTATTTCTTTATTAATATACAGATATTTATAAAATACGTGCATATGGTTAGAAGTGAAAGATCACTTCACCCAGAGAGGTGGTGGATTCACCATCCCTGGAGGTTTTTAAAAAGAGATTGGACGTGGCCCTTAGTGCCATGATATAGTAATTGGAGTTGGATCAGGGTTTGGACTTGGTGATCTTGGAGGTCTTTTCCAACCCAACCTATTCTATGATTCTATGATTCTATGATTCTGTGATCACAAGATCTTGTGACTGATTTTAGTTTTGCTTTGAACCAAACTTTTCCACGGTGACCTGAAAACAATGTCCATCCAGATCAGGAGGCAAATAGACCCGAGGCAATTTTACACACTGGTTAATCAGTTTTGCTTTCAGGGTCTATGTGAAAAGAGAACACGTGTGGCAGCATGGCAAGGTATGTGCTGTATCTTCATGGACTGAACTGGGCAGCTTCAGTCTGTGCCAGACAGTCTAATAGAGAGTGAACAAGCCTTCACAGAGTCTGGTTCACACTGAAAATGCATGAAAGAAAATAAATGTGCGGATCCGTGTCCCTTCGTAAATCCAGTTTGCAGGAATGGGCTTCTTACTCGCACTTATTCCTGCGTGTGTAAGTTAGGAGGCGAGTAATATAAATTGGAGCCTAATTTTTTCTTTGAAGCCATTAACACCCACCCACAAGCAACAGGAAACAGACTTCAACTTTAATTAGTACCAACACGTTCAAAATTCACCCTATATTTGCCTTCAAGTGCAGCAAAGCAGCTTCAAAGCTAAAAGCTTCTTCACTTTCTAAGTAATAATGAGGTATTAATGAGGCAATTAGAGGCTTGTAAACATGGTGTCAAAGAGATATGAACTAATCACCAGCAACAGGAAAAAGACAGATCCCTCCGACTTCAGTGCTCTGCGCTCTCCCTAGCCCCCTGAGGCATTCTGTGCTTGTAAACTAATCCACAAAAATGTTCTAGATTAATTCAAAACACTATCCTCTTTTTAATTCCCCGACTGTCTTCGGGCTTGTTTCTGAATAGATGCTCTGTGTGAAGGCTTTTAAATACGCACTTTTGTTATTGCAATAAAACCCAGATTGAAGTTCTCTTGCACTAAGCTGTCAATTTATATTTGGCTCCGCTCTTAGATACATATGAAATACTTCTAAATGATTTGTTTGAGAATTTCTTCCAGTTTATTTCCTTTTAGGCTATTTAATTAAAAAAATAAAGCATGTAATTTAATTAGAACTGACGAACACTACGTTTTTTTCCTCCTTGGATTTAAAATGTTAGCATTGAAAATGAAGGATTAAGTACACCAGTTAAATCTTTGAGTGATGCAGATAGGGCAGGAACAAACATTTCTTCTCACAGATTTGTTAGCTGGAGTGTTGGACTGGGATTAGTGCGATCTGACTTTATGAGAGTTCCTTTTTTGATTCTCATTTCCTTGCAGCAGTACAGTTCAGATCTGATTCTGGACCATTTTCAGATGCCTGAAATCAACCTGCCGTGCTGCTTTCTGTTGCTAAAGGAAAACTCACAGCAGGTTTATCCGCAGTGAGATATTAAATGTGGTCCCACTGTTGTGATATATTTTGAGGTTGTCCCTATTAGAAAATCATAGAATCATAGAATGGTTTGGGTTGGAAGGAACTTTAAAGATCATCTTGTTCCATCCCCTTGCCCTAGGCAGGGACACCTTCCACTAGACCAGGTTGTTCAGAGTCCCATCCAACCTGGCCTTGAACACTTCCAGGGATGGGGCAGCCACAGCTTCTCTGGGCAACCTGTTTCCATTGCCTCATTATCCCCACAGGGAAGAATTTATTCCTAATGATTCCAAAGTACTTTGTATTTTCTAAATCCAAGTAGAGAAAAAAACCCCAAACAAACCACAATATAAAAAATGTCTCAGTGAGGCTTTAGGAAAAGCATAGACTGAAGAATTTCCTAAGATGGGAGCAAACACATTCTTACAACACCCCTGATGTGTATACTCCAAATCTTCATGTGACAGTTGAAATTCTGACCTCTCTCCTTCCTTCAAATTATCTCCACAGATGGTATTGCTCCACAACTGAAAGTTCTGCTGATTTGAGAGAGGATTTTTGGATATGGCATGTTGTCTCCTGGAGATGAGGGTGAAACTCCATATCCGTTCGCTGTGTGATCTCATTACAGTCAGCTCTCCAGGGGTGAGAAGTGAGTTCACTAAACCAACTTATTGTGAAAAAATATTTTGAAACATAACACACTGTGGTTTGATCCTGCATTCTCACAGGTATATGTTGGAAATCACTTGGTTGAAGTCAGTAACATGTGTGTTAAGCTCTCAGAAGTGAAAACAAAACGGAGGCCCTAATAGTTTTTCCTACATCAGGAATTTGATCTAATCCACAGGAAAATTGTACATGAGTTCAACAGTCCAGCGCTTTGCCTAGTAGTGTGCAGTTGATTATAATGCTGGAATTGTCCCTCGACAGACCAGTTAAAAATGGTCTCCAAACATTTCTGAGAAGAATTCTTATAAAGATGAAGGTGGTGAATCATGTCTGCAAATGTGAAAGCCAGTGCTGGCCTCTCCAGAAATTCAGTTTATTGTTTGAATTTTCAGCGGTATTTTCTTCTGGACGTGATTCACCTCTCATAGCAGCTGGTTATTTTTGCAGTAGAGACTTGTGAGTGTTCAATGCTGTCACAAATGGCTCTTGTAGAGGTTAGCTAGCAGAACTTCATGGAGTTTCTCCTTCACTTAAGCCCATTTAATTTATGGCTGATTTAGGAAATTTCAGTATTTATTAAAACATTTGCACACTGAAGAATCAGCCTCCCCCTGTGGTCCTGTGCAGTCTAATAGTGTCTCTCTCCTCAGTATTAATTCTTGCAAAGCTTTTGCCTGTACTTGAATATGGCCAGTTCTTTTTTCTGGATGTGAGATTTTTATTACAGCATCACTGGCCAAGCGAAGCAGCTCTTGGGTATCCCATTGTGTTTGTGGCAGACTTTGGGGAAGACACCACCCCTTCCATGTTGCATGTAAATTCCCAGACCACAAGCACGCAAATTCCTGGCTTTCACCCAGAGCTTTGTGCCTGGGAGCTCAGAGCCCCGTGAAGAGTTTGGTGTGTGGTTGAAGGGCCAGGAAGGTTGACATTTGGGTGAAGATTCCATTAGCTCTCATTAAGCAAACACACACAGGCCAGAGTCATGGCCTTTCCAGTATTTCTTTCCTCAAGCATAAGAGCCAGTGTCTGTGATCCTGTTAGGAAGAGATCACAGCTACAGACATCAGCAGCAAACACGGCTTGGGTGGTTCCTTCCAGGCAGACAAAGTGCCTGAAACCTCTGACTTGTACTGTGAGTTTAAAGGAGTTTGGGGCTGATGACCCTAAATGCAGCTGGTCAGTAAATCACAGATCTGGCCCAGAGTGCCAGAGAGGAGGGAAGCCCATGTCCTGCATGTGTGTGATGCAGAGGCCTGTGGGAGGGGGAGCAGTCAGAGCATCCCCATTTCAATGTGTGAGACGAAGCAGACCTGCCTTCAGGTCAGACAGCTCAGAGCTGCAGTGCTTGGGACATTACCTTTCCTTCACCTCTTTCCTTCCTTTCCTCTTGTGTTAATCCTACATAACTCTTGCTGCTCTTTCCATCTGGGCAGGGATCTTAAAAGACCCCTACAGTTCTGCAGGGCCTCTCCTGTTTGTGTGTAATAATACAGGATGGCTGGACCATTAACACCTCCTCTGAGCACAGCATGTTGGAGCTGCAACATTTTCCAGGCTGGGCTCCTTTGCCAAAGGGTATTGTGTGTGCATGCTCAACTTGTCTTTTAAAATCCCAGATAGGGTTTTCTTTTCTCTCTTCCTTCCAGGTTGTGTGTGTTTTTGCCATTGGTATCCATGGGACTTTTCCTCTTGTGGTTCCTTTACAGGTAACAGAGTCTGGGGTTGTTTTTTGTTTGTTCTCCTTCTCCCCAACATACCACAGTTTCTGGGAAGCTGATAACTGAGAAGGAGAGGCCCAGTGAGTCTGCAGAGTTGCAAGTGAACGTGGAGCCCTTTGCTTTGAGGTCATTAGTTCAAACAGAACTGAAGTGACATCTGCAAGGTTTTGCCATCTGAGAGGTGGTAGCTGGGTTTCCATCACAAAAACATGATATAGGCAGGTTACTAGGGATTTATGACTGAGTTGGATTCTCTGGAATATAATAAAGTGAATCACCACTGCAACCTTTTTCAAGCTTGAGATATTCTTAGTATCTGTCATGTGCATACTTTTGAGGATGTAATAAGGGCCAGTTCAAATTCCAGCTGTGCCTCCTGGATTGTCCCACAGCTGACTTTTGGAAACTAAAGGGCAAGGAACAATAGCATTGCAGAGACAGCCTGAGGCAAGTAAAGAAAGTGATGTTTCAGCCCAAGGACACAGCTTCATGCATTGACACATAGGTATTGTAAGCATATAAACAAAGCTCTGTGACTTCATGGAAATGGGGACCCAGAGATAGATGGCAAAGAATGACCTGTAAGTCCACGTGAGGTTGATCTGAAATCCAAGTAAGCTGTGAGCAAAAAACATTCTGAAGGGGAAGGATCTCTACAACAGCAGAGGTATCTGCTACCTCCCTTCGTGTTAACCCCCTGCCAGCAAAAGTGAGGGGAGGAACTTCAAATTGGCAATGATGTGTCTTGTTAGTGACAGCACAGCTTTGTTCCTAAGTAGATGGGTATGTCTTTCTAAGAATCAAAATTTGACTGTATGCCTGTAGCTTTCTGAGGTAAAATCCATCAAAACTGAGTCATCCTCCTCAACTGGGGGGATACGGGAGTTCTGTCTCCTACCTTAAGTAAGGAAGATGATGCAAGTAAAAAGGCCAAAATAAGGCCAAGTAACATAGGCCAAAAGCATCTGTAATATAACACTAGCAAGAGAGAGCAGTTGCTGTGGGTGATCTTGTCACCTGCACTGCAGAGTGGTGGAGGTGATGTGCCCAGAAAGAGGTTAAAATTTTAATGATGCAGGAGCAGCAGTGTGGTCTTCTGTTGAAAGGCAGCATGTGCTGTCTATCCTGATGCTCAGGAGTGGCAGTTTCCAGGAAGGTGAATCTACCCTGTACATGCCAGACCAGTGACTCTCCACCCAAATCAGGGCCTGCCCTAAATCACAGGGAGCTATGGGAGCTGTAAACCTGGAGCACTGTTTGGCTGTGAGGTGAGCCATGAGCTGAAGTGCAGAATACCATGGATGACTCTCCTATGGGTGAAAAGTCTCTCAATGATGTCCTCGTGTGTCAGAACAGTGACCTGAGGCACAGTGAGAAATGACCCGTGTCAGTTCAGAGCTTTGTTCCCTCTCTGGCCCGGGCTCCGCAGTGGCTGTCGCTGAACTGCTGGAGTTTTCCATGATACAGTTCCCTGGCATGGGAATGCTGTAATGGTCTGTTTAGCCTGGTCTTTTCAGACTACAAGCCTTGTGTATGCATATGCTGTGAGAGATTTGTCAGAGCGTTTCCTGGAATGGGGTGCTGATTAGCCAGGGCCTCCTGAGAGCTCATAATGGAAATCAATATAATGATTGTAATAACTAATGATAACAAAGTCAAGAATGACAATAAAAAGCTTCAGAGCACAGTGTCCTTTGATTTCAAGGCTTTTGAAGGGGAGCAGAAAAGAATTATTTGGGACATAAAAAAGGAACCCCCTCCTTTTCATAGAGCTCCTCCTGGGAAAAATATTTTATAGAGAGAGGGTATGTAAGCCAAATCAAGACATAAATATTTTACTTATTAGAGCACAGGCTGTTTCTCTTCTTGTTGGCTCCTTTGCCAAGGCTGGCCTCAGACAGAAATTTGCAGTGTCCATTTCTGTAGTGTGTGTGTGGGGGGAGCTGCAGGGCATGGAGACCCAGGCCATGGATTTAAAGCCTACCAGAAAAAAAAGAAGAAAAAAGTCCTTCTTACAGCAATTGTCTTGCTCATAAAATGTGACATCTGCATGGCAGTCGCCAAGACTGCTTTTGTCTCCATAAACAGGGCTTTGGAGCAGAGATGTGGAAAGCCCAGTGAGGACTGAATTGGGCAAAGGGACAAGATCTCAGCAGCCAACCTGACAACAAAACTAATTACCTCGAGAGGGCTGAACACATACTGCCACCTTTCCAATACACAC
Source organism: Pipra filicauda (assembly GCF_003945595.2). NCBI lineage: Eukaryota > Metazoa > Chordata > Aves > Passeriformes > Pipridae > Pipra > Pipra filicauda. The sequence continues at coordinate 6,190,982 of NW_024104498.1, forward strand.
TGCCCTGTGTGAGTTCTCTGATGTCTAATAGGGTTCAGGCTGAGCATGCTTTCTTTCCCTGAGAGAGCTAATAAGATTTCATTCCCTTCTACCTCACTGTTTCCATAAGATGTGGAGAAATGTGGCATCACTGAGCTCTCCATCATCATTGTGCTTCATTGTATCAGACAATCTTCAGAAAGGAGATAGACAGGAAGGCAGAGATGCTCAGGCAGCTGCACTCAAGTAAAGACTGAAATCATAGGGACATTTCCCTCCTATTAGAGCAGTTAAATCACTTTTAAATCAATCAAAGTAAACACTCCTAAGTCTCTGGCTCAGAGTGTCCTTACAGTGCAGATTGTGAGAACCTGAGTGTAGGGGGCAGTTGCTGAGAGAAGCAGGGCTGTATTTCTTTCTTATGCTCCCTTCTGTAGCACAAGCAAGTGTCTGTTTCTGAGCACAAATGGGTCCAGGGTGACATCTCTTGTGTTCTTATACCCAGTTTTTTAAGGGTGCTGTCTGCACTGGTAGTTTATAGATGTCCAGAAAAAAGTCTAACAACAAAGCAGATGATATCAATAGTTTCTCAAGGTGTTCTCTCTCAGCTTTTGTGGTTCAGAGACATTGAACCAGGTTTTGTTTTGGTACTTCTGCATTTGATTTTTCTTCCATGCTTTTGACTAACTAACTTTTGAGCCCATGTAAAAGGCTGACACGTGGCAGACAGCTCCATAGTTTACCAGCCTCTGCAACTGTGTAAAACCTCTCTCCCCTCTTCTGCTCTCTACGCACCTCCAGCTGATTCCAGCTGTTGTCCTACAGCTCTTGGAACTTGCTGTCCATCCCTCATTGCTCGCACAATGCTCCCTGTAGTTTTATATACCTTGAGCATATCTGTTTTCTTTTCTACCCTCAAGCCTCTAAGTGAATTCTCACAGAGAAGTTCTTCAGCCATTCTCTCCCATACCTGTCCCAGTTTTACTGTACCCTTTGATGTTCAGTGAAAAAGAACTGGATGAAAACTGCCAGTTTCCCAGGGCCAAAACGAAGGTTGTTTGGCTTGTAGCATCACTTAGAGAAATTTAGGGTTTGTTCCCTGCCTGAATTCCCACTGGTGAGCTGAAAGAGGGCAAGAAAAGGTAATCCAGAACCAGATATGGCTGGTTCCTGCTCTATCAGGTTAACTCTCCAGCTGCACTGTCTGGAATGAGCACAGGTTCAATTGAATTAGAAGTGGAGAAAGTTTGTCAGTGAGCTGGCAGATGAATTTTGCTTTACACCATGGAAACGGATATGGTAGTAGAAATGCTTGCCAGTCAGTGTGTATTCTCTCTAACTCTATTTGCCAATGAGAAGATACAGCAAAACCCAACTTTCTTTCTTGCCTGGTATCGCATTATGAATCTGCTCAGCCACGTATTCATCCCTCGGTCTGTGAAAACTTTTCAGGTTGAATATCTGTTGGTAAAAATAGTTCAGAGGTGACTGGTTTCTTTTTAACCCCTGGAAACTGCTTTCAAAAAGCTTTTTTTTGCAAATGCTGCATTTTGTAGCCCCCTTTTTTGTCCACCCAGGGAATTCAGTCTGGGTACAGGGTATCTGCTAGGGGCTTGCAAAAGGTTACGCTCCAAAGCTGAGAGTGTTTTTTTGTGAAATGCGTTAATAAGCTTTGACCACACTGAGGGAAAATACACTCTGCAAAATATAAGCCATTGCAAGGCAAGCTGTGAAGCTGGAAATGTTGTGCTGTCGAGAAAAAAAGAGTTCCTACAGTCTTCCAAGGTGAAATCCTAGCCTTCATCTAACTGTACAAAGCTGGTGGCAGATTTCCCAGATTTGAACAGGCCACGATTTCACCTACAGTTGTCATGGCCTGCAGGGACTGAACAGAGTTAACTGTGATGTCATCCAGGCAGTGGGATTTTTCCCAGTGTTTTCTTCTTGTGGGTCTAGGAACTTGCTATTGAATTAGGATCTGTCTAGGAGGAGTGCTGGTAATTGCAGTAACAAATCCCAGGGGTTGCCATTTAATCTACAAGCTCAGTTTTGTTTCAATTAGCTGTAAAGTTGGCAATGAGCACAAATGGGGAACCATGAAAAGAAAGCTCCTCCAGTGAACACTATGTCCACAAACTCTTCAAATTGCTGACTCTCATTAGTAAGCAAGGGGAGGGGAGAAAATAAAACCACAAACAGTGAGATCTAATTATGGTCTTTCTTCTTTATTCTTCCACCATCTGGAAATGGCTGTTTTATGTTCTAGAAAAGGAGCATGTTCTAGACCTGGTTGTGCAGTCACTCTGCAGCAATGTCATCTGTCTGGATTGAGAGACAGGGTGCTAAAGTTTCATTTACATGGGGCAGAGGTGCTCTCTTACTTCTTTGCCCAGGACTTCTGGGCCTAGTCAGACCTAATGACAGATAGTGCTGCTTCCATGTGTGGAATCAGCTTCAAAACAGAGCTTTAAGCCAGTTATTATTGTGTCCAGCTTCCTTCAAAGAGCAGAGCCTACCCTTAGCATAGTTGAAGATGTAGGATCTGAGAGCTTTTCCCCAGTGGCATTTACTTGTGTAACTAAACTGAATGTTTAATAAATATAGAAACTTACCACCCTTTTTCTCTGCTCAGGACTCCTTCTGGGCTGTCACCTGCTGCTTCTCCCTAATATCCATGAGCCCAGCAGTGTACAGCCAGGCTGTATTCAGAGCCCTGTGTTTGTAAGTGACCCTTCTCTCTACAGTCAGCTTGCAAGAGGTCTCTCTGTTTTGCAAAGGGCAGGGACAACTTGCTTGCTTGACCAAGCCCCAAGCTCGGGGTTTATTAAACTTACTTTTCAAGTCAAATAGAATTCAGGCAAACGCCTGCTGAAAGCTAAAAATTCTGCTTCTCTGGCAGCTTTCACCTGACTTTGTTTAAAAAAAAAGTTATGTTTTCCTGACTCCCTCAATTAAGCATTCAGTCACTCAAGCAGGATTAAATATACTCCCAATTATTATATCAACTTTTATTTTCAAACTTCACTTGTGAACATCTTCATCAGTACATCTCAAAGGACATTTTGCAGATGAGGGGAAAAAGCGGACACAGAAGTAAAATGAATTGTGTGAGATGACAGAAGAAGCCAAGATCAGAGGTGGAATCAGGATTCCTGACTCTTGGAAAGTTTTATATCCAGTAGACACAGATCTCTGTTACTGCTGCTGAAGATGATGATAGCATTTTCATTAGGGAATTAAAAAAACCCAAATTTTTCTATTCAGCACTATACAACAAGAGAATGTGTATTCAAAACAGAGACAAGACTGTTAATTCCTTTTTCCCAACCCGCTGGATGTTACTACCTTATGAAGAGACCTTTAGTAGTTCCCTAATAAGAAAAGCAATGAAATCATCCTAATTATCAAAGGTATTGCTGTGACAGTTTCCAAACCTATCTCCATGGTATTATCTTTCCTTTCCTCCAGACAGTCCTGGTGGAACTCACTGAAGTCTTGTGGTGTGAATTGGACCAGAAAAGATGCTGTCCATTCTAAATTATTCAATGATTTTACAGTCTATGGGTCATCCAATCAGCCTCTGTGAGAAAGGTCCGGTGCCAGAAAATACTTGTTTTTGGAATAGTGAAGTCTGCAGGGGCAAGGTTTATCTTCAAACAATGTGACTGCCAGAAACTTGGCTAGAAACAGTTCACCACTATGGCTTTTTTAAAGCTTTTCCCAGAATCCTTTGCAATCATAAGCACCTTTTATTATTATTATTTTTTATTCCGTTTGCAGGCTGTTTACTCAGTGCAAAAGTGGTGGGTGAGCTCATGTCATTCCCATACCAGGTTTTCAGAATGAGAAAGCTTTGTGTTACCTCATGTTCCTGTGGCTTTGACCAAAGCAGCAGTCCCTGACAGATGTTAGTTCAGAGATCAGAGGGTACAGAGTGACTAAAAATATGTGGTTCAGGGTAGATTTACCATGTAGTATTGCAGATGTAGCAATAAGACTTTGGGGGCAAAGAACGAGCAGCAGGAGTTGAGGGACTGGTAAAAAATAGTACACCTTTCATGTGCCCTCACCTATTAATGCAGATAATGATCAGAGGGAAATAAAGAAACACAGAGAATTCCCAGGGCTTTGTTTGAATTGATTATAAGCTCTTATGGCTTCCATGGTATCTTATCTTTACCAGGACGTTAAAGACAACCTAGTGTCTCACACTTTCTCCTTGTTGCATTCCTGTGCAGGAACTCTGTGATACTCTGCCCATTTCACAAATGAAACACTGCAGGGTTGAGGGACTGCCTCAGGGTCATGCAGGGAACCAGTCTTAGAGGAGAGAATTAAACAAAGCTCTCCCAAATCCTGATGAGTGCCTTAACCACCTTTGCCTCCCTGCCTAGCATGCTTCAGCACACAGAACAAATTTTAATTTGATGCTGAGATAGACATAAGCACCTCAGGCACTGTATAAAATGGAGCATGGGAGTCCTTTCAGAAGAGTCTTTCTCTGGTAACTAGTCACTCATTCAATCCCATTGACTTCTGAAACTCCCTGGTGCCAAGGGTGGTTCAGCATTGGCCTCTCTCCATAAGCAGTCTCACCAGTCAAGAGGACTGTTGAAGTCAAAATACTCTGGAGGGTAAGTCACAGAACCAGAATCTGGCCCAAGAAAAGAGAAAAAGAATGTCAGTGCTTGTCAGGGAAACTCATCTGAACACCTCTAGCAATTTAAGGGAAGTCCTACAGACACGCCAGCAAAACACTTCACTGGTTTCCATTAAATAGTTATCACAGATCCTGCTTGCAAGCAGATCCATTTCTTAATATATAAAGCAGTTTAGCTCAAACCATTATGTATTTAAAAAAAAAAAAATCCGTGAGTTTAGGAGCACTTGAGCAAAGCAATAAATTCTCCTTTGAACTATTAAATTTTTTGTTAGGCAACATCATAGTTCGAATGTTGCCTTGTCTTGTGACAGTGGGTTAGTCCCGTGAGCCCTCCTATGCTCTTCAGGTCACTAATGAGCTATTCAGCCCTCAGTAAATAAACCTGTGGCAGTCCTCACCCAGGAACCTCGACACCCCTCTTATAAATACATTTATTCCCATTTTATAAGTGTGATAACACAGGTCAAGCTGTAAATGGGATTCTTGTTTCATTAATCTAATTGGACAGCAAGGTGGATTAAAGGATTAAACTAATAAATGGAGGTAACAGACTTTTCAGCTGTTTTGGACTGGCAGAGCAAGTTCACCCTAACATGGCTTAACCCTGTAAGCCACATTTTTACCACCTTGCAGACCTCTGAGATGATGGTTCTCTGACACCCTGCAATGCTCTGCTAATTCCCATGCCAAAATATTAGCTGCCATCCTTTACCCTCTGTGAGTTACTGGGTCTGAGCCAAGAATCTGTCAGCATCAGAGAAGTGAAATCAGATGGTGCAAGCCTGATTACAGTCCATTGCAGTCTCACCCAGCCCTCCCACTGGTCGTTTCTCAGCAGACTCACTGGAGATTGTTCTCCTGCCAGTTCATCAGTCGACAACATTAATAAATGGTTATAAAGATAAGTTCCATCTTATCCCAAAGGCCTGCAGGTGATAGAAAAGATCCCAGCAAAGAGATGCAAGAGGCAGTCTCAGCTTGGGACTTTTTTGGTAGAGCAGGGGTAGGCAAGACCTCCCTGGGAAGCAGTGTGCTCCACAGTCAGAAGCAGTGAATGAGATTGTGACGTGTGATCTCAGTAAAATCCCCCTGTCTCTGAATTTTCTCTAATCCTGTTTCCTGTATCCAGCCAACGAAGACTGTCACGCACTGCACAGCTCCCCATTTCCCTCCCAAGGTCTTTGCTACAGCAGAAAAGGAGGTCTGGAGCAGACCCAGGGACCTTTTTCACTTTGCCACGTACAAGTGCCCTTGGCAAAATCTGACCAAAGTTATTTATATACTATCACATTCACACAGAATTTGAAAATCTTCATGCTTTGAGTAGGGTCCACATGTGTCAAAATTTGAGATGCTCCCAGGCTAAAATGTAGTGGGGTCCTTGGATTACACAAGCATTATCACACAGTTCCCCTGCTTACCTTTACTGGTGGCTGAGGTAAAAGGCTAAATAATGTTGATGACAACCTAGCTTTTCATCACAAGGTTTTTGGAGTATGGGTGGTCTCTTTGTAGGACACCAGCTCGAGTAAGTTAACCTTATATTTCCCATAGAACCTCTTCTTCATCCTACCCTCTCTAATTTGTTCTGAATATAATTAATTTCATCTCCCACAGTGGCATTTCTCTCCTGTTCCTAGGAGGACACTGCCCTTCCTGACTGAATGTTCATCTTCATGCAGAAGAGTCAACATTTTGGCCCATGGACCAATTTTGTCTGGGCTCCTGGATCAAAGACTGTGCCTTGTAGCATTCTCCCTATCTGCATAGCCAGTAGCCAAGGTCGGAATGTGAGAGGAAAGCTGGTGTTCCTGCATCACATGATATACAGCTCCACACTCACTCTTCTCCTACGTTGGGCCAGTGGCCAATCCTCCTCCTAACTGCCTAATCTTGTAAGCCAGAGAATCTTGGATCTGTCTCATTTCTGGGTGGGACCAGATATTGAAGATACCAGCCAAGGTATCATGTCCTAATGCCAGACCACAGGCATAGAGTAAGTCTTAATTTAGTCCGATTGTCATCACAGAGCTGTCAGACTAGGAGCAGCTCTGCTTACAGACAACACACGGGAAGCTTCCCGTGAATCCACACAGGAAATATTTTCCCAGGCAAGAGCCATTTCAGCCAAGCCATTTTTTAAATGAGTGCCTCAGGAAAAGGCTGTGGTCAAAGGCAGAACCTCCTCTAGCTCACCCTAAGATTGGGGGGTCTAGGCAGTGACAGCAGAAACACTTTTCCTCCCATCTGGCAGAGACACCACCACAAATTTCCCTTCAACTCCTGAAGTAGAGTTGAGAACAGGAGCCAGAATATGGTGGATGTGAACCCTCTCCGGGGCCTTGGCAGAGAAGACACACTACTTTGTCAAATTATCAGAACTTGCGGTGGAAATGACCTATTAAACCTCTTTGCTCTTCCTACTGTCGTCACCCTGAGTTCTTCCTTTCATAGGTCTGTTAATGCTTTGTCAAAAGGCAGAAACACAGCTTTGACATAAAAAGCTGCTGTTTACAGTCGACGGAAAGCTTACATTAGACTGGGCCACCTGAACCCCCTCACCCAACATAAACAGAATCTATCAACACTGCTTAAGCCATTAACCCTGACAACTGAGGTTTTCCAGGGAAAGCCCTTATCAAAAAGGGGCTGCAAATGAAACCCGATGAGAAAAATCCTCATTGCCCCAAATGTACTCAAAAAACTTCCAACGAGAAGATGTGGATGAGCCTTGTTAGGCTCACCCTAATCCCTTTGACAAGCCGGGGATTCCTTCAGATTGGAACACAAATCCTCCAGGCATTTTGAGTTTTCATCTTCCTCTGCTCTCCATTGCAGTGGCAGCTACGATTTTTAAAAGATCGTTATCTGATCAACGTGGGATAGGAATGTTTGGATTTGAGCATCTAAGTCATTAGTGGAGAGGACCCAGTGAATTCTGCTCAGAGAAAGCTCCCCTTGAGTGCTCTCTTCAAGTGTTTGTGACTCCTCTCTTTCATGTGCCCAGACACCAATAATCACCCAGTGAAGCCTTGAGAAAGGGCTGGCTGAGGGAACCCACATGGAGAATATCTCCTGAAACTCTTCCTTCTCATCAGTGTTTGGAGCAAAGGGTGAGGCAAAGGGAAGAAGCCTGTAAAGAAAGCTTCACATGGGCTTTCCAGATGTGATCAAACTCCTATTACCTCAGACATTTGGCCCTTCTTTATAAGACAGAAGGCTTCTGGAAATAGGCATTTTCTAGCACAGTGCTAACTTTCCATCTCCAAATTGAGACTTTGGAAAAAACTGAAAGTTAGAGACAACAATAAAGAGTAACAGGAACTTTTTCAGCTTTGTGATGAGTTTTTAATTGTATCCACACAGGATTTCCCAAGACTCAAGGGAGACAAGGTATTTTCACATTCCAAATGCAGAAATATTTTTCCTTTTCGTTCTCTCAACTGCGTTGAGAAGGAAACAAAAGGGAGTCATAGATAGAGGAAAACAGTAGATCATATAGCAGATATTGCAAGCAGTTGTTTATATGAACAAAAAATTGCTTTCTGAGCTACAGATCTTGCTTGTTTTCCCAAAGGAAAATCTAACACACATCTACCTCCACCTGCTGGAAGAAGATAAAATATGTTAACAATTATAATTTTCAGATTACAGACTGAAGATCTTTAACATACTGTGTGAAGCTTGCTATGGGAAAAATAACTTCTCATAGTGAGACAAACTATCCCAAAGCCACAGTTTCTGGATTTAGCAAGTCTTCAGTACATGATAATAGTAAATGTTAACAGTGTAGGGGGGGGGAGACTTGTTTTTGTGCTGAGTACATTTTTGACTGACTTTACCCCACATTGGATAGATATTTAGGGAACAGTATTGACCTCGCTGGACAGTGGTGGAAATCCAATGGAATTTAGTTCAAGGCAGAACCAGGCCACTGGTATGTGAACTGTGAAGGCAACTGAGCCTTTTTCTTTCTGCAGATGGTAAATTCACAGACATTCAGGACAGAAATATTCTCATTTTAATGCCTTCACTGCTGGCTGCAAAAATGCAATATGTTTAAATCACAGAGTAATCTTTTTGATCTAGGTTTGAAAACCAAAAAAAAAAAAAAAAAGAAGGTTGGAATTTTCCTACTTTTTTTTTTTTTAACTTTTATGACAGTTATAAAGAATATCAGATTGGTCATGAGGAAGGATTCTTCATGACAATATGCTAGCCTGGACTTTGGAAGGTTCAGTTTTGGGTCTGCTTTCACCACTGATTTCCCTTGAGGCGGCTGTAAGCATTTTGTGAGATCAGTGACACTTTCAGCAGAAATATCTTTTTCTCCCAACTTTTCCACAGGCATTTCAGCTAAAGATGCAGAACGACATTATCCAGATGATTAAGAAAATGGCCTAAAAAGGGGTTTGCTAGCGCTGTCCCTAAAATTAGGACTTTCTAACTCTGAGAACATATTTTCAACCTTCTGGATTTGTTCTTGCACATGGCAAGGAAGGTGGGCAGACTGGAATACCTGAATTAGTAATTATGGGGATATCACTGGATTCTTTGAGTTTATACCTTTTACCTTGACAATAACCCCAGCAATGGGAAAATACGGACTGAAGGGAGAAGGAGAAGGGGAAGGGGCTGGTGATATAACAGAACTGCCAAAGCGTAATGTCCAAATATTACCTCTGCTCTCTGTGGCTCTAGTTTTCCGTGTTTTGTTACCAGTGGAACGCTACATTTTTTGCACAAAGCATCGATGGGTCATCAACATCATCTCTCCTGATCCCAGGAGGAGCATGGAGAAACCAATAATCTGACACATCCTCCTAAATCTGAGGACTCTCCCACCAGATGGCTGGTCCACAAAGCGCAGTGTCCCACCACAGACGCTGAGCAATTCTGAAGGCGTGACAACGGAATGTTGGTATTTTATTGCTGCCACATCCCGCCCCGCTATTTTCTTTCCAATCAGTTGAACATTGCATCTGTCAAAGCTCAGCTTAGGTGACCTTGAGTATCCGTTCTAAGTCGAGGTTTAAAAATAGTAGACAGAAAGTGTACGCGCCTTTTTTTCTTGCAAGTCTCCAGAGAATCTTCCACAAACCAAAGTGTGTTTTCTATTCGAGTTTACATCAACAATCAGATCTTGGGGACTTCTGTCTGTGTGTGTTGCTGTTACTGATTTTTTTGTGTGTGTGTGTATGTGTGTGTGTGTCTATCGTGGCCCTTGTTTCCTCTGGAGAAAGGAGACAGTAAAACCCACTTGAAAATTTATACACACAGTGTCAGGAGCCCAGTCCATTCATCTGAGGACGCTCCTGCTGCGTTGGGTAAAATGCCCAGAAATATTCAGAGCTGTGTTAACCACAATTCTCCGCTTCCACGTTGTGCCTTATGCCATATTTGGAAGCTGTGATTCCTTTGCTCCATGCGTCTGACTCAGAATTTGCATTTACTTGATACCAGCATCGATTTCCTGCCCCTTCGGGTAGCTGTAATGGATGGAGTGGCCACAAAAAGTTCAGCAGGACAAGTAGAGAGAGTTAGTGAGCTCAGCAGAGCAATATCGGATGTCAGGCAGTGGCTGCTCAGATGTCAGTGATGCAGATTCGAGTGCTGGAGTCTGGCAGACACATGACCCACGGGTTGCAACGCGTTGTTAAAGAAATGAAACCTACCCAAGTTATTCATACTTACCGTGACATATTGCAATTGGCAGCCTCATGCTGGGTCTACCCTAATCACTTGCCAGCATAAGTTAAGAATGTGATTTCACATTTAATGATACTTCTAGACTAGCAAAAGCTTCTTGGAGGGAGTGGCCTACTTTCCCAACCCTCTCTGCCTCACAGCAAAATCTTCGTGTAGCCAAGACCCACAAGACTCAAAGTAGACTTCTCAGGAAACAGGATTACTTCTCTGCTAGAGACAGTGGCTGCCTTCAGAGTCTCACTGGGAAGTCTTGAAGTAACCCATCTTTTTCATACTCAGCTCTCCCTGCTGGCTCATTTCCTGCCACAGCTAGGAATTTGGATTACCCAGCAGCTCTCACATGGAAAGCCACACTTGGACCACTTACAACCTAGAAGGACCTTGAGTCATAGGATACCATCCTTGTCCTGAGACAGGACTAGCAGAAATCTTTTACCCGTTTTGGGGGAGAGTGTTTCATTAAGAGTAGAAGTTATAGGACATTCTGATGCTCATGCTGAAGGTAGCTTGCCATGATGGTAATAGGTGTAACAACATCAGAACTGTTTTCCAAGGTAGGCTAAGTGCATAATAGAGATGAAAGCTGTGACTTTGGTTGCCTTTGAAACACTGGTACTTGCTGGCAGCTACCACACAGCTCATACAATCTTCTCTGCTTTCAGCACTTCTGAGGGCTGTTATGTGTGCTGGTGGGTGCAGGATGCAAGGCAGAAAGCCAGAGGTGCTGGGAGAGAGAGGGCACATGTAATTTTTGTTTGCATTGCTGGAACTCTCAGTAGTCCTCGTCCAGGAGAAAAGCAAACTGCTGGTGCCATGTGGTAGAGGTAGTGTGCATAAAGGCAATTCCTGCTCAAGAGTGAGATGAGACACAACAGCAGACACAGCTGATGAAATAAACTTTCATTGTTGCCTCATCATAAGTGGCACCACCCTCAGTCTGTCAGTGTTTTGTCAAAGCTTTTACACGTGTTGCAGCTTTGAAAGAAAGCAGCAAGTTGCCTCCATGGCTTTTTGGGAATGCCCTCCCTAGCATGATGCAACACGCTAAAAAATGGGGGGGGTTATAAAGGCAAAGACCAGTGCCACTGAATATAAGGAAGGGTGCAGATGGCATGTGAAAAGTCAGAAAACTATGTTTAAAGCAACACAACAAAGGAGAGCACTGAGTGAACCCAAAGAGAAGGGCTACGTTTAAAAATTGCATACTAAGAAAAGAGTTGTATCTGTCAGACTGCTGCCCACAGGGCTGGTAGTTCTCTTTTACTTAGGACAAGTCTGAAGGTTCAGTTTCAAGCCACCTTTTTCCTGCTACATTTTTGCACCACAAAACTGTACATAAGTTGCACTCTTCACCCGAGTGTCTTCCCCACGACATCCAAACCCCACATTCCATCTAGTAAAATTTTATGCAATCTGCCTCCAGATCCTATCCCAGGTCTCAAAGTAAATGGGAAAAACTATGGACACGTCATAACATTTTCAGGCTCACCCAAGACTAGAAACAACCTCCAGGAAAGAAATCCTGAAACAAAGGGAAAAGCAGAATTTTACCACTCTTGGCAGAGAGAATTCCAGTTGTACAATAGCCTTTATCCCAATGTGATAAAGAAGAGACAAGGGAAATGGCTATTGTGTCATAAACACGTCTGCTGGAGATGCAGAAACCTTCTGGAGCAGATGGTCTTGAAAAGTTCTCACTGCATTTTGCATTTTGCATAAGCCTCAAAATTCTGAGCTGCTCTGTCACATTCACCTCATCTGTATAAAATATAAAACACTTTTGTTTTAATTAATGAAAAAGTCTTTCCATCCCACACTTAAATAAGCCTAACCAGCCATCCTGTAATGTGTGATAAAACTCAGGCTCTGCTGTACTATCTGCAGATGCAAATGTTTGCAGCCATGTTGATGAATGTCTCTCCAGATAGTCTTCAAGAGCAGTGTCTAGACTCAAAGAGTGAGCACAGTGCACTTCTGACTGTCAGAGTAAATGCAGCATTTCATAGAGACTCTTCTCTCTTCAAGGCAACAGCAGGACAGTCAGCAAATATCCTTTCTTCTTTTGTAACTCTGTACAGGGCTTTAGATCAAAGGTTGTACAGGGAGAAAAAAGATTGTGTAAGAAAAGGGAGGAAAGTGTCTGAAAGCTGTTGGGAACCACCTTTTCCATTCAGTTGTCAAATTCCCAGCTCTTTGTCACACTTTGTCTTTGTGTTTATGTATGTTCAATGAATTCTTTCTCTTTTTTTTTTGCTTTTCCTGTACAGCTTCAGATGAAGAGGACAAAGCTAAGCTGAGTCATTGACAGCTGACAGAAGAAATTATATTTCCATCAATATCTGTAAAGGTGATAAGGCATAAAAAATCATGTGTGTTTTTTGAGAATTCCAAAGAATCAGCATTACAGATCCTTCCAAACCTGAGCACACTGATCTGTATGAAATATTAGACAAGCTTTGAAAAACCATGAAGAAATAGCTCTTCCCTGAGAGGAAAACTTTGTCCTTCTGTGAAGAGCAAAGATAAAGCATGCTACATTGGCAGACCTCTTATAGTTTAAGAATTCAACAGTAGATAAATGTCTGAGTTCTGAAAAACATCACTGAACTCAGAAAGAAATGGGCCTTTTCAGAGTGCAGTCCCATCCTTACAAAGACATCCAAAATAGCTCAGAGATGTCCCAGATATAAGTTCTCATTTAACCTTGTGGAAAAAGTGCAATTAAGTATCTTCCATTTTTAGTATTTTATTATATAGCTCTGCAGTTGATTCTTGGTGTTCATCATCACTAAGTATTTAAGTACCACCACAAGTCTGATTCAGCTTTTTAGGTGGAGAGAGCAAAGGGATGTCGTGACAACCTGACTGTTGAGCAGTCACAGTCTTTGTTTCAGTTCTTAAAAAAAAAAAAAAAGGGAATTAATCAAATGACATTCATCAAAAGGAAAAAAGTTTATATGTGAAGATCTACACACCCTAGTTCTCAGCCAGCCACATCCTGGTTCTGTAGTAGATGTAGCTTCCTGACCTTAAAATCAAAGACATTGCTCCACTGTAATTAGGGGCAACTGAAAAGAGTGGTTGACCTTGGTGGTTTGTGCAGTAGTGCAAGTCTTCAGTCCTCATTCTTCTGTTTCCTGTGGAAGTCCAGATGGTCATCAACAGGACTGCAGTTGTCTGGGTGTCACCTGAGTTTTCTCACTTGTATCAGTCTTTAGAAATCAACATATCCATGCCATTTAAACCAGCCAGTGTCCTTGCCCCAACAGCTGATGAGCAAAATACTCCCTTAGTATCTCTCATAGAAATATTTACAAATGTATTCTTTGTGGTTGATTTGCTGTCATGACTAGACTGCACAAGGGAGAGCTGTGGACAAAAGACCTGCTTTTTTTAAGTCATACCCCATAAGGGAAAGCCTGGGTGATCCTTTTCAAACAGCAGCTGGGAAAGCAGGGCCAGAAAATGGCTGTCACGTTCCTGTTAGCTGAGAGCAGGGCTTGTCCTCTCTGACTCCTTAATTCCAGTCTGCCAGAGTAATACTACAGAGAAACGTCTTATTCCAGAAGCTGTTCATACATTTAATGAGAAGCAACCACAGTCCCAGTAGCCAGGGCTGCCTTCCTTAAGGTGATACCCTGGCAGGTTTCCCACGGTAGTTCAGTAGCTTGGCAATTTCTTTTCTAAATTTACAAGCAATCTCCTGTTACATAGTGGGGCCAGCTTCTGGGATATCAAGTGGTTTTTCAGGTGTTGTATTACACTGGGCTGGAAGCTTTTATTCACCAGGCAATTTGTGTAACCAGTGTATGTTCAAATGACTGTGTCTCCAGTGTTTCTTTCTGCTCTAATTCATTGCTCAGCTTTGCATCTTCCATTGTCCCTGTTTCTACTTCAGGTTCCCATCTATTAAAAAATAAAAACTGTGTGAGGAAGAATAAGGCTTAGCCCAAAGAAGTGATGTCCCACCTAATCACAAGTCCCATGAGCTCCTCAAAGGGATGTTGTTGCATAAGGTTTTAAAACTGGTGGCACATTCAAGTTCCAATTTTTGACAAGGAAAATCAAAGTGTAAATGTAGTTCACAGGACTGCTGATCAGTGACTGGTCCAGGGTGATGAAGAGATTCTGGCTCTAAAATATTTAGGACTGTTCTTGTGTTGTTAGTATCTGTCTAACTGCTTAGTTGAATTAAACAAAACATCTGAAAATGATCAGTCCCCCCCATAAACGTCACTGTTTCACAAAAGAAGACGCTGACTTACCAAAGATTATAATATATACACATGTGTTTTATCTCTGCAAGATGTTTTCAAGAGGTTGAATAAGCCGGTCTATGTGCTGACATGAACTGTAAGCAGAAGATCAGCTTGAAATATTAGGCCAATAATATGGATAATATACATCCAGTTGCACTGCAATCCATCTCACTAGGTGACTCGGGTCGTGGTTCTGCCAACCGAAGTTAAAGTTCAACATCTGGGATAATCCCACATTTCACATGTTCTTGCTTTGTTTTCTCAGCGGTTTGGAGTTCTTTGTAACCCCAAACATTGACAAAGCTGCACCGCCACTGTCTTTGAGAGGAAGACATTAACTGGGCTTTATCCCAAGTTGGTCATTCCAGTGCTATCTAAGGGTCAAGAGCAGCTGCAGAAGGAAAACTCTCCCTAGAGCTCTGTCTCTACACGGGTGGCAGATTCCTCTGCTGTGAGGGTCAGCTGGCTATCTCAGCATGTGGTTTGTATTTACCAAGTCATTGCTTAGAAGAAGACTATTTGTTTCAAAGGCCAGATAGTTTAAGACATGTAAGGGTTCCACTCCACAGGTACTGTTCACCCTTCCTGTTGTACTGCTTTCATTCTGCTAAGATAGTGCAGGGTGAATACGGTGCCCCCACACCATCCTCATTCCAGTTTACAAGAAAGATCAGATAAATCAGTGTAGACTGGACTTCATCCCTGGGAACCCTTGAAGATAAGGCTAATTGTGCATTACAGTTTTGTTTTTTTTTTTTTTCACATGAGTTCATGACAGCAGGCCTGTGAAATAGTTCATGATCTGGCATCCACATTCGGTATATCTGTGGTACTGAGAAAAATGAAGTGTTACACCCATGACCTCTAACATGGTAGATAATTCAGATAAAACTTGTAGCGAGCAGAAAAATCTCATTTGTCATAATCCTGGCACAGACTCCATAGTGGCAGAGAGGCTGATGGGTACAACATGAGCACATTTAAAATCTAATAAATTGTAGCAAGGAAATAGTTGAGTCACGTGTAATGTCCCCCCCACTTTACTGTCAGGAACAGTCTTTATTTCTTAAGTATATCTTGTTAATGTGATGTTCAGCAACCAGTTGCAGAAGAGACTTTTAGTTTTACCAGACAAGCAGGGAGCATTGTAGCATCTTTCCTTGGGTTACCATTGCTCAAAGTTTCAATTTACTCTTGTTTTCTAGCAAAGCTCACTACAGAATTGGACAAGGTTTTTTTGACAAAACTATAGGCCATTTGCAGCCTTTTAATGGTCATTGCCCTGCAATCAATACCCAGCTGATTGAATTAAAGGTATGATTATTCTCCTAATGGATTTAATGTAAAGCTTGTGTGGACAGTCTTGCACAAATAAATTTCTGGTAATCCTGGTTTAAAGGGTTAGGAAAAGGTTTAAGATCAACCGAATTATTTTTTAATTTAAGTAAGTACTCATTATAGGGGCTTTCCTGCTCACTTAAAAAGTCAGCTTAAGAACTCTAACTCAAGGGATTCCTGTGTGGACAGGTTCCATTCAAGGCAGGGAGGGAGCATTAACTGCTGGATAATCCACAAAACCACTTTGTTTCTGATGTCCCCACAAAGCAGAGGTTTGGAAAAGGAAAACACTTTCTAGCATCATCAGTGTGAAATATTAATCTTATTTAAATGCACTGATCCTTCTGTTAAGATTTCTACCCAGAATGTTTTGGGACACATGTAAACAGAGCAGCTCCTGGGCAAGTCACTCCACAGTAACTCAACAAGCTGCTCCAGCTTCTCAGTCAGGACTTTTCCTGGGTTGTTTGTCCATAAAAAGGTTTGACAGTCAAACTGAGAGGTGGTGTCTCTTCAGCTTGGATTCCATCATTTGTTCTTAGAGACCATCTTTAGAGAAGCTGAATGCTTCCCTTGCTGAGACAGTTGTATTTCAATATTTTACATTAACAGTCTGGGAAGCAAAACAGTACTCATACCTTCACTGGTATCACTGTCAAGTCCAGCTGGAACTTCATGAGAGGATAGTGTGCTTGAAAGAGTTTCCTAGGTTAGTTTTGGAAATGCAGGTGAAGCTACAGATTGAATCTTACCAGCTTCATAACTGAATGGAGTGAAGAATAACCACTGGTGCCAACTGCATTATTGCAGGACCAGAAGGACTTGTCCAGCACCAAGTAGAATAGTCCCTAGGATTGACCCTGTCATTCCCAACCAGCATGAAACAGCACACACCATTTGTGTAGGCAGACAGGGCTAAGGCATAAACACACCAAGGATCCCTCAGTATTAAACCTGACCTAAGATAAAAATATGTTAAAAGGGTGTGTGCTACTGATGTTGTTATATTTCAGCACTTGTGCCATCCGTGGATTAGTTGGCAGGAGGAACCTTTGGACACGGTAATATTTGGGAGTCCTGTATGGCACGAGGCTGTATGGGCATGAAGCAGCCATCAGTGCTATTGGCAAATGTAAAAGAAGACCACAGTGGGTATTATTTGTATGAACACAAGGAGGATGCTGTGTAGCAGATGCTAATGAAACCCCATCTCTGATGGCAGTGGTGGAGCAGGGAGAGTCCTAAACCTGTCTAGCTCTCTGTCACCCAGAACTGATGGTAACGTAGACAACTATGCATTAGCATGGGCTGGGCAACTCTTTCCCTTCAGACCCTTGCAACAGAAGTCTGGGAGTAGAGGTCACTTTTTGCTTAATAGCTGTAGGTGGATTCCTCTTCCATGAATTTTTCCAGTCCCTTTCTGTACCTGTCTGTGTTTAGATCAGATTCCTTCTGCTCCAGTCTACTCCAGTCCTGTTCCCTGATGGTGAATTTTCTGATGCTGCATCACTGTGTTCTTCTGCAGGAACACAAAGTTTCATTTCCCTGAGCTGCCACACTAGCATAGGCCTTGAAGGAAACAAACCCCCATTTTTAAAAAAGGAGGAGGAAGAGCAAGAAACTTGAACTGCAGAAGCAATGAGATGATTTACCAACCAGCAGCTTTTTCTATTTGGCATCACAAAATTTTAGGAGTAGATGAAAACCGCAGCATGCAGGTGATCAAATGGAGTACTTTGCCTCCTAAATCAACGTAGGGAAGAGGGACTAGCTGGCGTTTGTCACGCCCGCCAATTTGGTTGAAGTGGAATTTGAACCACACTGCTGGAGATATTAGACAATTTTCTTTCATCTGGTTGTGGGTCGTGTCACATGGTCACCATATGTGTTGTTCCCCGGCACGCACACACACACCTCTCACTCTACACAGCTGTCAAAACAAACATCAGCTGCCTTGTTTCAATCCAGGAGAGTTTCAGCTCTGGAAGCAGTGGAAACCCGTAGGCTTTTCTAACAGGATTTCACATTGCAGATTATCTTTAATCCAATTCATCTCTGACTGATACACTTTTTGGAAGCCTGTGACCCATCTGCAGAGTTTGCTAGATGGAAACTTCTTTCAGCTGTGCTGAAACTGCTTTCTCTGCTGGGCTGTAATAACAAGGAAAATCCTGTAATGATCTTCCTCAACCAGTGAAGGGCTTTGTTGTGGTCATGAACAAATCTGAATTTATGGCAAGAACATTAGGTTGTATACAAGGAATAGATTTTACTTAACCTATTGAAGTCTTGCATATTAAATTGGGCTCTTCTGAGTTCTTCTAGAAATGAATGCCAGAAAAATACTTTTTTGTTGTTGTTTTTAAAGTAGTGCTTAGCCTTAGGATTGCACCAAAGACCTGGAAAGCCCAAGGCAAAATGTTCTGTCACAATGCAGAGAAGGGGAGATCTTTCTAATCCCTCAGGTCAGAGGAGCCCATCACAAACTGTCTTGTCCTAATATCTCTAGGAAAGGGTTCAGTGCCATGGTACAGCACTGGGAGAAGGGCTGGAATGCTGGAGGATGCTGTTCTGATTCAGGTCACTACGGTAAAATGCAAGTAATACTTTTTTTCTTTACATGACAGTCGGCTACCCAAAAAGGAAACCTGACCCACAAAATGAAAAATACTCTGGCTGGAAGTTTCCAGTCATGTTGCAGTCAAAGCCTGGGCTGATGGATGAGGTAAGATGCTGCTGGGCAGAAACAAAAGTGATCTGTGCTGTGGTGCAGTGGCCACAGAAGCTCTGCTTACAGTCCACTGGCTGAATTCAGGGACAGGCTTTCTTTGCTTCATTCCTGGTGTTTTCAGACTGGGTAAAAGATTCCTCCTACCTGAAGTGGCCTGTAAGGAAAACCACAGCAGCTGTAGGATTTCTGGGGGAGGGAAATTTAAGCAGTGCCAGTAAATGACACATTCCCCTCTGCCTGAACCCCCACCTCCTGTTTTCCAGCAGGGTATTCAAGTAGGAGGCAGGGAAGGCAGAAACATTTGTTCTGAGATGCCACAGTCTCCTTCAGGTCCTCTAAAGGCCAGAATTTTCCTTATTTTTTTTTATTCCTGCTGCCATTTAAGATTGCCTGTTCCTTCTTTAGGCCCCATTCCCCATGGAAACACCCATGCTTCCAAATGCTTCTTGTTGCCCTGTAGCCATGTCTTCATGCCACCCTTATCAGCACAAAATGTTAGACTTCTGATTATAGAGATGTCCTACGTCTGACTTTGTTCATTCTCTTCGTCTTCTTACCGCGCTGAATTATCTGAGTGCAGTGGACTGCTTGTTTTGGTAGGGTTTTATCATAAAAATGATGTATGGGGTTTCTGTGTGCAGGAGGGTGTATATATAAGTGCTGATATATGTTTGTTTTAGAAGAGGCTCCCCAGTTCAAAACAACCCAAAACTGCTGACCTCCACGATATGGTGTGTCATCGATGGATTTCCTCAGGGTTTGGAAGGGATGAGCAGTAGCTCATCCCATGAAGCCTTTTGCTTGGCAAAAGGGCTGAACTCATGCTGCTGGATTTTGTATTACTGCTTCTGTTTTTCTAAAAGTGAAGCCCACAAACCTCAGATGAGTTCTAGTACTCACTGTAGCACTTAAACAAGCTCTAGTACCGAGCAAGCTGATGTACAAACCCAACCCAAGCAGAGATAACAGCACCAAGACAGGCTGGAAAAATGATAATGACATCTACTTTTTTACTAGTTCTTTGTATTTTGACTGCAGAGGTTTTCTTGCAAGCCACAATCATATTTCTGCTTAAATCTTCATTTTCATTAGAATGAGATCGGATAGCGATGGGTAAAAGCAGCAAACATTTTTAAATTAAAATGTGTTTTGGGGAAAAAAAAAGGAAAACAAATACTGGAAAATAATAACAGGGTAAGGAGAAAATAATGGCATAAGGGAATTCAGTAGTTTATTGCAGAACTGTGCTAACATAGTAAGAATTCAATTTCTAACAACCACAACGTTTAGACTCTGGGTGTGATTATTCATCCTGCTCCTTACAATTTCAGGGACTATGGGAGCATTCCATAGGGTAAAAGTTTTCCCTGTAGAGTAAATCACAGACAAGGTAGAATGTTACGTTTATACAGGAGGAGCAGAAGCTCAGAGACATTAAAGGTGAGACATCTGAAAGTGCTCAAACAATGCCCCCTTTGAAATATTCTTTGACACCATCAGAGCTAGGACAAGTAACATACCCTTTGAAGATACCACTTAAAAAGCTTTCCAAAATCTGGCAGTAATTTGAACCTTTTTTGCCCCTATCTCCAAGCGCAGAATCTGCCTGCTCCCTCTTTCGTAGTGTCAGCAAGGCAGGAGCTACTTTCTCCCTCCTGTTCATGCGTTACTGCACTGTAGCAAGTCCAGTAAAGGTTTTTTTCAGAGCAAGGTTTAGGGTCCTCAGCATGGGCCAGGAGCTGTGGTATCCCTTTGACAGCATCGGGCAGCAGGAGAGTCCAGAGTGGTGGCTGGAGGATGATGGGGCTGGGCCCTGCTGACACAGAGGCCGCCAGCTGGCAGCAGTTCAGAACCAACATCTTTGGCTTTTGTGTAATTACCCCTTCGTTCCAGGGATATCTCAAAGCTGGAATGGCATGGGAAGCCTTATTCCCCCAGCTGCCTCCCTCCCCCAGCCCATCTGAGGAGGGTTTCACATTCTTTGGTTGCTAAAGTGGTGTGTGTATGTGTGTGTGTGCATATATTCCTGTGCTAACAGATCCGTCGGGAAAGGAACCTCCTGTTAAGTTAAAATGCAACCAAGAGAGGCTTCCCTGCAAGATCACATATGTTTTCCTTAAGATAAGGCTTTAGAGGGATAATATCCTTCCCCACAAAAAGATTTTTCAGCTCCCATGACACCTGAAGCAAACAAATGTCTTGTGGCCCAGCATTGATAGATGCAACATTAAAAGCAATTTGATATCCTCTCCAAGGCTAAAAGGAAAGAGACTTCTCACATGCTGTACCAGGGGACTCATGATGAAGGAGTTTTCTTCTTCCAGCCCTGGGATTCGTTCTGCTGTCTTCCATTAGTGTGAGTTTGCTGATGTGAAGGGAGTTGCACCACTGAGAACATGAAGAGAAGGAAGCTTTCTGTTGTGACAAGACCTAGAGGAATGGGAGATGAAAAGTGTTCCCTGAAAGAATTGAAAATCTCCTTTAGACACAGAGCAATCACTATCATGTCAACCTTCTGCTCCTTTCCCACTCATTGAATGATATTAGTTCCCCACATCCATTTATCTCATCTTCATCTTAGCCTTTCAGCTACTACATGCTCCCAAGTTTGACTTGTTGCTCCTCTGTGGGAGGAGTGCCTCAGGCACAGATTCCTCTCCAGCCTCAGCTTATATCACTACTGCATTTGTAGATGTGGTCTCTTGCCAATTCATCCATTTCTGTGTATATGTGATGTGTCTGAAAATGGCCTTCAACTCCTAAAGCATTGCTTGTGTACTCTGCTCCCCAGACTGCTCTTCTTTCCATCACCACTAAGAACTTCTGTTCTGCTTCCCTGAGTTTTCCAATCCCTTCAATGCTCTGTGACCCTTTTTCATTGGCTATCCCTGAGCATGGTTGGTACTCTCAGACAATCCCCACAACTCTTTCTGCGTTGCAGGATCTGACCAAAGCACCTTTCCTGGGTGAAGCAACACCTCTATTTAATTAAATGTTTGGAGAAATGTTTTAGAAAAGCAGGACTGTCTTTGCTTTGGTCCATATAGCTCTTTGTGTGTGGGTGCCATTGGAAAAAACATATATTGGTAGATTGGCATCAAGTCTGAGCAGGTCCAGGTGCTGTATCCACTTGGAGTTCCCTTTGCAGAGCCTTGCCAATATCCACCTCTTGCTCTCTTTACCCCACTGACTCTCAGTCTCTTCTACCAGCGTGTTGCAAGAATCTTCTTTCTCTACAGCCTCCTTCCAACTTTCCGCTTTCCTTCCCACTCAGAGATCTCTCCCCCACATCGTGCTTAATAATTGGGGTAGAAAACAGTTCCTTATCATGTAAATCTGCAAAACCTCTTAGGGTTCAAGACAATTTACATCACAGAGGCTGTGCACCTTAAAGCAATACCGATCCCTCCGGGGGAGCTCACGGAGGAAGTTACTCATTTTGTGGCTCAGTCAGTTTGCCCAGTGATTTCACATTTCAATCCACAGCTTGCTAAACTCTCCTTTGGAAACGCTGACGAAAATCGCGTGGAGTTCAGTTTAGGGTTTCTGGATTGTAGTTTCTGCAGGTGACTTTTACTTTTCAGGCTGTTTGGCTACTCCTTTTCCCCGAGGGCCGTTTTCTTGCCTCCCCACCAGCCAGTTGTGCAACACAGGCTGCAATTATTTACAGTCTGCCTTTGCACTGACTCACACTGACTGGATTCAGGGCCGAGGTGCAGGACACTCCTAGTTTGCCAGGGAAGACAATCCTTTCCTACAGTTGCAATGCCGACGAGGGAGAGCTGATAAAATCACTGCATTGTTCTTCCCTGGGATCCCTAAGGATAGTGTTTTGAGGAGGAGCTCCTGAAGGTATCTTTTACTAGTGAGCAAAGCAACTAAAATAAAAGAGCCACGGAAGCTTTTGCCTAAAACTCAAATTCAAGCTTCCTTCCACTCCTGCTTTATTTTGGAGGCAATGAAACATTTACTTTTGCAGTTCACAATGCTGGAGGGATAAGGAGAGAGTACAGTTAAATGTACATTTGAGTCCTCTTTATTACCTTTTATTTTCTTTTTGCTTTCTTTTTTTTTTTCCCCCTCTAACTTGGGGCAGGAGCTTTCTGGAACTGGGCTTGTCCTGTTTTTTCCTCAGTGTAGACCGGACCTCTAAAATTTTCTCAGAGCAGCTAATACCTGTTGATTTTTATTCAAATCTACAAACTTAAAATTTCACCAGTTCATAGTGGATGTTAATTTATATTTCTTCTTACAAATACAGGTCATTTCCCTTCAGATGTTTTTTTTTAAAAAAATCATACTAACGCTGCTTTCAGTAATGACATTTAGGTTATCTTTCATTTGAAAAATCTTGCAGCCAGGGTTCAGGATGTAGATTCTGTATCCTGCTCATGGCATGCATATAAGATCTATCAGAGAGTCTACCAAGAGTTCAGCTACTATAATGATGTTAAACATTTAAGAAGTGTAATATGGCATTAGGTGATTGTTTCAACAGTAGACAGTTCATAGCAAAGATCTGGAATACCTTGCTTACTAAGCACCTACAGAGCTTCCAAGGATGACTGGACAAGTCCAGGGGGAAAATTTATCAAGGGCTATTAAATACAAAGCAACCAAGCCTGGCTCAGGGAACCCTTGGAGGCTGGGAGTGTTCAGAAGTGTTGCTGTATATGTTCTCTGTTCTGATTCTTTTCCTCTAGACATACATTGTTCCCATTTAGAAGAGTCATCAGCCCATCCCTGTAAAACCTAAGAGCAAAACTTCACAAAGAATGTTTAAAGAAGGAGAAACTGAGGAGAAACCAAACAATTACAGAAATAATAAATTAAATTATGGGGCAAAATGTTAATTTTTTAAAAAATCCTAAGAATAGGAATGCAGAGAGGAACACTGAAGGGGACACTCTTTATGCAGCACCAGCCACTCCCTGACATTGTCCAAGGAGCCACAGCAGCAATCTAAGGCTGCAGACGGGTGGGACTTGGTAGAAAGCACCGGTCTGACACTCGTGTCCATCCTCCTGTCACGAATATTTCATGAGATTCCAAACTTCAAACCCGTTTTACTGGAGGGGAAATGTGTCTGCAGGACATTGTGATTGAATAACCTATTTCAACCTCATGACTCATAGGTTGGTTTTTGCCTTGGTTTGTTTTTTTTTTCCCTTTTCTGTTTTTCCTAGAAGATGAGCTTTCATCTGATAGCAGTTCAAATGTAACTGAACTTTAGTTTTGTTAAGAGTGACCTCATCCTATATTTGTTCGGTACTAGTAGCTGATTTAAAGCCCCCTTATGCTGAACACATTCATATATGACATGCACTACACACATGTCTTAGCCTAGAGCAGGAATCCCATTAACGTCAGGAAAAGCCTATAGGCTTCCAGGGAGCCATTTTCAGAACATTTGCCTAAAACTTATTATCCACTTAGTGTCTTTTTTGTCCATCTGCCTTTCTCCTGGGTTTGAAAGCATAGCCCTGAATGTGGGTCTTTATGTGTCCCTTTTGATGTGTGCTGGTGACCTGTGAGCCTCACCTCTTGCCACTGAAGGGGTCCCTGCACCTGCACGCCTGGCAGAGCTGTTCAGTGGGTGAGGCAAGTCAAAGGCAAAGCACTAGACCTTGCAAATGCAGCTGTTTTATCCCAGCACTGGTACTGTGGGGCAGTTTTGCAGGCAGCGGGGAGATGACTTAGCTGGAGAGACCCACAGCTCTACTGCAGAGCTGGGAGAAGGATGTGACTTTGTTCCTTGTGCTCAGTTGAGCCAACTGTTGGAGAGGAGCTGTGTGTGAGTGCTGGGAAATGCAGCTGGGCTACGCTGGCTGGAAGGTGGCAGCTGGGTGGGAAGCAAAGGGTGTGCTGAGGATGGGTAAATCAGAAAAGCAAGCCCACCTGCTTTCCCTTTCTACCCACGCTTGAGAATCCGTAGCTAAGCAAAAAAGCGAAACTCCAGATTGAGACCAAAGCAAAAAGAGTGGAAACAGGGAAAGCAGTGGATGAGGGATGAGTCATCTATTTTGAGGGATGTCATAGTGCAGTGGTTTCCATCATGGAGCCTCTGCGGGGAGTTGGGACAAGCCTCCCAAATCATAAATCTAAGTTTTGAATGGCTGTAAAATGTCACTGGGTGTGCAGAGAACATGCTGCAGGAGAGGATGATGTCCACATCCAAGTGCTTTTTTCCTATTTGGGCACCTAAGTGTATGTCATAAGAGGCTGTAGTGCCAGTTTATTACTGCTTTAAAATTAGGATTCCTGTGCTCTTTCCCATCGTCCTCAGCTAACCCTGTAAGCAAAAAAAGGTAGAGCTATTGGAGGGGACAGGTAGGGACAGCCTAAATGGAAAAGGAGTTGAGGAAGCCAAAGAGAAATAGAGAGCTTTGGAATTTCAGCCAAGTTCCAGAGAAATCCCTGGCAGAAGGTTTGGTATTGGCTCTCTTGGAAAGGTCTGAATATCCTGAAGTTGAAAAGTCTGAAAAAGTCATCCAGAATATCATGATGCAGAGCAAGGTGACAAAATGAAGAATGCATCACTCTGTAATTACCTCATCAAAGTGTTTTTAAATGAGTGTGGCCTTAGTTGCACTTCTAGAGCCAAAGGAGAGATTAGGACCTCTGTCTGCTTGGAATTTTTGCAGCAGGGAGGGTCTCTGCCCTGTAGATCCACTATATAGAGACTGGACTTTTATATGAGGGCTGAGGAGAAGTCAGCCCGATACCAGGCAAGACTCTCATCCAGCAGGAGCAAAACCAAACACTCTCCTGCTGTGGGGAGCAGGATTATGCAACAGGGACTTCTGAGCAGATACTGAAATTGAATCCCTGAGACTTTT
The DNA here is from genome assembly GCF_003945595.2 of Pipra filicauda. NCBI lineage: Eukaryota > Metazoa > Chordata > Aves > Passeriformes > Pipridae > Pipra > Pipra filicauda. The sequence continues at coordinate 6,216,500 of NW_024104498.1, forward strand.
GCTCATCAGCCTTAGAAAAAACACTTGTGTTGGAAGGCTCCGCATTTAATTGCTGGGGAAACTTGATCAGAGCAGAAAGGAGATTCCCAGCCTCTGGCTAAACTGTTGGTTTTTCTTAGTGGTTTCTATCAACCCTGTGCTTCTCAGAAAGTTCCTTTCAGGTGCATCTTTCCTGAAAGATTAAATGCCTCTGTGCAGATTACAGTGCTGGGGATTAATTGCCCCCTGAGGCAGAACAACTGATCTCTTAGGCCATGTGCACAGGATGCAAACCATGTATAAAGCAGGAAGCAGAGAGGGTTTGTTACACAAAACAACTGGCAAATTTATTATTTAAGGATAATCTAATCTCTTAAGGAAGAGAAATAGGGAAGGAGTACAGAGCAAAGTCTGTCCTAGGCAATAAGAAATACTTGGTTTTAGAAAGACACCTGAATTCCAATTTCTGCAGGAATCTGGGCTTAATCCAACTCCACTAAAGTTGATGAAAAACTTGAGAAGATTGCATCCTCCATGCTGCAAGAAGTGAAAAGCCATTTGAAAGATGAGAGAGAGTGGGAGTAAAGGTTGGTAAAAATGAGAGAGAAGCTTAAACTAAGAAATTCGTATAAGCAAGCAGTTTTCAAACCTGGGGAGGCTTGGAGAGTCTGGAATTGAGGGTACTGGTTTGGACAGTTACCAGGAGAGAGGAACTGCCTCAATATTCTGATCATAATCTTGCTTCCGAGTCGAGTCTGGTGTTCCTGCCCTCCCTTTCCCAAATTTGTGTAGATTTACTGAGAACGACTTCCTGGATCCCATCTGTTAACTAGATACATCCATGTTTGTGCAACAGCAAGTTCTTACAGAGCTCTGTGTGTAATATTTCAGCCTTGGTAGATGCTTCAGGCACCCTGTACCATAGGGTGGATCAGGCTGTTGCTGGTGTGGGGTTGCCTGAGCCCGTTTACCCTGTCAGATGTGCAAAGAACCCTGAAAAGGCTGTGCCTGTAGGACAGAGATCCATGGGCTGCAAGATGGGAGCAGATGTGTTAGATGATACCTAGAGTTCACTCGCAGATTAAATAAACCACTGTGATAACACACCAGGACTTGTGGTTCTGGCAGGCAGCACACTTCTCACATGACAGTGAGTCACATCGTGGGTTTGTTTTCTTCCCGTTCATTTACCTCTCATTTATCGCTGCTGGTGGGTAAATAGAGAAAATGGGATTCTCAGAGTGTGATCTTTACAAAGGCCACTGAAACACTTCCTCTGGAGAGCGCTGATTTGAGACAATTGGGGCTGGAGGGGGAGGAAATGTTCTGTTTGAACTTTTCGGTGAAAAATGCAGATTCAGTGACACCAAACTGTAAATTAATTTCATTTTCTGTTGTAGAAGGGGGAAAAGAGAGAAGTCAAAGCAGTGCTTTTTGTTTCCAAATTAAATGCTTGGGTTTTCCCATGGGAAGAGACTTTTCATGTCATGGATTATTCCTGTTTGAATTCTTGAAATGGAAAATGAAATATTTCAGCTGATTTTCTTTCCCTCCACTTCATCAGATACTTAAGAAAGAAATTTCAGATCAAGTAAACGGTTTATTTCAATATTTAATTTGGAAGTGGCAGGAAATTGAAATACCTTCCATTCCACCAGTTCAGATTAGAATGCAATTTTCTAATTCCATTGAGCTCCTAGTCTTCATCCCTAGGACTCCCCTGCCTTCCGCAGAGTAATTGGGGAGGACAGTGCACCTGGCCAGTGCGCCAAAAAATGAGTGTCTGGTGCCCTCTATGGGTCCATACAAACCGGTGGGCCTGAGTCTGACCCGCGAATTCCAGTTTTTATGCCTGAAAACCAGCTTTAGGGGATTCTGAAATAAACAGATTGCCCCTCTGACCAAGACAACAACGATGAATAACTCGCAAGTTCTTCTTGAAACAAAATTTGAAACTGAGCTTTAAAAATGTGTCTTTTGCCCCTGAATGCAGGAGCATGATTTTTTTTTTTTTTTTTGAAGACAAGAGCTAAAATAAATAAATAAACAATTATCTCTTAATGAGGTTTAATATGGCATGAATGAAATGAGACAGGTGTCGCACAGGGAAAGAAGGCAGCAGGGTCATCAGCTGGAGTCAATGTGTCTGTGCTGGCTGCAGTGCTGCGAGCCCCTGACAGTGTAGGAACAGCTCTCGTTTTCAGCAGAATACTGGAAGTGCAGGGAGCTGAGAGATACACTCTGCTGAGGGATTTCTAAGTTTTTGGGGTTTTTTCAAACCAATTTACAAAGGTGCCAGAAATAACATGGAGTGCTGGCTGGGATGAGAGCAATTTTTGGTACGGAGACTTCCTGTGCAGTGCTGATAAAATAAACCCTACTTACCTTTCCCTGCTTCCATACACTGATGTGGCTTGTTACAACATTCGTCTCTCCCAGCCCTTCTCTCTCATTTATTTCCTCCAGTGAGTGTGAAGCTGGCATGGGAAACTAGGCTGACAGACTGGGAAACTGAAGGTCTCTATGCTCAGACCTGGCAAAGCTCAAATTACGAGCAAGTGTAGAATCTTCTCTTTTCAGCTTTTTTTTTCAGCCTCTCTCAGGGGCAGTGGGACAACCAGGCTCTTCCAGTACTTGGGTTATGGAAAGATAATGAATAGGAGGCCAAGGGCTGAGTGTGGACCTGACTTCAGGGAGGAGAAAGGACAAGACAGCAATGGTGATGGGACCAGTGGCCCTGCAGGCAGAGGGTTCCCACGGTGGCTGCTGTTTCCTGAATGAGTTGTAGCAAACCTGTCTGCTATACCCTGCCTTTCACAGCAGAGTGACCCAAATCCCCAAACTCTTGGTGGCATCTAAGCTCTGTCAGCATGTGGCAACGCCGTTGAATTTCTGTGGCTGCAGCCCATCTTCATGTTGCCAGCAGCAACTTCCCATCATCCCGTGCTTTGCCAGCACCAGTCCTGAATGGAAGAGATTGTATATTCACCTAGAATTGAATTTTTTTTAATTTGACAGAAAGCAAGAGAGGTCCATATAGAGTCAAACTTACAGGGCCTGATTGATTTGAAAAGAGAGGGAAGGGGAAAAAAAAGTCTTAGGTGCGGTTTACCTTGTAAAGTATGTGTTTCCCTGCTGGTAAGGTATGTAGATGAGTTTCCCTCCAATTCAAAGCAAGCTCTGTTCATCTCTTAAGCTCCTGTGTTGCCAGGATGGGCACTTTAGGAGGGAGCAGTCCATTCTGTGAGTGGGAGCAAGGAAGAGAGAGGTTGCAACGTGCAGCTGACCAGAGACATTTCCCTGCCGCAGGTTACTGGGTCAGATTGTGTGGCTTAGTGCTAGGTTTCTTCAGCACTGCAGAGACCTCAGTGACCAAAATGGTTTGCAAATGATTTAATCAGATCCCTTGTGTGTCACTGACTGATGGATCCCACCTTCTGCTGACCTGGATCATATGAGAATTCACCACTTCCAGTGGTAGTCTGTTCTAAAATTAATCATCCTCTCCGTTCAAAATGTGTCTTTTGTTTTCAGTTTCTGGCTCTGCCTTTCAGGCACAGACTGTAACTATTGCTTTTTCTGCTGTCTGAAAGAGTCTATTCACCTGAGGTGTTTTCACTAGGTGAAGATATTTTTATTTCTTCTAATCAACTTGTCTCGATACGTTTTGATAACCAAACAGGCTGTAAATTAATTGTTAAGAAGGGTTTCGTCTATCCCTTTACTTCTAGTATTGTGTTTTACCCCCCCAAACAAACAAACAAACAAACAAACAAACAAAAACTTCTCCAAACTTTGGTATGTATTTTAATTATTCACACAAGAACTGGTACAATACCAAGACCACACAAAGAGAGAGAGATACCCCTGCCTACATGGCTGTCTGTTCCTCTGTTGATCTAGTCAAGTAAAGGTGATATATTTACTTCCTTTCCATTTTGTCAGTGCGTCCTCTCTAGACTCTTCTGCAGATTGCAAATAACTAAACTTTGCTAAAACTTGCCTTTATTGATGTTTTATCATGGTTAGAATATGGAACAAACAAGACAGTTTGTATGTGGAATGTTGCACTGTGCTGCCCAGAGCTTGCACATCATGTTTGCCAACTGATTTCAGCTTTGCGTATCAAACTTTCCTTTCCATAAAACATTATTGATTGGCATTATTTTTACTTTCAGCCTTCCATTCTTTCTTTGCCTTTCAGCTGAATCATCTCTCAGTTCTTCCATTCTTTTTGCCCATGCTGGTTTCAGGCTCCCTGGATGAAAATTGGCAGGGTAAAATGCTTTTTCTTTCTGAAACTCCCCCTGTGCTTACCATGTGTCAGTCCTCTTGAATTTCTCAGCTTTTTAGGACATGCTAATCATCTACTGACATTTGGCCAAGCCTTTGGGAGTCTGTATGTGCACATAGACCAGACTCTCTGAGGTGAATCCTCCTTCTCCAATATTGCTGTACTCCTTCTGAAGTGTTCCAAATCCAGAGCTAAACTACTTGCTGAATATTTTTTCTTTTCTCAGTTGTCTCTTATCAGCAATTTTACACTGTCCAGTCAGGTAACAGACAATTGTTAGAATTTCTGTTATCACATTCTTGCTTAAGCACAAGTCTTTGCCTTCCAATCTGCCCACAGTAATTTTCCTGATATCTTTTGCCTCCTTTATCAGTTACCTGCAGTTCATAGCTTCTAACTGATATTTAATGCTGCTATTGTTTCTTTAAAAAATGGTTGCATGTAATTATTTCTATTACTGTTGGGTTTTTGTCTGAATTCGGCTTTTAGCCAGAACTGTCCTTGTTCCTTGATTGGGAAATTAGTGGTTTATTAAAATACAAATAAATAGAGAGGAGGAGGCGGTTAATGATGCAAAAGTTGGCTGAAATAGTGATCCCCTTAAAAAATAAATCCTGTGCCAAGAAAAATACGTGAAGTCAGGTCATAAAGACCCAGTCTCAATAGCTGTGTCAGGAGAATGTGAACATAGAGAGATAAAAGTTACTATGCATCCTAGCTTGTTTAGGGAATAGCTTAATAAACATAAACCTTTGATGGGAGGCAGTGAAAGAGCAGAGGAAAGCAGCACAGTCCATCTTCCAGTTCAACAAAAATTTGTAAATGTTTCAACTGTAACAATTGATCTCTTCTGGTCCTGACATACCTGCAGTGGATCTTGTCAGATTGGATTTTTAGGGTTTTTTTAATAATGAAAATCAGCAGTATAGGTTTACAAAGAGTTAATCTTGCCTGGTAAACCTGTATTTTTTTAATCAGAGTACTTGGATTTTAGGGAAGTATATAATCACAGTGTCTTGCAATGAAACCTACTTAGGTAATCAATGCAAAGCTGTCTTGGAGAGAGGTACTGCTGTGGGGCTAAAAAATGCTCTCTAAGGGAGTAATGAAAACAGACAGCTTTAAGATGCAGGCAGGGGTGGGTTTTTTTGTGGATCCCTGATCAGATTGGTATAGATCTAGGTTCTCGACTTGTGGAGCTGATTTTAAATGAAACAAAAAATTTTCAAAATCAATATATGTTCTTGGTCATGAAATCTGCTGCAGTCTTTAACTGGGAAATGGGATGATGGTGAAGACAGAGATGGGTTACTAAAAAGAAAGATAACACAGGAGGGAGAGAAGCAGGCTAGCAAGGAAGCAGGTTATGTGGAAAAGAAATCTGTAACCAACCTCAACTACTCATGGAAAAATAGCCACTCTCCATGCACAGATCAAGAGTGTATCTGTAGTCACTATAGGACATGTGAAAGTCACCACTGAATTCTAAATCAGCTTGCAAAGGAGCACGTAGTGGTTCTGACCCTTATCATCACACCCCAATGTTGGACCTGCTCTGTAGGAGCTGATCAATTGCCTGCAAATTTTAGGACTTGCTAGAACTAGTAGGATACAATTCCCAATTACCAAGGGGCCAGCACAGTTAGGAAATGGAACTAAAAGCAGCAATATTTCACCAGAGCTTCATTAGTTTGCAACTACTGAAGAAGTACCCTCTGTACAACTCTCACCACAGGTGCAATGGCAGTGAAATCACCCATTTGAGGAGCAAAGTGGTATTTGAAGTGCAAGAGGGCAGTAGATCCCCCAGGAGCTTGAAAAAATATGCCCCAGCATTACAGAAATATGGGCAGCAAAGGCTCTTCCGTAGGAAAGCTTCCTGATGCCATGATGTATTCGGGGGATGGATGTTTTTAGAAATGAGGAGTTTGAGAGTAAACGCCATCATTAAAATAGCATTATGAGGATCCTGAGTTACCAGGATGGGTTGGTGGATTGTTCCATGGTTCTGTAAGCCTTGGCACTGCTCAACCTGCAGGTCCCCAGAGAGGATGGTGGTTGGTACTCACTGACTCTCTGGTGTGCAAGGGCTGGAGAGTCAGTACTGAGTGGACTTAGAGGAGACAAACAAGACTGAGTTTTATAATCCCCCAGGACAGCAAATACTTATTTCTGATTTACACCTTATGTCTGATTTCCTGTTCATACTGCACTGTATTGTTACTCTTAGCCTGGGACAACTCGGGCTGTCTCCTGTCCTAGCCAAGGTTGTCAGCATTGTGCCCCACCGCTGATGTCTGCCTCAAGCAGGGGTTTATAGCATTTCTTCAGAGTCTTTCAACTCTTTACCCTGTCAGAGTGGGCCATCAGAGATGGCTTTGAACTTGCTGCTAACTGACACGTGCCCAGATTTTCTGAAGAGCAGAGGAGGATTTGGCAACACTCCGATATCTCAGTCGCGGAGATCTCATCAGGCCCTTCTGTACCAGCCAAGACTCGGAGGCGTTGCATGAAGAGTTGACTGGACCGCTTGCCATGACAGCTATAAATTGTCCCATCCTTTCAGGCATACAAAAGAGTAATGACAACTGTGTTGTAGGCATTTGCTTTTGTGTGAAGTCGGATGTTGCCTTCATTCCAGACGCACTGCATTCATCTCCCCAGGGCTGCCCTGGCTGGTGCTCGGCACTCATGCCTTTCCAAGGCAGCACATTGCCAGGGGAGCAGTTTCTTTACCCGTGTCAGTGCTGTATTGTCAACTGCCTTTATACGCTTGCCACCAAGGCCTTTTTATTTCCCCAGCTCTGGCATTCAGCCTAGTCAAGCAACTAGAAACGATCAGAATATTTCTGAGTGTGTGTACAACCGGCAAATGATTGTTAGAAAATGACAGATTGCAGGCCAGCAGCTCTGTGATTTTTTGCCACGGGGAGCCCCACAAGAAATGGCCACAATGGACCAGACCACTGTTCCATCAAATCCAGGATCCTGTTTCCAGTTGTGGCTCAGAGTAGGGAACTATCAAAGAGTATGAGAAAAGGGTAAGTCCATACTATAGCTACTTCCTAAAGCATTTCTGATCTCTAACTGCTATCATTTTGAGCTTGCTAAGGCAGGCACAGGGCTGATGGCAACCTCAGTGGATTTCTCTTCCATGAACTTGTTCACTCTCCCCTTGAGTCTCTCTAAATTCCTAGTGCCCTCAATGCCATCTATTTGGTGTATGCAGAGAAACCTTTTTTTGTCATTTTTCTCTTTGCTTCTAATAATGACATTTACTGTCCTTTAGTGTTTGTAGTGTTGTACTTCACTGGGTAGCAAGTCAGATTGACACACCAATGACATGCACCTGCAGAAATCTACTCTGGGGTGTCAGTGTTTACTTCCCAGTTCACCCACAGGAAAAGATTACTGACTTCATATATGCTAACTGAGATTTGCTGGCTATAATAGTTCTGCAAGAAACTTGTGTAGCACTGTTTTAGTGACCGCAGTCGCTCTCCAGCCGCAGATATTCCTCAGATATTCCCATTGCCTTCTTTGCTGATTATCCCTGCAGTGTGCATCATTCTGCAAGGAAATAAATCCAAAGGGTTCCCCAGGGCTGTGCTGGAACACCAGAAAGAAAACTGCACAGGGCATTGTCTTTTTTTTTTTTTTTAATGTGTAGTCTTGAGAACACTTTCAAACAATCAAGAGGAAATGAATGGGAATTGTGCACATTGTGCATTCATGGCAAGAGATGGGAGCTACAATACTGTGCTCTTTTCAAAGAAAATTTTCACTTGCAGTTCTCCGAATCACTTTTCTGACTTATCTTTAAAGAAACAGAAAGTAATCTTTACCTTGTTTCATAGCCTATAGATGTATTATCCATTCAGTGGGCCTCCACAGAATTCAGAGAAGTACAATACAACACAAGCAGTAAAAGCAGTGGGAGGACTGACATTTGTCTTCCAGTTCTATCAAATGACAATGAAGATATGTCTGAATGGGGGTCACGGAAAAATAACTTGTTCTAGTCTAACTAAACATGTCTCCTGACAACTTAGTTGTGGACTATGGGGCTCAATCCAAGGTACATTAACTGTCATTGTCTTTCATAGTCACGGTGTAGCTGTACTCTTGTGTGTGTGCAATGTCTCTTTATAATTTTTCTAGAACAAAATAGTTCATTTCATGAATCCCATCATCCTCTTCATAGGCAGAATCCTCATTGTTGCCTAAAATTGACTCTTAAAAGATGTTTTCAGTCATGAAGATTTTATTTGTTCCCTTGGCTGAATTGCTCCAAGCAGTGCAGTATTTGAAATTTGAGCTGTGCTGTGATAAGCATATGATGTCACTTCTCTTCCCTGATTAAAGAACTGTAATTCTCATGATTTGATTTCTGGAGTGTATAATACATTTAGAATTCACTTTTAGGGTCAAAGTCTTAGCTGGTATAAAATGATGAGACTTTGTTGTCTTAAATATATAATAGACAACCAGGAAATATCAGATAAATACAGCACTGACAACAAAAATAACAATAATTCCATGAGTTTTAGGACTCCTTTTAATGCACAACACTAGTCTAACATTTTTGCCATGATTTTTTCAAAACCATATGGGACTCATTTTCTTCTCACATATCCTGCTTACATACAGATGCAACACCACTGAGTTCAATGCAATTGTGTATTGATTTAAACAGGTCTAGGTCTCAGCCTAGAAAGGCACTTAAACACAGTGTTTAACTTGAAAGCAGGAATGTGCTAATACAACTTCTGATTCTGACCCTGAAAATGTTGACTATCTGCTTGAATGCTTGCTATCATAAATGAGAATTAGGAAAATAATTACTGTTTTTCAGCCACTCAAGAAATCAAATAATTGCTCTGAAATGGCTGCCACTGATCCACAAGGAAAACTGTTGTTTCACCAAACAATAGTAATATTTGGATTTAATAAAAACCAGTTTATATCAATTCTGAAAAAAAAATCTCTTCAGGAGGGAGGAAATAGACTCAACCTGGGCAATTTTTTAATGGCACGTTTTATCCTTTTGATATTTTGGAAATGATATTTCTGTTTGAATTTTAATGAAACTTGCAATTTTAAAAATTTTATTTCTCTCCCTCTTTGGCAAGTGAATTTACTATATGCTACCAGACATGACAGATTGTCATGGTAAGATTTTAAACTTAGCTGGGTAGTGTAATATGACACAAATAGAATGAAGTATTACTACTATGTGTTTTCTTCTGAGCATCCCCAGAAAATTAAGCAATATTTAGCCAAAACCTGCATTTTGTTGGGAATCTATACATAAGCCATGCAAATTGTGTCTTCCTTTTAGTGGGAGGTGTTTGTACCAACAGCTTTATGGTCATATCAACAGGGAGGATAAATTCTCCAAATTCTTCATCTATCTTGGCTTAGGATGCCTTGTTTCTTGAAATTTTAGAACCATCTCTTTGGAGGCTGTGTACCACAATGTTCAGGGATCCTTTTTTCAAACTAATGGTTGCCAGGCACTTGCATTTGCTTGTGCAAATCCTGTTTGTGCAGAAATTCAAGGATTTCCGCATGTGAAAACAGGTAAAGAAATATCAAATTGTCTCTGCAAATCTTTGTTTCAGTTGTTCAGCACCCAGCAATATTTTAAGCAGTTCTGATTGTCCAATGAAACAGCTTAGGCTGAGCCCATAAAGCCGGACATCATAAAATGCCAGTTCAAAGTTTTGATAAGAGCATTAGAAGCATGTTCAGTCCCTGAGTTCATCATCTGAGACTTTATAACACTGATCTGCTAGTTTAGAGTCCTGACCATAATGCTCTAGAAAGAGCAAAATTAAAGCCCCTGCTCTGGAAGAAAGTGAACACCCTAAAATCATGAGCATCTCTAAGGTTCTGCCTTGAGTTCTGTGGTGAGGAAGCTCCTAATGTCCCACAGCATTTTGGTGTGGGATGGAATATAAGGAAGGAGGAGAATTTACATGACTCAAACACATCACCACACTCAGAGAGCTTGTTTACATAGGTGCTGTCTTTAGTCACTGAAGAGGGAGGAGTTAAAGAGAGCAATAACTTAAATATTTAACACTGCTTACTAGAGCTCTCTCCTAGAAGGATAAGATTGTGGAACTATTATATTAGGAGTTTTCTTGGGCTGATGGGAATATCCCTGCTGTTAAAAAGACTTCTCCAAATCACTAATGTAAAGTCTTTCTGTTGTACTATGACAGGTGCATTTTTGAGCTTCTAGAAGGCAATTCGCTAACTGGGGGATGGGGAAGGAGGCCAGACAGTCACTGCTGTGCTGTAGGAACCAGATCTGATATGTCCTTGCAGCAGGATGCCCTGATGCAACACTAACCCCTGTGCTCCATAGGCTGGGAAGCAGTTTCCACGTGGGAATTGATAGGTGGGCACAATAGCAGTTAGAAGCATCATTGTGTCTCAGTGCAGATTTCTTTCTCAACTCCTGTGAACACAGCTGTGCTTTCTGGCCTTGGAAGTGCTCTTCTTTTATGTGCAATAATTCAGATAGGAAATGGGAAAGGAGTGGATATCGTATTTGTGTCGTTTGTGTACATCCACATGGCAGGAAGAACTTCAGTTTTCATACTTCAGTCCTTGCTGCAAGAACATCTAGCACTGGACATGTCCCATCTCTTATAATCCAAATGAGACAACACAAGGAATATTTTAGGTGTATCTTGATGGCGTTGGCACCTTTGGGACCTTCTGCTTGGTTTCTGCAATGCTTGACCTGTTGGCAAGCCCGTGATGTCAGCTCTTTATCTTTGGTCTTCACCTAAGAAAGGCAAGAAGGCAGCTCCATGTGCCAGGCATTAACCTGGGAGCCTGACCTGAGGAGAACATGTCCCATTTGTGCAGTTCAGTGTAACAGAAAAACATCTGTCCGTCATGTCACGCGAGATAAGGTGATTTGTGAGTCCGCTTACCTCAGGTGGATTCAATTGTTGATCTTGGAAAGAGCCCAAGCCAGAGAAAGCTGTTTGCACACCGTGCTGTCCAGCCTGCAGAGCACACACTGAGCAACTGGCTGCTGGAGAGATCCTGTCTCCTGGATGCTTTCTGGAGCTGCTCTGAGACTCCCGGCCGCTCCCCACCCTCCTCTCATCACTAACAATAACCAGATACCCCTGTTTGCCTGCAGTATCTAAAAGAAGATACCTCAATTCAACTGAATGTTTCCCATTATTTAGGCTGATATGGAAGTTTCTGTTGTTCCAACCTCATAGTGATTAATCTGTGCAATATTTTTTTTTCTCATCATAGGTTTCTTTGGTTTGTTTGTTTGTTTTTAATCTGTGAAACTTCTGTAAATTCTGTAATAGATCTCTGTTTTAAGGGGAACTATATGGAAAAAGTGAGTCAGAGCAAAGCCAGTTCCAACCCCAGCCTCACACCCGGCAACCAGACAGGGATGAAGTGCTGCCATATACTGCTGATGGCCAGAAGACCTTGCAGGTGAAGTTTTCTAGTGTGCTTTGCTCCCTTCTTTGGCCTGACTTAGCTTCTGTGGAAGCCAATGATAGATAGTTTTATCCCCAACTCGGTGCCAGCAGAGTTAATCTGCTCTGTGGAATAGTGCAGGCTCATAATTCCAAAATGTGAGTTTCTGGACTGTGGCTGACACTGAAGCACTTGCATTCTTTCCAGACCTGACCCAGGGTTTCTTGAAGAGCAATAGAAATTTCAAGGGGGAAAGGGAATTGTGGTGTGCTGGGGGCAGCCAAATATCTCCTCTGGGGGATGAATCTTAGGTCTGTGATGTGCTGGGGGCTCACCAAGAAGGAGAAACAGGAATAAGGATCTGGACTTCAATGGTCCTTGTGGGTCCCTTCCAACTCAGGATATTCTGTAAACGTGTCTGCAACTGTGCATAAAATCTGAATTCCTCTTCTCAGAAAGGAGTTTTTAAAACAGGCCTGTAACTCTCAGAACTTTAATTCATCTAGAGACAGCCTTTCTTTGCTTGCTTAGTGGCCTGGCTTGCCATGATGAAAGGAGACAAGTAAAAGAGGAGTACAGAATGTGACATGAATGATTTTAGAAATTTTAAATGTCAAGATCCTTGGGCAACATAGAAAATCAACAAGACAAAATGATGTGGGAAGAAATTCAGCCAATACAGCAGAAAATTCAATGCAGTCCATTAGACCTGGTGTGTTGAGTGTTGCCTGCACGTGAACTCCCATAGGATGGGGCCTTCCATTCCCTGTTACAAATTTCAGCCTCTCTCCTAAACATGCCAGACCTGTGTGCCACTGCTCTCTAGTGTAATTTTGGTATTCCTATGCATCATAAGCTACTTGGCATGTAATCCTTCTCAGGGTTGGATGCCTAGAAAAGGAGGTTGTGTTTGCTTGTTCAAGAACAGGAAGATGATCTCTCTAAGAGAGGGAGACTTGAGGGTAAACTGTAAATAGACTCCATCTCTTTAGAGCAGGAAACCATCTATATAATCTCTTTGGAAAGTACGTGACACAACAGGATCTCAGTTGTTTACTGGGACCACAGCAGTTGTGTGGTACATACTACCTGCTTTGGAGAAGCATTTGGCTACTATGGCAATGAATGTGAGAGGAGAGAGAGGCAAGACATCTGTGGACTTCATCACAAGGAAGGATCCCAGCATCATGGCACCCCAGGCAACACAAATTCTTCCTGATCCAGCACAAAAAATTAGAAATATTGAATCACAGGGTTGTGTTACATTAATGTCATGTTTTCCTTGCCATGTGTTCACTCCTTGTATAATTCATTCTAATTTGTCTGAGCTTTTATATCATTATCTGGGTTTTGATTTTTAATGAACTTTTTCTTCCCCCATATCTATCTCTCAAACAGAATTGAGTATATTTGTGCAATTATAATATAAATTACGATGGGTAAACATTATTGTAACAGTGTTACTATAAAACATGGGTGAGTTCAGGTGGACATCTTAAAAAGTGGGCTTTGATTTCAGATCACTAACACCAGCTCTACTGATATCTCTGAAACGAAGCAACCTGGAAATCAGGCACCTCAGCTTCTAGTGTCTTGGAAATTTACTTGACATTTAGTTTTTTATGAGAAAGCATGAGAAAATGTACATTTCTGTCCAGATCCCCTGTAAAAATCTCAGAGGTAAAGGAAACAGTGCCAAGGCTGAAACATCTTCAAAGCTGAAATGTATGTTTGAAGTTCTAAAAAAAATTCCCAGTGTCCTAAATTCAGCCACTGGTTTTCAATAAGAACACTTAATAAAATCTTTTCTTTTTTTTTTGCAAGTATTTAAAGAAAAATTATGGGTTTGCAATGAAAAATGATAGCAAGTTCTAGGCAAAATTAGAAGCCACTTATGATAGCTGGGAGATGAGAGTCTTTGCAAGGCCAGCAGAAGATCATGCTAGAAGAGACTTGGCTATCCAAGTTCCCAAGCACCCAAGCCTTCACCACAAGAGAGTAATTTATCATACTGGGACATGAAGGTTAGATATCCCATTTCACTAGCATAACTCCTTCCCTCACTCCCAAGAATTTATTGTTTTGCTAATTGCATGCCTGTGTGATTCTATGTGTATCCAATCCAACAAAACAGCTTTTCTGAAAAAAAAACCTCTGTTTTTTAGAAGTGCTTCACATATTGGGTTATGCGTGTAACATACCAAAAAATCCCAAACACTAACACATGTAAAAAAACAATTACTTTACGACCCTCTTCCATATCTTCATTGCCCACATAACACCACCTTCTGTGAGTTATACAAATGATTCAGCACTCAGGGCAACAGCACAAATCCAGGGGTGTAATGTTTTTCTGCTCACCGGCAGATCACAGAACGTCATGTACTTATTTTCAGAGGTGTCAACTCGCTAAAGAACGGCTTTTCCTCAGCACATGCTGACACCACTGAATGCTGGAGGCTGAGACCTGCCCACAACACGTGGAGGGTGAAGCAAGTTGTCCCAGAGTAATTCTGATCTTTGGCTGCCTCAGGGGGTGTTGTGAAAGGGAATTATTCTCACTTCTCCTCCAGGAGGGTTCCCCACCCATCCTCCTGACAGCTCGACTTGAAAGGGTTCACCCGCAGGAAACTATTTAAACTGATGATCATTCTTGTGGTTTATGCATTGATAAAAAAATGTTTCATTTCAAAAAGAAAAAAAAAACCATGATGTGAGTAATTTTCATAATAACTTTTTCCTCCTCTTAAATAAACTTGGGCAGGATCCCAATCAAGGTGGTTGGCTGTGTTGGATAATTAAAGGATAGATCTTTTTCAACCTAACAGATTTGCGAACATTGTGTAAATATGCTTTTAGGCAATTGAAGGATTGTGCTTCATAGCATAGGCAAATTCATGGACAGCTGCTTAGGATAAGGCCAAACTCAGCCAAAATGAGTGTTAGGAGTCAATGCAGAACACTTTCTGCCTGGGCTTTACCGATGTCAAACACAGCTGTGGCATTCTGCTGAAATCTCCCTGGAACCAAAGTTATCTCACCTCATCAAAAGGCTGTGCATGGTTTCTGCTTTCTCAAGCTCTTTCCAGGGGAATAGCAAACCAGCAAGGTCAAGCTGAACAACTGGGAACTTTTCCCAAGGGGAGAGAAGATGGGAGAATGTTTGGGAATGTGTTTGAAGTGTGGCAGTGGCAAGGAGCGAGAGGCAGGATGCTCTGAGAGAGGGAAAAGATGGTCCTTTCACCAAGCACATCTGGCTTAACAAAAAAAGCTGATTCCAAATTCGACCTCTTTGGTCTAAGAAATGAGCTGGGCAGCTCCCAGGAATTTCCCTGGAAGAATCCCACCTACTTCTGAGCCAGAGGTCAGAGAGAGCAAATGTACCTCTCTCTCAGTCTTGTTTCCTACTCATTCACGCTGTGCCTGCTTTTGTCTTTTCTGTCTGTTAAGGAGTGAACTGGCTCTGTGACTGGACCCTGTCCAGTTCAGTGCCAACTCGGAGGGTGTCCAACTGTGTTTTTAACAGTATTAGACTGGCAGGTACAGCAGTCACAGGCAGATGGAAAATCACTGACTGGACCAGCAAGTTCTCAGAAGCTTCTCATGACCTCAGTTCCCCCTTTCGATTTCCTGTTGGTTGTCTCTTTTCCTCCCCGACCTGCAAAAATAGGGCTCTGCCCATTTATGTCCGAATCGTTCCCTAACAAATTATTTGGGGTGTCCCACTTGGGAGTAATGTCGTTAGACTGGAAAAAGTATTCACTGCACATGGTCCACATGTCGTCTGTTGACTTTAATACTGATCTCTGCTTTCCTTCTGCTCCTCTTGATGTACAGACCCCATGGGTACAGACTCCCACCAAATCGTGGGAGTGATACCACCCTGGTGAGGAAGGTGCTGCCGAGGAGCACTGGCCAACACGGGAATTGATGTGATGGCTTCCGTGGAAATAAAATCCCCTGGAAGGGGTTTGTGATCCCGGCAGAGGTTGATCAAAGCATCATTTGGGTGATAAATAACAAAATGCAGGAGTGCATCTGTCTTGCTGCCATCTCTGGCCTAACTCTTCCAAGGACTTCCAAGGAAAGAATAAAGCAGTCTGGTGATTTGCCTTTCTGGTAATATGTAATCTTGTTTATGTTTTGAGGTTGAAGTGCAAGTGCACAGAAAGTCCATGTAAAGCCTTTTCAGAGCCAAACTTCTTCCTTTGATTAGGGAAAGAAAATGCTTAAGACATTTCAGGGTCAGGTCTGAGCTTGGGGATAAGCAGTTGAAGGAGGTAGAGCTACACAACCATATCTGCATTGTAAGAGTGCTCCAAAGAGGCCCTGAGATTCAGCAGCTCACCCAGACTAGAGTTTTAAAAGACAAGAGGCTTAAAAATTGGACAGAACCCTTCATCAAGGTCTCCTAAATGTCATCTGAATGTCCAGCATTCACAGACAGATACCATGACATGCTAAAATAAAGAAATAAATACTATCAATACGATTATGGAGCCGTTGTCCTTGACCAATTAATCCTTAGCAATCCACTGCTCACATTACACTTAGAAGTATTCTGCAATATTAGGAATCATTTGTTTCTCCCAATGGTTTTTTTTTTTTTTTTTGCTTTGGTTGGGGAAATGCAGTCCTTGAAAAATATATGCAAATTCAGTCTGGCCTGTAAGTCACAACCTAATTTCATGCAGCCAGTTTATGAGCCTCTCATATATAACTTACTGTTAACTTATTGATAAAAATTTACTATTTGGGGTGTGTGTGTGAATTTGGTTTTGTTTTCTTCTCTTCAAACCAAAGAGGTCCCTAGGGAAGTGTTGCCAGGTAAATTACTAATGTGTGTCTTGTGGTGCCAATTTCAGGAATGTTCCAATTCCTGTCTTCCTTTTCTGTCTTCTCAGTAGGTTTGTCAAAAGATGACTTGAAGAGGTGGAGTCTGAGATGAAAGAGAGCATAAATCAAATTATGAAAGTATATGCAGAGGCCTTTCCTTAACTCTTCCAATTCTGTAATATGTTTAACCCCAGGAAGTAACTTGATGGGTAAACCTTAGATCATACTCAGAACCACTAATTTTGCCTGAATCCGGTGTTGAAAAGGGGAATTATCCACTCTAAAACTTTATCCTCATCATCTGACTCTCATTTTAAGAGGTAATTCATCTTTTTCTTATTCTACCTCCAACAAAGGTGTTAGCTGTTGTGTAGTTTAAGGGGCTGTATAGAGATGACTCAGAGCAACAAGCTCTTTTTCTTGCAATTCTTTAGTAAGGGGATTTTCTTAACATTCATCTCACCAATTAAAACTCCACTCCAGCAGAATGTGGTAGGGCTCTGCCATCTTTATCTTTTCAGATTGGTTTCCTAAGGAAGTGAGAAACATGCCTTTACATGCTCCATATGTCTATTTTTCCCTGTCATCTCCTCACACCCCCCTGCCTGCCCCAACAGTGTTAAAATCTGCTGATTTATTTTAACCACAACTATAACAGAGGAGTGCAGTTTCCAAAATCATCAAGCTGCTAGAAATGTCATGGAAATCAGAGGCTGCATAACATGAGGCAATTTACAGCACACACTTACTCTTGTCATACAGCAAGGAAATTTAGCCTTAGATGCTCATCTGTAGGAAACCAACCTTCACTAAGTCTGCTGCTTATAGAAATACATGTTTATTTCTTTGATTATGGAGAGTAATTACGCCCAGAGATCACATTTTGGTATCATGCCTGTGTTTAAAAGTTAATTCCAAGTGTCGACGCTTCAATCTGCGGCTGGAAACCAGAAGTGCTAAGACCTCCTCTCAACATCAATCCACCCAAAATCCTGGTGGGTGTTTCTTCTTCAGTTTTGGCTACAACACTGTGCCAAAAGGTTTTCATACAACTTTTGTCATTCACAACCTTAGACCAGTTCTGAAAGAGCCATTTTGCCTTGTTAACCCCTGCTTTGGACAACTAACTTTCCCTAAGAAAGCTTTTCAATGTCTTTTCAGTAGGGGCAGAGGATTTATGCTCCCTGCATTTGGCTATTTGGCTTATTGGTCCTAGAAAAGCTGCAGAAACTCAGACTAATGTGGCTCAAGTGCTTTCACTGAATTCCAAGTTTAAAAAGGAAGTTCTTCCAGCTATACCTCAGAAAGAAACCCTGGGATTCTCCTGTCATGTGGAGTATTGAAACTATTCAGGTTCTCTCTGTTAATTTGAAGAAATCCAGAGAGGAGGTTTTTCCAGGTAGATGCCATGACAAAGTGGAGCAGACACATCATGTTAGACCCTATCTAACATTATTCTGATTCAGGCTTTGTCTGTCTGTCTTCATCAAAAGCATTGTTTATGGGAAACCTGGATGGTGGAATCATGATCCTACTAGGCTTTTTGTCAGCTGCATCTCTGCTTCTAAAAGCTTTCACTCCAAGGATTGACTCCTGGCCTTACAGGGATAAAAGTGGTTTGCATCCACAAAGCTCGAAGTTATCTTTCTCCAAAGTCAGTGGGCCTTGTCCAGCTCTTCATAGTACTTTTCTTGGTCCCTTCTGAGCCATGTGTAACACCTCTAGAGCTTTGAGAGACAATAATTTATTTATATGCTTATTTCAGGTGGTTTTGCATGGAAAAAGCCGCAGATTGTGTCGTACCCAGTAACAGTCACCATGTTTTTGCATTAAGGATATGTTTCACATCATGGGGCTTGGAATGAGTGATAGCTTTCCCTGGACAGCGTTCAGGGAGCTAGACAGCATGCTCCTACTTTCTTAATGGCAGGGGTTGCTGCAACAAGCTGCTTCTAGAGATGCACTGAGATTTCTCTGAAGGAATTAGCTAGTCCAGTCCCAAAGGGATCCCAAGGGAAAGCACCAGAGACAATTGAAGAATCAGGATCTGACAATAAAGCAGGGAGCTCAGCTATTTGGCAGCGTAGATGTTCCTACTGCTGTTATTTTCAAACCAAATCTGTTCTGTGTTGTGAAGCAGTGGGAGTTGACTCTGGGCATGCTGCTCCTGTTCACAGCAGGGCTGTCTTGTAAGTGCAGAGAGGGGAATTTTAAGTGAACTCCTGCAGGATTATTCAGTTAATTTTTAGTGAGGACAGCTGGGTGACTTGGGCCCTCTCAGCAGGGAGTAATGTATGATTTCACTGTGCTAGTAAGACAGGCACTTCACACTGTCCTCCTGGTGAGACTCTGCAGTGACACTGTGACTATTTCCCAAGAGACTGCAGAAAAATGGTAGGGAATACAAGATTTTCTGCCTTAATGCAGGGGATGTACAGATGGGACATTCATTGAGATCAGGGCAAATGATTCCTTGGGACTTGATGACATGATGGAGAGGCCTTGATCCACTACCTCTAAATTTCAGCCTTAAACTGGAATTATTTGGTCCAAAGTGCACTGACCAGTGCACTGACAGAGAATTGAACAGTGAGTGGCTCAAATTGTTGTCACTCAAAACCACAGCAAGTGGACTTCTACCTCACAGACTTCTCATCCCCTCATACAGTAACCTGCCCTCTCTGCCCCTTCTTAGGAGAGACCAATCCTGACAGTTGATTTACCTTTTAATTGCATGTGTAATGGACTAAAAGACTATTAGAAAATTAGGGCTAGAATTAGGATTTAGGACATTAGAATGCCCAGAACCAGCAAGACTCTGTGGCAAATTCAAATGCAGTGTCATGTCAAACAGTTCAGATGTGCTCCCTCGGTCCAAGTCAAGTCATGTCATAACACAGGGCATGCCCTTATCTTTCATTTGGAGGGGTGGGGTGAAAAAACATACCCTGCTGTCAAAGGCAGCCATATGAATGCCCTGAGAGCTTACTGAACACTGATGCTATACATTAAAGCCAGCATAAACCTCACAGAAGAATTCCAGCCTCATGGGAAATATTATATACAAGGATGTTTGAGAACTAGGGCTGAAGGGTTTAGTTTGATGTCTTAATTGGGACCTGATGCACAGCTGCCACTGGGTTTCTTTTCTCCCTAATCTTCATTTCTTTTGCTTGGCAGACACCCTGCAGACAAGCAAGCCTTCAAAAGCTGAAGAAATGTGTTCTAGGTGAGGGTCTAACAGGTTATATCCCAGAAATCTCTGCAGGATGTGCACAGTTAAACAGACTTTCCCACTGAGCTCTTAGCAGCCTAAAGTTAGGCAGAGTTTTCTTTGGATGAGACATGCATTTCTGTCCCTCTCCTGATCTCCAGGCCAAGTCCAAGAATACTTGGGTAACTTTTTCTCCTTTTACAGAGTTGTGTGACCTGCAGCAGATTTATAGCTGCTGCAGAGAAGCAGGTGCCAAGATGACCATGGTATATTGCGAAATTCCATTCCCCTGAGAGAGTGCAGATCCAGGAGATGGTCAGAGCTGGTCCAGGACTTTGAAGAGAGCACTTGAATGCCAACTCCTTTATTTCTTTTCTTTTTTTTCTTTCTTTCTTTCTCCTTTTTTCAGAAAGCCTAGGAATTGATTTTCAGAGTTCCTTATGTCTACATGGAAGGAATACAGAGGGCCCCTTGTGTTTGCCAGTAGTGGAAAGTTATTATCATTGTGAATGATCAATAGCTGTCTTATAAGAAAGGGTATTTCAAGGCTGGTTTTCAATCTTCCTTCAAAATGCTTGCCCTTGCCAGATTCACCACTGAGCCCAGCACCATGTGGATGTCTGAATGATAAATATGGAGTGTGGAAATTCACCTGTTCCAGAGTCACTGTGTCTAAGTGACACCTAAGTGCAAAGACAGAGGTTTTCAGACAGAATAGACCTTCAAAATGCAAAAGCAAAGCAGGAAATTTAGAGGAAAGATTCTTTGCCTATGAGCTATAGCTGTCCTAGAGATATTCTCTGCCTGCAGACTCAACATCTGGCTGCTCTAAAATGTTGGGTTTGGGCCATTTGAGAAGTTGACATCTTCACATTGTGTATTCCTAATTTCCACAGGAACATTCTTCTGTCCTGACTATTTTGGTTTTACCGCTTCCTGGGGTCATATTTTCCCATATGACTTGTGGCCTGGTCTCCTCCTAGTTCCTCAGTGACAAAAAGGAGATCACAGCTTGGGCATAGACTGCACCTCCCCACAGTACTCTTGGCTTCGTGTCCCTTGGAGCTGTTTCATTCACCCAAGAGGTAGTGATATTTGCTTTTGCCTTTCCTACCACAAAAAAGTGACCACCCCAGAGCCAGCTTCTTCTCCAAACCAACCAGACTGTTTTATGAAGTCCTAGAAACCTGGACCAGAAAATGCCAGCTGGCTCAGTCAGCTGGAGTCTCCTCTAAGTCTATTCTGTTCTTCTATACCATACATATAGTAATGTGTCCACCCTCAGTCTCTGTTGCATGGCCTCCTGTTATACTGGGAAAAAGAAATCTAACAGAACACACTTTCTGATGTGCTGAATTTCTTTTTAATTTATTCTTTTAACAAAGTTGGAGTAGAAAATTTGGGGAAACAATGGTGAAACGTGTCCAAAATATCAAATCATGGAGCAGAATGAGAAGCTGAGATCCAGCTGAGAAATTCCACAATGGATCTGCTCTCGGAGATCTTCCAGAGAGGAGCTGGACTGTGCTACTTGCAGCTTCAAGTTAATTCTACACTGAAAGTTGGCACAAAAGGAAAAATGTCCCTTTTCCTTGCATTCCTAGCGTTTTCCCAGCAGGGACCAGTGGCCAGTAGCCAGGTGTCAGAGAGAACTATGATTGATGAGTGAATATGTAATTGGGAAAATATCTTGCTGCTTCCTCATGTCTAATTCCCACTGATTTGAAGGCTGTACCCCAAAGCACTGCTGGGAATAAACAAATGATTTTCCTTTCTTGGACATGTTGATGCTTATGAGATGGACACTTCAATGTGAAATCAGTTCATGCTCATTAAGTGTTGATTTGTCATTTGTATACAGAGGTGCATAAGCTGAGCTTCCCAAATAATCAGAATTAATAAAGACTCATTGTTAGCAGGGGAAAACATGGCTTCCAGTGATCAGCTCTACTGTGGGTGGAGGTCCATATAAGTCCTGTACAGTCCTCCTACTGTCACTGAATGTGGATCTTTTTGGATTCCTGGTGTGGATAACTCCACAATGAGGTCACTAACATCCTCCTTGCAGAATGCCAGGGGGGTTTTTGAATAGTTTTGTCGGTGATTGAGTCTTTGAGATGTAAAGGGTAGTTTTGTTGCAATTTGCAATTGGTTTTTGTATGTGGTTAAGACTTCTGTAGGGTTGGCCAGTATTTTATACATTGGGGTTTGGAAAAACATACTCTGAATTGTAGGATATTTTAGGACCAAAAGGGCTGCTTCAAATAAATTGCTAAGTGCAGACTGCTTCTAACTTGAAACAGTGGTTTCAGCATGTGTTTTCATGGGGCCTGTCCCACCTGAAGGCTTGCCTGTGTGCATCTTCCACAGCGAATGGAATCAGAGTGAAGGAAGAAGCATCTGAACAGCTGAATGAGTGGTAAAAGATGGAAGCCAGAAGTACAGACATTGCACAAATGGAAACTTTCTTAATGTTCATCTAGAATAGTTTGTTGGGTATTTTTTGAGGGCAGGTGGTTGGTTGATGGGTGGTTCTCTTGCTAAATGGGAAAAATTTTAGTGATTCCCCCCAAAGCGTCACATCTTCCATTGCTTGAAATGAAATGTCAAGACCATATGAAAAAAATGAAAAATATATACCAGTGGCAGGAAGGATCTGTTAAGGGCTTCACCCCCCCATTCTCATTTCATTATTTCTGCAATTTCTTTTTAACCTTCAGATTCATTGAGTGCCAATGATTAGTTGTAAAGCAAAAAAAATGTTCAGATACTCAGTGTTCTGCAGATGTTATCCATTGTAGGTGATGCTGTCTTGAGGTTAACTGCAAAATAATAAAAAAAACAACCTCTCTCAGAGAGAGCCAGAGATCTCTTGGGAGTGGTAATGCAGTACAGAGCCTTTCACCCTGAGGTCAGCAGGTCAAACCCATTCCAGATCAGGAGTGACCAGTAGTGATTACGTGTCTGCTTTCGGATTCGCGGAACATTGCTTTTATTAGTGCTACTGGAAGGCCATTCCTGCGCCTATATTGCAGATCCTGATGATCTGTGTGATTCTATCTAGACGAAATGGAAACAAATACTTTATAAATGTACACAAATACAGTCTTATTTACGGTACAAAAATCATCAGAGTTGTCATCATTGTTGTCATCATTTGCTCTTCTGTGGGCCGGCACTGTGGAAAGATCAAGGATGCAATTGACTGCAGTTAAGGATTTTATTCTCTTACCTTTAGATGTGGCCCCTGGGGTCAAACTCAGAACACTCATGGCTCCTACCATAAAGCTAAGTCACTCTTCATGGGTATTTCACCAGACACGTTTATCATCAAAAAGTGTCCAAAGCATCTTAAATCAGTGCAAGGTAAACCACGGGCAGATCAAAAGAGCAAATGCAATGAATGGATCACGAGAGAAGAGCAAGAAATAGCAATTAAAAAATTAAAAAGCTGATAGCATAAGGAAAACTCGTCAGTCTCTCTGAGTCTGTTAGGGACAGTGGTTACGCACACACTCACCTTCCATGAGAAACAGCTTCAGGCGGTGCATTAGACATGTGGAAGGAGTACTGCATGAAGTCAAAGAAAATCCAAGCTTCTTTTCCTCTGCTATAAATCGTAGTGCATGGGGTTTTTTCCCCAAGGGAAGGTGGAAGATTAGTTTTTGCACAGTGTAGGGCTGCATATATTAGCTTCTGATTTTCAAGGAAATGGCACCATTTCTGAATTCCGTGACACGCATTATGGTGTCAGCTTCAACATGTGCAGTAATACCTAAACCTACTCCATCTTGTGCCCCATCTCTTCTCCCTGACTGCTGTTTCTCAAGTAATTTCTCCTAAGCAGCTTCTGTTCTTACTTTTCAACTGGAATTTGAGGCTGTGAAAGATATAAACTTTCTCTGAGGTGGCAGATGAATGAAATCCACCCCTAGCCTGGCCACAGATTTAAAACATTTGGCCTCATCGAGTATATCCACACCATATCCATACAAAGCAAAACTACATAGATGTACAGAGTATGGCACTGGAATTCTCATGAGTGATGTGATTGATTCAGACTAGTTAACCCATCTAGAAGCTAAGCATGACATCAACTTTGCACCACAGCAAACTCTGTGTTTGGGGATTGCACGTTGCTCAATATGTATGGTAAATTATGCAGAAGGATGAGGGAGAAATCAGTATGGAAGAATTAAAAATAAAAAGTAATAAATGTAGAGGTGAGGATGTGAGTTCTAGGAGGAAACGAAGCAGGACTGCCAGAGCACAGAGGAATGGAAATCATAAGCTTCATTAAACCTTGAACAGGGGAGTCTATTGAACTTTCTGCCGTAAAACCGGTGGTGCTGATGGGCCAGGGTCAGTTCCCTCTCTGGAAATATTACTGTAGGGGCCCAGAACTGTAGTTACTTCTACACCGCTGTTTGTGAGCTCTTCCTATAGCACATCTTGCCCAAATACTGAACAAAAACTTTCATGTTTGATAACAAGAGAACAATGATGGAATTGCTTTCTAAAGTAATTTTCATTGGAAAGTAAATAGAAACCATCTTTCTCCACTCAAGGGTTAAAGTAACTCTCTTGAAGTCAGTGGTGCTCTAACAGTAGGGACTTTGAGTCTATGCCTAAACCACCTGTCTTTATTAATTATTATCATCTATCACATCTATGAGGACAGTCTCTACAGGCAAAGTGTTTGTTTTGGGTACAGACTGATATGATTAATGGGAATCTCCAGCCTAACCAGTGGAACTCTCCCAAGTTAATTTCATCCACTACTCCATCTCTGCATAAACCCTACTTTAAGCCAAGCTTCACTGTGATCTGCAGTTTGCACAAGGCAATGGTCTGAAACCTTTAAGGACTTTCAGGTGGTTTACATCAAAGTTGGCTTTCTCTGAATCTCCATCAGCCGGGAGCTGGCTTGCCACAGAGATGGTATAAAAAAAATAAATTGTTTAATAATAATCTATTTTCTTAGCTAATTTTAATTGAATTGGGGTTCTTCAGATCTATTTTCTCCTTCCAGATCAGTGGATCATTCTCTGCCACAAAACTTGGCAGAATCCAGTGTGTGGCCATGGAAGAGCCTGGCACCCAACATTTAATCTGACATTTCTCTCTTCCTGCTTCCCGACCCACCCATCTGCACCTCTGCTGAATCAGCCATGTGAAAGCTGTCCCTTCTTTTAAGCTCTGCAAGGCAGTGCTGCCTCTTAAAATCTGGCAGGATCAAACAGAGAATAGGATCTAGCAGGATCTGACATGGATATGCTCATGTGGCTGTTTTGCTGCTCCAGCCTCAGCTTTGCTTCCCCTCCCTCCCTTCTCGTGCTGCAGGACAGCCAGCTGTTTAAAGAGCTTTTTAAATTGTGAGTTTAAAGAAACACAGACAAGGTAGAAACAAGATTACGAGGTCACAGAGGTGAGGGGAATTGACCCCATCTGAGAACGAAGGAAATGTGAGGGCAGAGTAGATGTGGTCAGTGCTCTGAAGGGGTGACCCTGCCCTGTGAGCCGTCTGACACGAGGCTGCCCAAAACCACTCCACTGCAGCCAGTTTCATTTCCCAGCTCTCAGGTGCCAGTGCTACGGAGACTTACATGTTTTCTTACTGCACATTACTCAACCCTTAGGTTCCCTGCTTTCTGATAGAGGGCTCCTATGAGCTCTAGTAAATGTGGGAAGCAAAATCTTCATGAGATCTTTGTGGCTGTTTACTGTAATAGGTGGGGGTTTTTTTTGCTTAGAACTGGATCTGCACTGTGTGGTAATGGTTGTGTTCGGTTGTTGTGTTGCCTTTGTTTTTTTCCTGTGAGGCTTGGAAACAGAACAAGGAATATTTGAATACCCCTTAGCAGGAGAACCTGATCTGCTTGGGTGAAAAATCCCAGGAAAACACTTCTGGTTACACAAGAAGTGGGCAAGGGTAAGCCTTAATTTGCACCTCAGCTAATGATGAACTGAAAATTACATGTGAAGTGATGACTAGTTGCTGTGGTGACTTTCTCCACAGTAGCAATTTCTCCCCTAACTACCCTTTGGATTAAACTCTTCACAGGGATAAAAATTTAATTTAGGAGAACTGCAATCCTCCAAGAAATTGA
This sequence comes from Pipra filicauda, assembly GCF_003945595.2. NCBI lineage: Eukaryota > Metazoa > Chordata > Aves > Passeriformes > Pipridae > Pipra > Pipra filicauda. The sequence goes on from NW_024104498.1 coordinate 6,242,400, forward strand.
ACTCATATTTTCCTTTGAAGCTTCATCAGTTCTGCAGAAAGAAGTCCCTCTGAGCCCAACACGGAGCAAATATCATTAGAGAGATGAAAAGCAGTAGGAGTGCCACAACAAAACTACATTGTATAGTGATAGACCTCGATGCTGCCATGTCTGTTCAAAAGCTCGTCCCCTATCCGAGAACTCTTTAAAAGAGAAGATATTCAATTAAATGAAGGTTATTGCTATTATTCCAGTTATGCACTGCTTTTCCCATTCTGATTACACTAATCTTGCTTCAGAAGGAGGATAGAGAAATTAATTCTTGATATAATGTAACAGAGGGAATCTTGTGTAGTTGAGGGCAGGGTGACCTGGTGAGTTCAATAAACATTCATTTTATAGTCAAAGGGAACTAAGTCTTGGGTGGATCCCAAGGATGCAAATGGAAAACAACCCCCCAGCTCCTCAGACTGGGCCCTTGAGAGTCTGTTTTTTGAAAAACATCAGAACTTGCTTAGCAGTTGAAACCTTTGAGAGCATGTAGCTGTTTGTGATGACTTTTTCTGGATAACCTGAGATCTTCACTGCTTAATTTCTGTTGATCAATGGGTACATGGCATCTCCTGAGTGTATTTCAAGACTGTAAACTATTTTACTGATACAGGTGTCCTTTTAAAACCTTACCAATTTTTAAAAGACCTTCTTGGCTGTGAAGTCGAGTAGGCAATATTATATCCTTCTCTCACGCTCTAGTTTATGTGGTACTGACAGCTCCATTCCTCCTCACTGCAAACTGGTAAACATCCTGTTCTTTGCAAGAAAACTGTCTGGGATGGTCCTTGTTGTTTCTTTGGGTGACCAGCTCTCCATCTTTCTACCTTTTCCAAACCAAGTATTTTTTTTTCATACTTAAACTTTGAGCTGTTGTTCATCTGAGCTACGCCGATGTTGAGCGCCAGGACTATTGCGCTCGTAAGGATTTCCCAGTTTTTTTACTCTCTCCCCAAATATTTGTCTAATTTGGACTAGAAACTATTCTCTGTTTAATTCTTAATAAGCCAGGAGTTCCCCAGACCCTACAAATGCTCTGGGAAATTATAATCTCTTTAGTTTCTGAGCAAATGGCAGCAGCAGTGCTGAGAGGAGTATAACTTTACAGAGCAGCTTCTTTGGGGCTTTCCTGATCCCCTCTCTGAAGGACAGACCCATTAACAGAAAGGCTACAGCCAAGGATCAGCACATCGAAGGTCTCCAGCCTCAGCAGAGACCCTCAGGAATCTGGGCAGATTTCCATTGGAAGCTTGCCTTGAAATCAATAAAATTTCATTAAGACAGTGCTGTGCCAAATGTAGCATATAAGGCTCAATGAAAAAAATTCTGCTGGCTCTCATAGTTTTCCCAATACAATTCTCTGGCCCATACTTTCTATTTCTGCTGCCTCCTTGCCCTTCATAATAAAATTAGCTATTGCAGACAACAGCTGTAAACAAAAGGACAACTAAACTATTAGCCAAAGGCCACTAACTACTGCAGTGAACCAAAGTAATCCATGAATAACTCTAGAAATTTTATAGCTCAGATTTTACCATAGTTGTCAGTTATCTGTTCTAAACCTCTCTGTACTAATTTTTAAAGAAAAGATCAGCCTATGGTAGTTTTCTGTTTGTAACTTATAGTGCTATCAGTGGTTCTGGAATACGCTGTCTGCAAAGTATGGCTTCTGCTTTGGGAGATCCCATCACAGTCCTTATTTGTGTCAGCAACCTTAGACAAGCCAGTGAAGCCACAAACATTAATAGCAGAAATGCAGTTACAGAAGGATGGAAAAGATATGAGAAGAGCCATGTTGTCCTGAATTGAGAGAACATTCTTTACAAATGAGAGAGAAAGGATTGGTTCTCCTCTGAAATATTTTCCCAGAATAGATGACTTGATCTATAAGCTATCTGAACTTTCTCCTTTTTTTTAACTAAATGGAATAACTGCAACAACCACACCATCAAAACCTCTTACCAGATCCCACGACTGGAAGCTGCAGCTTGTCAAAATCAAAAATAAAATGCAGAACTTCAAATTTGCAGGTATTTGCAGAGCTGGAATAATGTACCTGAAAGCACTGGATTTGTCTCTAGCTTGGTGTCTGGATGTCAGGATTTGTATCTTACAATGGTTTTTTCTTTCTCTCAATTCAGATTGAAAGTGTAAATGTAGTGCGAGAATTCTTGAATGACATGAGATTTTTTATTTGGCAGGTTCTTTGTAGGAGGGGCAGATTAGAACAGTCTCTTCTAAATTAAAGAATTAAAGTCTGTGACATGTTTGCAGCACCCATGTTATACAAGCTATTTCATGCTTACATATACCAAAGCCCTGGGGGAATTCAGTTGTAACATTTCCTCACCTATTTACTGAGAGGAGCACCAAGATCACACCAAGAGAGGTATATAGGGATAAAATAATAAAGAAGATATGACACATAAAAAGAAGCTGTAATTACTTTCCCTCTGAGTTTAACTGAATAAAAGCAATGGATCATTTTATTTTTACCGGTGGATTTTTTTACAAATAGACTTTAAATATTTCTCTTTGGATTTGTGGCTCCAACAGCTGCAGCTGAAACCAGCAATCAGCAAAGCCCCTTGTTTTTATTGGAGCAGAAGTGGCTTGTTGAAAATGGATTGGATTATGGGGATCAATCAGCAGCAGGTCGAGGATGCAGAGGGAACTCTGCCAATGCAGCGGGCTGCCAGGAGCAGCGAAAATCCTTGGGCTAGTGGCAAGTCCTAATGTACTGGAAAATCCATTGTTTTACAAAGAGGTTTGGAGATAGGAAGTGTATTGAGTTGCAGAAGAATGCAAAAATAACAATAATCCTCTCCAAAGTTCCTTTTGTTTCTTTGCAGACTGAAAGGAAAAACAAACTCCATGGAGATGCTGCCTGAGTGTAAGTCTAGCCAGTGCCAAGAGATGATCAGAAATAGGACAGATGCTAAAGCATGATCTTCCCTGAGTCATAATTTAGAAAACAGAACATTTCTGAATTTCAATAGTGATCACATTAGAAATTTGCAAGTTGCTGTATGGTTCTGTCCTGTACAGTTCTGGATTCTCCCAGAATGGTGATGATTGCTGATGCTTTCCATTAAATGAGCTGAATAATCTTGTCATTGTTCTGGAGATGTTCAGTTCACAAAGTATTAAGCCCTGGTTGATGTTGGGATGAGCTGACACCTCTTTGTGTCCCCAGTTACGCAGCAAATTCATTACACAACTTGCCGGGAATATTACTAAATAGACTAAAATCAGACTAATTAATAACTTCTGCATTCGACTCATTTATAGTTCAGTGATGGTTCTCTGTCATTTATGAATTAGCCCCCTCAGCTGAGCTGTCTCATAGCTGTCTGAAGTCTGAAACCACAGATGGCAGAGAAATGGTCATGAATCCTGCCCAGCCTTGTTGACACAGGAATCAGATTTTCTAGATGAAAGACAGGCATTTGCTGACCTATGCTCATGAGTATTTGGGAATATCGACCTCCAGCTGGATGCTGAATAGAACAGTAGTTCCCAATTCCAAGAAATGTTTGCAGCATGTGGCTTGTTCTCTTGAACTCAGTCACATGGCGAGGTAACACAGATGTTTTCCTCAAATATCATTATTAAAACCAGGTAGCTCTGCTAGAAGCATAGAGGAGGAAGGGAACTATCTGATGACAACATCTATTCCTGTGTCAGTGGCAGGATATGGTTCCCACAAGACCCTGTGTCAGATACCAAACTGATACTATGCTTGAATTTAGACAAATGTCTGGCATGAAAGGGTTAGAAAATCCACTTCATGAGCAGAGTTTATAGCAATAATAAAAGTTCTCCAAACTTGGAAGCCTAGTGAAAATCCACATAACAATCCAAGAAAAGCTGAACAGTGGAAAAAGTGAGGCATTTGAATATTCCCCCTCTTTCTGCTTTGGGTTCTGGAACTCTTGGTGGGACTGATTCTTAGGTGTTGAAGAGCTATAGTTCCCCTTGGAGGAATGTTCTCCTAATCTGCTTGCAAGAGACCATATTTTACATTGTAATATCAGGCAGAGAAGAGAAAGTTGCAGAGATTTGTTAATTCTAGTTTGAAATAGCAAATTCTTTGTGAAAGAATTTGGGAAGTAAGGTTTTTTAGGGACAAATGGAAGTATTTACTTCACTATTTCACTTCAGTGCTGACTCTTAAAACCTTGTAAGATGTAAGATTTTAAAAATGGCAAAGACATGGTACTTTAAAAAGAAGATATGAAATGTTTCTTCTCAAACTTGAAGGCTTCTGAGCATATCCCTTTCCAGAACAAAGTGCCAGCAGAATAGAAGACAGGGTTTTGTTCTTTTTCTTTTTTTCTTTTTTTTTTTTTTTAATCAGTTTGATACTTTTTATGCTGTATTTGGGACATAGATGTTGAGTGATTCAGGAGAGGAATGTCTACTTCTAGTTGCTCAGTGAAATGCCTGAAACACTTTTAAACATTTTTGGACAGTACAATAATATAATGTAGTTCAGAGATCTTGGGATATAAGGTTTAGAGTAGAGGGATTATTTCATATGATGTCAGTTTTCCAAGGCTGTGATATCAGTGTCTCTCCCAAAGTACAAAATGTACACAGATAGGTAAGAGGACTGTGTTCTGTTGATTGTTAAGCTGAAAATAACCAGAAAATTGTTTTTTTCCAAAGTTTTGTGGTAGTGCTGCTAGAAAGAAGGGCATTGTAAGGGATCTGTATCCCTGGTTTTGAAGGACTATCTCTCAGACCATATTTCATCTGAACTGCTTTCCCACCCCAAGTGCTCAGGGACATTTTCTGGAAGGAGGCTCACTTCCAAACAGTGACATACCTCACATACCCTCCTATGACAAAGTGCACAGTGAACCCTGCCTGCTTCTAGGACTAGCTGTTTATTTTTCACATTCATAACACTCTGTGGGCATCACTGGCTGCCAGAGAATATACCAGGACCTCCTAGGTCAAAGCAAAAATCTCTGCTACTTGAGCTGGCAAAAGTGCTGATTTGTTATCCTGAGGAAAAGAGTCAGGAATACAAAGCATATTTTATTTTAGGCCCTGAGGGAGCTGTCTGTAAGGATGTAGGTAAACAGCCATACCCTGTTTACACCTGCTGATGCAAAAGCATCATGTACCTGTATCTCTTTCAGAAAGCTGTAACCAGTGTATGTGGATTTCATCAGTTAATATTCCCTTTGCAGGCCTAAATACCTGAAGAGCAGAGTGATTTAGCCATCCTTCTGTGACAGTCTGTGAACATGTAAAATACATATACAGATTATTTTAATTTTGCAAACAAAGGCCACTCTATGTTGAAAGATTAAATCTGTGCAGCAAGGCTTCGAACGGAAACACAGCTTGCCTATGTGTGGTAGGATGAATAGTGGCATAAGGGACTCTTCAGTGGCTCCCAAGACATCCTCTTAAACAATCAGAGGCACAATAAACCAGTGATTTAGATGAAGAAGCTTCTTGTTGGAGAAATAGATCAATAGAATTTAATGGAAAAAGTCACTAATTTTTACTCCAGAGTAAACACTGATGATGTGATTGGAAACTTGATAGTTCCTGGGTTGGATTCTCAAGCATCTGACATATTCACATGCAAGATATTCATCTTTGCTTTGACAAGGATCTTCCTTTCTGCATTTCCCCCATCTCTCCTAGGAATCGGGTTTGACTAGCAGGAATCTGCCTAACTTGTGTTTCATATTTATCTTGCTCCAAAGTAAGGCTCAGCTTTGTTTACAGCAGTCAATTGATAAAACATGATCTTTGCCAAAGAATAAAGACCCTGGAGATTTCATGATGGTGAAGGCTTTGTGCAATAGTTAGGGATCTGCCCATATTTTTCCATATCCTTCCCTAGGTGATGGCAGCGTCTGAGTTTTCAAAGAAAATGAAAATAAATAGCGTGCAACTATGGCTATGTCTTTGTGCTACTCTCTGCTTGGTCCTCTTGCAATTTATCTTGCCAGCTCTCCAAAGCTCCTGAGGCTTTCCCCTTGATCTACACAAGCTCTGGGGGTTTCCTGGGGCTGCTTAAGTCACATCACTTGGCGGAATGCACCACCTGTGTTACGCCAGCAGGATGTAAATCCCTCGTGCTCTTGCCTGGACAACAATATTCTTTGCTGCTACTTTGAACAGTAAACCAGCAACAACAGAGAAGTGTAAATAACCTCAGCTGGCTGCCTGTGCCAGACCAGGCTTGTGTGTCTGTTCAGCCATGTTGGTGCACTTGGGCTTTCTCTGAACCTGAGATTCCTCTGTCTGCCTCTGGTGCTCCTCTCAGCACCAGTAAGGCTTTGGGATCGCCTCCTGCTTGCAGCAAAGCTATGTGCCACATGTGAGGAGATCCTCTCGTCCCAGAGGACATGAGGCTGCACTTCTTGAAACAGTTTCTGGAGGGAAAAATAGCCTCTGCTGTTTGCCCTTTGAGGCTTAACAGATGTATCAGCCAATCTATTTATGTTTTTAGGAGTTCAGCCTAGCATGAATTTGGCTGCTAAATTTCTGTAGAAGCCACGAACAAGCACACGGGGAATCCGCATGTTGCTCTGGATCTGGGTGATATTCCACATCTGTAGAGAACTCGGAGACCCCTTGTCCTTAACAGGATTTACTACATGACAGGCTGAAACATGAGGAAAGTCGATTGTCTGTGTCTGCCCTGCAAGGCTGAAGGAGAGCCCGGGAGGGGCGATAAACGCGCTCAGCTGTGCCTGCGCGCTCTCCCTCGCACGGCGGAGGGCTGGTCTGGCCGCAGCATGGGCTCGACACAGACACAGCTGCGTGAAAGCTGCGGGGTCTGGGCTGGCTCCTTTGAGCCTGCCCTAAGGTGCTGAGGGTGTTTGTGTCGATTCTGGATAACGCTGCGGCTCAGGCAGCGTCCTGAGCCCGTGGCTGCTGAGAACTGGTTTGAGCCTGCCTTTGTGGATTCTGGATGCATTTCCATGCGTGTCATGTGGAGGGTGTGAAGACGTTTTAATATTTCTTTAGGAGGAAACCTGTTCTGTTCATCAGGGATACCCTGGACATTTTTGATACTATGAGAAAGCTGAGATCCCCACAGCCTACTGGAATCCCTGGGAGTGCAGCCCCAGGCAATCTGCACTGATAATTGTTGGGAAGGCTTGTGCAGAAAGCTAGAGCTCATAACACAAGCTGGAAAATGGCATAATAAATCGTGCCCAGATCTCTCCAGGTAGCAAGGCCATTTGTACAGCCAGGCATCAGCCTGCAGCTGAGAAGAATTTGATAAATTGCCTGTATTTAATGGTATGAAAATCAAGCTGGGGCACAGAGAAGGAATAAAACTGGATCTGGTTAACAGCTCAGTCCTTTCCCATTTTTTTCCCTTGAAAAATTAAAAACATTGAGTTAATAAGGTCAGTTGGGATGGTCACACAGGAGCTGAGGATCTGAGGAGTTCAGTTTGCAGTCCCCACCCTGAAATTAGCATCTCTGGCAAGAATGACAAGACTTTTGTTGCTCTTCCCTGCAAATGAGCTTTGTTGGTTCCTTTTCACTCAGCAGCTAAGGGACTTCTGAGGTTCCAGGACTGTACAATTTAAGATGTATGTTTTAACTGTTCACATATATAAAGCACAAACCTGGACGGAAAGAAAAATATTGCAATCTATTATTTGCTTTGTTAATTGTTTCAGACAACCAGCAGAGAACTCATGTACAGGGAGAACCAATTTAAATCACTTTTATGAGCAGAGATAGTCGGTAGGGAATTTTGGTTTTACTGTGCTGCAGTTGGATATTTGGTATCAGGCTTCCTAAATGGACTTAATCTCATGATTATAGTCCTCTGTGGAGCTGTTGGGGTCACTTTGTAATTACCCAGCTTTCCACACTTCAGGTGATGAGAAGGACATGCATGGGAACAGCATTCTTGTAGTCATTTTGTTATATATGAGAGAGACCTTTCCAGAAATGGAGGAGGTGCCAGTTTGCAAGGACTGGGGTGAGGAAGAAAGACCAAAACACACACATTCATACATTTTTAGAAGTCCAGATAATTATCCCTGGGAACAGGGATATGCGCTCTGAAGTTGTATTTCCTGTGGATGTATCACTGTGGTCTGGTTGATTTAATTAAAATGGTGAGTTTCTCGTTTAAAACCATCACTCCCAAGCCACGGAGAGGAGGGATACAACACACAGCACATTTTTAACTGACTGTGATCAACTAGCCTCAAAATTTATCCCAGGGAAAGTATGCCAGCAAGTTAGACTGAGACCAGAAGGAACATTCCAGACACCTGCTTTGCAATTGAGCTTTACTTCTGTGGCCTAGAAACTTTGCTGCATCCTGAAGTAGTTCCAGGAAGACAAGCAAAAAAACATGGGAGAAAAAACCCCAAAATATCAAACCCGAAATAACGGTGGAAAAAACAAAGCAGAGTTTGGATCACAGTTTCCAGTAAAACATACAAACAGTGTGGAAGTTCAGTTGTAAAGAGTGCCCTTGAACTAGTTAGAACTTCAGACTCTTTGGGGGCCTGTAACTGCAAGGCTTTCTCTGCTGTTACACTGCAGGTGTTGCTGTACTTCTGATGAGTGATCTGTGTTTCTAGAGTGAGGGGCTTCTGAGTCTTATCCTTACTGGTGTGTGAATGGTATATTCCCATTGAGTCGTGGAGGAGAGCTCCACAGAAGGCTGTTAAACTTGCTGGTTAAAAGGGAACCTCTCCATTAAGTCTGTAAATCAATAACCGAGGGGCAATGCAAGGGGAAGGATCACTCTGTATGTGCCCTCTTCCACTCTTCACTATACACCCACTGCTGACTACTGCCAGATGCACCTCGTGCTGGATGGACTTCTGGTTTGACCCACTATGGTTGTCTCTGTGTTCTGCTGCAATCTATGAAAACCATGATTACAAGTGAGGTAGTGTTGTTCCTAAGTAGTTCCTGGAATGGCAAAGCTGTCAGCAATTTTTAAAGCAAAATTTTTACAGAAACCTTTAGAGTTTTGTTCTGTTTTGAAAGAAAATTAGTCCCCAGGTCAGTCTGTGAGGTCACTCAATCACTCAGCACTTGGATGCAGATAGCCTTCCAGAGCACACTGCAGAAAGCTGGCTATTCGTTTGAGTTTCACACCTCCTTAATTACCCACCTGTGTTCCTTTTATTATCAAAGCTTGAATAGGATTGCTCATAAAACAGAGGCTGAAAGGAAATTGCTGGTTTGCTCGGATTGCATCAGCAGCGTAAAATGGAATAATTTAATATAGGAACACTCTGCCCCTTTAATTTTCATTTTCATTTTTCTTTGTCCCTTCCATGCCACTACGAATCCTGCCCACCCAACACCTACAGTACTCCAAGCAGCACATGCCTATTGTTTTTTTCCCAGTCTGACACCATTTCAGTCCCATGAGTTACTGGAAAACTAGTGTCAGGTCTCTTCAGCTGTAAGGAACTGCCCACATAACCACTGTCAGTCAAGCTGCTCTATGGAAGGGATTTGCACAAACTGATAGCTGGGATTAGGAGGTGTATAGAGTGTCCAGGCTGTCCTGGTAAGGAGTGGCTTGTAGGACATGTAGAGTTTCTAAGCAGCGTGTGCAATCTGGGTGTATGGACATGTGCAGCCCACTCCTATGTGACTTCTTGCATTACAAAACCTGGTGCAGTTGTACAACACGAGGATGTAGCAATGAAATGATGATTCTTTCCCCACTGTGCATGTTTTACTCGGTTCGGGGGATTTGTGTGTTTGTCTTCCCCAATCTCGAGGATTCACTTTGTGTTGCTTTCACTCATCATGTTTTCCGTTTCCATTTATCTGGAACTCACTTTGGCTACTCTGACCTTTTGCCATCTTCACTAAGGGCAAACCCCTGACATTATGGGGAACTTGTTTCATGATCTAAGTCTGTGTTAAGTTCAAAACAGATTGTGCCATGAGTATCACTTTTGATGATATCCTATGACTTTGTGATTCAAGGGCAGCACATTAATGTGTATTTTCCAATGGGTAAGGTGGAAATATCCATGCAGCCCTTCTGTGAATGATTTGCCAGTGACATTTGCTCAAGAAATAAGCAAAAACCTATTTTTTTTATTCTTCTACATCTGTGCTAAATTTGGTTGGAAGAAGCAGACAGACTTGAAGATTACTGGCAAATACTATCATGTATTTCATGTCATGACCAGAAACCCATTAAGGATAGGCTCGCAAGTTTCTTTTCCTTTCAAAACCAATCTAAAAGTAAAACCTTCTGACATTTTTGTTGGCTTTTCCTTTACCCAACTCCCCTTCTGGAGATGGTGCTTCGGTTATTCCTTGTTAGTTTGGAAATGCAGTCAGTGATGCCTTCTTATTTCCTGACCTCAGTTTCCATCAAGGTAGTCTTCTAATTCTGCGAGAGCTGTATGTTGACCGCACGCTTGACTCATCTCACCCAGTCTCTTTTATCATCCTGTTTCTCTTCTTCATACCAGAGTGGTTTATCCCAGGAGCTACAGATTCTAACTTTCACATTTCTTCCGAGTAGCAGAGCATACATGGTTTCTGTGTATGATGAAAGATGTATGATAAAAGACACAAGAGATAAATAAAAAAAATCTTTTTTAATATTTCATAATCCGTGCCTCTGCCAAACATAGTGCAGCAGAAACAGCAGCGTGATCTCACCACGTATGTCTGTGACAGGACAGAAACAGTTACCTTTAGGATATAATAGTTGTTCATGAACCTGTCTCTGGATGTTAAATGGAAGTTTTTCTTAAAAAAAAAAAAAGATAAGACAAACCATGCTTTACTGGCACAGTAAGTGATGAGCTTGAAGCTAATCTGTGGCAGAGATATTAGGTTCTTGCCCACTTTGTTTTTTGCTCCTATTTTTCTTGTTCATGCTGCTGCATCCAGTGGTAGGTCATGGAAGGAACACAGAAGTTCCGGCTATGCCTTCACTGGAAGAAAACACGATGTTCCTCTTTGGGGTTCACTGCCACGAGGTGCCCGGCCTGAGGTGAAAACCTAGTGGAGACAAGTTTGTTGTGTGAACAAGTGTGAGCAGGCCACAATAAAGGTTATGGGGAGAAGCCAACATTTACGTCTCACCACATACTTTTATGACTGCTGCTCTATCTTCTCTGGCTTTTTCATTTTACTTCCCATACCATCAAACTCAAAAAGACATATGCCTCTTCCCTCAGTGAAAAAAGCCTCTGTGGCTGTAAGAAGACACCTGTGCAACATAAATCCTTGCAGTTCTTCACTTTGCTATTACTTTTGCTACTGGTAAAGCCAGTGCTTTTCCCTCTCAGCTGAGGTCCTCACAAAATTACCTGAGGCACAACCTAAGTGCTGAAAATGGTGACTATTTTCCAGCACAATGACATAAATGCCAAGTTGCATCTGTCTAGGTGGCAGCAGATCCTAAAGAGGTCAGCTCTCATGATTTTGGACTGTATGGTTGAACAGATTCCTTCCACCTGGATGATTCACTGAGCATCTTCCAGTCCCTGCTGTGAACAGTTCGACTTGATGATGCTAAAGGTCTTTTCCAACTTAAATGATCCTATGATGTTATGAAAGGCAGAACACAAGGTCTGGCAAACTGCGAAGGACAAAGCTCTGGTAATGGAGGGTGGAGATAAGAATCTGACTCTGTGCAGGTTTTGGCAGGTTCGTGTCATTTTATCCATGCAGGGCAAAGGAAGAAAATCACAAAGGGGACATGCAGCAACAGGGAAAAGGTGTTTTCTCTCTCAGACTCTTCCTGTGCTATTCTTCTTGTCCATTTTAACCTCCTACTTTCATGAAACAAAAATGATGAAAACAGATAAGAAGGGACTTCAATTAAGGCTGATTCTGTCTTCACCTTAAAGAGGAATCCAGGAAGCTCTCCACAGCCTTCTTTTTCTCTTTGAAGTGTTGACTTATCATCCTCCTGCCATTAAAATATAATGGGCTAGCAGTGGGTGTGCTGGGATTTGACACCCAGTGGGGAACCGCACCTAATCCTACATCATCACCTGATCCGGTTTGGCTTATTTTTGCAAGACACTGACCCCATCTTCACCATTCAGAGCAGAATAGGGGGAGGAGCAGAGAATTATTGTAGAGGATTTAGTCCAAGCCAACCAGTCTCCACATAGGTGTCACAGAATACGGTTTCAAACACGACCACATAAGCAGGCGCCTGCAGGAGGGACAGCCTGAGAGCAGGAGAGAGGGAGGGGGGATGTTATCAGGTGTTTGGGTGCATTTGATCACAGGGTACTCTGGATACTGCCTTTATCTTCCCAACACAGGGGGTTGTGGTAAGTCACTAGTGACTTAGTGGAGTGGAACCAGCTTACGGGTCATGGAAACAAACAAACAAGAATGGGAGCCAGAGAGACAGAAGACATCTGCTCCAACATCATCAGCCTTATCTCTGTCACTGGGCTGCCTGCAGAGGACTTTGAGTCTGGCCATGTCAGCCTGTACATAGCAGAGGTTTGGCAGAGCTGCCATGAAGCTGTGGGTGCGGGAGGGAAGGATGTGGAGGGAAGATGGGCTTTCTGCTTTCACAAACGGCTGTGGTTTCCTTAGGAGGCAGACAGCTGTGGCTGCCTTTACAAACCTATTTCCCAGAGACAGTGTCTCAAATGATCTTGTCTGATTGCTTTTCCATCTGAGCCACGAACAACACCTGAGCAGGGATCCACCTTTAGTCTCAGACTTCTCTATCTTCACCAGTGGAAAGGCAACACGAGCTGGGGTTGTCACGCCATGTGCAGACGCAGTCTGTGCGTGTCTTTGCTGGCACGGCAAAACTAACCATAACCCAGTGCTCACAAAGAGCAGTCCAATAAGCAGATCCTGTAGAAAAGAAGGCTGCTGCTTCTTTTTACCTGCTATGCAGTGGGCAATGTGTTTTACAGCCCCATCTAGGGGAAAAAAATCTCAGATATTACGCAGGAGATAATCTGCTCAGGAGCACATCTGCTTCACTACTCCTGACCCCTTGGCTGCCTTGCCACATCAACCAGACACTTGTTCTGGTGGCTGCAAAAGGCTCAGATAGAGCTGGGACTGCAGTTGTTCCCTGGAGGTGTGAGAATAAGAATGAAGAAGATATGAGGATTTTTTTGGCTATTTTCCTCTCTTCCCTCTTCTCTTGCTTTTGCTTAATTTTGCTGGCCTAGCCCTGAATGTTTGGGAACGGTTTTTTTCCAGCTAAAATGGAATTAATTCAGCTGAGTTGTAGGTTAATAGCTTCAGTCATTGCAGTCACCCGTCACTACTTGTCCACAGATGGTGAAAGGAAGGGCAGAGGCAGGTAATTGCAGGCATTTGGCATACCTGGGCTTTTCCCAGGCCTGTTCCTTGTCTCCTCTTTTCTCTCTGTGTCCAGTCAAAAACAAGGCTGTCCTGTTCATTCAACACAGCCTTGATTTTATGGTTACGAACACAGCAGCAGGCAAAAGGTTTCCAAGAAGAGCACCATCGCGTGCACGCCTGTCTCATGTGTGAGAAGATCTTGTGATGATTTTGGCTTCTGACAGTGGCTGTCTGCAGTTGCAGAGATCAAAGTCCATAAAGAAACTGTACCTAAATAGACAAGACTGACTGGTAAGTAACACCAACACCTCATGAAATCAAAGTAAAATGTTTCAATTCTTTGTTTATTGCAGGACTTTTCAAAGTCAAACTAAGAAAACCAGAAGACAAAACATAATGTATACTTTGGGCTGGATTGTAAGACTTGGTCAAAAAATGTAACTGAATTGAGGGAAGAAATTCCAAGTTTCATTGTCTCTGCTCACCTTGCTGTCTGGAACAGAACATCCCAAGACCTCTTTCCCTTCTTTTTTAACCAAAACTGAGAGGAACTCAAGTTCAAGCACAGAAACCTAGGCATAGCAGCAGCCAGAACTGAGCTGGAAAATCAGATCCAAATACCATTTCTGTCAGGTTGATCTTTGTTATTTTTATTTCTTTTGCTGGTTTTGGAGAAGTGCTTGCCACCTACAGGTTGTTTCTTGGTTAAGTTGTGCATTCTCTCCAATTAGTTGATCAAAGTTTTCTAAATGGAAGACTGGCTACAAGTGACCGTGACATTTCACAACAGGTTTCTACCGAGTAGCCATTTATGCCAAGGACTTTAAAGCTTTCAGGAACTATTAATTTTTACACAAATAATGGTGTATTTCCTAATAACTTTGGCTAACATGACATGATGAATAACAGGGAACTGAAATCATCAAGGAAGTAAATTTGTTACAGAGTCAAACCAGACATTTTTTTAGTTGAGTTTTGATCCAGCTACAGAGAAAGTTTTATTCTGTTGGTTGGGATTTTTTTGAGTCCCACATAGTCTTCAAAGAGTGTAGGTTCAGTTCTGGATTTGAAAAGAAATAACAATTCAAATCAGTTTTCAATTTGGGTTTGGGTTTGATTCAAAGCTGTCAAGCATATTCACAGAGTGATTAAAACTGTTCCAACAGTTCTGGCCATGAGGAAACTAAGGCAAACCCAGAGGACATGCAGATCTGGACAAGTACTCTTGTTATGAGCTAAATTTTTCTATTACCTAAATGCTCTTACAGACCAAAGCCCCATTGTTTTAGGCAGGGCAAGAAACAGGTAGTAAGAAACTACCCCGGCCGAACAAATCTTCCTGTCTATAGACACAAAAACGGTGCAAGACAAGAAAAAAGAAGCAATATTGTCTTTCTCAGACGAGGAACTGAGGCATGGGGAGGTGAAGTGACTTGGCACAGACAGTGCAGGAAGGCTGCAGCAGAGCTGGGAGGTGCAGCCGAGGGCTGCGGGTCCCTCACCGCAGCTCTGGGATGTCCTTCCCGCCTCCCCCTCTGCGGCTGCTCGGCCGGCTGGGATGGCACCCTCTCAGAGCTCCATAAAACAAGACAGAACACTGAACCAAACTGCTGGGGAAAGAGGGGAGAAAAGCCCCGTTTATTTTTCTTTCTGCTACTTTATCTCACTTCAGTGCGAGCCATTGAAAACATCGAGGATAAATGAAAACAACTGTTGGGCATTGGTCCAACTGGTTAACAAAGAACCCCAAACTCTTTTAAGTCCTACAACTAAAAGGTGCTGGCATAAAAAGAATAGCATTTTTCTCCACAGAAATCATTTGTTGAACTCCCTAGTTCTGAATAGGATTCCTTGCCTTCTCCCCCTTCTCTTCCCTCACACTTTAAAAACAAATCACACAAAAACATAGTATCCCCATCCTTACATGCTATATTAGATGTTTCCTGAGAGGCCCTGTGGTGTAGTCCACATGTGATGTCAGTCTAAGGTCCTTCCTTAGATGGCATTCATTAAAAACCCAGTATGAGTATCCTCCTTCCCCTTTCATAATCATACTCTGGAGCTGGAGTCAAAAGCCAGGACAGGTAACTATTTTCATCCTCAGCTGGACAGAAGCTTTCCTGCTTTCTGTGGTTCTGTAGTGTGTCTGAAAGCACCTGTCCATCCCCGACAGGTAGGAATGCAGCACCAGAGAGAGAAGATGGGTGCGTTCAGTATGAAGTTTCTCCTGATAGCATGCTGTAAATTCTTTGGAAAATTAAATAAGAAGCCAAGGGAAAAGGCTGGACTTTTGAAAGGAAATTGCTGGTGCAGTAAAGCAGAACAGACAACCAGAATACCTTAAGTAACCTAGTAAAGAGGCTGACCTGTGTAAGCTGGGCTGTAGGAGAGGTTTGCCTGGGGAGAGAGACTGCTTTTCACAGCACTGGGAGCATATCAGTGCCAAGGTAGAATCATGCAGGGGAAATTTGGCCTTGAGTCTTTGATGCCTGCAGTGGGGAGATTTTTTAAATGAGCAGGCAGCTGTGAATTCTATTTTGGTCTGCATGGAAAGTTGTGTTTGTGCCTTCAATATTGCTTGGAAAAGGCAGACTTTCACCTACCCTGTGGTTATTATAGGTCAGAGGGAGGAGTGTAGCTGTATTATTAGGGTGGGCTAGACCTTGTCATTATAAAAATTTGTTTGTAATGTAGTTGAACTTTGGGTTGAAATCTAACAAGTTGGGTGCCAACATTGATCTTACTGCACTAAAATAAAATAAAAAAAAAAAATCCCAGAATTTCTGTAGAGAGGGAAAGCACCTTATTCTGCTTCTGTAAAACCCACAAACATGCATCTCAAAAAATATGAAGAGAATAAACTTGGGCCCATTGTTTGGAGCTGGCACATTATGGCCTGTGAATACCTTTGCCATCTCTTCGCTCTCTCCCTCTAAAGCTTCCTCTGTCTAGTTACAGTGTGGTGAAAGAAATAGCTAATTTGACATTTTCAATTCCTCTTTTGTTCTGAATTTCTGTCTGGGAACAGAATAAGGGAAATGGAGATCTCTGGAAAGAACAGGAAGAAGAGACAATTTCCGCCACCTCACTCATATACAACCTTAAAACAGGGCCTGTAATACCTGGCTCTTCCCAATCCTCAGCTGTCCGCAGAGACCTCAGGTCCCAGGGATAAACTGCCTTGACCCATGTGCCCATCTGAGGTGACAAGCTACGGAGCTGGATGATCTGGCCTTTGTTCACATCGTTGAGGTCTGTCCCATCCAGACCATGCAGTTTCTCTATTTGTTTTGTTAACTGTTTAATAATGGAGCCAAATATCCCTGAAAACTTTGATTCAGCCACTTTTTATTACAGTCTTTACAGTTCCAGATAATTATATCCGCGATCCTCTCAATTCAAAATTCTCATCCTTTTCTTAGTGCACAGGAAAGTCTCACTCTGCAAATTGAAACAACTCCAGGGAACCAGTAGATGCCTCCTGTAAAGCAGGCATCGGTTGTCTTCTCTGGAGTCCTAGAGATGCCTGTTTTGGGTGTGCTGATACAGAGTTCTGGTAAACCTGAGGTTCTGAAGAAGGCAGAACATGCCATCAGGTTGTGATCTAACTCTGGGAAAATCTTTAAATCAGATGAATCCTGGCTTTGCAAAATTGGGTTTATAGAAGCCCTAAATTTCAACAGTTTTAAGTGTGGTAAAGGTAGTCAGAACACAAACAAGGAACCTGGATGCACTGTTAGCTAAAAAACATTGAATCAGAGGCCACTTGAATTTCTCAGGCTTGGGAGAAATGCAGAATTTAATACACATGTCTATCCTTTACCCATCCATAAAGCAGTGGTGACACCAGCCAAACTGAGTCCTCACCAGCAAGTTGTGAAAATAAACTCATTTTCATCATCATTTATGAAATGCTTGGATTCCTTTGTGATAAATGATATAGAAGAGGCCACGAGGAAATGAATAATTCCAACTTCAGGAGAGAGTTTGAGTAGTGTGCTGAAAAGAGATGACCTTGGGACCACATGTTGATCATGGATATTAAAGTAAAATATTCAGCATCGCCATATTAAACTAACATTCCTCACAGGCTTTATATGAGGCAAAGATGCTACCAAAATGAAGCAAAAACCAAATAAACAAGGATATCTGTGGGACACTGGCAATTCTATAGCTGCAAGAATATCCTTCTTTAAAGTTTCTGGACTGGCATATGTCTAATCAGGGAATATATAATGATGTCAGAAAACTTGGAGGGTAAGCAAACAACACCACACAAGGATTTACATGATAATAGTGTCAGTGTAGTCAAGCCTTGTAGTAGCATCTCTCTTGCTGCCTTCTGTGTTCAAACCTAGAATATCTCATCCCTGAATTGGTCTGAGTGGTTCTTTCCATTCTGCTCTGCAAGAGGAAGGGGAAGAAGAAGCAGCAAAATTAGGTGGCCTGACTTCCCCTTCTGATTTCACTTTCTGATTTCTCTGACCAGAGTAATTCCACCACAGTGAGCAAGATCAGAATTAGACTCTAAACATTTATTTAGAACTCCTTGAGGATGACAGAAGGGAAAAACTGGGGATGTGCTGAAACATTGCCCCAGGCACATTCAACAGTTATTAAAAAGAATTCACTTCCATGCAAATTGTACTTCATCAGTTAATTAAGAAGGCATTTATCCTCTGCTTTAATTAATATCTTGTATCTTCCTTCCGAAATACTTAATCACGGAATGAAATCATCATAGAAATATTGCCCTGAAGTTAGCATTGGCATTTTATATCTCAGCAAATCTGACATGTGTCTGTGTGTATGCATATATATATATATATATGTATGTATATGCGTGTGTGTGTATTTTAATAGCAGTAATTATAAACTACTCTGCCAACTTACAGAGCTGCTTTACATTTCTGGCTTGCTGCCAGGCTTTTTTTTCCCCAGTGCCTGATGAATAGCAACTGTTGTGTGTGTGTAGATCTGTGCTCCATTTAAGCAATACCCCCAAAAGAAATCGGCCTCCTTGGCCGTTAAGCACAACTTTGTTAGGCAGAGCCTGGGGCAATTGACAAAACCTATTTGTTAACTAAAAACTGTAATCAGTGGTTTGTGGATCAGCAGCATAATACTTTCAGTAAGGCCACATTATAATAGATGGAAAATCGGTTATTTCCTGAGCATCAACAACCAATTTTCTACCAGTTAGGCTAGAGATGTATATCCCAGAGGTATGGAGGAAACAGAATTAACTGATGTCAGCTCAAGCCTGGGAAAGATACTAGCAAAACATGTGGTAGTGGGCTTTCTAAACAAACTAAATTAGCCATGCTGGAATGCTGTTGTTGCCGCCTGTAACTCAGGTGAAAATTATGAATCTTTCTAGACTATTAATGTTGCATTGAAATGGAAGAAATATTCTGGAGAAAGTGCAGTGTCTGTCATTTGGAATATCTCAATCTAGACTGCCTACAGAGGTGTTAAACAGAAGTTACAGGCCTATGGCAGGTGCTGTTGAACCTTTACTACACAAGAGACCAGCCTGAGGATAATCACAGAATCACAGAACATGCTGAGTTGGAAGGGACCCAATCCCATCTGGGCTCAAAAAAAATATCTATGAATTTTTCAGATGAAGCCTCAATTCCTTAAGCAAGCCTTAAACTTGCCATTAAATCAAGAGGCAATGTTCAGTCCCTTCTGAGCATCACTCACGTGAGTGATGTCTTCCCATTAATCTTGGAGACATTCCTCACCCAGAATCTTCGATTCAGCTCAGCTAATCCATTAATATAAATAAAAACAAACACCAGCAGGATGTAGCTTATCAGTTATTTGTGAAATGTTCTTATCTCTTCTAGAGTTTCTCGCTGGGAAATAATGTGCAGAATTTTTCCCCCTTCCGTTTATTTCTGTCAAACGTATGGCTAGAGTGCACCACAACTGGTAAACTGCAAACCAGCAGTCATAAGCCTCATTAGAACATTTAACTCACTTCAGTAGTCTTAGAGATTTTGGGGGGTTTGGATTTTCCCTTATGATTCAAAAGCTGGAAAACCAGGTCACACAGGAACACAATTACACATGTTGCAGGACCCAGATTTCAAACCTTCAAGTGTTTGGGGGGAAACATCACTGTGTTAACAACTCCCTTCTTTATTTCTCCTCTTAATGTGATGCATTATTTGAACATTATTAAGTCAACCCTTTGGTAGAGAGCATGACAATTCCCCACTAAGTGAAAGCATGATGCCACTGGACTGTGGATCTTGCTGTTCTGAAGAGAATGATTGCAGTTCCTTGTGACATTTTTCACTGAAAAGATGGATTAGTAGACAGGCATGGGCTGGGGCTGTAAGTTACAACTTATCTCAGGAAGTTTTAACTTTATGCCTTTGCATGCCTAAGAAGTCATTTTTAAAGGCAGCTTTACCCTTTACGAGTCCCTGTGGGTCACTGCACAAATCTGTAGCTGTAAAGACTGTCCAGGCTCTTTGATGAAGGCTTGGGAGTTCAGACAGGACGAGAGGAATCATGACTCAGTTTCTGTTCCTCAGAATGTCACCAACTCTGGTCATGTCACTTAATTTCTCCAGGCTACAGTTTTCCATACAAAACAGGCATAGTAAGATCATAGAGTGTTTTAATGTTTTGTTAACAGTTAGAGAAAGGATTGGCTAAATGGCATCGTCAAGTAGTGTTTCAGATCAGTGCTGAGTTATGGAACACTGGTGTCTACACCTTTGTCTTTCCCCTGGACTTGTTACTGAAAATAACACTGTAAAGGGCTTGAAGTCCTGGTAGGACTGTTGTGAGGTCTGAGGAAACTGTTGTGAGGAAACTGAGGGGCCCGCTGTCTAATCCATCCATGTCCATGCCTTGTCCCTCTCTCCTCTTCAGAGCTCTGTCCATGGTGTCCTCTGGTCAGTGAATCCTAAAACCTTTTATGTTGACTAAACAGTTAAGAAATACATGCCTCTTATTCTGTGTCCATTAGTTCCATTTTCACTCACTACAATCAGGCTTGCTTTAATTCCTGCATCTAGGAACTGGTATTTATTACACAGGAACAGTCAGAACAGCCAGAGGTTCTTCTCCCTTTCTAGGACAGATGGGAACTATCCAAACATTTTCATCTGCCAAACTTATTAAAAACAAAATACGAGAATATGACCAAAAATAAGAGTTCTTGGGATATATCTTGGGGAGAGACATATTGACAGATCACCAGCAAAAGCCCATGACCTCCCAGCCCTGAAACAATAGAGTGCTTTAGACATTTTAAAGGCTTTCTTGATTTGTTCAGGAGCCTTTCCAGATTTGTCTCAGTTCTTGTAATATCTGATCTGCTTCACCCGATCAGTGCCCTCATTAAGCAGTGGAGGGGGATGCTGCTGGGAATTTTAGTTCGAACTTCAGATGTGTCAGACATTGATTGTTTTGCTTTTCCTTTTTCAATCACCAAAATGACATTCAGGGTCCAGGGAAGAAGAGATATGGACGTTCAGCCGTGTGATTAGAAGGGCCAAAGTGGAATATGCATGTGTATACAGAATATATCTGCAAACTGGGCTTTGATTTACTGCTAGGCTTAAAAATGCTTTAAAGACTTCTAAGCACAGGAAGAAATATGCTGTTAGTAAAGCTTCCGTGTTATCAGCCCAGCTAAATAATGATGTGCAATGTGTCATGTGTAAAGAATATATTAATGCTTGGATAAATATTTTCCTAATGTCTGCTAGGTTGATATCTCCTTGGCACATAACCAGCGGATAGTAAATAACGCTCACTACTCTGTTTATTTAAGGTCTGTTTTCTCTCTTGTCTTTTGCATTGGCAATAATTGTGGGGGCTACAGGGGAGGAAAAGGCAGAGGGAACCGGAGCCTTGTAAAATGTTTGTTTTCCTTACAAATTTCATGAGAAATAAACTGTTTATGCTTTAGTGTTTCACTGCCATGGAAATGTTAGATGATTTTGTGTGACTGTCAAAGTGTTTAATGTGGAGCCAAGCAGTAGCATTACAGAGAGTGGGAGGGGAGGAAAAGGAGAACCTGAAGGAACACAATGAAAAAAACAAATGAATCCACTTTACCTTGTAGTTTCTAGCACGTTATTTTCCCTTGCTTGTGGGCATGACTTAATGCTGGTTACTCCCCTTGGCTGCAAACTGCATTCATTTTAATCATCTGTTTTGACAACCTCTTTCCCCCTCAGGCTCATCTCTAATTGAATTTGTCATGCAATCTCACCTCCCCTGAAACTGTTTGTATGGGAGGGAACCTGGGAGGCAACTGGGCCTGGGTTGGTGTCTGTAGTGTTACCTCCAGAAATCAGCCTGCTTCAGTCCTACCTTTGGAGCTGAGAGGTCTGGCATTGTCTGGTATCCCACAAATGTGGCAGTCATACTTCCAGGTCTGATCCCCACCAACTCCTGCCGTTCTCTGTTGTCTTCCGTGTCACGGGGTAGACATGCTTATAAAGAATTATTCATTTTGAGATTAAATTTCCCCTTGCACACCCAAAAACGCAGCTTCTCAGCTGAATTCTGTCCTTTCTGACTTCCTTGTACATTGAGGGATGTCAGTAGGGAGCTTAGAGTGGACTGTGGAGTCCCCTAAGCAAGGATGCAGACCTGAAATACTGTAGTTTCTCATATATACAGGCATGACAGAATTTGGCGTGTGATGTTCACTGAGGTCGTGGCTGTGGTTTTTCCTAGTGGTCAAGAAGGACCTCAAGAATGGTACTTCTTAATTTTTCTCTATCCAAATGTCCTCAAGCCTGTCAGTCTCAAATAATGTGTTTTTATATTTAACAAAGGGAAAGAACATTAGAAAAAAAACCCCAACCCAAAAGCAAGTTCCCATGCAGGTACATGTTTTCTGTATAAAAGAACTGACTGCCTTTTTGTCTGTAATCCTACAATATCAAAATGAAATCCCTCTCATACCCCAAAATAAGGTGTTGGGTTTTTTAACATTTATGTTGCTAAATTCATCTGAGCCAGTTCCACCCTGCAAGCTCAAGATGACAGTGTTAGGCATGAGGGGGAGACACACACATTAACATAAGAACACTCATCTTGTTCCTGAGCATAAGTGGAGCCATCATGTTGTCTTCATCTGCTCAAAAGCGCTGTGTCAACATGTCCCTGCAACAAAAGTGTTCATGGTGTCTAGATAGCACATGTCACGTGTTTGACACACCACCCTGTTATCTCAACTGGCCAAACACTGCAGATAAACAGTGCCATGGAAGTGCACACATGCTTTAAACAAGGTTTGTGATCAGCTCAAATTTGCAACCTTTATATCTGACTGCAGCATAAACAAAAATATGACAGACTTACATAGCCGACATTTGAAAGATAAGATGTAGAAGAAGTTGCATTATAAAATCACAATTGTTTCACTTCAGAAGTCAGACCATTTCCCAGCAGAATCTACAAAATTTCCTACCTCTCCCTACTGAGTGCCTGAGCTCAACAGAGATACTAATATAGTAACTGAGTCCTAATTAAGTATTTATTTTGCTTTCTAAAGGCACACACCTTCTTAAGCATTTGCCTAAAAGTCACCAAAGCCTATTTATTTCATTTTCTTTCAAGTAGACTCTTTGCTTTGACCAGCAAACCTCTTCCTCCCCTCTTTGGCCCCTCCACAGAAACAACTCCTTTTTTTCTGTGTATTGTCAGAATAGAAAGGAAATACTTTGAACCCTCCAAAACTCTGTTGTTACACTGATGAATCACAGTGGTGGGTTAAAGAGGTTACTATTCCTACACAGAGCAATCTGGAGTAGATGAGAAATCAAACTTCTTATGGCAATGCCATTGTAAAGTGAATAAATATTTCCAGATTCCAATTTGATATATTATTTTCTTTCTTATATGCAGATGATGTGAGGGTCTTGTAAATAAAGGATATAATGTCAGGGAGATGGAGGTAGGAAATGAAGATTAGTTTCCTTTTTTTCTATCTTCACCTCCCAGGGAGAAGTTAATTTTGGCTGTGTTCAGTCTGAGTTCACAGAAGGGAGAACACTGAAAAGCTTACTTATTCTATAAGTCCACTGCCAAATTAAATGGAAAGAAGAAGCAAAAATAATAATAATAAAGATCATTTTTGAATCGGGGGGAAAAAGCTAATATCCTCTCCAGATTTCAGCTCTCACCCCTTTGGCATCTGTATTTGCCAGTTCATTAGGAAACATCTTCTCAATATTTTGGTCTAATTTAAGTGGACAGATGCTGTTTTTCCACAAAATGAAGTGGTATGAAGAAAGCCTGTCAGATTTAGTTTGGCATTTTCTTTTGTTACATTTAATGTTTATTGACCATTTTTCCCTTCCCAGAAATAAACTCTGTGAGATAGATATGAGGGCCTTGGCAGCAAAGAAACAGAAATCCTGCTTGTAGGCACATGCCCTGGTCTGCAGTCTCAGAAAGCTTTGCCAGTGTCCAGGTTTTGCAGATCAACATTTCATATATCTTTTACATGTTGGCAACAGTCCTTTTCATTTAGGATAAACTGAGTGCTGAATAGGCATAAATATCTGGGCTTAACCAAGATACAGCATGGAAAGGCATGGCCAGATGATATTATATGTACACCGTGGTGCAAAACATCTGAAGCCTGAGAGGTCCCATAGTTGTAGCTGGCAGGAAGTCCAGCAGAAATCCAGCCAGCCCTGCTCTGCAGGCCTAAGCTCATTCCCCACATCTTCCTGGCCCACTTGCAGGAAACTCCGGCTGAGGTTTATGGACTCAGTTTTGCAGCAGGTCAACCAAGAGGCTTGCGAGTCCCTGATGGCCTTGAAATCCAGCAGAGCAGGACTGGATCTGGTTCCCAGGGCTCTGCTTATTGGCTGCTCTGAAAATTAAGTCCAGAGTATCCAGAGTAGAGTAAGCAGTCAATGTATTTTAGCTGATGTCTAGCCTGGATAAATATTCTCTCAGAGCCCCCAGCTCCAGAACCTGGATACCCCTGCATCCAGGTGGAAACCAAACAGGATTTCCTCATGCAGAGGGGCAGGGAGGGTCTCCGGTGCACGCTGAGTGTTGGTCTGAATCCCACATCACTGATGTATCTGATTACCGCCAAAGTCACTCTCCATCTATCCATTCCTTGTCACTGCGGTTCAGCCTCTCCGCTAACACGGCCCCGTGTGCCGGAGCACAGCCCCGCTGGAATCGCTGGTCCGCATTAGCCGGCTGCTGGAGCGTAACCGTCCAGCCTAAAGCCTGTCAAAATCAACCTGTGGATTCCCAGGGGCTCTCAAAAATGTGCATACGTCATCTGGCAAATCACAGCCCTGAAAGGCCCCGGGGGAGAGCAGCTGAGCCGGGTGTTTCTCGCCAGGACGGAGGCGAGGTGGTGCTCCGATGTCCGTGAGGAGCAGAGCCTGCAGCGTGCCCTGCCAGCGTGGCTGGGAGCGGTGCTCGGCGTGGCAGACACGGCCTCGCTACAGCAGCTCTCTGTGCCTGCGCCCAGAAAGGGATGTGCAGAGCCAGAGTCAAGGCAGTGCACATGCTGTGGGGTGTGATGAGGTGATTCGGAGCAAATAAAGCTTAATTAGTGCACAGTGACCCTTAACAGCAATTTCCTGTATGATGAAATACCCACTGCCAGTGGTCAAAACATACCACTTAATCACATAGCATTTTTCTTGGAAATATGCATTTACTTTGAGCTTTCATGTTTTCTTCTTTCCTCAGGGAAAGGGTAAAACATACCTCTAACATGGACTTGATGCTACATTCCCTGCTCTGCTTTTAATTCTCATGGCCAGAACTGTTTTTTCCCCTCTCTGATTTGCAGATTTGGCCCTGAGAAGTTTTCCAGTGTTGGGGGGAGACAGCAGGACTCAGCTCTGGCTCATTGATAAGGACTGTTTGGGCATCAGTAAAGCATGCTCTGTTCTTCAGCATATCTGGCTGATGTCTCTATTGAGAGACCTCGAGTCTCTATGAGACCTTGAGCTTTTTTGCAATTTGGGCACTTGCACTCATCTCAGGAGACAGATGTTGTCTCAGGTACATAAGAGCTGAGATTGCACTGAAAGTATTCTGCCCGGAGGGGCATTAAGCTCCTCTGCCCTGATTTTTTGAGATGTAGGAACATAATATGCACAAGACTTCTCCTATGTGTCCAGTTTTGTTGAAATTGGCCCATGTGTTCAGAAGTTGTAAGGAACGGGGTGGAGTAACAGAAAAAGAAAGACAGATTTTATGGGTTCATTAAAAATTCAGCTGCAAAATAGCATTGATTGCACAGTCCCTTACTGCCATAAGAATTGGGGTTTCCATTAGCAAATTAAATCCACTTCCAGATGAGATACACCACAGATGAAATTCAGCCACAGCTCTGCTCTCTCTCTCTCTCTCTCTTGAAAGCTTTTTGAATATTGCTCTTTTCATTTCCCTTGCTGACAGGGCCTCAAAGGACAAGGGCTGCAATTGCAGAAGACGCTGCAAGAGCCCGCTGACAGGTGATTAACAGCTCCTGGATGCTGTGAGCCTGACCACACTTCTGACCACGGGAGCAGTTAAACAAATTATCAGCAGAGCAGTTTTGTGGTTAACTAACCCTTTTCTCTAAACAAGGCTGCTAATGACGTTCCCAGGCTGGCACCCACACGCACTTGTGAGCTGGAACACGCTGTTTCTCATATCTATCAGGCTCCTTAAAAACAACAACACAGATCAAACTGGAAGGCAGAAAGAAATCTTGACTCTCAGAAAATGCACAGCAAAAGCTGAATAAAGGAGTGCATTTTAGCAAACTAGTTCTTTGGGGAAGTCTTTCAGCCAGGTGAGGAAGCTGGAAATATTTTGGTCCCATTTATTTTAGGGCAGAACTTTCTGTCAGAAATAATACTCTGCTCTCCATCCCTACCAGTGCCTGAGAGAATGGAATATGTCCCTGACATTTTGGAGGTCTCAGAATCCAAGAAGTTAGCTGAGATCCTAAACACGGGCATCAATAGAGCAAACACTTTCCCTTGCTACTTGTCAAAAGCCTTTGTTGGAACTGATCCAAAGGGTGAAGGGACAGGGAGATCACACTATGAGATGGGATGGAGAAGAATCCCTTGTGAGCGCTGTGAGGTGTTGACTGTATGGGAGAGAGAAGGAGGGATCCACTTAACCCCTTCAAGGGTCATTGTGGGCTTTGTCAGGTGAGTCAGAGCCTCACAAAAAGTCACTGAAGCAGGCTTTGATCACAAATTAAAGTCATTGCTCTGAGGGATAAAGGACACAGGTGAAGCTGGGCAGTAGCATACATAGACCTGTGGTCTGGGCACTCTTAGAGAGGAAGGCTTCACCTGGAGTAGCAGGGTGCTCCAGATCTGCTTTGGCCTGCTGGTTGAACTATACTCATGATCTGGCATGGATTCATACTTTTATTGTTGGAAGTTGTTTAATTCTTAAGCTAAAAGTCTTCTCCAGGCTGGTTGAGCAGCAGCAGTCCTGAAGAATGTACTGCTAAGAGGCTCTCAGCTCCACTCATTGGGTGTTCGTTTGTCTGCCCTTCCTCAGATAATTAATGAGCTTGGTATGTCACAGGGGTTTGTTCTATCACCTCACTGACAGATCCCTCATACCTGAGACATGTTGCTGAGGCTCCATCACTGTCTTGTAGCACTGTGGAGACAGACTACTGTCCACCCTGGACACCTCCCCGGGTCACTCAAACTTACATTTGACCAGCAGAGATAAGGGTGGAAGAGAGCTGAGGATATTCCACACCCTAGTGTGGTTCCTCTTGTGGACATCATCTTCATGACTCTGAAGAGGCTTTGTGTTCTCGCACCTGGATAGCTATGGCTGAGAGTTTACTTTCCTCAAGAAAGGGGAATTTAGGGCTAATTTCAGTCTCCATCCTTCATTTAGAGGTTTCTGGGTAAAATAGAATACACGAGGATGAAGGACACAAAAATACCCTTCTGACTTTGTTCTTTTAGTTAAGAATGTGTGGTGATGTTTTGGGAGATTCCTGTCATACAATGTCTCTTAGAGCCAGTTCTTAGGAACCTGTGATGATCCAAGGTATAGAAGCAGCTCTGCTGAAGATCTAAGTAGTATTCAACTCAGGAGTTCCAGGACTGCCATTCATTTGGACTCCTCTCCACACATCCTAGTCTTGTCTTTTCCTGAGACTGATGGAGGAATAGGATGTTCCAGAGATCATCAGATCATGTTGTGAGAGCAAGGTGAAGAGCATGCTAGGTGACACCTGATTGTTTTGGGTTTACAGAGGCAGCAGTACCAGGAGAGATTAAAAGCTGTAAAATAACTCGGGTAGTTCATCCACTTTAATCTCAGCCTCTCCTCTTTTGTCTTTCCTCCTCTTTTGTAGTCAGTGGAATCTTGTAGGCAAGGAATCTTTGCCATGACAATGAATTCAATAGCTCTCCGAGGAATAAAAGCAGATGGTTTCACACCCTTACACAGTGAATTGTTTAAGTGAGACAAGAGTCATTAAGTGCAATCCCTGATGAGAGATTTTCAGCTCCAGTAACTCACCGAGGTGTGCGCGGAGAGCTCAGTGAGTACTTGCCATACTTATGTGGATCGTGTTTGCAGTGAAAAACATTATGAGAACCCGACTTTTTTCCTTTTTTTTTTCCAGCTAGTAGAAGCAGGTGGCTGTGCAAACCCAAGCCTGAAGTGCTTTTTCACTTTGAAGGCTTCAGGACACAATGCTTTTTTTTCTCCTTGATACATGAATGAGAAGTTTGGTCTGCTCTCAACCTGGCCCAGCCTCTGAGTACTTAACCCTGTTGAAAATACTGGCTATGTTTGTTCAGAATTGAGAGGGAGGAAGAAATCAAAGCTGATGTCATATCCAGGCTCTTCTGAGCCTTTTCTGCTGCGTTCTGACATTTTCATTTCAGAGAAAGAGTTTTATGCCTTCAGTATGCCTTCAAATAAAGCAAAAAGGGTGACTTTGAAAGCATGCAGTGGCATATGCAATTTATATAACAGCTCAAATAGTTTTTTTCTTCAAACAACATTTATTAGCATTTCACTAAGCAGCTTTTTTGTTCCAAAAAAAAAAAAGAGATGAAAAGTAAGAAAAGTCATCCTGGGGAGAAGCTGCAAGTAACTTCTGTTACTTTACCTCAAACAGTAACCCTGAACCCCCCTGCTTCAGGGGTAAAGAGGGAGAGTGTTTCCACCTGCAGGATTCACTGAGAAGGGCTCTGCTAGAGGGTGACGGAGTTTTTTGACAGAATTTTTACAAGGGCCCCTTGTTTCCAAAATGAAGCTTAACCAATCTGAGGGCTTCATTCCTGAGACAGGAGGGCTAACAACCCTTCATTTGCCCTATAGCCTCTAAAGTCAAATGATTGCTTTCTCTAAGCCAATGCAAAATTCCCCTGGTTGTGATTTAAAAGTAATGGATGTGCTTTTTTCCCCCTGGTTGATGGTGTTTTCTATTTAATGTGTTTAAATGAAGAATAAAATGCAAATGCATAATTACTAGCATGCTGTCTTAGTAAGGCTTTTTAAAGCAAAAGATCATGTGAAGAAGTATATGATTTTTATTTTCAGTTTTCCTGCCCTCTGGTATGTTGTTCTGACTCTTGTTTTCACTATGTTGAAGCCATGGGTTAGTTTTGCCAAGAAAAATCTACATGTTCCTGTGTGTCTATACAGCAGTCAGAGCCGGTTTCTATGATTTGGCTTGCTTTTGCAGAGAGATTTGTTAGCAAAAGCTATCTCTGTGTACTACAGAAGGACAATGAATAAACAGCATTTCTGGATTAAACACGTTACCTTCAAATCAGCCACAGAAAGATGAGGTCACTTGCAGGTGAGCCTATCAGTCAGACCTGCACAAAGAATGGCATTTTTTTCTCCCCAGTGGTCACAATGAGAAATTAGAACAGAGAAAGGAGAGAATTTTGTCAGAGCAAATCATAGTGGTTTGGGTCATTTGGTGAAAAAAAAAAAAAAAGAAAAATAAAGTCAGCCAATTTTGGCCACTCCATTTCACTTTCAGGTTATTTAACCCTGAAACTAATTACAACAATTTTCAAAGAACGATACCAGAACTAGCAGAGCAGACTTCAAAAATGCATCAATACAGAGGGAGAAAACCAACTTGCCTAGTCAGTTCAGATCATAACTGTGTGTGGGAGAGACAACACGATTTAAGTTTTTCTCAGGTTTTGAAAGCTGAGCCTCCCTCAAAAAAAGGTGAAAGTCCTCTACCTTCCCCCCTGAGAATGTACATTCAGCAAAGGCTTGGACAGCAGTTTTGTAGCACTTCATGTAGCACTTCTTTTCATGCTTTAAGTGGTGAAACCAATAAAAAGCAAGCCCCGAGGGCAAGGAGCAATTCAGAGCTACTGTTTCAGGCTCTCTTCAAACTCAGGGTTCCTTTGCTGCCTTATCTATTACAGGTATTTCCTACTGTATGCACTACAGCAGACACTGTTTAAACTCTCTAGGATTAATGTAAGCAAATATGCACCATATGTAACATCATAGATTATGCCTTCTTTTTCAAAGAATATTTTCATATGTTATTAGCTAGGGCCTTAGATACTTCACCTTATGTGTATTCAAATAGCCATTTCTTTCTGAGGATCCGAGACTATAAGTCTCTGAAGAAACTCTTAAGAAGCCTTTCTGTTTTCACCCGTTCCTCTTACCCTCCCACACTTAGAATCGTAGAGCATTTTGGGAAACACTAAATTATATTGTTTATGTCCGGAACTTGTGTTTTGGATCCAACACTGCCCTCGATCCCCTTTGTGACCTGGGGATCTGCTCTTCTCAGCGCCCAAGTTTCCTCATTTGTGGATAATTAATAATGAAAATCCTTCCTGACACTGTGGGACCAGGAAGGTTCCCAAAAGGTGCTTCCCAAAGGGTGCCCTCTGAGGTCATGGCCCCTTCCCAGGTCTTCTACTCGCACACCAAACCAAACTTTTTCCGGAGTGTTGAGTCCTTATGACAGAAGCTCCTGAATTGCAATACCAGAAGGTACTGGAGCTACAGCAGGGGAGTTTGCCTCCCTCATATAATTCAGGTTTATCCATATTACGTGCTCAATCCCCTTCTGTGCACAATGAGACCATGGGCAGCACTTCCTCCATTTGGCCACCGTCTGTCCTGCAAGCCACAGCCCTGGGAATGCACATGTTTAGGTTTGACTGCAGCAGATTAAGCTCTTGTTACAAGTCAATGGCCAATCTGTTTTCCCAACTATGTTTTCTAGGATTTTTATTCCTCTCCTTAGCCCCAACACCCCTGAAAACTTTGCAAAATATTCCTTTTTGGCTTTTGACAATCTCGGTTTCAGATTCCTTTTGCCGGCTAGAGGATTTCTGGGCAAGTTGACAGACATAACATCTCCTTCTTTTAAAAATAGTCCATATTCTGGAATGATGGGCTGGGAGCTGTGTTTGTCTTAACTCAAATTGCAGAGCCATCACTCAAACTGGGAAGAGCTCCCTCTCTTAATTCTTTCTGAAGTAAAGATCACTTGCCTTCATCTCTATCCAGGTTAAAGCAGAGTTAAAAGCAACTTTAAAGTTAAACTTGCTTAACTTTAAACTTTTAAACTTGTTTAAAGTTGCTTCTGCATTTGTCAGGAGCTATATTGGATGCATAAGAGACCCTTACTATGAAGAGTGACTTTTATGAAACATACTGATGGCAAAGAAGTAAAAAAATAACAGAGAGAGAATCTGTATAGGCCTTGAGTCAGCAGTGCTGCCTTTGTAGGTCACTTGATTTGAGCTTACACGTGTGTTATTTTGCAACTGCAAAGAGATTATTATTACTTTTTGGGTAAATCAAATCATCTTGAAAGGCCTGGTAGATACTTGCATGTAATTGTGCATGAAGCATTTCTTAGGAGCCTCAGTGCTTTAAGCAAAATAGCTACACCAGGCATGGGATACCAAAAGTGCCTTGTTTCCACTTACTGTAAATGATCATAAATTCTACTGCTACTTTATTGTGGTGGCTGCAGTTCTTGGAAGAGTAAAAAGGGTGGGAAATCAGTTCCCAGTCAGTTTTATAAAGTACAAGGTTGCTTGTATTGGTACCAATTCCAAAGTGCAATATTTCAACTATGAATGATTGGATATTTTCCCAGATTCCCATAAAGCCATTAAACACAGTGTAAAGGGTCACCAATAACATAAGCAAAAGATCAGGACATTCAGGACTGGAGCAGATTGTCAAGACAGCCCTGGTTTTCAAGGAGGTGAATACACACTCTGAACTGTGCAACCTTGGAGGTGGCCACGGAGGGGAAAATGGGCCCTGTAAAGTGAACTCTGATCATGTCTCATTTACAACTCACTCTGGCCTGTCCAGATACATCTCATAAAAGCAGCAGCCAAGGGCTGTTCCATCCCTAGGGAACTCGTCTCATGTGGAACTTCCCTTTGGAGAAATCTTCCAATCTTGGACCAATTCCCAGTGATCTTCCAAAACTAGAAAACAGTAACTCTCACACTTATATTTTTAAATGCTTTTGTGGCAAAGTCTCATCTAAAAGGAGGATGATGAGGATGCAGAGGATCTACATATGTTATTTTAGACCTCTCCACAGAAGTAGAAGGAAATTGGGTTGTCACCTATGTTTATTGAACCATTCTGCAGAATTTGATAGCTGTAATGTGATTTTTCTATTACTCTGTGTGTCTGTTCTGCAGCTAGTGGGGAAATCATTATTTTATAGCCCACTTTGGAAGAAGGTGAGAGCCCACCGCTGGCAACAGCTGGAGGTGTTCTGCCTGCAAAAACAGTGCTTCCACAGGAAGAGTCCTCCAAGAAAAGCTGAGGAGGGGACATCAGCCAGAGGAGACACAGCTAAGCATTGGGATGTGCACAGCAGCTCAGTAGACAGCTTCTGGTTGACTTCTCTAGTGGAGAATCTCCCTCAGTGCCTTGGAGGTCCAAGCATGCTGCCTCAGCACAAGGCTTGGCTTCCAGTGGTGTGGGAAGGAAAACATGAGATTGGAATTTGGCTCCTGGTTTCTCCCATAGCTCACAAAGCATTGCCACTGGAGAAACACAGGTCATCATGCGGATTTAAATATTCACAAAGAGTTTGTTTTCTCAGGAAATAGTCAAGGATGGAAAATAAACTTCTTTAATTTGGCTTTTGACATCTGCTATAGACACAGCTCATTATGAAGCTGCAACAAGACACACTTCCAAACTGAACCAGAAAATATATTGGTTCATCTGTGACACACAAAAGGCCTATGCAGCCCATTTCATGCTTGCTTAGGGCAGCAACAGACATGGAACCAGAGACTGGATGCAGGGTTGAACTTTTCCTGGTCCTGGGTGTGTTTGGGTAAAGGCTTTGGCTCAGTTTGTTGTGCCAAAATACAAGCAAGCCATGAATCTGAATTTTCCCAAAGTTCAAATGCATCCGTATTCAGACTCCTCGGACCCTTGCTTATTTGGCATGTTGGGACATTTACACACACACACACACACACACAGGGACTCATTTAAACGATCCAACTGAAATCCTCCTACAGCCACAAACACATAAAATTTGAATGCTTTTTTTTCAGACAGTTTGGCTGAAATAAGACTTTTTTAACAGCAATAAATAACAGAATAATTATTTTTACTTCCTACACAGGAACTCAAATGTTTGATTCATTTTGCTCTTTTTGGCAGTGCTGATAGTTCTGAAATAGTTTTCCCTGGCATCTCAGCAATAACGGCTCCCATTAACCCTGAAGACTCCTGATGACCTAAACTCAACTTCAGGATATTTAATTTCTCCTTCTCCCTCCTACCCACATGGGAATGCGAGGGGAAACATAACACAGCATAGCAGTGATTAGAGCCTAACTTTTCTTTTGACTGTCCCTGATGTCTGTGCAACAGCTTGAGGTACTTCACATCTGTCTTTACATAGACACACGCTTGTCCTATACTTGGCAGAAATTTTTGGTGGAATCTGAGGATTTTTGATATTTGTCCAGGATTTCCTTACCCAACAGGAAGAGCAGAGAGCTACTGTTTACAGCTCAAAGGAAATAAACCGATCACATCTCCATTACACCTGAAAATCCCAACCCTTTCTGCTGCCCACAGCCCCGTGCTTCCTGGAAGCTCTGGGCTAACCGTGCCCACACTGAACAGAAGGTCCTTCAGTGTGCAGCAAGCCATGTGCAAATCAAAGATGTTGGTCTTAAGAGCCTGAACCGAGTGGCTGTACAGCTTGATGCTTCCCAGAAACCTCAGTCTGAGTGTGTGTGTGTGCAGCACACACTGTCTGCACACATACTTCTGCCTGGGAAATGCCAGGTTCCACTCACCACTGGCAAATGCTCGCGTTTAATGAGAACTACTGTGCTGACAGATCTTTGGCTGCTCCGATTACATGGGAATGGTAAAGACATTATTGTTCTCACTGGTGTGACTAGACCCACGCGCTTGCCTGCCCTGGCCTGCTCCAAGCCACTCAAGTTTTGGTGGCCTGCATGGCACATGTTTGTCTCATCGTTCATCTGAGCTGGTTCAACCACCACCAAACAAATCCAGCCCATACGCAGTTTAATCTCTCAACCTCTGACCAGTTCTTTTCTTCATGCACCTAAAATGATACAATAACTGCCTTTAACCTTTTGGGTATATTTATATATGGGATAAAGAGGTAAAAGAGTAGACTATTGTTAATTTAGCCTCTTAGCAATTTTTGAATTGCTCAGAAATTGGGGAGCTCCACGTGGAAGATACTGTTGGGTGAAGCACAACACTGAAAGCTTTTCCCAATGAACACAAATGTGATGATACAAGTTTAGAACTGCAGAAAACAGCAGGGAGCAGACTAACATGCTGGGATAACGTTTGGAATATTTTTGGTGTCTCCACATTACTGGTGGAGGACTCTCGGATCTGTCTGACCATCATTCTACCAGGAAATTGTTCCAGTTTCTGTCGTCTGGAATGGTTAAGAAACAAAGGATCTTCTTCGTGCTGGAGAGCGTCCCTCCAGCTACTGTAATATACACCAGAGTAGGTATTTAGCTAAAATATTCTTCCACCCATGGCTGTATTTATTCAGTCTTCATCCTGTCAGCCAACATAGTCCTCTCCTACATTCATCTTTCCAGTTTGAACATTATTTTTTTAACCGTAGACAACTTTCACTTGTCCTCTCAAGTGCTCTGGGGACATTGTCTGAAATGAGGCAATGGCAGGCACATGTTCCCTGGTACAAGTCAGACCTGTAGATGGGGATCCTTGCAGAGAAGACAGAGGCAAGGAACTCTGAGGAGAAAAAATTGCTTGTAGAGATGACTTTAGCTTTGTCTGGACGTAGATATCTTGACATCAACTGCTGAAGCTCTTGTGCTTTACTGGTTCTGCAGGGAACCAGCAAATATTCCTGGAAGTTTCTACCTTCCACAGGCAGTTTAGGTCTTTGGTAGTCTCAGACACCTCCTGAACATATCAGTTTGTCTTCACTAACCACAAGGACCCCAGGGAGACACATAAGTGTAGGCACTGTCTGCCAATGTGTCTGTGCATCAATCTGCCACATCGAACTGTCACTGGTTTACCCTTACTGGCTGTGAGGATAAATATATTATCAGAGATATTTAGAAGTGAAGGGCTAGAGGAATGCACATGATAGAGATGCTGCTGTGTATGAGTAAGAGATTGTCTCTGTGTGCATAATCTCATTCAAATTATACAGGCATGATCCAGCATCTGAGAATCATTTTCTCTAAGGATCATAATTGTAAAGTTTAACCAAATAAATATTAAAAGACATTATATAAAACTCCCACATAGGGCCCTGCAACCTGAAACATAAAATATACATAGAGCAAATTCTGCTCACCACAAAACTATGCCAGGAATATAAGAGTATCTTTTTATACAGATTGGCTTGCATCCCATTCCGGGGTCAGAGACATGACGTCCCAATAAACATTCACGGATCGCTTGGAAATCACAGGCATCTCTGAGCTGTCTTGCCTGCCCTCCCTTTTTCAGCTCAACATTTAGTGCTGAGTCGATAAAGCCCCTCACTCCTTCCTCATCATTCTCAAATCCTTAATTCCTCCAAGTAATTCATATAGTGAAGTTTCACCAGCTAAATCATTTTTAAATAGTTAAGCCTGTTTGGGGGACTTTTAAAACAGCTGGCTGCAGGACTGACTCAAAGTCTAATCTGTATCTCTCCTGAGAGGATATTTTTTTCTGCCTCCCACTTTTTTGATGACTGCGGGACCCAATAAATACAATACTTTATAATGTTCTAGCTGCTTGTTTGCCTCCCTTCTCACAGAGGGAGCCACTATACTGAAAAAACAGCAATAAGAGAACTCTATAAATTCAGCCTTATGCATTCAGAGCTTGTAAAATCGACCAAGGCATGAATTCCCACAGGCACAGTGCTCCCAGGTAGTGGTGAGCAGAGTAAAGCCCCCACCATCTAAACCCTGAAGTTATGTGATATGTGCTGGCAGGCTCCCAGTAGCACCCAGAAGTAGTTTTGGCCTTTCTTGGTTTGGAAATTAGGGTGAATTTCTGTTCTGTAGCAGCTAGTGAGCAGAGTTGTCCATCCCTTTCGTGACGGTAGTTGGTTGGCACTTCAAAAGGCTGGGCATTAGACAGCAGTCACATAGTCCTTAGGCCTGATGTGTCCATGGTAGCTGATAATATTTCTGTATTACAAATACACAAATGTGTATCTGTCAAGTTTCTCCCCAAATTTCGCCCACTTGTATCTCCCATGAACAAAGAAACCTAAAACCTCTTCATTCATACATCTCTGATGTGGGGAGATTGCCATTTACTATGGAGGTAACAAGGTCTAAAGACTAAGCTAGTGCTGAAAGAAAGAGGTTCAGACTCTTCTTCTATCTAATGCTCTTGTTCTACTTTTGCCCATCACAGATGGTTAGATAATAAAAATGTTATTTCATTTGTTCATTTCATTTCATCCTGAGTTACCTCTGAAGACTGCAGAGTTGGGAATAGATTCCTTCAAGCTACAGTAGCACAGAAAAATATCATCACTTCTCATGGAGGAACAAAAATCTGGGTATTAAGAGAATGGCTTACCAAAGACAAAACTTGGATGGAGTAGAGCTGGAAAACCAGATGTTGTTTGATCCATTCCACTGTATGACTTCAGCAGAGTTCACCAACATACAGATGGGACGGGGGTCCAAATGTCCATGGAAGTGATGCACCTGCATGGATAGAGATTTGCACTCACCTAAGTTCATGGTTATGAAATAATTCATAACTATTTCAGTACTTTGTGTTAGAGGAGTATTAGGAAGGACTGTTACATCATTGCCTGTATCTGGTGGTTCTACTGGTATGAAACTATCGTTCTCTCTTGCAGGGAAGCCTCTCATCCAGAGGGGGCAGGTCACACAGAGTGTGGGGACATCTCCTTTCTATGGTGACCTGCACAAAAATGGGAGGCAGAGTTTGCTGAAGAAAAGAGATGAGAAAGGCATCTGTGGTCAATCTGTATAGATGGGCATGACCTGTCTTCATTCCCATTTCTGGGAACGCAAATGCTTTTAAAACTTTAAAAAGCATTCTGCAATTTGAGTGTAAAACACATGGGCAGGAAGGTCAGTCAGTTGTGTTGGGCATTATTCCAAGAGCTTTTGGGGCAGATGGGCTTTCAGGGACAGAAACTGAATCCTGAACTCTGTGGCTGTTGGCACATTTGGTTAAAGATCCCTAATGTCCTTAGATCTGCCTTCTTCTGGGCCTATTAAGGCACTTAGGAACCCAGTCCTGAGAGGACATGGTTACACAAACCCAGCAGTAGCCCAGCCAGTACAAAGCAGTTGGATGAGTCACAGGCTTTGTGGTGTACAGAGGCTGCAGATGGAGATTCTTGTTCACGCCGAGAAATGTAGCCTTGTTCTCTGCTCGCTGCCATCTGGAGACACACAAACCAAATCCAGCTGGCATGTGTTAAAACCCCTCCACCCTTTTGTATGGTTTGGTTTTGCAAATTGCATTTGTTTAGCAAAGGAAAAATGGATTAATTGTTCTGCAAGTGTGACTAATGGTGATTAGTTCTATTCTGCTGTCAGGAAAAGGACTGCAGTTGTGTATTTAACTTCTTGAAGCTGCCCTGTTTCATGTGAAATTTCCAGGCCTTTGCCAGCTTCAAAGCTACCATTGCCCATCCAAAGCACTCTGTAGTTAAGAGAAGGACCTGCTGAGGCATACTGCAGCAGTGTCAAATTCAAGACCTCTAGAAGTTGGAGGAACTCAAGATGTTTGAGCACAGAAGAGTTCCCTTCTAAACAGAGCTGTCTGTGTTTCTCATCCAGCCTGTTGAGGCTGATTGCTGAACTGCTTTAGCATTGTGCCTCTCAGTGATTGGAGACTTCATCATTTCTGGGTTAGATGACAATACTATGGCCTTTATATACAATCTGAACCTGGCAGAGGGTGCCACCTTTGTTTCTTAACATGTTTCTTAAGCATAACTGTAGACACATAAAATATTCATGTCTTAGAGGTTTCAGAGC
The DNA here is from genome assembly GCF_003945595.2 of Pipra filicauda. Classification (NCBI taxonomy): domain Eukaryota; kingdom Metazoa; phylum Chordata; class Aves; order Passeriformes; family Pipridae; genus Pipra; species Pipra filicauda. The sequence continues at coordinate 6,280,244 of NW_024104498.1, forward strand.
TGAAGGTCTGAGCTGAACAGATTATATTGGGATCCCTCTCATTGGTCAAACTATCTTCCTTTCAATGCATGGAATTTGGAAAAGGCATTTTCTACACTGCTGGAAATGTATAAATATTAAATGTGTCTGCTGAGGGATAAGGAAATGTTGGGATGTCAAAGCTATCTACAGTTCCATTTAACATTTGTTTTTTTAATCCTCCTGCTTCCATCTCTGTCTATGGTTTATAATGCATTCAACACTGCAGTTGCATGGTGTGTGGCCAAGAGCACATGAATGTGGGTAAGAAATGCCACATAGAAGTACAGTGTTATCAGCATTAATGGTTCTTTGGGTATGTCCAAAAAACCCCCAAAAGAATGAAGATGGGACAATGCATGCATGGGACTCCTTCCCCTCCTTATATATCATGTAAAATAAAAATCCCATTTAAAAGGAATGATTTCATACAGTTTGAGAAGATAGAATCAGTGTAGTTAAGGAAAGGAAGCTATGGGGACATAAAATAGCTTAACAGAGAGATCTGTTAGTGGGAAAGTCTCAGAGAAGTGAAAGACTTCTCTCTGCAGCCTTTGAAATTGAGGTCATCAAAGCACTGAAGAAAATTCACCAGGGCACAAACATCTGTGATGAAAACAGAGGTGCATGGGAAGAAAGCTCTTTTTTCCAACAGTCAGAAAGAAAGGGGGACAAACAGCATTTTATTCTTTTTCTAGGAGTTCCTCTATCAATAAGTCAACTGACTACTGTACTGCAATGTGATCACATCCTAAAGCCACCCTCAGCCTCACTGTATTTGTGCTACTGTCTTTATAGCTTCTGCCTTTGCTTCTAGAAATGAACTGAGAGCACAGAAGTGCTAAATCACAATTGACAGACTAGGAAGCCAAGTAGCCATATTTCAGCATCAGTCCAATGCTTTCTCAGGGAGGAATTTGCAAAGTAACATGTTCCACATCTTTTTTTGGCATAGTCATGAAGGAATAAGCAAACAAAAGGAACAGCATGTCTTCTGTCTGCTCTGCAGCAACTTACATGGCTTTTCTCACTATCTCTTTTCAGAGAACAAAGCTGCCAAGAAGAAAGGTAAAAACCTGAAACAAATTTTGGCCTGCTTTATCAGTGCCATGGAACTTGGGAACTTGGGAATCTATCAGGACTGCCTGGTATATGAGTAAGTCTGCTGTTCTTTCCATGAAATGGTTATACTCAGAAATATAGGCAGGGTTGTGGCCCTTTTGGGTATGCCACAGGCCTGCCTTTATTTTCTCCTCAACTTGCCCAGCCTTGCCTTTGTACCACATGGACTCGAACTATAAAGACAGCAGAGCTCCAGATGATGCATGTCAAGGGTGTGGCTTCTTTGCCACGGGCAACAGAAGCACATTGAGAACTTCACTGTGTTTCCCAGTGATCTTATGTAGAAACAGCAAATTAGGGACTGATGTGAGTCAAATCACATCACTGGGTTTCTTCAGACCTGTGTTGCTTCTACCATTTTAAACCATGTTCCCTATCACAAAGGAATGTGCTAACTGAGTTCAGACCTACCTGCATTTTGTCAGTCACACAGTTAGTCTCGAGTCTAGTCCAGGCCTGGTCAGAACCAACTGCTCTTTGTTTCTTCTTCATGACCATCACTGTGTAGGCTCTGCCATTCACTCATTCTGTATTTTCTCTTGCTGTAAAGGGATTAAATTATAGGAGAATTGATTAGAAACAGGAGGGAACTTGGCTTTAATGATCTGTACTCTGCTCACAAAATAACTCACAAACCATTCACTGATACCTTTTGATTTGCAGACCTTCCTTGCAGGCTCTGAGTCAAATCAGTGATCCAGGAGAGCTCAAAAAGGAGACATTTTCCCCCACTCAAGACAGTGATATTGGAAAAAGATGTGGCCCTCTGCAGATGTCATGGCCTTTGATATCCAGCTACATGTTGTTTCCATATTGCACAGTGAACTGTGAGACCAGACGATCTCCATAAATAATGCAGTCTTGTGATTTCCTCAATTACCATTCCAACAGCAACTTCCAAAGGGTTAATGCACCAGGGGTCGTTCATGAGCACATAGGGACACCCAAATTTTCAGAGTACTTGTGAGCATGAATGAGAGACTTCCCATTGTGAGAGGCAATCTAGACACAAGCATCCAATCCTGCCCAGGGCTTTGACACTTGGAAACAAACCTAGAAAAATTTTGCATGATGGAAGAGTCTGGTCCTGGGCATGAGAGTTCTTGATGACTAGTGTTGTCACGTTGGTTCTTTTTTTTCCTCATCCAATGCTATTTTACATGTAAGATTTCATTCTCAACATGATAAATTGTGGACATTGACTATCAAGATTCCTTTATTGCCACCTCCTACAAATTCCTTCAGACTTCTTTCCAGAAAATTCCCATGTGGAGCTTTTTTCTATTGCGATGTCACTGCTGTTCTAACAGAAATTTGTTAGCTACTTTTCCACTATGTGAGAAAGGCCCTAAGAAGTCCCTTTCCCAAAGAGCACTCCATAAGAAATCTTCCCCCACCAAGACATTGACCACAGGAGTGAGAAGCACATATGACTCACTATCATCTTTAAACTAAATAAAATTAAATATAGTAAATTTCCCTTTCTCCATCACAAATTTACACCTTCGTGCTTCCTGTACCAGTGACTGTAAATTAATTTCCAACAGGCACACTTGTCTGGTCTCCAAATATTCCCCTTTCCAATGAAAGACTACCTAATCTCTAAGCAGAGTCTTTACCAGGGTAACTGAAGGCATCCTTGAAAGACTGAGCCTTCTGAAAGGACCTAACACGGTGTAGTGAATGGTGATGTTTTTAGAGAAATAGCAGAGCAGGATGTTAAGGCAGACAGCACTGGCAGAGCTGAGCAGATGGGAAGGTGAGCTGAAACAGGTCAGTTATTCACTCAGACCCCGGCTGAAAGTTGATTATACGGAGAGGTGTGTGAAGTATTTATAGTCCAGCCTCAAAATTCAGAATCTTTTCCAAGTAAGATAGTTTACATAGTCAAATGAATTGCCATTAATTACCTGTATTTTAGTACTAAGATGCTTTGATTAGGTTTGAGGGGGACAGTTGCTTTTTGGTTTTCTTTGTTGTGTTTGTTCTTTTTTAAATCTGATAATGACTCTTAAACAATATCATCCTGTGAAATGTTCTTACTGCAAGATAAAAGATATGAGAATTCCCACCTAACTGGGAACAGATTTATGTCTAAATTCAGCCCCCAGTCTTGCCTCCCACAGGCAGTTCCTAACAGAAGAAGTGGTTGGATTTCCTTCTTTCCATTTGTGAGCCCGAGATACCACATGCACATGGGCTCTTGTTCGTAGTTATGCCTTTAATCTGAGGCATGACATGAGAACATGTGGTACCATAAAACCCACTAAACACAGCAACTTGGCTGTAAAAATCACAGAGGGCCTGGAAAGCTCAGTGGTGGCAATTGTGAGAACCTGTACGACATCTCACTGAAGGGTAGGTGGGTCTTCTTGGAATAAGACACAAATTCATGGACACACTTTCTAACATTTCTGTGTACGTGCACGTGCCCAAAATAGACGCTACATTCAAAATCATCTTTTGTAGCCTGGTATTACAACTGCATTAAAAGCAGTCTGGGAACATCATAAAAGGAGTGACATGTCAGATCTCTCTGTCATGCCCTTTCTGAAGAGTTTTCACATTGATGCTTTTCAGTCATGTTTTGCCTGATGTGTGCACATATTCACACACTGAGGCATATCTGTGCGAGCACACAAATATTTCTTTAGAGGGGATATATTTCTTCTATATTTTGTTTCTTTCTAACATTGACTGCCAGGGTCCTGGTCCATACCTTCCCATGTTTGATTCTTCTATACAGATAAACACATTGGAATAATTCCTCTAATTTCTTACTGACTAGAGTCTAATTTATAATGGTTTAAAATGAGGGGACAGTGCCTTTTTCTTACTGCGGGTTTTGTTGAACTTTCAGGAAGAACTTTGCTGCCATGTGACCTGAGACAGAGAAAATGTTGATACCAATAAAATCTTAGCAGAACATGCCAAGAAAATCAGCATTTATTTTACCTAGCATATCCCAGAGGAAACATACAGTTAATACTGAAGTTTAAAATATCTTAGCCTTGGAATCTTAAAACTCCATCAGCACTGGAAGAGGGGGAAGAAAGAGTAACAAAAAATCCTGTAGCAACAAGGAGGTTAAATACACACATATGCAAAGTGTAGCACAACTCAATGGATCACTTTTAGCAGCTACGGATTTTGTCTGACATGAGTTTTGCTCTTGATCTCCTCGCATTTGTAGCACAAAAAAAAAATTAATAAAACCTTCCCCTTTCTGAGAGTACCTTATAATGAAAACAAGAATATTTTGAAAGGAAAGAATAGGAAATGTTGACTGGGGGGTCCTGCTGCTTTCTAAGTAGTCCAACTCCCAAGATTTATGTCAAAAGCAACAGAAGGTTGGAAATGAAAGAATGCCCTTGAAGTTACGCTCTGTAACTCAGCCAAGCGAGATGGATTTTCATTTACCTTGTCGAAAACCCAACATGAAAAAAAAAAGTTGTAGATAAAAACGTTACACCATTACTCGAGATTTACAAATGATGTGACAAAATAAACATGTGTTCCACTCATGAGGAAAAGTGCTCCATTCAATGATCTGATGGCTCCTGGGCTCAAGATAGGTGGTTCTTAGTTTTGAATCTGCAGAGCATTGGCTTGAGTTGCTGAAGTTGTGCCCTTCTGATCCGAAGCAATCCTCCTACACGGGCTCTCAGTATGGATGGGGATCTGGCACAGTCCTGCAGGCCTAGAGAGGCAACTGAGTTCTTCCTTTGCTGTCCCTGCTGCTCACAGATCTTACAGCATCATTTAGCTGCTCCGTGTTTGAATCCAACATCATCCTGAATGTGATCATCATTTCTGAATGTGAGAGCAGGTAGGGTTGGTGCTGTGAGATTAAACAGCCAATAAGAGACAGCAATAGAAGTTAAGCAAGTAAAAGGTAACAGTGAAGAGTTTGTTATTGCCTCAGACAAGTCTTATTTGTACAAGGGGGGATATGTCTCTACTGCACATTTCAGATTTTGACACGTGGTACCTTTAAATCAGTGGTATGAAAGGGCTCCCATTGGCTTCAGTTGATTTTGGATACAGCATTGGTCTTAGTTATGTTTTTTTTTCTTAACAACAGCAGGGTCCAAAAGTCATTGTGCTGAGGAGTTAATGATTTCTCTTTATCCAATTGGTTCAGCAAAACCACTAAAACCTGGAATCAGCTTTCTTTCCTTGGGAACTTGGGCCTCCAAGCCTTGATCAGGCACACACAGCAGCCCACATTCCAGATGCAGCATGAGGCAAGTTGTGTTAATACCTGAAATAAGAAGCACATGGTCTTAATGGATCAATAGTTTGAAATCGATTATTGAGTGAAGGCTGTGCCACACGCACAAGACGGGCACTTACAGCAGACTGAAGTGTGGAGTGTGCAATTCAGCTGCCCATCTTCAAACTCATGATTATTTTTCCTCTTTCTTAAGAAAAGTTCCTCGGCCTACCCATATATGGTAATGATACCCAGATAGGTAGTCACCAGAAAGGGCTACCAGGATTGTAGACTTTTACAGAGCACAGGTAAGGAAATGAAACAGGGTTTCCACCTTTAACTTCAGTTTGAGCTGTACCACGTATGAGACAGCACTTTGTTCTCCAAGAAGTAACAACTGAACTGACTTAATGCATATGTAATTTACAGTAGAATATTATATAGGTATTAATTCAGGACAATAGAATAGTATATATAATTTAGATACCTAGAACTTAGCATTTTGGCCACATCAAAAATCTCATCTTCTGTTTACAGGATAATCCAAACCTCGAGAGTAGACACTCAAGGGTCTTCTGTCACTGTAAGGTGGCAGATCCCTCTCTGTGCCTGCAGAGATCCAACTCCCTCCTTGCAGGTTCTTTTACAGTAGAAGACCAACATGCTATAAAGACATATCTCCATTCAGGATGCATTTGTTAAGGCTTCTTTTCACAAAGATTCCTGATCAGGGCTGGTTCTTGTTAAAAAACAAAGTGGTAACAATCTTGCGGCCAGAACATTTGTCCCAGAGGATGGATACAGGTTCTAGGGTTACCTTCAGGAAATCTGAACTACCACTGCAGGGAAGTTCTTTAACCAATACACATCATCTTATTAAATGAGTTTGTTGTGCTTAAGACTAATATTAATGGCTCATGAGTCTCTAAGGCTTTAGGTAGCTGTGTTTATGTAGCTGCTGCCAGATCACAGCAGAGTTCTAGGTGGGAGATAGATACATCTCCATAGACAAAATACTTCTTAGTTGTGTCATCATCTAACTCCAGACTCTGGAAAACTTTCAGGCCAATGAAGATGATAATTAAGGGCTAGACACTAATGGATTTGCAATTTCTGAAGAGTAGATGAATTACCCAGTGGATTTTACTGTGTACATTTGACAGCCAAATCTCAATTTAAAGAGTTGGAGGCAGAATGATTCTCAACCTCACATCTTTCTTCCCAGCTACCTGATTAGCATTTTGTTGTCTTCAGTGTCACAGTATCTAAATACCTGTAACTTTAGATTCAATCAATGAAGCTGTTGCATGGGTTGTATGATTTCAGTGCTTCATAAAAATAAAGAAATGAGAATAGGCCAAACAATGCCCTGAAAACACATCCAGCCACGTAAAAGGCAGAGAATAGATATGAATTCCAGTTTACTTCCTCACTTCTTCATCTGTAATGGGTCAAGCCAAAAGCCTTCAATCCAAACAGCCCTGAACTGTGAGGAAGTTCAGATCCAAACTCTTACAAGCCAGGCCATTTCTAATTATTTTTATTGCCTCATTAAATTTATTGTGTTGAACCATTTCTAGTGACCTCATTAACTCTCTTTAAAGAGTTTGTCATGTACAATACTTAACAGATGTCTGATTTCAGGCATTGCAAAGTCAGTCATCTGGCCTTTCCCCAGCATGCCTAGACCCTTAGCTCTCCAATCCTGTGCTCTACTCTCTTTCAAGAAGGATTTCATTTTGATGATACTGTATTAGTGGGAAATTTGCTGCAATCCTGCTTGGGCCAGTTTTTATGCCTTCATCCTCTAGCTATGTCCCACATATTTCTTCTCATCTCCCTTGTTTCCTTCTGCATTGATCCAGATGGGTTTTATACCAGAACTGCACTCTCTCCTGTGGAGAATATCTTCTGGCTTCTTAAGTCAACCAGGGCTTGCAATGCCCCGTTGGGGTTAGGCTGTAAAAACCCTCTATTATGTGTGCAGCTGGGCTCAGAGAGCAGATTTCACTTTGTTCTTTCTTTATCCATGATTTAAATGGCTTGGATAGCACAATAATTAAATGCTGGGGTTCTGGACCACAGCCTTGAAGGATTGTCAAAAGGATTTTGAGTCACTCTGCAGCTGAGAGCAGGATGTGGGACTGACAGGATCAAGAAGGAAGGAAGGAAGCTACCCTGTGAACCTGAGACTCGGCCAGGTCTCCTACAACTGGCTTGCTGGGTAGGCAACATGCAATGCCAGACATCTGGGGATGAACACAAGTCAAGAGTCTTTTTTGGAAAAAACATGTGGATTCTGCAGTCATACCCGTTCCCAGATCAGGAGACACAGACATTGCCCCAGCAGGCTCCATCTCATGTACTGACACAAGAACAACTGTGTGCAGGTGGGCCAATGGGCCACCCCTCTGTTCAGCCTACATCAAATGTCCAGGATAATGGTCCAGGGAGCATATTTACACAGAATACCCCTCAGGCTTTGGCATGGTATGGTTCAGGTGACTTCCTGCGTTGAAGCATTTAACATTTCTTGGTAGATTTGGGCTTCTTTCCCCAAAACCACTTTTTGAGCTCTCGCAAACCTTTACTTTTCACAATCTCTTGTGACAAGCATTTCCACAGCTTAACTACATGCTCTTTGAAGAACCACTTTTCTCGTGGGTTTTTTGTTTGTGTGTTGTTTTTTTTTTTTTTAAACTGTCTTCAGCTTTCCAGTTTGTTTTATTCTTTCCTATTCGTATGTTGGAAGACTGTGAATAATTATACACTTTTCATCTTCTGCAAATTAATCATGATTTTACAGACAACTATTTCTCCCCTTCTCAGTCATCTCTTTTCATGTTGCTTGTGTATCAACTTCATATCCTACTTCTGGTAGGTTAAGAACTTTAACAGGCTGAGGATCAGCAAAAATTTTCTGTAGTATTGAGGGGAAGGAGAAACAAGAGTTGAGGAGGAACCTGAACAACAGTGATTAGATTACAAGTATTGTTGTGAAGGCGTTGCAGCTTTTTCCTGAAAGAATAGCAATTTTTCTAACTTGGATTTGCTAAGTTTCAGAAGCTGTAAGCATATAAAAAGGGGAGGACAAGAACTTAAGCAAACCTTCAATTTCCACATAAAACTAAAGCCCATTTCTCCTCTTGCCCTTTTATAAGAGTTGGTCTGTAATGTGGTGCTAACTTGAATTACTGCAGGGATTAGAAGGTGAGATGGGTCCAGTTCTTAGTTCGTCTCGCTTCTTGGTTTTATAGAGGTGCAGCCCTCCTGGATTTATATCTGATTTACACCAGGACAGATGGGAGGAAAGTCAGGCCTATTGTTTTTGCACTCTGCTTTTGACAGTGCCGAGAATCTTCATGCTATAAAAGTGTCCGCACTGTGCTGTCTCCCATCTGTATTGCATATATTGTATCTGTCATGCTGTTTGGGAAGAGCTGATATTTTTGGCAATCTTTCCTTCTTGTAGAACTCCACATATAGCATCACAGCATAAAAAATAGCAATGGATGGGAAAAAAATATCTGACTCATGGGAAATTCACATACTTGTTTTATCCCATGTCAGAGCGGAAGAGGAGAGTACCAACGTTTCCCCCAGTAGAATAAAAGGGTGTTAACAGGTTCCAGTTATTTCTCAGAATGTAAGGAGTATCCTGAGACACTGGGACACTTCAGTCATAGGAGGCTGAGATTAATTTCTTATAGCTGTAGTTGTCTAAAATGTCTTCCAAAATGACAGGGATGAGCCAGTCTGGAGTGCAAGTCTTTTCATTCGGAACACCACAGCTCACATACAACAGATCACTGCATGTTTGCAGGTACTTTGCTGACTGTACTGCCTAGATAAGGAACCCAGACATGCCACTGACTAACTTCAAAGTGGCCCTTCAAAGTTTTGGGGGGTGCTAGTATTCAGATGAGGAGAAGACAAGCTCAGAACTGCATCTTCCGTGAGGAACATGTTGGCTGATACAGAGTGTAATACTGATGGGAAATATTTTATCTTCATTTTCCTGGCAAAAAAAAAAAAAAAAAAAAGCCCTCTAAAAATCAAACATTTCCTAAGGAAGACTTCTGAATGAGATGATGCCCTCCCTTATCATGGGAAAATTTTTCACTCAAAAATTAAGAAACAGCTCCAGGATGTTAGAAAAAGAGTAGAAAGTTGTTTGCTAATGAAGCATACAAATGACAGCTGATAGATTGAAAGCCATAATATTCTTGGCTTCCACAGCCAAGATTTATGAGGGCCTTTGCTTTCACACTGGCAGTGACTTTACCCATGCAAAATTTAGACATCCAATCTAAGTAGTGTTTGATCTCCTTCCATGCTCAATATAGAGACACAGGCACCTATAGAGAAAGACTCATCTCATTGGTTTTATAACTGTGTTAAAATTTGAGAAAATTGTATGGCTCTGAGTAAGGATGATGCATCTAACAATGTATTTGCACCATTTTAACTCCACCATCATTTTATAGAGATCCTGTGAATGGATAAGCTACTTAGCCCAAAATATGTTTCCCACCCTCAGAAGAGGCAGGGAACACAAACCCCCAAAGATTTTCCCAAAAGTTAAGAGGTCTAGGGAGAGGCAGAATGAGAGAGACTAAACAAGTTCTTGATTAAATGCCCTAATTGCAGCTGATAGAAATGTCCTTAAATATGATTAATCAACATTGCTATGTTGAAAACCAGACATGGTGCAATCTTTAATTTCCTGGGATCAAATTTGGGTGGATTTTGATTGATTTTGCTTTTCATAGCAGCACTGATGCCAGCATCATGATGGCTAGAGGTTGGAACAATGCTTCTTGGTGGCTGCAAAGTTTCACTGCTCCTACAAACCATCCTCTGTGTCTAAAGCATCCTGGCATGGGGTGAAGGGAGGAGGCAGGGAGGGATGCTGCAAACTTGTCAACTCGTTTGTAATATGACAATGGGGAGAACAGCAGTGAGGTAGAAATCTGGGAAAATAAGCAGTAAGGCAGTCTGGCATTTACCCCAAAACACTGTGTCTGCTTCATGGTGTCAGAAGCAGAAACAGATAAAAGAGAGGCCCCTAGATTACTGCTGATCCCTAGAAGGGGTTGGTGTGTGCCACACTGTGTGCCCCCATTTATTAGCAGGCTGAGGGACATGAGGGAGCTTGTGTCCTTGCAAGATGAGTTTTCAGTAACCATTGATTGCTACCCTATGACCGAGATTGAGTTTTCACCCCCAGTGACCCATAAACGCGTGCCCTGGGATCTTTCCCCAGAGTATTTCAAATGACTTTACCGACCAACTTAGGTAAAAAAGCAAAGAGGCCTTACGGCTTCAAAGCTGTGAGTATATTTTTCACTCAAAGCAGAAACTTCAGGCACTGTTTATCCTGTTCTGCCCAGGGCTTGCTCTTTTGTTTTGCACTGAATTTCTTCCCTGCTAGACATTGTTCGCGAGCCGAAGTTTTCTTTGGAACGGCAAATAGGAAAGGACCACCTGGGTTATGAATTCCTGTCTTCTGGAATTGCAGGATGCTGTGCCAGCTTCATCATTTTTTTCTGAGAAAAGAAAAATGTAGTGCTGGCTGGGAATGTGTAGAGATGCTCTTCGCTTTTGCTACTAGTTGTGGATGGACACAGAGAATAACCTCCTTCCAAAATAGGATGTATCCTACTGTAATGACCAAGGTCTCTTCCTACTCCTACCAGTATCACAAGGTGGTAATAAATACAGTAACAGTACATGCACATTGTCATGGAAAGGTTAGGAGGTAAGCTCTACCAAAGGCAACAGTCTGGTATTCAACTACAGCCCTCTGTAATTCCAAGGAAAGAAGGTAGGTATGAGGGAGGAGCAGGATTAGGCCTACAACACTGTGTCATCCTGAGGAGCACTCCTGCTGGGCATATGGAGAAGGAGCAAGATGCCCATGTGAGCTGCCATGGTCATGCCTGTGTCCTGTCAGAGCCAAGGAGTGAGGCCACAGCACAGGCATGTCAAACACATTGTCAGAAGGCGCTGAAGTGGCTGGGTTTATTTTAATCTGGAAATGTGGCCCTTGCTGCCTTTTATGATGTGCCAGTCTAAGCTGCCTCTGGCAGCTGTGAGAATATTGGTTTTGGCAGACAGCTGCAAGGAGCAGCAGACTGGAAGGAGTCAGCAACAAATGTGATAAAAGGGGAAAGTTGCTGACGCCAGGAGGAAAAGTACAAGGTCCTGCTGATTACCAGAAACCCTTCAGGAGCTGTGAGGAAGAGGAGGTCTCCTCTGACATTGGGATGGATGAACAGATAACGACTAGCCCTCTCCCCTTGACTTCAGTTGAATTGCCCCACTCCACATGTGAAATGCCCCACTGCTGCAGAGGAAGGATGCTCCAAAGGAAAAGGGCAGAACCCATGGTGATGCCAGGGAAAGTTTTCTCTCTACCTGGCATTTGACTAAATTGATCCTCTGATAAAAATCACTGGGTACTGGCCACCAGTAAAACAGGGATGTAGAGCTGAAGATGTCCAAACTAAAGGCTAAAGCTCTGTATGTAACATAGTCAGTGCTGTATTAACAGGTCTAGTATTTCCCAGCACTAGTTTTATTGCAAAAAAACCCCCAACCCTCTCTCTGTCTTACAGTTCCAACCCTCCTTCCCTGTGGTTTCAGGGATGGGCTTTTTTTTTTTGTTTGTTTTGCCAGCTAGATAACAAGCTCTGTGAGACCATGATTTTTTAATGTGTTCTGTAGTCATAAAGAGAGTGGGATCTGTGAAAGGTCCCAAGCCCTTGTTAATGTTAAACACTGATGATAGCAATGTGAATGTCAGTGACATTCCCACAGTCCCTTCACTAACCAGCTGGCTGTATTGAGAAGGCTCATCAGAGATGATTTCTGAGAGTGGATCCCTGGAAGGAGGAACAGTTTAGATGTCAATTTGAGGGTATAATCTGTGTTCTATCATTGCCGTTTTCAGTTACATTCAGAAATGAAAGAAGCTGATTTTTCAGTCAAGATACAGCTCAGATCACCTCAGGACAGGAGGTTCTGATGCAGCAGGTTCAGTGCACAAGGCTGCCATCAGAAAAGGGATATTCCTAGGCAGCATTGCCAATGATGCAATGAGAGGGAACACAACATCCATGAGGCAAGACAGAATTCTTTTGAAAGCAAACTTAAAGGGCTGGCTTGGTTTGTTTGTTTGCCTTTTTCCCAAGGCCCGAGATGTCCTTTTTTTCAACAGTATTTATTTTTAGTGTAAACAAGAAAGACTTCATTTTAAGAGCCATACCCAGCAAAACAAGATGCTAAGGCAAAGGACTGATTACTCTGTGACTGCCTGCATTGTGCTGCAGTGCCCAATGTCTGGATGAACACAACCATGGGTTGCAACTGCCCACAGCCTGCCCTGAGCACACCAGTGCTCTGGACTTTTTGAAACTACAGTAATTGGTGGAAAAGGTGAACTGGCCAATATTTTAGCATTATTAAAAAATAAACAAAGAGCAGAATCTCCTTTGCTTTCAGTATGTCCCACAGAGGGGCAGGGAAATGCAGAGATTGTCACCGTGACCCTGCTGTGTGAGATCTCCTGCACAACTCGGCTTAAACCAAGTTTCTCCTGGACCCCAATCACTTGGGTTTCAGCAAACAAGGCCCATTGGGATAATTTGCCCATAACTCCATGTGTTCCCTTTTAATATCCAGTGGCTCAATTTTGCTTTCTCTTGCATTTCCTGTGTTTAAACAGGGCCAGTGAAAGACAGTGCTGGAGGAATAATCTCAAACACTGTTCTTCTAATTTCAGTGCAAGGAAAAGTATAAAAAAATCAGGTAGAGAAGCTCTTTGTCAAGATACTTGTAGCTCACTTTTGCAAATTGAAGACCTTTAGGGGAGACACAGATAAGTCTCTGAAGCTTTTATACCTTATCTGAAACAAAAGCACACTCTGAACCTATCTGAGATAGAGATATGCCTGTGACTAGCTTTCAGAGAGGAATTTACAGCCTGGAACAGTTTACAGAGACAGCTTTCCAAGAAATAAGTACAGGAATAAATATTTACCTCCTTTCTCCAAATCTCCGTACTAAGAGACTTGTGCTGAAATAATTCTCTTCCCTTTTAAGTTGTATTTATTCAAAGACCTGTATGGCACAAAAAACAGCCCAGACTTATGTAATAGACACCTTGTGTTCTGGTGTATGAGGGAACACCATAAAAGTTAGTCACCTCTGGCGTGTTAGATCTGTCACTTCGTGGTGATTCTGGGGAGTATTTTTAGGAATAGAATAGATGTGATAAAGTTTGTTGCTCAAGATACCAGATCAGAGTAGTTTGCTGAAATGTTTGCTAGTGACACAGATGGAAATAGCATGCATACCACAACTTAAAGACCTGGTCGGTGGTTTTCATATACTTAGGCATACTTGCCAGGCATTCTTTTTTTCCCCAGCAATTTCAGATTTTCAAACAGTTGATTTTAATAAAATGAAAATCCCTATTTTGACCTGAAAAGAAAACTATGCCTCCCAATATTTTCAAAGGCAACCAACTTCCTGAGAAGTTTTGCTTATAGACCTCATTCTAACACTTTTTCATTAGAATTCTTCTTTGAAAATAAAGAAGAGAAAGAGAAGAAAGAGAAAACCAAAGCAGAGAAAAGCAAAGAAGCCTTTCATGCCAATGAGCAGCTTGAGCTGACTATTGGTATTTAATCTCTCCATATTTCCATGTAGAGCCCTGATGTCTATGGCTGAGTTGATGCCATGTCAGTAACTTCTGGGAATGTGGTTTGTGGCACGCTGCTGTTATTTACCGGGGCGTAACAGCAATGCCACATCACGGCAAGTTTGAATTCTGCCAAGTAGTACATGTGCACCTGGAGAAAAATCATTCCCACTACAAAGATAAAACCAAGAAGGCGGCAAAAAGAGGATGGTGGCTACAAAAACAGAGAAACCAGTGGAAAATGATAAAGAAGATGAGATATACTGAAAATAGAACTTCTGTGGAAAAGATTGACAGAACTTGGATTGTTTAGTCTAGAAAAAAGACAACTGTGAGACAGTCATGATAACAGTCTTCAAATATGTTAAAGACTGCTGCGAAGAGGGAGGTAATGAACTCTTCTCCATTTCCACTGGGGATAAGGCAAGAAGTAATGGGCTTAAATTGCAGTGTGGTGGTTTGGGTTAGACAGGAGGAAAACCTCGTTAAGGGGGTGGAAAAAACACCACAGGGATAGATTGCCTGGGAAGGGTTTGGAGTCTTTGCCACTGTAGATCCTTAAAAGCAGGATGGAGGGAGATTTGGTTGGTAACATCTCTCAAGGTCTTTAGGATTTTCCCGATAGAGAATGGAAGCACAGAACATGGAAGCGACCTGCTGGCAGCACAATGGGTAACACAGAGCAGGAGTAGAAATCAAATACCTCAGGTTTATTAGCTTACTGAACAAAAAAGTAACACTCTTAGGGAATAATATTAAAAATAATTAATTAACCAACGGTGTGATAGCAAATAGAAAACAAAATAGAGCCAAATGTTTACGTCTTACATAGATGTTTTGCTCATATGTGCTTTTAACTAGAAACTTACCAAACCACCAAAATTTCCAGTCTGCAATGAATTCCAATATTTTGAAATGTCTTTATTCAGAATCAGCTTCAAGATAATATGTTCCATTCGATGCTGAAACATAATGTTAAGTATGGAAGGATGCACACATTAATGTACTGTAATGACTGATGTATACTCGTGTTCAAACAGCAAATCAGGAACACTATCACTGACAGATATATTTTAGCATTTGAAGAACAAAAGGAAAGAAATCAAAATGATTAATTGTTGTTTCTCTCATGCCAAAAATTACAGTCAGGATGCTTTACTGAGCCAGGATGGATCCAAATTTGTCTATTTCAAACATGAAACTATGCACTGATGTTTTCTGAGCAGCTCTGTCAATGTATTTTTCATTGTTACAATTTCTCTCTCTGCTAGAGCAAACTCAGAATGGCCAGGAAAAAAAAAAAACAAAACAAAAGGAAAAGGTCCTCCAAGTAGAAGCTGTGTTACCTGATATAACCCTGAAGGACCTGCTCTTTTCACATTTCCAATCAGCGAAATTACTGATTTGTCATCTGTTTATTTTTGTATCACCATGTTCAATAAAATGGAGTCAGCTTCCCTCACTGAAAAGGCAAAGAACTGTGCTGGTATCCACTTAACATTCACTTTTCAGAATACATGCAGGAAACACGATAACATGAGCAGACATGTCTGTGTGTGGATGGCTCTCTCATATCTGGGTGGGTGTCCTGCTGCCCATGTCTGTGGCGTCCTGTCTTTCACTGACAACCCCAGAAAAGCTGATGCACTGTAGGAGTAGCATTTTATCTCAATGCCTTTTATCTGTCCACCTCTTTCAACCAGATGTGACAGTTGGCCTCTAAAAGCCCGATTTAAGAGAGATGCTTTGAGTCATGTACCGAGGAGTGATAAATGCTGGGGTTAGTAAAAAAGATCCAGAGCTTCCCAGTGTGTGCAGGGCCAAGCACTCCAGCATAGAGGATAAGAGTGGGAGACCCTGAGGACCAAAACTAGAGAGTTCCTGCCTGAATTGAGACTGAGCAAATCCTTCACTGACTTTGCTTGTGCAGTAGCTATTTTTCAGAATAATTGCATTGCTCAACTGGCACCTTCCCCAGCCGTTAAATTCCACTTGGGAATGGTCCCGTTGGAGACATGTACCACACATGTGGCACAAAATGTACAACACGTACGAGTCTGATGTTGCTATTATTGCTCTGAGGGTCTGACTGGCATATTGTCAAACATTTTACAACCTTACTAGTTGCCAAATACCTTCTAATTAAACAAACCGTTCCTTGCATAATGCCAAACAATTAAACAGGTTTATAGTTTTTAATCTAACGCTGCATCTGGTTTAAAGGTCTGTTTTAAATATCAAAGTCTTCTGATCATCCAGTGGTAGCTGACAGCTGATGATGGGGCATTTCATCCTTCCAGTATGGCAGTGTCTGGAGAATTCATGTTCCTTCTACCTTTTTCCTCCCTCAGTGTTTTCATAAACATAAAAACTTTTTATGGATGTGGCTATGTTTGGGGAAGCACCTCTGACACCTAAGATAGATTAGGGTTTGTCAAGTCATTAATCTGAACAAGAGCATGGACCCCTGGCCAGTTTAAGGACCAGATCAAAAAGTCTAGTAGCATCTAGGCAAGGTTTGAAAGGGCTTTCAGTGTCCAAGGAGATCCACCTGAATGTCCAAAGTGGTCCATCTCATTCCCACACTCCACCACATCACTATTTGCAACACCTGGGCCAGACCCTATCAGAGAGGAAGAGGAGTTGCTAAAGCTCTCTCTTGAGAGTTGATGTGAGGAGGGAGAATCTGATCCTGGGTGAAAGCTGAAGATTATGGCTTGCAACTGAACTATAAACAGAGATGTTCAAACAGAGATCAGACACATAGTGGTCAGTAAAATTTGAAGTCTATTGACACTGGAACAAAAATTTATAGTAAATTTCACAATAGACAGTGAAGGAACAAAAACAAGTTGTTTTTCACTTCTGTGGCAACCAAAGGGTCATGTTTGGCAGCATATTAATTCAGTGAAACTTCTCTTTGCCGTGGTGTATAGCTCCAGCAAGGTCTTTACAGCATATTGTTACTTTCTGTTGTTATTTGTCTCTCTTTTCACAAAGGCAGTCACTCAGGTAAGATGTTTAATTCACTGTGGAAGGCACACCAGCACACCAAGCCATAAAGAAAACCATGGCTGGTATAACAGCTGGGCATGTAACTGGAAGAGACAATGCCTGCACGACCAGCCAGGCCCAGCTCTATTTATGCAGGTGTAAAAGGGCTCCTGCCACTGGAAATAGTGTGCAGTCATTGTATTACACATTCTTTCCTCTGTCGGCATCCTGTTTAAACAGGCTGAGTGCAAAGGGGTGTCTGCTATTCATTTGCGGATGCCTCGTGATGATATGAAACATAATTGTATAATTTATGCTGAATAAACCAAGAAATGGCTGCTGTTCAAGGGAACTAGCAGGCCCCCAAAGTACTTGAAATATTGGAGCAGGCAGAAAAGATGACAAAGCCTGATCTTTTCGCTGCTCCTCATGTTAGGGCTGCTGTTGTACAGGGGGAGAGGAAACGGTTAGCAGAGGAATGTGATTCAGATGTGCTTGGACACTGCTGGAAGTGAGAGAAGCACAATGGATCAGCAAACCTATTGAGTAACTCCACCCAAGCCAACGTACTTGCCTGGGAACAAATACTGGCCCCTGGACTCTTCTTTCTGTGCAGTGCAGCTCTTCAGATGTTTGTCAAAATGAATGTGCAATTGTTTGTTTGTTTATTTAGAGTCAACGATGTCAGGCTACATGTTATAGCCCTGCTGCGTTTTTGGCTTGTTCGTGACTTCGCTGCCTGAAATAATTTTATTTTTATGTAGCTGGAGCAGAGAGGAGGACGCTGGGGACTTTGTTTTATCTTGTAATACATGATTCAAGCATTGAATGTTAAATTTGGGGCTTGGCTCAAAGGCAGGTCAAAAGAGAATAGCTTGGAATAAACTGCTGATGTAGAGCCTTGCTTTCTACGTAATGGCAGGATGTTTTCATGCTATGAAGCTATGAAAAAGTCTTCTAGAATTACTACAGTCTTACCCTCCAAAGAGATTTTCTGGCTTAAAACTAAGACCTGCTGATTTTGACTTCCTGAGCAGGAATGCTAGTGCAACATCAAGGTAATAAACTCCCAGGCTTTTCATGTCAGTATTCCAATTTGGTTTACAAGAAACTTTAAGCTGGCAGAAAATAGTGAGAAATTAACACGTGAAAAGCAAAGTGTTTCAAACTGCAGTTGATATGGTGCAGTTCTCTCCCTCTGGTTCAGTTTCTGTGAGGCAAAACATAGTTTTTCTTATTGTTCAGAAGCTTCCTTTAGAAAATCTGGCCCACACAAGTGTTTTCTGGTTAACTGATTTCAACATAATCAGTGTTCAATTCTTGTACCAAAACAATGTTTGTTCAAGAAGCAACCCTGAGCTGAGCAGGACATGAGGGGTTTAAGAAAGGTGTACCCAGTAACCCCATTAGTGAGGGGCAAAGAGAGATGTGTGAAAATGCACCCAAAGCCACCGTTTGCTCAGCTGTTTCCCTACAGTTCCAGCCTGATCCTATCTTCTGCTTTAAGTGGGATTGGTTCAATGTGTGTGAAGGAGATTCTGAGGATATTCACTGGGTCAAAGTGAACATTTAGCTTGGTGTCCTGAAATTTGTGGGGTTTTTTTGTGTTTGTTTTTGTTTTTTTTTTTTTTTTTTTTTTCAGGTGAAGATAAATGTCTGCTTTTTAAAGAACTCCTTTGGTACTTTTCAGGAAATCTAAACCTCATGCCCTTGGCCCGGCTGTCTCCCTTTTCCTGAATGTGCAGCTGTGTAGGTGTGCACTGTAGGGTTTATTCTGATTTATGAACAAAAAAAAACCTTTTTTTTTTTTTTAATTCAGTATTTACATCCTCTAAGAGTTTAAGTATTTTTTTTCTCTCTTTGACCCTAGTGGAGGCTGAAATCCAAATGTCAAAATAATGACATTTACTGCAGGAAGAGAGATGGCCTTTTGCAATCAGCTATATTAATGAATCTCATCAGAATGTGGTGTTACTTGGCTAAATAAACCCCTATGTCCTTGCTCTGAGAAATATATACATGCTGAGACATAATCAAAAGCTGACATTTTCAGAAGACCATAGAAATGGCATTTGGGCTGTTTTGCAATCATAAGAAATACTGATGCTAAAAATGCCCAAGTTTTCATTATGGAAATATAGTCACCCTAAATAATAATTTTCTTTTGGTTGTTGTCTCAGAAGGATCTCAAAACACTCATTGCTCAGCATCTCAGAGATGTGGAAAAATGTCTTGGCTAGGATGAAATCTGTTACATTATCAGCATTCTCAGATGCGCCTGCAGTTACACAGTGTATTGAGGATGCAGCCACAGATCAGAGTGAACACCATGGATCTGTCTGTCCCAACTGGTGGCATTTTGATCTGAACATTCTTTCTGTTTTTAAATTGGACAGTTCAGCCAAACTTAGGCTGAGGGACTGATCTTTGTATGTTTAGTCAGAGCAGAGAACAAGACAGATCAGAATTATGTATTCCATAGATTGCCATAATGTAATTTAGGTTGGAAGGGAGCTCTGGAGCTTCTCATCCAAAACCCCTTTGAAAAGTCACTCAGGGTCCCGCTGAGTCAGGTGTCAAATAGCTCCAAGAATGGAGATTTCAAGGCCTCTTTGGCCCTCTTCCATTCTTTGACTACCCTCCTAATTACTTTTTCCTAATTCTTATCATACCAAAATTTCCTTTTTTCCAGCTTGTGCCATTGGCCTCTCATCCTGTTGTGCATCTCTGAAAAGAGTCTGTGTCTTTCTTCCCTATAGATCAATCAACAGCTAGAGGAAGACAGGAATAAGATCCCCTAATTTCTTACTCTTCCCAAGACTGCACAAATCAATCTCCAAATTCTTCTGGGAAAATATCACTAAACCTTTGCCCCGTTTTTATTTCCCTTCCCATAAATTTAATGTCAGGTCTGCTGGGGAATGAATGACAGTCTTACCCACTATTGCATTCCTGTATCCTTAGGAAAGACGTACATACCTAGACTGAAATCCCCGAGACCTTTCTGTGAGCCGCGAGGTTGTGATTAAAAGTAAGCAAGGACATTTAACTTCTAGTGATTGTTTTAGGTGTTTAAAATTTCCTAATGTTTGAAAGTCAGTGAAGTGCAGAAGCTTGTAGTATCAGGTGTTTTGCAGTTCGAATTGCCCTGACATCTGCAAAGTGATTTGCCTCTCAGTGTCTGTTTCAAATTCAATAAAATTTACAGTAGCCATATCTGACCACAAAGTGCTCCTATCAACTGCTGTGCTCTCCTGAAAACCATGGTTCCACGTTTTTACTTTCTCAGAAGAGCATTCAGCACACGACACAAGGTTATGGAACAGTATTAGAAAATGTCAGAAAACAAATGCAACTGAAAGAGAGAGAAAAATCGTGGCGTGCCTTTTCTGTTACCAACTTCTTCCATTCTGCAGGTGAGATAAGGATTGGAAAGAGGACTTCATTATAGCAGCTCTGTAAATATTCTGGAGGGTATTTGCTTGGTGCAACACTACATTTTGCTTGAAAAACTGAAACATGAGTCTTAAAAGGTGTCTGCCTGTTCAACGGATTAAAGAGCAGCAGGGAACTTCACTTCAATCAATCCCTCTCCCTCTCCCTCTCCTTCTGTCTCCCTCTCCTCTCTTTTTGATCAAATAGGAAATTCTGGCTAGACAACACTGACTAAAATAAAGAAACAGAAGTACCTGTAAAAAGGATGTATTTGTGTAGTAAACTCCAGAGCATTACAGCCTGATTTTTGTAGAGTTGAGCTGGTTTCAGGCATGTTAATTTCCACAAAGCTCTTGTCATGAAACACTAGGAAAACTCTTCAGATTTGGGATTTGACCTTTCGCATTCAAAGATGAGCAGATCACTGAGGTAGCAGGAAGAAGGAGAGCAAGAGAAGGTGGTTACAGGATTAGTTGCTTGATCATGTTGTCTGACAGTCAAAGTTGGGTCTGCTTCTGGAAGACATTTTGGCACAGAGCAATTTGCAGCACTGTTATCAAATATTGTGTGCCTTTTTTACCTTGTCATCCATGTATATATGCATGCAGGCTTAAGAAGCATTTATTGTCAGGTTGCATTTCTTCTGAGCTGCCTCTTCAGTCCTCAAGAGATCTGGCTGTATGCCACTGGTTTACTGGGTGATGCTGGGCAAGTCCCTGCCTTTCCCTGTCCTTCATTTTTCCCCCTCTGTAAAAAAAGACCCTGATTTTCTTTGAAATGTTCAGGGAGGAATTACTGCTTATCAGGCTGATGGTTATTATTAGCAGCTAGAAATAAGAAATGATAGCAGCAAGTGAAACAGGGAAAGGGCAAATGTCCCAAATAATTTCCATTGACTGCTCCCACTAAGCCTGGAGAGAAGCTGTTGCTCTGCAGCGTTTCTCCATTACACCAGCACCAGCAGGTGCTTTCTGTGGAATCAGCCCTGAAATGGAAGGAGGAAAGTTATTGTTGTTCCCTTCATAACGAGGTGTATCACATTCAGAGCAACGACTCCTGCCAATAGTCAGGAAAGGTTTGATCAAAGGTGTCAACCTTTGCGGCTTCACCCCCAAACCTCTCGGCATTCAGGCAGGAAACCGGAGAACATGTTATTGCAGTTGAATTTCAGCCTGATCACCAAACAGCCCAGCAATTTTGTGAAAATTGCCCAGCCCTCCCACATGAAAAATATATCCTCTCTCAGCATTAACGATTGTAAAGGGTCAGCAATTTTTAATATCCGGTAGTTCCTTCTCTCTCTGCACTCTTCTCTCTCCACCATGCATCTCCTGCACATTGCGGTGCTGGACTGGAGCAGGGATGACTGCTGAGGACACTTGACACCATATAATTCACCCAGAACAAAAGGGAGGGACAGCAAGGGAAGGTCAGGAGTTGAAGAAAAGCCCTTTGTAAGAAAATGCTCAAACACTTACAAGTGTCTTCTCTTGAGGGAGGGGAAAGTGGGGAAGGGAAAAGGAAAATCCTTCTCAGTTCTGGACTCTCACACGTGAATTTTGTGGCAGAGATGAACAGAAAGCAGGTGAAGCAGTAGATGTAGTGAGAACAGAAAGCATATGGGTAAGGAAAGCTCAGCACCTTTCTCACAAATCTTTTTCCCAGGGGAATGAGCTGCTGCTGATTTTGGCTGTCAGCAGTGTTGGGATTTACAAGGTGCTGCTGGGCTTTCTCGTCCTAAGTCAAAGTGCAGGAGGCAACAACACGCCATCATCCTTGTCATGGCCTAACGAAAGGGCTGGCTAATTGCCTGATGTGGGTATTGGTGAAAAAGTGTTTGTTGTCTTTATGGTTTGTATTCTTTCAAGATACAAAATACTCACCTGACTTAAGTGGTGGTGGAGAATGGAGAAACTTGCATTAAATCTTTTCTCTTTAGGGAAAAAAAAAAACCACAAACTAGATAGCAATTCGGCCAGACTTGGTTTATTGGGGTTTCCCTCCACTTCTTTCTCAGCTTAATTCAGCTGTGATATTTCTATTCCTCTCAGATCCGACTCGTTAGCAAAATGCCTGCAGTGTTATTTTCACTGGCGAAGAAGTGGATGCTGTGTGTGTTTATTTATGAAGAATGACCATATTGCTGTGTTTTCCCAAGCACAGCTGAAAACAAGAAGATGAAAACCAGCAGCAGGAGATGGTTTCTTTGCACATGGTGCTAAAGCCCTTCTGCCTGCAAAGCCTCTGCTTTTTCTCCCCCCAGTATGATGCTACTAACTCTCCCCTGGCAGTCTCTGGTGCTTCTCTCATGTCTCCTCTGAGAGTTCCTGGGGCTGTTCTGCCACTTCACTCTCACATCCACCTCCTGCCCTTGCACCACATCACCTTCCTTTGGAAAGGCCTCCTGCCACTCCGTGCCCCAGCCTCCATGCAGCTGCACACTTGGAAGGTGATTTTCCCTTGTCTCAGTTATCACTAAGCACAGATACAGATTTAAGATCAATTACTTTTAGCTAGGGTGAAAGGTGGCTTTCATGTCCTGCAGCCTCTCTCAGGCGATAGGCAGCAGGGAGCAGACTGATGGGGCTCCTCTCTGTTGAGAGATTTTCGGAGCCAAAAATGGGGAGTGGTCTGCTGATCAAGCTCAGAGGAGACATCAGTGAAAGGAGACATTAGAGAGGGTGCACTGCAAGGAAAGACAAAGTAGTTCAAAGGGCTCTGAGGTGCTGAGATGCCATGGAGAGGAGACAGTAGGAGGTGACACACCAGACTTGGGCAGCAGAAAGGCTGGAAAGTGTTTTGAGTGCATTGGAGCAGAAATGATACGCCAGTTGTTTTCAGTTCCCCAGATGTGAGAGGCTTCATTAATTGATTCAGAGAACATATAAGTAAAAGACATGAGTGTACTCTTGTGCTGTTGAGCAAATTGTGCCCCTTCTCTCTCCCTGCCTTTGTTCAGCTGAGCATGTTGGGTTGGGACTGATTTTCAGTATGTGGATAGCCTCTACCTCACACCCCAGGATCCTCCACAAAGTGCTGGTGAGAGAAATAACAGCTTGTGTGGAAGGGGAAATGGTCTGGGGAATGGCTGGGGCACAGCTGAAGGGGTAGCTGTGATGTCCAGTGAGGGTGCAACAATATGCACCAACTCTTTCAAGGCCTCCCCTTTGAAAAGGAGAGGAGAAAAAAGCCCCCCCCAAAACCCACGAGGCACAAACATGTTATTTTTCCTTTCTTGAAAACAAACGGTCTTTTCAATTAGACTGATTTGTCCCTGAAACAATCAATCTGACGTTTATAAAAGCAAACACTTGAGTAATTAGTTCTATCCAGGAAGAATATTAACTCTGTTTGTCTTTGTGTAATTAATCACTGACCCTGCCAGCCCTACAAAGCCTCCTTTGCACAGATGGGGCAGTGAGGGAGGCGAGCAGAGGGCAGGGGCGAGGTGAGTAACATGAGATATACAAGGAGAGGGTGTCAGGATTCTGTAACAGACATCTCCCCCCACACACCTAAACAAGTGCCCATGTAAATTCTGTGAAACCATATCCCAGCCACAGAGCCGTGGGGCTTTGAAGGGCTGCTACTTGAAGAAACAATAAATAACATTTTAAAATACAGTTATTTATACTAACCTTTTAACTGTGGGGACACTCAGCTCTCTGTGGTTCATGTGCCTAATTGATAAAGCATTTGCAGTGGTTTCCATGCAGCACTGCTGTAACCAGGGCCCCAGCCACCAGCAGGTGAATTGGCACTGAAATGCCTTCAGCCAGAGGAATCACAGCCTCTGGTCTGGCTGGATTGAACATTGCCAAGTGCCACCCCAGAGCTGGCTCGGTGTCAGTGGCCGGTGTTACAAGCAAGCTGTGGTTTACTCTGATCTCAAGTCTGCAGGGAATGAAGCAACTTCAAGTCTCTTCCTCCATCCCTGACCTTCAGTTTAACTTTGAGGAAATGTTTGGATTTATTCAAGTGTTTTTCAACAGCTTGAAGTAAGGTCAAGGTTTGTTTCCTTCTTCGCTTACGCCTGGTATGACTGTACAGACCATGTCTCTTACACTGCATCAGTAAGATTTTTTTGTTGATTTTACAGTAGCAGCTGAAAACACTGGAATGAAATAAAAGGTGCCAAATGTGAAACACTCTGTGAACATGTAACTGAGGAAATCAGGCAAAATACAGCAGGCACGTGCAGCATGCAGATGGGAACAGTAGCAATAAGGTGAACAGAACTGATGGGCATCTTGTCTTGACTGAGGCTAGAGAAAAGCAGGCTCCTGACTGTAAAGAACAGCCTCAATTTCTGCCCAAAGTCCCTTAGTACTTCTGTGTGTCCTGGATATGAGAAGATGAGATATAGCTCTCCAGACCCTTGGCAGAGCCCAGGGGGGTGGGGGACTTGATTTGTGTGTGAAGGCCTTGGTGAAGCTGCTCATGGTCACTGCCGTGGCTGATCACATGCATGTAAAATGGACATGCAAGGCTGGCTGGGGGGAGTGAGTGGGTTTTGTTCCTCCATACCTCCAAAATGCTTCCACCTGTGAAAAGAGAGGACATTTTTGCACTCATCCCAGTGCTTCTCCTGGTAGGATTTTGCTCTGACATGCAAAACAGAGTGATTTGCATGGAGATCATTACTGCTGCTGGCAGATGGTGAAAAACCCCAGAATAAGCTTTTCCCTTAAGGAGATAAAAAAGGGTCTCGTCCTTTTCTCACCCCTTTATGCTGAGCTACCTTGCTATCTCAGCCACTCTTGGTTGCATCCAAAGAAGTTGAACTCCAGGTCAGAGGAAATCCGATCATCCTCTCCCACCTCCTACCCCGAGCTGCTGTTCATTAAGGTGAGGTATAGCTTTACCTTCACAGGACACTCCTTTTGCTCTTTATCAGCCCTGCTGAACGTTAAGCAGGTCACATATGGCCTCTGTCAGCTACACTGCAAATCTTTTGTATCTTTTAATGAAAACATTGCCAGTGTTTTCCTTCTGTCGCTGTTGGAACCCGGCCGCATCTTGGTGATAAATGGTGCCTATTGATGAAGGAATGCTTCAGCCAGAGCCACGGCTCTGCAAGGACACTGTGCTGATCCCAAACTGCAGCCAGAGGTTGTCTCCACCAGCCCTGGAGTTTCAGTCCCTCCCTGCAGGTGGGGCAATTAAAACCTCTGCCTATTTCTTTTTCCACCAAGCATCACGAAGGCTGAATTTCTGTATTAAATCATATTGTTGTGATAGCTACTAAAATATGAGATTGTCCATCATCAACTTCAAAACACAAGCTGAACAGTTTTGTTTTTACAAAAATATCCCAATTTCCAAAATGCCAGAGAGCTTGTTTCAGTTTGATTATGGGCTGTACTTGAAAGACTCACTGGAAGAGTGAGGGTTTATGGCAATCCAGGGAATGGCTCTGCATCTGTGTCACATAAAGCCAGACACCAAGAAGTGAAAGCAAGGGATGAGAGAGAGACCTGTGGGAACCCAAGGGCCAGCTTCTGTGTGTTCGTCCACATGAACCAACTGCTGCTCTAAGGAGACAGATCTGAGCTCCTTCTGCTGCTCCTTCTGAGCTCCTACCTGGATCAGGTGGGTAGGTGATGAGTGCCATTCCTTGGTTTGGTAGTTCTGTACCATGCAGATAATGACCTGATTTGAGGCTCACAGATCTCCAGTGCTTTTCCATGGCCCATTCCTGAGACACATAAGAAAATAATGGTTCTCCCACAGTTCACCAGGTTCACCCTGCTGATGCCAGAGCAGGCATTTACTCCTGTGGCCTTCTTGTGGTGACAACCATAGTTATGGAAGACTCAGTCCTCTTCTTTGATCCAGCATTCAGCTGCCCTAACAAGACGACATTTGCAATTTTTGGATTTTTCTTTTTAGACAGATCACCAAGCAGATTGAACTCCCCATGCAGCTCCGTGATTGCTGATGTCAGGACAGAAGGTGGAGAAAGGTGGCCACGAGCTGGAGAAAGGTGAGTGCTTGTGGCTTAGATCACTTCAGAGCAGCCATTAATTCTCTCCCTTTAAGGAGTCGTGATTTCAGTGTTGGATAATCTCAGGTCAAGCCCAAGTGGCTGTCAAGATGGGTGGTCATCACAATAAAATATAGGATATCGTGATGCAACTCAATTTAGCAAGTAATCTGCCAAAGTCAGTGACCCTGTAATTAATGTCTTAAGGGAAGGAAAAGAAAATCTTTTCTTACAGGAAGGGAAAGACATTTTAATGTCTTCTGGGGGTTACACAACAGAGCAGTGCTGTCTAAGAATGGTAGCTGGGGAAAGAAATCGCTCTCAATTTCCAATTTCAATACTTCACTCACAGATGCAGGAGATTTGAGAAGTCAAGGAGGCCTAACGATCATGGGTTCAAGCACATTTTTTTCTGTTCAGTCTGAATGGGCTTCTCTGACCCTACCGGGAATTTGTCACAAGAGATCACACAGAGACACATCACCAGCCCTTGATATTTTTCATTTCTGTTTCTCTCTTTTGTTTCAAAAATACGATGACTTTTCCAAAGCCACGGTGACTGCAAATTGAAATTCCACTCGAACACTGCCTAGGACACCCAGAACTTCAGTGCTTGTGCCTTCACTGTAAAGTGCTTCTGGGAGACTCAGGAAAAATGGTGAAATAATGCACCTGTGTTTTTCTTCAGAGCAAGGCAGCTGAATAGGGGACAGATTAACCAGATAGTCACGTTTCTGCCTTTGGTTTAAAACAGCTCTTGCGCTGCTTGGAGCACACTCAGCAGGCTTCTGCCCTGAGACACCCTCCGTGTAGTGAAAGTGTTCTTGAATGTGTCCTGCACAGCTGGTTCCACACTCTTCCATGAAACAGGCACAGCTGCATGGCAGTGGTCCGTGGATGAGTGCCAGGCCCAAGGGGAGGAGAGGAGGTGGCAGGAGCAGGATGAGAGGGTGAGTGGAAA
Source organism: Pipra filicauda (assembly GCF_003945595.2). NCBI lineage: Eukaryota > Metazoa > Chordata > Aves > Passeriformes > Pipridae > Pipra > Pipra filicauda. The sequence goes on from NW_024104498.1 coordinate 6,307,683, forward strand.
AGAGAAGCAGAGGGAGGTTATTTCTGTAGAAGAATCTGGTTTTCCCTTGCTCAGCTACAATAAGAGTTTCCTCATACCTGATACTACTGACAGGGCAGAGCAAGGAGTTTGTACAACCTACTCATTTCTCACTTGTGTCCATCAGATGCAAACCACCACTTTGGGAGGCATCTGCCCTCTAAAGTTCTTTGCTAGACTAGGGAGGAACTTTCATGGTTCTTTGACCTCTTCTGCACACAACTGATGCAGGGCTAGCCATATCACCTGTCCAGCACATAATATCTGCAAATATCTGCAGATATCTGCAAATATCTGCAAGACTTACCAGAACTTTGGCTGTCCTGGCAAGACACAACTGCAATAGCAGAAAAAAAAATTCATGAGCAGCACTGCGTGTTCAGTGCTGGCCTTTGAGGCCACAATGACGCTGTGCAAAGGGATGAGCTATTTCTCTTTGCTAGTGAATTTTGGAAGGTGAATATAAAGGGGATTTGTCAAGTGGTTTAAGGAAATTTTGAGGGGGCTGGGGAAGAAGAGCATGCCTGTGTGAGGAGTCATGGCTGTTCCCACAGAAGAGAGGAGAAAATCGCTTCTTCCCCCAGTCTGCTGCCCCATTACCCGCCTGCCTGTGCACGGGCTGCTGTGTGACTGAGACGAATCTGACCTTCAGAAAGAAGCAGCAAAATGTTACTTTTTATTCTACACACAGCCTTTGGGTAAATGCCTTGGTGGTCTGATACACGCTGGCACAAAGGAGCCATTAATGGCACAGGGAGTCTCAAGGAAGCGGCTGTGCCACCTAGGAAGGCACTGCGGTCATAATTCTCCCAGAGGCCCTTTGCTTTCTTTCCCACCTGCCCCAGATCAAAGGCATCAAGGAAAATGGATTTCAGGAGGTGGAGGGGTTAGCTGTTGTGAGCTTTTGCTTGTGTGTTTTACTGCCATATCCCAGTGGTTGTGCAGCTCCGGTGAAAACCAGAGCTCTATTATTAATTCTCTTGTATCAGTAGAAAGGAGCAGGGCAGAGGGGTCAAGGGAACTGAAAGAGGCCTTGCAAGGCAAGCAAAAGAAAGCATTGAGGGGAAAGTAGCACTATCAACTCTTGTGATGTGATAGCAACTTTCACCATCCTTGACCTCTTTCTGAAAAACTGTGCCTATCAGAGGTAAATGACTGTGCTGGGAAAGCTTAGAAATTGGACTGGAGAGCAATTCAGAAGGTTTTTTAAAAGCACTGGGGGAAAAAAGAGTGATGTTTTGTATAAAAAGTATAAGTTGATGATAGTGTTAGTTATGTTTTTCAAACAAGAAATTAAACCTCTGGTCATTAATGATATTAAAATTAAATAATGCAATGTAATCACAGCCTAAAATGGAACAGTCTAAGGATTCACAAAGATGATCAAAGCTGTTTGTGTACATATGCTATCATGAGAAATTATATGTTTTTTATATTTAACTATTGCCTGTAGAATTATTTAGCTTTTGTCTTAGGTATAATACTGTGTAACACAAGCTGAAGAGTAGTTTTTTGTAAAACATTGTTTAAGGCCATTGACTGTGAGACAGGCAGGTGAGTTCTGACGGCAGCTGAAGCTCACAGGTGGCAGCCAGTGTGAAGCTCTGCTGCCTGTGGTGTGGAGCCCCAAAATCAACGAGATTCTGGGCCATACCACCTTGATTTCACTTTGAAATGCCAAAAAAAGAAGATAATGACTCAAAGTCACGATTGCAGTGGAGAACAAGAAAGAAGTGCGCCATAACAGCCTTGCCTGGACCCACCACTTCTTGCAGTATAAGGAACAGGCCTGTGGAAAGCAGCGTTATTTATTTTCTTTTCGGCTTTGCTACAAAAAAAAAAGAAAAAAAAAAAAGAAAAAGCAACAACAAAAAAAAATCCAGAGAGCACAGTTTGGATGCTGGTTTACATCCAATGAGATTCCCATCCCCTGGTCTTACTTGCGCAGTCACTTGAGCAAATCTTCATTACAGAAGGTCACCTGTGCAAGTATTTTCCAACTGTGAAATGTTTCATTCCCTGCACAGCTTTTTAGGATTACGGTTAGACTCGGTGCTTTCTCTGGGGGAGGAAGGGAGAGAGGAAGCGATCTGTTTATCCAGTTCTCTGTGAAATTGCTATTAACCTGTGACACAATGCAAGGCTTGCTGGCTCTACCTGCTGGCTAGAGGGGAAACCACACTCCTCTCGCTAGGATGTCCTTAAAGCATTAACAAACCATTTCATGAGACAGTGGGTTAGAGATAAGAGAAGAAATCAAAAAGCAGCTGCTACCTGATCATTTTCAAGCTGTCAGGTATGCCAGCAGAGAAAGACTGATGGTCTGGAGCAGAGGGAATTGATAACATTTCTCTGCTTCCTCTCAGGCTCTCAATAACTGAGAGATGAGAAACATCCGCCTGGAAACCAGTCCCACAGCAGCAGTTTCATCTGTGTGAAGATTGAAGCTCAGACCATCAGATGTCCTGCTGCAGTTTGGAGAACTGGGGATCGACTCCATCCCACTTCAATCTCATTCTGGTCTAGGGCACTGCAAAGCCATGGGCTGCAAGGAAGGTTTTCATTACTGAACTTTAACTCTGTGGTCTGAGGGAAAAAATGAACAGTTACAAAAGCAAAAAGGGGCTTGTCTGTGGTTTAGCTGATCCCTTTCTATTTAGTGTATCTGCAGGAATGAAGTGAATGGCCTCTTCTCTCATCTTTTTCTCCAAAAAGCGACTGCCTCCAAACAGTGATTCTTACGCAACCAGTATTGCAATCTCGACATTGTAATCCTTCCCTGAACACATTTTCAAAGCCGAGAGTAAAGAATAGAGTGTTTTTTCCTTCCTAACTGCCATCCCAGCCTGGCTCTTCATGTCAGCTTGAGCTCTCCTGTTCATATCTTGTCACAGGCAATCCAAGGTATGCCTCTCCAGGAGCCTTAGGGAGCTTGCATGCCAAGCCCGGAGATGAAAATCAGTGGGTTTCCTGTGGAAAAAATGCTCAGAAATCTTATCAGCCCAATAATGTTCATTTCCAGACATGTCTAATCCTGAGGGACTTGCCACTGGATTTACATCTGGATTGTATAAGTTTCACTGAAACACCTGCATCAGGCTCTCTCTCCAGCCAGTGGAAAAGATCAAGGGGGTTGACAGAGTCCTCCTGGAGGGACTCGGCTGGGCTGTAGGTTATAGCAGGAGCATGGGGTGATGAGTCTCCTCACGCTTGGACACCACAACAAAGGGCAGAAAGCAACAAGGATACACTGGAGCCATAGCTAATAACTTTTTTTTGAGTTATCAGACTGGAACCCAGCTCCAGTCTTTCAAGAGCAAACCCTGCATAATCTGGTTTTATCCCTCAGAGGAGCAGCTGAGCATCAGCACACAAAAGGCCTGTGGTCTCTGGAGAAAGAAGAGGTCACTTTTAAGGCAGAACTGCTCACCAAGAGAAGAATCTTCCCCAACCTCAGCCCCATATTTGCTAAGCTTTGCTCCCCCTGGGGTCAGGACTCAGCAGTTAGACCACCCTAGGCGGCCTTTGAAAACCTCTGCTATTCAGGAGAGGTACCTATGGGATTTGCCTAGCACAGATCACAAAGTTTTTCTTTTTGTCTCTCACTTAATCCCTCAAACTATTGTCCCACGCACATTGACAGTGACTTGAAGAGCTGATGTCCTCCCTGAGAGACGTGCTTTTCTCCTATAAGCAAGAAACTCAGAGTGGGAGCGCTCAGATGGGCTTTTATGGTCCCCTCTGGGTACAAACTGGATAGACATATTGCAGCTGTGCTGTCCAGCTACAAACAAATTGGAACCCAAATTCCTTGCCCAAAATTTACTACCACCACCAAGCACAGAAAGCAAGTACATCAAAACCTCACAGATCGAGAATGATCTTTCCACTGTTCTGGTGGAGATAAACCACAGTCTTTTTGTTGCTATGTAGGGTGAATTCTGAGCAATTTTCCATCCACTGGGAGATGAAATCCTTCTGTGAGACTTCTAAAAGGTGTTTTGAAGCTTGGCTTTTCAGCTTTGTGAAAGAGCAACAGAGATGACTAGGAATAGTTGCTGCCTTTTTAATACACGCCTGCCATACTGATTGCACGCTGTGTGGCCAGAAAATTGGCAAAACTCCCCTAAAAAACACCCCTCTGAAGAGTCTGATTGCATGCATTACTTGCATTACCTTCCAAAAGCTGCTTTGGACAAAGTGATCTCAAAATGCCCTAAATAAATACTATGTTCACAATGGTTCTATTAAGACAAGGATCCCCTTGTGCCTAGTACTGTCACAACACCAGCTAAGATTACCCTTACCCCAAAGTATTTATGTTCTTAAGCTGAGAAAATAGGAAAATTCGTTTTGTTCACTTTACAGGTGGAAAAGAATAAGTGATTTGCCCACGGTCACACAGGAAGTCTATAAAAAGAGGCAGAAACACAACCCAGTTTTGCAGAGCCATATTCTGGAGCTGTAACCACAAGGCCGTTCCTCCTCTCCCAACGCAGAAATTGGTTCTGGCTGCAACAGTTTCTCAATGAGGGGATTTAACCATGGTTTGGGTCTCCGTCATGGGTGGGTGGAGCTGAGACAAGACCTCACCATTAAGCCCGTGATGGCGTTCCCAGAACTGACCCTGTGGATGTCCCCAGTGCCCTGAAGAAATTCATTATGCAAATGACCCTCAAAATCAGCCCATCATTTCAAGCTACTAATGGAAAACAACACTCCCTAAACTGCATATCCAAAACATTTCCTCCAAGCAGCAGACTTTAAAATGCATACATGCGCATATACATTTTTTATTTAATTGTTGGTGTAGTTCTCTGACAGATCAGTCCAGAATGCAGAGGGAAGGGAGAAGCCACTGGAATGTGGTCTAAATTAATAGTGAATTGTGACACAATCCAGAGCACTCATAATAATCAAGCTAGTATGTTTTACATTTTCTCTCAATGTGTTTTGCATTTTTGCTGCATTGGGAAGGAGGCTTTAGATATTGAAACAACATAATGTTAAACTTAAAAAATGACAATTCAAACATCGGCTGCTTTAAATAGTTTATACCTTGATAGTCCAATGCTCTGTGCAATGTACACATGGCTTTGTTAGAGACCCCTCGAATAAATATAGATTATTTATGGTTAATGGATGAATGCTATTATAGATTGAAAAAACTTGTCACTGCTGCCTGGCTGGCCACTCAGCAATGCTTTTTTCACACGTGGGCAGCAACTAAACTGCGGTAAGGAAATGAATGAGCATTTGCTGAGATTGTTCCTGACCTCTACCTGTGACTTTTCCCAGGGTGTGGAGGATATGTCCCCATGGTCCCTGCAATCCTATTTAGTGGTACCAAAGAGATAATGTTTCTGCCTTTCCCAACACCACATCCCACTTCCTTCTGTTTTCTCTTCCCAGCTATGTTAAACATTACCCTGCATTCATCCTATGACCTTGAGGAACAGCTGCCACAGGGGCTCAGGCAGCAGGGTTATTCAGTGGGTCTGTTTTAGGAGTCAGGTAATTTGACCTTTAATTCTGCAGTGAAAGGGTGAAATTTGTTTCCTTAACTTTGGTCTTTTAAACAACAGGTATCTCATTTAAGGTCATTGCACAATATCTCTTTCATTCATCTCAGCTATCTTGGACATGATAGATGAATCCCAACTGAAGATGCCCATTACTCTACGTTCCAGCAATGGAATTTTCCATTAATGGCATAGTCCAGAAACCAAACTTTGACATGACTACAATTAGATTAGAGGAATCCTACCAGGAACTGTCCCATAATGAGAGAGTCACACCATAGGCATCATGGATAGCACAGCTGTGAAACTCAGCTCAGCAACAGGCAACTGAGGCTGACTGAGGTGGGAGATGAGGGTCCTTGGGCAGGAAACGGAGAGAGCTGCCGTGCTCCTGAAAATAACAACCCACAGTGTAGGGTTAGCACATGACTCTAGGTCACTTGTCATCTTTGCTTTGAAAACTCTTGGTATTTGTCTTCTTTCATGTGCTCTGTTTGGACATCCTCCATGGCAGCAGGAGCCTCCTGCTCGGGGTTTGTGTGGTTACTTGGATCACAGAGTCGCTTGGACTTTAATAAGGGTGGTTTCTCCTGTAATAAAGTTGTCTCTTTAGTCCACGTTCAAGCAGGGAAATGTGGAACAGGAGACAGAACAACTTGCTTTCTACTCTGATTATGCATCCCAAGGTACATAATGTCTAATCAAGTCAGTTTGACTATTGATTGACCTAAACAAGCCTTGGGTAGCTGATACCTACTTTTACTCTCTTCTCTTTTTGTATTGTACCTCACAACAGCAGTGTCTTGAGAGCAACATGGCAATTATATACATTTTTATTTCATTTATGCAAAGCAGCATTTAAAAGACTTCTAAGGGAGTCTCATTTTTTGTGCCATTCTGTATTAAGTATTTTCCTTTCCAGGACAGATAAATAATAAGTGATTCCCATTGGCCTCATGATTAATTGTACATTTTAGTGGTAATACCAAAAGGCAGTTTTTAGTGTTCTTCCTTGTATGTGTACTGCTGGCTGGACAATCAGGTTAGACCTTCCTCATAACTGGAAATAGATATATTAATTATGTCTCATATTATATTGATTTCTAAGTCAGAATTCAAGACCACATTGATCGTCTAAATGACAAATGACTTAGGTCAATAAATGGTTCTTGGAGAAAGGAAGAAAATTTAAATAAATTGTCACAGAAAAAAAAGCCTCAATATGTGCATGACTTGGATTAAAAGAATTGAAAATCAGCTCATATGTGTCATCTTTACTTAATTTTTGAAAGACTATTTACATCCTGTGGTGATGGCTTTGGTGCCTAAATGAGATTCTCAGAACGAGAATGACACAGTTAAGCTGGTCCATTATGTGCAATAAACAGTCTTAACTGTAAACTTGTTTTTTTGTACTAGACTTGTGTAGTTTGAGGCCCTCCCCTACCCCCATGCTGAGTGTTAGCCATGCCTACAGCCAGACTGAAATGTCAGTGCCAGAGAACTTCCAGCTAAACAGAGCAGGCTGGAAGGGTGAGGAGACTTGCCCAGCATCACGCAGCAATTCTCTGGAGGAGAACAGAGCAGTTGGCACCGGATGATGGCCAAATACCCAAACCAACACCCAACCAAGTTCACACCCTAATTAATATCTAACTCAACGGGACTTTAGAAGAATATTTAAGACAACCCTATTTTTCAATGTCCCTTGTCACATTAGCCCAATTAATTCAAGACATTAACAGGAAGGAAATAAATCATGAAAAATACAAGGTGACACAAGGTCTGACCATGATTCCCATGTCTTCTTAGAGTGCCAAAAATAAATAAATAAACAAAACCAAGGAGGACTGATGCTGCTGCTTTCTTGTAGAAGAAAGAAGTCACTGTCTAAACATTTTCTAGTCATTTAGTGGAGCATTAGAAGGTGTCTGTTCCTAGGAACATCCTGAAGTCAGTTTTCCCAATAAAGAAAGAATGACACCTCGTTTATGCACCTAACCCACAGACCTGGGTTTTCCTGGGCTCACCGTGCCCCTGCTCTTCACAAATCAGCTTTCTTAGCAATTGGCCAGCACCTCTGCTTGCTTTGGTCGGCCACAGATTAGCAAAAAGGGACATAATACAGGAATTGTCACAAACATGCAGTATTTTGTAACTCAAACTACTACACACCTTCCAGATTCAGGTTTGCTTATCTATGATGCACACCAAACAAACTCAGCCTTCTTAAGTCCCTGTGAGCTGTTTTACAGTCTGGATTTATTTAATCCTTTTTAGTTTGATTTTGCAAGTAGTTCAGCATATACAAAATATTCAGCTGTCCGTAGCCTAGTAGAAGGTTATTACCAAGAACAAAAAGTTCTGGGTTATTGTGATGGGGAGAGAAATTGAAAAAAACCCACACAATACCGCACAGGGCATCTCCATTAGCTTTGCCACTCACAGAAATATTTCTTTATTACTGAATGTTCCCACAAAATCCTTTCTTACTCACATCTAGTCACCAAATACTAATTTTTAGCATTATTTGTTACCTTCAATCTGCTCATACCAGGTATTCGCTGATCTTTGCACATGACTGGTTATTTATTTTGTCCAGTATCCCTCTCTGTGTCTTTACTCAATTCCTAATGCTTTCTGACTTCATAATGGTATAATATGACTCATAAGAAGGAAATAATGAAGAGCAATTAACTATTGAAGTCCTAGCAGCACAGTCATTACCTACAGTCTGGGCTTCATGGTCCATCAATAAGTCTCCAGACACTTTCAGCAAGCAAGTAATATGATGCCAGTACTCAGAAAAAAATAAATATGTTTGCCACTCGTATTCACAAAACATTGTTCCCAAATCAAAATATTATGGTACAATATTTTGGAACCTTCTTTTCAGCACTAAGAGTGCTGGTGAAATTGCTGGCTGATGGGTTTGTTAGCAAAAGGGAGAGCTGCAGCTTCGTAAGTCGGTGTGTGTGCTGTTGGTGCTGCCTTAGGATGTGTGCCATTGTAAGACTGACCCAAATTGTTTTATGTGACAAATGGTTTCTCTTGTTTGATGTGAATCACTGAAGGAAGTGGAACATATTATGAGGGTTATACGTTCTGTGGTCTAGGAGCTCATGGAGACCCAAGGTAGAAACATATCTGGTGGGAAATACATGTGGGAAAGAAAAGTTATTTAAACTAAATGACAGTGTTGGCATAGGAAAAAGGACATGAAGAACAGGATAAAATTTGGCTGTCTGTATAAATTGGCCACGAATAAATTCAGGCTGAAACCTGGGAAGTTTTACAGTGTTACAGTCTTGTAACACTCTGCAACAAGAGGAGGGAGTACAAAGAAATAAACAGCAGACTGTGGCAAGTTCCAAGGTGGAATTTAAAGAAGTTATGTTTGGGATGTAGGTCCATGAGGTCCTTCCAGGCCTATGTCATCTCTCAAAGGAGTCCTCCACTAGCATGAAAAAGAGTTCGATAATGTGACAATAACCTTTAACTGGAGAAATTTAGGGAACATAGAAAGCCAATCCCAGTTTACAATGTTGTGTTTCTGGTATCTGTCATTGTTACATTAAAATCACAGTCTACTTTCTGTTAGGGAATACGTATGGAAGTTATCCTGATGCAAAAACAGCCCCAGCAGCAGATCTCCACAGTGGCAAGTTACTCCTGTGTGTGTAAAATGTGGCTGGAAAACTGTACGTACACTTTGTTACTTGTCATGGCAGTTTATTTCTTCTCTTTCTTCTTTAAATCAATCATTTGACTCCCCTCAAATATCAACCTTTAGACGCAGAAGGCATTTATGCAGGCAGGCTATTACTGTGTCCACCCAGACCTCCATGCTGATTGTGCAGATTATATAAACCTTTTTGGTTACATTAGCACCTGAATATGATTTATGAGGGCAGGCGGGAGATGGTGATTGACCCGCTTTCATGAAAGCAGCCTGTTTGCTGTGAAACAGCTTCCAGCATAAATCATTTTAGACATGCTTTTACACCAGGACTAAATAAACACTCACTTACCCCTGGTACCTGCTAATATGTTAACAAGTAATGTCCTCAAACAGCCTCATTATTTGATTACATCCGAGATTGGGGACTTTGTGCTGTTGCTTTCTCCGCCTGCCGGGATCTCTCAAGCCCAGACACATTAGCTCACTTGAATACAGAGAGAAAGTGGGAGTTTTATCAGCCTCCATTATCAACCCAGCATAACAAAATAGAGCACAAGGGCAGTTATGATCTCATGGCTGAGGTATTATAACACAAATGTCTTAATCCCTGAAGTTCTCAACAGTGCTGTTGCCATGTCTTTGGGTCAATGACATGGTGCAGGGTTAATTAAGAAAGACAAATACAGTGGAACCAAGGGAAGCTGAGGGGTGCCTGCATCCCATCCCTGACTGCACTTGTGACCAGTGGGTTCCTGGCCTGTGGAAGATGTGCCCCCTGCTGCACTCTGTGCTACACACCCCTCTTCAGCCACAGTTAACAAAGTGGACCATGGCTGAACCTGTGTCCCTCAAGACAGAGGCAGGTAATCACCTAACATGGAGGAGAAGCAAAGACACACTCACACACACAAGACAGTTTTTACCTCTGCTGAAGATTTCAGTTACTGGCTTTGCTGCCAAAGCAATGCTGACGACCAGCTCAAGGTGAACTTACCTAATCACTGCATCTCTGTGGGTAACCATCCGTGTGTGGATGAAAATGCAAAGCCAGGCAGTGAAGCTGGGCCTGCACAAACCACAGTTATCCTAAGTTATATCGCTTTTCTCCTTTCGTGGCTCGAGTGTCAACAATGACAGCTGGACTCATTTATTCTATGCAATATCATTATTTTGATTTTACTCTGACATGTTAATGGGCCTCACAAGCCACTTTGAGACCAGACCTTTTGTTAGCATGAGAGTCTTTCCAGCATCACTGTTTCTAGGTGTTTTTCTGGGCACTGAAGAATGTTGTACAAAGTGCAGGAGCTCAGCTCATATAGAACAGAAGGAGAGGAAAAAAAGATCCATGAAATAAGAGAGGGAAACAGCATTCTGGGAGATACATAAGCTTTATGTCTAAAATATGGTGGTGACCACCTCTTGGTAGCATCAGCCACCAGAAGCACCTTCAGTGATTTCAACAATAAATGAAGATACTTTGTCAGTTCACTGCCACAGAAGTTGGGAGCTTACATGGAGTTATTCACTGCCCTTTCAGGGAAATAAACACACTTTTTGTGGTCCATTAAACTGCACTTCTGTTATCTTGGGCAAGTGAGAGTGTAGGCCTCCGTATGGCACATTTGGGTTCCCCCAGTGGAGGGGAGAGGATGATGAAGTGGATGACTCCAACTCATTCAGGAGTTCAAGTGAGGGGCCAGGCTTCACCTCCAAGCTGAATCTCCTACTAATATAAACCTGAAGTTAACCCCATGTAGAAACATCCCACCTCCAGGCTTTGAGGACATCCTGGCATTATGGAACAGTCCTTGAAAGAAAGGGCAGAATCCATCTTTATGTTAATATCTGGGCAGATATCAAGGAGAGTTAACTCAAAATGATTGAGACAAAAGTATGCAAGTTGCTACAAGAAGAAAATCAGGCCTGTAATGCCAGGAAATTGTCCCCATTTTTAACATAGTTATCTGAGCTCAGAAGTTTAAGAAATCCTTTAAAGTTATCAGTAACAAAAGCTTTAAACTTTTGTTTCCTCAAACCTGATGGACCTGTGCCTCATTTTACAACTAAATGCAGTTATCCCTTGTGAAACCTACAGTAGATTTAACAGAGTTCAGACCCCAACTCAGGAAAGCTTCCCACCACAGGGAAATGTCAGAAGTATATATGAGTCCCATTGCAGTGAACGGAACAAAAACACATCACAGAACTCAAACGCAGGTTTGGATGTTTTGATGAATCAGGCCCTCAATGCAAGCTTCACAAGCACATTGAACTCCAGATACTCCTTTACCTAGGACTAAATTTTCCCCACGTCTTTGCTAAGAAAGGTTAGCAAAACTGATAAAGGTGAACACTGAACAGAGACTATTTTTATTTTATTAGATTTACTTTGCACCTCACATTTATCGTGGCTGTCCTAGCAGTGATGCTGTCCTAGCCATGATGTAATCTGCAATTAACTAGTCTCCTTTTGTCAGCCTACATCATCAAAGCCTGTTTTTATGGAGTGTTAAGTCTAATATTTACAGTGTTAAATACTTGGACAATATTTAAATTGGTTTCATCACATACTATATTTAGTTGGAGTGATATTGTCTGGTTAACAGCAATGAAAACAATTCTGTTCTTTTGGGTTTTATATTTTGAGTGGGTATTAGGTAACTGGAAAATATGGTCATTATATTTGTCTAACATTTCTACAAGTTGTAACATGGCATTTCAATTTGGGCTTTAACTCATGAATTATCCGTAGGCAAAACTTTTGAGAAGTTTCCAGGTTCAACATCCAAACAAGCACAGAGTTCAGTGGCATGTCTGAAAGGAAGGCAGTTTAATATTTATACACATACACAGAAAAGTATGAAGACATTTTTCAGGACATTTTCTTTCCAGCAATGATGCTGTTACACAAAGCCTGCTCCAAAGGCATTTTTAATGTCAAACAAAAATCACAATTAATATGTGATCTAATCCCAGTCTGACAGAGACAGACATCACTACACTTCTGGGTATTGCTCCTTGGAGTTTTTATTTGTCCATGTGATTCATGTTTGTCCCTGCTTGTAGCTTATATGGGCAATCTTGCCCAAACTCTCTGATTAATTTTGTCCTTTGAATCAAAAGCCTTGCAGCTGTGCTCACTTCTCATCTCCAGCAGCAAGAAATCCCCTCAAACGATGGAGCTGTCTCCATTCTTCAAAGTAGAGATCTTTTCAGGTTTTTTCTGATGTTCGTGCATTACAGCAACTGCTGTAAGAACTTTTTTTTTTTTTTCCAACTGAAGGGAATACCTTTTGCACTCTTTTATCTCTTTGGCTTCTCTTTCTTTTCCTAGTGTTGCTGTCAAGACATCTTCCCACCTCAGCTATGTGACTTCCAGCTATCTCATTGAGTCAATCATTCCTCTCCTGGATGATGACAGCCATGGTCTCTGGACCAGAGCAATGCTTGTGCCATATGTTTGCTCTTGTCCACCAGAAATTTCTGCTCCAGAATTGTCTATAGTTCTATGCAAGAGGCAGAACCATGAAGGAGAAGGATTTTCTCCCGATTCTTAGAAAGAACTCTGCTCACAAAACCATGACTCTGACTCAGCTTTGTTGAGCTAGGTCTCTATGAAGAGGATCTTATTAACTAGAAAGAGCTGTAATCCCTTCAGACAGCCCTTTGAACTTCCCAGGAGCTTTTTGACAAATCCTGACACAACTTCTGAAACACTGGAAACTTTTAATCATCCATTTGAGTTGGTTTTAGCAGATAAAAGTAAGAGATTCTGCAGAAAACTACAATCAGGCTACAGAAAATTTCGTTATCATACAAACTGTTTCTTCTTTTGGTAAGTCACAGGCTTCTGAGATTTGAAATCAGCACGTTATTTAAAAATAGCTTGGGTGTCTCCAGCTTTCAGAGTGTTTCACTGAAAGGAAAGCTTTCTCATCCAATAAATGAATGAGTAAAACCACCAATAACCAAATACAGTATGTTTGAATTCACCGTCCCTGGTAGATCACTTGGGTAAGGCTGCAGTCTCGGCTCCCCTCACTAGCTGTGTTCCTGAAGGAAGCATGGCAAACAGGCAATCTGTTCTTTGGCTTGCCCATGCCAAGCTGTCCAGGGCTAACAGAGCACCTGCACAGCCACATCCAGTGTGTGGAAAGCCTCAACAGTATTTATCTGTTTTCTTTTCTGTGTGCTTATGAACCATCGCCTCCTACAGAGGTGGACACCTCAGTAAGACATTTCATTTTCTACAGAGGACATTTCATTTTCTAATTCTTCCTCAGAAACTGATCTTGTTGTTTAAAACATGCTTGAGACTCTTAAAAAAAGGTTTAAGTGGCCAAAGTTGAATTTTTTTTTTCTTGTCCTTCATTCTGTTGTTGCTTTTGCAGGTTGGACCTCAGTATTCAGTGCCTGGCAAATGGACTCTTCAGCTGAGGTGTGGAAATCCCTGGTGAAAAAGTCACAGGATGCTGTAGTTATGGGAAGGATAAAGACCTTGGAACCAGTGTCTTTGTGTCTTATTTCCTATTTTCCACATGGTGCCATATCATTTTTGTATAACTTACTTTTTATAAATTATATAAAATGTAGCATTTTGCAGCATTCACTAAGTAAGACTTCTGCATTTTCTCTGAGGGAAAACCTCCTTTCCCCAGTAACCTTCAGGACAATTTGCAAAACTTTCATACTATGGTTGTTTGTACAAAACCAGGGTTTATTTCAGGCTTTTCTAAAGCATTAGGCTGGTTTGGTAAAATGAAAGGGAAAGGGTTACTCATATTCCTTAATGAAATTGTGTTTTAATTTAAAGATGTCACAAAATTTTATGGCAGTCTTTATTTACTTTCACTTAGCCCCTAAAAAACAAGTATGACTTCCAGATTTGCTACAAAGCGAGTACAAAAGCAGAAAATGTAAACCAAGCTGTGACTAAGAGCCTGATTCTGCTGATTAAAATCACTGGCCAAACACTCTCTGACTCCAGAGATCAGATCTGAACCTTTACTGCGCTGGACCTGCTCCAAAACCCACTAAAGTCAATAGGAGTTTTTCTTTTGAGCCCAGTCACTGGGTGTCTGTCTGCCTTTTTCTCTCTTGAATTATAAATCACCAGGAGGAGTTTAATCTTGCAGTTTTCAGTGCCAGTGTGACATTTATTTTAACTCTGGCTGTTGACAAAGCACCCCGCATCCTGCATTTCCCTTCTGGCAATCACATGTCTATTCTAACTCACATGTAACGTTCTGTCAGGGAATTTATTTTATTTGTTCTCTGCTTATTGCCATCCACTTCTCCAACCCTCCCTTTTCATCTGCCCATCACATGTGGCAGCAAGAAACATGGATCTATTTTGCAATACCAATTTCGGTGCCACTTGCCAGTCCAAATAAGAGTTGTGTATCTAACACACCATACAGGGGCTCAGTTTCTGGATTTTGTCACAAGAGCTGTATTTTCTCAGCAGCTTATTAACAGCGTGTGTTTGGGGTGAAAATTAAGCAAATGGAAAAAGGATGTCACAGCAAGGAGCTGTGTTGCAACACTTAGGTTATTATATTGCATTAAGTTAAACAAAGAGTGTTTAGCCATGTTATGGCTATGATTCTCATTCATTCCAGTCCCTTAAGAAAATGTATTTGAAAAGAGGCAACTTTGCTCAGTCAATTTCCCCTTGGCCAAAATGCTCCCAGGTGCCACTCCTGTGAATTTGACAGGGAAAAAAAAAAAGTGAACAGGGAGTAGAGCTTGGGAAGGGGGGCAAAGGGGGAGATTGCCATAACTCTGCTGATGCCAAAAATAAGAAGAATAATGGGAACCACTACAGATCGGAAACTTTCTTTTGGTCATTTATCAAGCCCATATTATTTTCTCATCTTTCACTGTCTTTGGAGCGCATGTGTCAGGTGAACAAAAATGCTACAGAAAATCTTGAATTGCATTCTGCTTTCCCCCAAAAATGTGCTGACCATCCAGTGTGTGCCTGAGGTAAACCATGAAGCTTTTAAACAGTCTCTAGATCCATAAATAGCCCTTGGATAAGGCTGCCAGTCAGCTGAGAAGGCTTTGAATTCCTCATTCAAGAAAGGGGTGACAAAGCACCAACCCTTTGACTGGCTCTTTACCACATCTGGCCAATGACTTTGTTGCCTAAATGGGAGCTGAGCAATTCCGGAAATTGGACTCTAAGTAGAAAACATTCCCACTTCTGCTGCATCCCTCTTCTTGGTGGGGAAATAAAGCAGTGTGATGCTTTTACCATATGTGGATTTGAGAATAATTTCTAAATCCCCCATGCCTGAGCCATGGCTTGCTGAACAATCCCCATCAACTACTATTCCTGATAAGGGTAGAAATGATGCAGGTGGCTTTGATAAGTTGAACTTCTTGAGTGACCTAATTTAAACACAGCTATTCTACCTTGCCAAGGCCCAGCCACTTGGTGAGCTTTAGCCTTAAAGCTGTCAGTCCTCAGATGAAAGGAACAATTGTGTCTTCTAGGTCAGTCTCACTGATCTCCAGAGAGAAATCAGTTCTCTCATGTGTGGCAACAATGGATGCTGTGTCCTTTCTCCCTGTAGGACTTCCCACTTTAAGGTCTTGCTTACAAGTCTGTGCATACAAATCACTTCTTCTGTTCCTGTTCCCTCTCAAAAACTCGCTTTGTCCATAATGCAGACAGCACCATGTGACCTGTTAACAACCAGGCAGGTGAGGAGCTGTGCCTTGGCTCCTGAAACACAACCGTGCTTGTGGCCTACTGATAATTGCCCATCTGATCACAACAGTCACACTATTTCAGACTCCATCCACCCATCCACCCATTTCTCATGTGTCAGCTGGATCCGGGGCTGATCTTGAGTGGCATCCAACAGAGAACACTCACCCAGCTTCAGGGCATGAAAAAATGGGCAACCCTAAACAATACGTGTTGTTAAGCTGTGAAACTGCTTGCCACAGGAAACCGTGGATACAAAGAGACTTAGAATTAGCCAGGTAAATTCCTGGAAGCAAAACTCACCAGGGGCTATTAAACACAAAGACACTATGTCTGGCTCCGGAAATCCCAGCACCACAAATCACTGGCCCTGAGCCATGATCTGCATGCCCTGTTCTGATATTGTGCCTCAAGTACCTACTACGGCTGACTGCCACAGACAGGATATTGGGATGGATGGACCTCTGGTCCTGACCAGCTCAGCCATTCCTCTGTTTCTGCACTAATAGATGAACTGGGACCCAATATCACATTCGGCACTAATGTTTCTGCATTCACCCAGCAGCACTTCTATCAATGGCACTCTCCAAGCGGCTTCTGCCACGCCATCTGGACATCACGTAGCACCTGAATCACATTAAGCTTTTTCAGCAGGTAATAAACCCCTGGACAGTGTACGGCAGGCGAGCCCCGGTCTCTAAGTACCCATCACGGACATTGCTTTCTCCAGCAATTGCTGCAGCCTGGTTTAGATTAAATTGCTTCAGACCAGCAACTGCAGAAGGGCAAGGATGGAAAAGGAAGTCTCTTGTTTTGTTTGGGCTCCTATATTCCTGCTGATTGGTTGTTTGGGGCTTGTTTGTTTTTTGACAAATTATTTAAAGGACAAATATAAGGCTAGGCAGCTGAATGCATCGAGAAGGTCAGCCAATTTCTCAGGCTACTGGCTTTTTCCAGCTGTTCAAGATGAGAAAAAGGATCCTTTTTCTCATCCAGGCGGGGCTGGATCTCCCTGGTTGCTTTCCACAATGTAAAGTAGACTTCTTTGGTATAAAGCAAGGGATTAGAGAGATTAGAGGATGCTGGGGTGGTGGTGCCACACAGGATACCAGCAAGACTCCTCTCTTTATTGGCCAGTTGACTCTTTTCAGAGCCATTCCCAGTGTCCTATATCCTATATCCTGACTACTGTCCATCAGAGTCCTGAAACAGCTGTGCTGTTCAGCTCTGGGTCTGGGACCAACACGAACCTAGAGCCTCCCTTCAGCATCTGAATTCCCAAACTTCACATTATTATAGGGAGGTCTGGGCCACAGTAGTGGAAAACTCCTTGTGAGACATGGGCTGTGTCAGACTGTCCCCTGCAGCCCTGTCTCTGGAGGTACTTTGCACAGGTTGCCCAGTTCTGCCAGTGTGTGGCCAGGTATATGAGAACAAATGCACCTGATCACCATGAAGAGGGGATGGTGAAGGACAGCAAAATTTTTGCACATCAGATAGGGAGGACAGAGTTGGCCTCAGAGGAAAGAGACACCTCCAGTTGAGCTGGGTCTCCCAGAGATTTCCCTGGGAATCCTGTCGTCTGGAAGTAGGGCAGCTGAGCCTGGAAAGGGTTTCATCAAGCAACCTGATATATGAAGGAGAGAAGAGAGGAAGGGAAGTGAGAAGGGAAGGAATGAGGGTGGAAAGAAGGAAAGAAAGAAGAAAATAAAGAAGGAAAGAAAAAAAAGAAAGAAGAAGGAAAGAAAGAACAGAAAGAAAGAGAAAAAAAGAAAGAGAAAGAAGAAAATTAAAAGGAAATGGAAAAGGAAAAAACTAAGAAAATGAAAGAGAAAAGAGCAAGTATGCATTTCTGATGACAGCTGCACAAATGTGCCTTATTCTGGCAGATCTCTCAATTAAAATCAAGCCGCCCTAATTTAAGGGGAAAATAAACACAGGCCTTACGTTATGTGCTTTGCTTTCAAAAGGAATCAGCCTGAGGAGAGGCAGCAGGGCCCAGAGCTGGGGAGGTTGTAAGGGGGAGGCAGATCCTGCTGCCCCAGCTGCTGTCCCTGATGCTGAGTTGCAGTTGGGCAGCAGTTCAGGGGCTGGGGTAGAAGAGCCCCCACCCTGCAGTGGCTCTGGGGATGGGGGAGGTGGCTGTCTCAGGTAAGTCTGGGGCAGACAGCTCAGTGTAGTGACCCTGCTCCTTTTCAGCATGGTCTGTATCAGCCAGAGGCCACAAGGGAGAGGTTGGACAGTCTCTGCCCTGACACTGTCCCTTAGGGTGAAGAATTAGGAAGTTCAAGGCAGAACCATGTATTTTCATGTTTTTCTTCTCCCACACTTCTAAACTACAAATGAGGACACTTCCTTTGCACATAGCTATTCTAAAACTACTGGAGAACAACACGAGTGGCTGCTTTTTGAGCAAGCAGGCTGAGTGCCATTCACATGGAATACACAGTTACTTCCATGCTCTGGCTCTACTGTAGTGCTCCTGCACTGTCCAGGATGGGAAAGATGAGTCCTCCCATAACTGCATGATGGCTACTTCTCTACCTGGGAATAGCAAAACTTTCTGCAAAACCCCTGTTCATCTTACTGTTGTTGTCTTTTTTCCTCTTCTCACTGTATTCATGATGAAATAAAGAATCACCACCCACCTTTGGATAAATACAGCTGCAATCAAATGAGTTAACACACAGAATTGAGTTCCCACTGTGTCTCCCATGTTTGTCTGATGGATTTATTTATGGAACAGTAGACACTCTCTGTGCCATGTAGGAAGCAGATAAGATGGCACAGGCAAACCTCTCTGATTATTCCTGGGGCTCTTGCAGACCTCACCAAGCCAGGTCAGCCTGCACGTGGTAACTGCTGCTGTACTGGGATGGAAGAAATGAAAAACCAGCAGCACAGGGGTGCAAATGTCCAAGGGTCTAAGGAATTGTCAAAGGGTCACTTGCCCAGGCTGGACATCTAAAATGCTCATTTTCTGCACAGAAGGAATCTGCCAAAGGTTTCAGGGGAGAAGGAAAGGAAGAATTTAAAGACTGTAACAAAAGGAAAAAAGTGGAAACTTCAGCATAAGCTATCATGGATTTGGGTCTGGTTGTAGAGGTTCAAGAGATCAAAGCAGTAGCAACCAGAAGGGGCAAACCAGAGGCAGCACACAGATAAGAGAAGAGATGAAAGCCAAAGCAAGCTTGGACAGGAGGCTGACATTGGTAAATGAGGAACTGGGGCTGGATTAAATAGGCAGTGCTTGATGTGTTGTCTAGTTCCTTTTTTAGCTTCATTGGTTTCTGCAGAACTGAAGCTTTGAGGGTTGGGGGTGGGATGGGAAATAAAAAATACTTCTTGCATTTTTTGTCCTTGCCAAGAAAAGCTTCTGTGTGTGAGTAATCTCTCTGCTGCCTGTGGAAGGAGCCTGTGCAAGGAGCTGGGACAAGAAGTTCTTTTACACCCTCCTGGGCATAAAAACTGCTCAGGGGTTCAGTGGACCCCACACTGGGCTGTGGCATAGGCTGCCCAAAAGTCACCCTGGTGGGAAACAGCTTTGTCCTATGTGTTTGGGGGCCCAGATGATGCACAGTGCTTCCTTATAACTCGGGGCCAGATGTGGATCGGGCCCTTGGACAAAAAGGGGAACCTTTTTAAGCTGATGGGGGTATCTTTGTTAATTTGGTATACTTTTAATATAAAGCATTCCTATTGCCTGGCCTGAAAGGGTAACCCAAGCAGGTGCATTAGCAGAGCCCATCGTGGCCTCTTGACGAGGAATCAATTATTCAGTCAATGTATCAGGGACTGGGTGGATCCTCTCACTTCTGCAGCTCCTCCAAGCCAGCTCCTCTGCGTGAGCAGGTGAGGATGGTTTCTTCCCACAGCTGTCTTCTG